>NC_084708.1:19678202-20878202 GCF_033807575.1 Cydia pomonella | reverse complement strand
CCGAACTAACTTATAACTACACTAACACGTATAATATATGCATCATAACATACACTTCACAACAAATTAAGCACAATAAGCAAATAGTAACTATTAACACATGAAATTATACTGAATACAAACGTAAATAAACAACACGGCGGCCGGCAAACTGACCTGCGCCATGTCAAAAACAAAGATGGCTACCTATTTAGGGCGGAGCACAACAGTCGCGCGGTGCAGATGTTCAACAGAAATAGGAACTTTTAACACATTCACTGCCAGACGAAAAACGGCAAGCTACCCCAGGATCCGGGCAATATATATAAGAAATATTAGTAAATAGAAATTATAAGTAAGTAGTAACAAACACCCCAAAACGCGTATGCAACGTCTAGTGTACCACATGCCTTACGATGTGCAAAAATGCTTTAAGCAACCACGGTTGCTGTGTTTGTACTTACAATTTTCCGTCACATGGTTTGTTCGCTAATCCTGGATAATAAACAGTGATTTAATGCATTTTATTGTTTATTAATGTAATTTAATAATCGAACTATTTAATGACTATAGATTGCTCAAGATATATTTGGTAATCATAGAAATCTAGGGCATTAAAATAGGAAACACGCCAAAAATCTACAGAGTTATTGGTTTGAAGTGAGATTTTATGGTCATCAATATTAAGTAGGTCTAAAATATAGTTTTAATCTAATAGACCAATAAACGCGGAGTAATTTAATATATAATACTAACAGAAATATGTAAATTTGAATACTTACGGCATTTTAAAACACGCGGCACTTTTAACACTCGCACTTTCCCGAACAACTTGCAAAGTAACATAGATAAAAAATACTGTGGTTATGTCTATGTGGTTGAAACATTTTTTAAATATTGTCACGTTGGTATTCTGTATTTTAATAAATGTTTACACCATATCTGTGCAGCCCTTCACAGATAAGAAATAAAAAACCGCATACACTCCGTTCGCAACTCGAGTTGCAACGGTCATTTTAGAGGTGCGAAATGTTGAAACCTTAGTTGCTGGAATCATGTGAGTGGTTATAGATTGCGCATAGTTGATGCGCAAACGATGCTCATCCCTGGTGCGCCGGGTGCGGGCCAGCCCCAACCCAATCCTGCGCTCGATTGCCGAGAGGTTTGACTGCCCATATTTGAGGCATTGTGATGATATGCATGTTTCTAGAAGTACCTATTATGTCTCACCATTAAGTAGGTGCTTCTAGAAACATAGCTGTCTTAGTAATTATTTAGTGATAAGTTTGTACATATTAACATAGCTGTAAGTGCATACTAACATATTTATGAGTCTAAAGTTAGTAAAGTTACTTTAAATAAATGATTAAATATAAAAAAAAAATTATAATTTAATAATATGCTGATATTTAGTCGTGCTTTGGCCTCTTTTCTGCTGATTTTCCATAGAGCTTTATTCTGAAAGTCAGTTATTCTTACCTCAAAGACATGTTTAATATGGAGTGTAGATTTAAGAGGAGAGAAATCTCTTATGATAGAACTGTTGCAAGTGTCCAACTGTCAGCTATAAATAATAGTTCCAAATCTCTCCAGAGTAGCGCTAGAGTAGCTAAGAACCTAGGCGTTAGTAAAAAGTGTCATCAAAAAACCTTAAATAGGTGGCGCTACAATACCTAGAGTACTTGAACAATAAAATCAAATCATAGACAGCGCACTTCACTCCGTCAATAACGCCTAGGTTCTTAGCTACTCTAGCGCTACTCTGGAGAGATTTGGAACTATTATTTATAGCTGACAGCTGGACACTTTTGCAACAGTTCTACCATAAAAGATTTCACTCCTTTTAAATCCACACTCCATAATCATGCCTTTATCATATGGAGTGTGGAATTAAGAGGAGAGGCATCTCTTATGGTAGAACTGTTGCAAAAGTGTCCACCTGTCAGCTATAAATAATAGTTCCAAATCTCTCCAGAGTAGCGCTAGAGTAGCTAAGAACCTAGGCGTTATTGACGGAGTGAATTGCGCTGTCTATGATTTGATTTTTTTGTTCAAGTACTCTAGGTATTGTAGCGCCACCTATTTAAATTTTTTTGATGACACTTTTTGGTATATGGAGATTTCGTTCCTTATTTTCACCTTCCGTACTTTATCACTTATTAACCTCTCTTTTATCTCTTTTACTTAATGCTTATGTCATGTCACACAATCTGTCACAGTTATGACAAAATCAGGAAGAATTGAAAGTACGACAAAATTATTTTTGCAATAATGGACGAAAATGTTAAAACTCTTGACCAGGAATATGAACAGTTTTTAGAGATTATGAGGCCACATATATTTCAACTTAAAGACCGGGATATGGCTTCTATTTGCAGTGCTTGGATCGAACGACTTTGTGCTTGTAAGAATCACGAAAAAATACTCCGGAATAAATATATAGTCACACTTTGTTACCAACTCTCGAAAGGAATTCTTGATAAGCCGTTCTTGGAGGAACCTACGGATAAAGAATTGCTGCCTATCAATGAACCAACGCTCAGTGAAGTATCGTCGTCTGAAGTCGAATGTCTTGTTTTAAATTGTGAAGACGCAGGTAATGTGGTACACCTAAATAAATCGTTGAAGACCCAAACTGGAGATCCATTTCACAATTCAGTAGAATTAGACAAGAAGCTCGCCACGATGATAAATAGTAAAACTACAACAACAGAGAGTAATGAGAAACTGTTTTTTAAACAAACTAGTTATTACCACCAACCTCTAAGTATGATAAAGCCACATATAGAATTACAGTTACCTGAAACTTATAGACATCGCACGCATAACATTATTTCAAAATTGCAAGACATCAAAAAGCAAAATACAGTATTACATCATGAACTTAAAGAGATGAAAGAAAAATCAAGTGGAGATGATGCTGCTGGTGAATTTCAAGAAAAAGTTAATACATCCACCCTTTATATGCGCTTGCATGATAGCAACAGTACTTTAGATTCTATGAAAATAAAATTAGAAGTAGAAAAAGATGTTAGGAACGCGCTAATAGATAAAATTCAAAGTTTGCAAGAACTTATCGATAATTGGAATTACTTGAAAAATCAAGAA
Source organism: Cydia pomonella (assembly GCF_033807575.1). Taxonomy (NCBI): domain Eukaryota; kingdom Metazoa; phylum Arthropoda; class Insecta; order Lepidoptera; family Tortricidae; genus Cydia; species Cydia pomonella. The sequence continues at coordinate 20,875,115 of NC_084708.1, read as the reverse complement.
ATTGAAGAAATTCAAGCCAGACATAAATTAGAATTAATCAATATCAAATCATTTATTAAACAAGAAACCAGACAGATATTTGAAAATAAACTGGAAGACCAAAAACAACAATATGAAATTAAAATTAAAGAGCTTCGAGACATCAACATATCAAAAGATGAAATTATTGCTGATAAAGATAAAATCATACAGCAGAAAGAAACAGAGATAGTTCGCCTATCAGAACAAAATAAATTTAGTAAGGAAAATTTGCAATCAATTTTAAAAAAGTTACTAGATAGGCCTAATGAAGAACAGGGTGATCAATTTAGAATACAAAATCACATATTGCAAAACCGTATTATCAAACTGGAAAAAGCCAAAATGAAATGTGTCAGAGCGTATGAATCTAAACTTGCTTCATTGCAGCGAGAGAGACATTTAGTAGAATGTTCGCTTCAAATCCAATTAGTCAGGCAAAGAACTCAAATCATCAATGACGTAGCCGGTGACAGTCAAGATGAAACGAAAAAAGCTGTAGATAAACTTGAAGCAAAATATCAAAATATCGTTGCAAGTATGCAAGCCACGGCTATCCAGCGGCGACTCGAAGATCAAATGGCAGTTGCATCAATACTTCAAGCGGCGTCGGGCATTCGTACTGATTCCTATGGCTTTTTTAGCCCATTTTTTCCTAACAGCACATTGCAAAGAAGAAATAAAAATCAGCGCTCAGACAGCGAAGTTGCAACTGTATTTCAAGGCAACAAGGTTTTTAGGAAAAATGGCGTAAATAAGAATTTTGAAGATGGACGACGCTATGGAGAGCTTGACACTTTATTTGAGAAGGTACACGTCCCTCAAAGGGACAGCGAAGACAAAGCCCAAAAGTAGAGGAACAATCTTTCAACTATGCTTTTGTGAAAGTTGCGTAAATTGTTTTGGCGCGGTTCTAATAAATTTGGGAGTTCCAACTGGTTTTCTTTGTGTCTGTACCTCGTTACTAACCTTTGCATGTCATCGTAGTAATTTTCCATTCCAAAATGGACCAGGGCGCGTAGACAACGTGTATCGTTAACGCTCCGTAGCGAACGAAACGCAACGTTATTGTCGCACTAATATAGAAGAGTGATAGAGAGTGATGACTACGCTACGGAGCGTTAACGATTTTCACTTTAGCTAAGCACCTTGGAGGGCGATTTTTGGATTTCAAGCGCTCGATTTCGTCACTCGAAAATGTGTAGAAAACGGCGAAATGCTATTTTTGAAATACGAGCGATAGGAATTGGCAATCTAGTGGTATTGACTACTTGCTTTTAAGTATATTAGTAGAATTTAAATACCTAGTAGTATTATTATATATTATTAAACGGAAAAACACGAAATCGAGCGGTCAAAATTTAAAAAAAGCGGCCAAGTGCGAGTCTGTCTCACCCATGAAGGGTTCCGTACCATTTATGACGTATTAATAAAAACATTTTTTAAACCTATCCATAGATATCCCACATGTATGGGCTTGATGAAAAAAAATTTGAGTTTCAGTTCTAAGTATGTTTTTTTTTTCTATTTCTGTGTGAAAATCTTAATGCGGTTCCCAGAATACATCTACTTAACAAGTTTCAACAGAATAGTTCTTATTGTTTCGGAAAAAACGAGGGGGGTGGGGTTAGGGTCGGCAACGCGCATGTAACTCCTCTGGAGTAGCAGGCGTACATAGGCTACGGAGACTGCTTACCATCAGGCAGCCCGTATGCTTGTTTGCCACCGATGTAGCATAAAAAAAAGTGGCTGTGACATACGGATGGACAGACAGACAGACATGACGAATCCATAAGTGTTCCGTTTTTAGGGTTCCGTAGCCAAATGGCAAAAAACGGAACCCTTATAGATTCGTCTTGTCCGTCTGTCTGTCCGATTATGTCACAGCCACTTTTTTCCGAAACTATGAGAGCTATACTGTTCAAACTTGGTAAGTAGATGTATTCTATGAACCGCATTAAGATAAAAAAACTACAATAAATTTTGGGGGTTCCCCATACTTAGAACTGAAACTCTAAAAATCTTTTTTCATCAAACCCATACGTGTGGGGTATAGGGCTTCAAAAATGATATTGAGGTTTCTAATATAATTTTTTTCTAAACTGAATAGTTTGCGCGAGAGACACTTCCAAAGTGGTAAAATGTGTCCCCCCCCCCCGTAACTTCTAAAATAACAGAATGAAAAATCTAAAAAAAATATATGATATACACTGCCATGCGAACTTCCACGGAAAATTGGTTTAAACGAGATCTAGTAAGTAGTTTTTTTTTAATACGTCATTAAAAAAAAAAAAAACATTAAACCCATACGTGTGGGGTATCTATGGATAGGTCTTCAAAAATGATATTTAGGTTTCTAATATCTTTTTTCTAAACTGAATAGTTTGCGCGAGAGACACTTCCAAAGTGAAAAAATGTGTGTGTCCCCCCTCCTGTAACTTCTAAAATAACAGAATGAAAAATCTAAAAAAAATATATCATATACATTACCATGCAAACTTCCACCGAAAATTGGTTTGAACGAGATCTAGTGAGTATTTTTTTTTAATACGTCATAAAATTTAAAAAAAAATCTTTTCATTAATCCCATACGTGTGGGTATCTATGGATAGGTCTTCAAAAATGATATTTAGGTTCCTAATATAATTTTTTTCTAAACTGTATAGTTTGCGCGAGAGACACTTCCAAAGTGAATAAATGTGTGTCCCCCCCACCCTGTAACTTCTAAAATAACAGAATGAAAAATCTAAAAAAAAAAGATATACATTACCTTGTTTACCATTTGGCTAGGGAACCCTAAAAACCGGCCTCGTGTACTTGTCTTGTACCTTTCTAGTTAGTTGAATAAAAAACTTTCAGCCACGGAGTAGAAAGATAGGCAGATGATCAGTGATCGGAACTATGGGAGTAAAACTTTATGAATATTTTTAGGGCTGTATGCACTATTTTATGTCCGCTTAACAAGTTTTGTTAAAGTTTTACTCCCATAGTTCCGATCACTACAGATGATAGACAGATAGGTAAGGATCGCTCATTTTTGTGATTTCCTCGTGCTAGTCGTGCTTGACATGATATGCACGCAATCACAACTCGCTCGAGTGCTGAGCGGTAAGTGGCTCAAGTCGATAAATGACTATCATGTGCGTGGGAAATCGGCTTGTCATGAAGTCACAGTTTTGTCCATCTTTCAACTCTGCCTGCTTAGCCTCACAGCGCGGCTTACGTGGGCGATGACGATGATTCGCGAATGCGACGCGGCGCGGTGGCCCAACGGCATTCGGAGATCGCCCACGTAGGACACTTCCATAGGTATCAAAGGATTGAATTCATTTTGTCAAATCTAACCTTTAATGACATGACAATACGTGTCAAGGCACGCGTCGTCGTAAATGACACGATCTACATCGTGCTATTTCTGAATGTAGAATGCAAACCAACAGTTATGCTCCCCTGTTTGAATTGCCAGCTTCATAAAATATGTAAAGCATCCATTCGCAAAACCAGGAATTTGCAACCCAAAATCGTTTTCATTAAAATCAAACAAAAGAGCCCCCCAATGGTTCTCGATCGCTCTTCAAATAAAAGCATTCACAGTAAAAGCTACCAAATTCCGAACTAGTTTGCGAACTCTGAACCAACTGAGTCGTATTCGGAGAACTGAATTTATTTGGTTTGACTTAACTTAGTTCTAAACAGCTCAGTACCCCTAGTGTAAATTTATTCGATAGCGAAACGTGACGTATGTGTTTGCGTTAAGTCTCATTTTGTATGGGATTTTGAGTTCCCAATACGTCCCGCTTGGCGCGCTGTTTCTAAATCCTATACAAAATGAGACTTAACGCAAACGCGTACGTCACGTCACGCTATCGAATAAATGTACACAAGGTTTCTGTTGTATGTTCTAATTCGCGAATGCTCAAAGTCAAATCAGAATCTTGCTTAATGTTTAATTATTTGTTCATTTAGTTTAGTTATCTGCGCTCAGTTGCAGGTTATAATTACTTGCCTAAACGTAATTCGTGACACAATTACACGTATTTAACATTGTTATACAAAAAAAAAAAAAAATGCTATAGTTTGTAACGAATAATTTTAGGTACCTCTGTCAACTCACTGAATTGCTCCTAGAAATCCCTATTATCCCTGCTACTATGCAAACTATGTCTGGCTGTTTGTCTGTATATCTGTTACCTTTCCACGCTTACACCGCTGAACTGATTTAGATGAAAGGTATGGAGATAAAGTGAAGTCCGATAGAAATAATGTACCTAAACAGATTCAAATGATTCATGGTTAGTTTCACTAGACTTAAATCGATCGGAATATGGACCGTGATTATTGTTTTCGAGCTACCGATATTTCTCAGTCTTAAAATGTTAAGATGAGTTATGCGTTAGGGGTATATTCGAGTAAATACTGAGTATTTACCTGTGAGTATTTACTCACTACCCATATCTAGATAGTAGCACATGCGGTTTTACTTATAATAGACAAAGAGTTAGCCGTAAGGGCTAGCTTGAAAACTAACAGGTATACATCAGTCACGGAATTTGAAGGTTTCTCACTTTTCGATTCTATGTAACTGAATTAAGGTTCAAAAGTGACAAACCTTCAAGCTCCGTGTTCCAATTTAAGTACAGTACCCCTAGTGTAACTTTGATCGACATCATAACGTGACGAACGCGTTTGCGTTAAGTCTCATTTTGTATAGGATTTTGAGGTTCCAAAACGTAACGCTTGGCGCGCTCTTTCGAAATCCAATACAAAATGAGACTAAACGCAAACGCGTACGTCACGTTTGGAAATCGAATTTATTTACACTAGGGGTACTGAACACTAAAAAACTTGATAAATAGTATAGAACATGAACTACAAAGTTTTAAACCTGATCAAAGACAAAGAACACGGCTCCGTAATAGAGAAACTCTCCAAACAGGTGTTGCGCCAAGGGAACGAGTAAAATGAAAGTTGGAAGTTTATTTCTGCACCTAATTATAGAAACTTTAATAGAGTGGAATATAACTCCACATAAGCTCCGCACACATTAAGATTCTAGGACTTCTAGGTATTGCGGGAAATAATCACAACACTGATATTTTTCAAATGCTGCGGCAGAGACGTCGAAAGAAGCTGATTAAAAAATTGTTTCTGTGCAAAACAGAAAAACATGATAGACATTTCATTACATATTTACACCCCAAATATTTTATGTGGGTACTCATAAAATATTTTGAGGAATGTAACCACGGTTCACTAGTCCTGAAAGAGCAGAAGGCAGCACACCCCTCATAGTGTTGTGTGACACTAGACCCTACTCATAGTGTTGTGTTCCTGCCGGTGAGTAAGGTTGCCAGAGCTCAACGAGGGGGGGGCGGGTTTAGGGTCGGCAACGCGCATGTAAATCCTCTGGAGTTGCAGGCGTACATGGGCTACGGAGACTGCTTACCATCAGGCGGGCCGTATGCTTGTTTGCCACCGACGTAGTATAAAAGCATCTGCTGGAGTGAGAAAAGGAGTGAGTGAGTATATCAGGCAGGTAATTAGTGTCTTTTCTAGCAGAATGTCTGTCTTCCACTCTAACAGGACGGTTTCACGTCCACTTAAAATGAAAGTGGACGACCGCCCCGAAACCGCCTTTTCATACAAACGTAGTGCCCATTTTTCTCTCTGGATATTATTATATTATCGTTATTGAAAACGATTTTTTAACACAATTAGATTGTTTTCGAATTTTCGATTATTTTATGAGTTAGGTTAGGCTAGTGAGTTAGGTCGTTTTTCGCTCCTAAATCTCATACTTAATAATAAAAAAAACGAAAAACGTCAAACGAAGGGGCATAGTTAACATCAAATTGTGCAAATATACTTTCTATAATGTTAATTTCCAAGAAGGAAAATGAGGACTAAGCAATCGTCTCCTTTCCTATTAAGATTCCGATGTTGTTCTGTATAGGCATTGTTCTAAATATCACACAAAGCAACTGGGTAATGTAACGTCAGTTACCAATTCTTTCGTTTGTTCTTACATTAATTAAGCAAATTTAAGTGTCTGTATGCCTGGCGTAACCCTACAGGTAGATATCTGGATACTTAAATTTGCTTAATTAATGTACACATGAAAAAATTGGTAACTGATGACGTTACAGTCTCGTGGAATTACCCAATTACGGACTTCACGGGGAATCTGTCAAACTTTTCATTAAGAAAATTGCCAATCACGATGACGTTGACTGATGGGTTCGTGCAACTGGTTCTGTATAACACTGTAATGTTACTTACTCTATTGTTACGATGTGTTCCTAACGGTGAGTAAGGGTTCCCAAGAAGAAATCTGTGTAAGCTGGTAAGAAGTTAGGAACAGTGTAACTCCACTAGAGTTGCAAGCAGCGTATAGGCTGCGGTGGCTGCTTAATATAATGGTCCGCACGCTTGTTTGCCACCATCCCGATATAAATAAAAAAAATCCATTATTTACGTACTCATCGTTTCGCTTTAAGGATCGGCCTTGTCACTACTCAGAAGACGCTAACACACCGTTTAATACAGAAAAAATGGTGACAATAAACCAACCATGCAACAAACGGAAATAATTATTGTTTATAAGATAGTTAATCACAAATTCTCCTCTCATTGGAATTGTAAATAATAATATTGCAGTGCCCAACAGGGTTCACAAATACCTAGCTAATAAATTTGTCACCTGTACACCTGTACTTTCTGAATTTGCAATAAAATATTGAGTATTGAGTAAACACGTCACTTCGTACGCGCTGCATCAAGCTGGGAGTGGTCGGTCTTCTTCAAGTAAAATTTCATCCCCAATATCAAATAAACCCTCGAATTCACAGACAAAAGGTAGCAAAAACTACCTTTAGAATAACTATTCCAGTAGGTACTGAAATAGAAAGTTTCCGTCTACTTTTTTCCTGTTAACTTTGGGCAGCCCTTATAATGTGGAAAGTTTGGTATACTTAAGAACTTGAAGATTTTCTATATAAACAGCAGTAAAAACTAACTCTATTATAAAGTGAGTGTATGAGTTACAGGATAGAATTACCATTATTTTCGATTTTCTGTGTATTTGATACATTCTAAATTGTCCAGACGCTTGATAATGGAAGAAAAGCAAGTGTTTGCACTTCGTAAAACAAAATCGGACATATCGGTAACTCATACACAGACCAGTATTCCCTTGTGTGAGAATATAGTTTAGATGCGGCATCAATCTTCAACTTTTAGTTTGTTTTTGGAATGGTGGGAACCATGTCCCGAGCTCCCGCGTAATGACGTCATCAAAATAACTCCCGACGCGATACGAAAAGTCGCTATTGCACCCAAATTATGCATTGCACTTTCGCGTCTATCAAATCTAATCAGATTATATAAACTGTTTACTGTAATACTATTTCAATAGTTATTTGTACAACAAGAGAGCAAAGTTTGATATTTCTTCGAGTGCTTGTTTTGACTCAAAAGCGCACGAGATGTAAATAACTTTGATCTCGTGTAGTACACAAAATTTTTCACGTCAGTCAGCCATCAAAAAATACAACCTGAAAAAATGAAATCCAGACGGACGGATCACTATTTCACTCATATTTTCTGAAGGTATTCTAACAATAAACTTTAATTACCGCAATAAAACAAAACGAAAGAAATTTCAATAAAATAATACGAAAATAATGAATTAACGAACATCAATTGACAGTTCATTCGAAAACTTTTTTTTTGTAAAAAAAAACTTCGTAAGATCCGGTCCGAATTGCGGATACTACTATTTGTCAACTATAGTAAAGATCGTTAAAAGTAGTTAAGTAGAATTATTTACTGCGTAACAATTGCGTAAATTTGTATAGGTTCATTGTTTTGATTGTATAATAAAATACGTAAAATATGGTGTTTTTATTAAATTTAAAACTTTTATTTCATTAGTTAATTATTACGAATGAAGACTCGTAGGGTGTTTTGGAACGATGAGGTCTGACTTATTTCGGGGGTCTATTATAAACCGTTGAATTACGTATGCACTTTTTTGTCTCTTTCTTTTTGCTAATGACGTGAAAGGGATAAAGACAATAGAATCCAAACATTTCGAACTTGTATTAGGCCCCGCACGTTGAAATGACATTCGAATCTAAAGGTCACTTGAATGTTATTTTGTCTCACTCGGTGAGCAAAATGCGGTTTTGCTCACTGTTTTTAAGCAGCAAATTACCCTTGTTCCAGCTGCTGACGTGAAAAATATATTGCTGTTTAAAAACTTTTCACAAAGAAATCAAAATGTTATAACATAAGTTACAAATAGGTAATTGGATATTATCAACAAAAATTACTAGTTAAGTAATTAATAGAATCAGGCGTTACTTTGCGGAAATCCATACTTATTAAAGCAAGAAATATTACTCTGCTAATCCGCGATAAAATGACGTGCTAGTCAATTAGTGCTAACCCGTTATACTTACTTGCGTATTTTACATGCAATTAATGTTAATACCCTCCCTCCACGAGTCCTCCGCGACATGAAAGTAAGTATAACGGGTTAGTAGTGATTGACTAGCACGTCATTTTAACGCGGATTAGCACAGTAATATTTCTTGCTTTAATATGACTAGTTAAGGTTTAAAATAGATTCCGCATAATTTGCTAGCTATAAAAAATGTAGCATTGCTAATCCTAGCAAGTGTTTTTTATTGCGTTATCTTTACCGCTGTTTGTGCAAAATTGCTTGTTGCAATGCTGCAGCGTCGTCGTTGCATTTTCCCGTATTTCTCACAGCATTTAATATGAAAATAACTCATGATGCACTTCGAGATCCCCTGAGACCCGAGCAGCCGCGGCCGCGAGCTTATTTAAACAGTAAACTTCATTGGAGCCTCGATATTATGATAAGTAGAAACTTTAAAATTACAGTATCAACTAAGGTTTTTCAACTATCTTCTTACTCTACTAATGTTAAGGACTTTACAGTGCGCGAGTCATTCGCGAACGCTCTTTAACATGAGGATGTTTTATCCACTCACATGCGTTTGGTAGCTGTAGCTACCAGCTGTCACCCTTATTTTATTATAATAGTAGAAGTCACTGAAAAATATTAATCAGGCGAGTGGATAGGCAAATATATACATAAGTAAGTTCATGTGTATGAACACATATTTATTTAGTTAAACCCATTCCTTTAATCACAGAGAATTAATGGTAATCGAGAGGTAAACTCTAAGAAAAAACGTGCCCCTTAGTTTGACATCCAAAACAGATGGCACTGTCCTGCGCCATATTTATGTTTTGCGGTCTAAGTGTGAAAGTGAATTTGCAATAGAGATGTATTACTGTCGAAGAAAACTTTGTATTAGTCATGTAAATTTACTGTCATCTTTCATCTTACCGGGCACAACCTTAAGGTTATGACACCATCGCTCGAAACGATGTCGCCATACCTTTGGCCTTTAATCTATTAGACGGCGCCACTATTTGATATTTAACAAATTTAACACATATTAGTGAAAGAATAAGGATTAAAGTCACATGGCATTTTAAAATTATTAATCATGTGTCGAAAGATGGCAGTAAATTTATCTATGGGCCTTTGTGATTTTTATTTTTAGTCTAAGTAGTATAATTGAAGTATGTTCAAGTTATACCGTTTCTGAAGAAATTTTTGGTAATTTAATACTCAATCAAAATTTTTGCAAGCTAATGGGTTAAGTAAATAAACCGGTAGGATGATATTCCTGAACTTTTACTATAATGTTTTGAACTCTTATATAAACTGAGAGAATTGAAATGCTTCATTGCGGTGTTGAAGGACTTGTTTAAAAGCGATCTATATAGTTCCTCAATTGTGCTGTGTTAACTACAATGAAATACCCCACCACCTGCAAGGGATTACGCAGCATTTTCACTTTATAAATAAAGTAGCCATGGAGCGCAGGGACACACAAACACACAGAAATACTTCAGGATGCATTAAGTCGGATCTCTCTCGAGACCCAGCAGCCGGTGACGCAGCCACTAGCTTATTTAAACAGTAAACTATACATCTTAACACAGTAAATCATTTAATTACAGTAGGTCAGTGAAAACCGTGGCTACAAGTTGCATAAATATGACTCCTTGACAGTCGCATATACGGTATGGCACAATTGCCGCAATTATTTTAAGCAATCATAAAGATTTAAGACTTGAGTGTCCTTAGACCACAATAGGATTTCCGGCTCTTTGAGGTTCCAAAAACCATTGAGTTATTATTACTGTAGAGAAGCCATACCAAACAAAGAAATTGTCACAATTGCAACTTGTACCACGCGACCAAAACGTCATAAGCGCCGTAAAGTTTAAGCTATGAATCGTTTGTCTTTATCTGTCCTTTTGCCTTATGTATTTGTAAGAAAGGGATAAAACATAATTTAACTAAATCAGGCCCGTAAAGTTTTAGAATGAGATGGTAAGAATTTAACCAGTCTGTGATTAACCATGTTAACTTCTAACTAACCGCCTCTGTTAAGTGATATAAAGCTTGGCATATCTTTGTTAAATGTTGTCCCCCTTTCTAATAAACACAAATGTCAAAATGACAGATAAGGATAAACGATTAATAAGGCGTTTTTAGACTTGACAAGCGTTTGTGAATAATTACTTAATATAACTGATAATCTGCATAATAAACATTGAACTATTATTACTACGTATGGAACCAGCACAGAGAACCAGTATTTTGCTAAACTAGCTACCTCCCATAGAAATAAAAAGTTCGCAGATTTTTGGAATGGGACTAAGAAAATGAACGTGAGGCCGGGCTTGCCAGTAAGTGTGGAGGGTAAGACAGACTGCAGGGAGATTGCTAACATATTTAGAGAACACTTCAATGTCAAATCGCTGCTTGATGTGAAGTCTATCTCCCATTCGAAAGCAAATGAGAGGGCCTTCGGGGGCGGGCGTACTACCCATATTACCTCTAAACAAATTAAACTGGTTATAAGCAATATGCAGAGGGGTAAGTCGCCTGGCCACGATGGCCTTAGTATAGAGCACTTCAAATATGCAGGAGTGCACCTACCTCGAGTACTGTCGTTAATACTGAATTTATGTATGAGTCACTCGTACCTTCCGGCGGAGCTCATGAGGACGATTGTTGTACCGGTGGTTAAAAATAAAACGGGTGACCTTTCTGATAAGGCAAACTATCGGCCTATCTCGCTCGCCACCACTTCAGCTAAGATACTTGACCGTGTGCTTGATAATATGCTAGACAACTACTTAAATATTCATGACGGTCAATTCGGCTTTAGAACGGGGCTGTCCACGGATAGTGCAATTCTGTGTCTTAAGCACACGGTCAGGTATTATACTGATAGGAAAACCCCCGTCTATGCCTGTTTCCTCGATTTGTCCAAGGCATTTGATCGAGTTAATTATGATCTGCTTTGGCAAAAATTAAGTGAGACAGGTATACCGGCGGAGTGTGTGGGACTATTTAGGCACTGGTACAGCAATCAAGTAAACCAGGTCAGATGGGCGGGCAGCTTATCCGGTGAGTATAGGCTTGAATGTGGGGTAAGACAGGGTGGTATCACTTCACCGAAGCTCTTCAACCTATATATCAACAAGCTGATAGTCGGGCTGAGTGGCATGCATGCTGGGTGCTATGTGGGAGGCACTTGTGTCAATAGCCTAAGTTATGCCGATGATATGGTGCTACTGAGCCCGTCTGTCAGTGCGTTGGAGCAGCTGCTTGCCCACTGTGAAGCCTACGCCTTGACCCATGGACTAGAGTACAACACTAAAAAAAGTGAGGTTTTGGTGTTTAATGCGGGTAAAATCAAGCCATACCATGTACCACCTATTTTGTTGAACTCTAGCCCATTAAAGGTTGTAGATAAGGTAAAATACCTGGGGCACATCCTCACGAGCGACCTAAGGGATGACTTGGACATCGAAAGGGAGCGCAGGGCGTTGGCGGTTCGGAGTAACATGATTACCCGCAGGTTTGCTCGTTGCTCAAGTGATGTAAAAATCACGTTATTTAAATCATACTGTCAATCCTTGTACACGAGCAGCCTGTGGGTCCGGTACACGAAACGAGCCTACAACGCCTTGCGCGTACAGTACAACAATGCCTTTAGAATGCTGATGGGGCTGCCTAGCAGGTGCTCTGCATCGGGTATGTTTGTGGCAGCTCGCACGGATAGTTTTCAGACTATATTACGGAAAAATATAGTCTCATTACTAAGTCGTGTGAGATGTAGTCCCAACAGCATTCTAAAGGAAATTGCTAATAGGTTCGATTGTCCCATGTTAAAGCACTGGACCGAGCTAATTAAAAGTGTTGCGCAATTTATAATATAGATATAAATTGGCTCATCTTATTTAAATTATATTTATAAATAAGCACTAATACTAGGTTAAGATATTTTCTTGTTGTACTAACACTCTATGGATACATTGTTTGTCCGAAATAAAGAAACATTTATTTATTTATTTATTTATTTGCGCCATAAGTTGTTATTGTTTTGACAACAAACCATAGAAGTGGAGCGTGGCTCGCGACCTAAACGCGTAAGCGCCATGAATTTCACGGCGCTTACGACGTTTTGGTCGCATGGTACAGGTTGCGTGACAATTTCATTGTTTGGTATGACTTATATGTCAGTTAGGGCACGTTATATGCTAAATTATACTTTGCGGTCATTGTTGTAAATGACCACACTACGCCTAAAGTGCATAGGTAACTGTTGCAGAGAATGGGCCTTTTCTACCACAGACCACAAATATTTATTTTTATAAGTTTTTAAGTAAAAAAAACATTTGATTACCTCCATTTTTTAGCCCCACATCTCACGGCCCAGCAACCAGCGAATAGTGCTGGTTTGTAGATACAGTCAGCTTAGGGCCAGATGCACCATACAGATTTGTCGGACTGATGAAAAAAAGAAGGATCAACTTTTTTAGTACGAGTCAAGGTTATGCGACTTTCCTATGGACACAATAAAATACACGTATTTTGAGGCTTAATTTTTGTATTAATCCTTATCGGTATGTAAATACCTTTTTTCTTCTCTAAATTTCAAAAAAAGTCTTTGAAAATTCTATCCATTTCGTTAACTTTTTCAATGTCCACAGAAAAGATCCAGATGCTTGTATATGTCGGCGGCCGATCGTAAGATCAGGCATATCGTGATTTTTTTTTATGTAATAGACCGCAAACGAGCAGACGAGCCGCCTGATGGGAAGCAGTCATCGCCGCCCATGGACAAAATTCTTAGGCATATCCTGAAACATGAAAATCTGTGTCTCGCTCCCTGAGTCGACGGGGCTCCTATTTCTGGACAGTTTTCCCTTCGAGCATCTGAAGCAACTTAAGAACCTGTCCTACCTATCTTTTGGTTTAATGTGACTACCGTCAAAACATTACATAGGAACATTACGATCTGCCTGATCTTACGATCGGGCGCCGACATATAGAAAATAAAATATTTGTGTACACTTCTTTCATAAGCTAGTCGTGTATATTCATTATAAATTAATATAATCGAGAATTCAAATCTGTGTACTGCGGCGCAGACGTAGACAGCCTCCCCCGAGACCGGAAGTAACCGCAAACCGGAAACAGCTACACCGGAAATTGACTGCAATGGACCGAGCCATGCAAATTCTGGTATTCGAATTATGCTTGTTATCTGAGTCGAGACTCGGGAGAGATACATTTATCTTGAGTTAATATAATTTAGTTCTAAGCAAAGCTTTAGTTCTACGTAAATACAATATCACAGACAACACAGATCACAGTGCACACACTAGTCAGATCACACTAGTACGAATAGTACAAGCTTTGCTTAGTTTGGGGCTTGGTCGATCTGTGTAAGACCATCCCCAAATATTTATTTATATTTATTTATTTATAATGTTATTGTTAGGTTAGCAAAAAAAACCATTCGCTGTTTAAATTCCATCCTGAAGGTAAAATAATACAAATTTGTAAATGAGCTTCTGAAAACACTTTCAAAGAATTTGAAATGTGTATTATATAGGCTTACAAAAGCGAGCAATTAGTGTATAAATAATATAAATTTCGGAGTAGAGTATAAATAAAATAATATAAATAGGAAATATTCCGGAAAAATAATTTATTCAGAATTTCATGCACTCACAGAACGCGCCTGTTGTTTTCGTACCAGCAATTTCGACGTAGGTAAAAATCATTTAATTTTAAATCTCGACACCGTGCGAATTTTGTGGTGAGCGTTCCAACTGAACGTCTAAGTTACCTTCAACAAGGAGTTTTGGCCGAAGGGTGTCAAGTTCCGACGGTTCCTCGGCCGGCTCCCTGACACTGCGGGGTTGCGTAATGCATCGCAACTATAATGTGATTTATAGTGTTTAGTTTTAAAATATATTGTTATAATATATGTAAATGCAGGAGGCTGACTTAATGGTTTTAAATTGCCAAAGGTATGTGATTTAAGTAAATAAATGAAATATCGTAATGGATTTAAGTACTTACTATTTATTATCACTGTGTTTATACACACATTTAACTCACCAATTACAAACGCTTGCCTTACTCGTATGCAATTTATAACGTAAAACGTGTAGTTGTAAACAAATTATGTAATATGCAGGTTAGTGTTTAATTTGAGAACTCCTTTCCTTTTGCTGGTTAAATCAAGACTGCCCTACGGCCGTTGCGACTATTCCCGCTACTTCAAGCGTCATCACTGTCGGCCAATCAGAACGCCGCGCCACCATTTTAGCAGTGCCCTGATTGGTCGACATGCCAACGGTCAAGTCTTGGTTTAATCATTACACTCACTTCTTTTACTAAATAAATCAGATTATTATTAATAAAGTACAAGTATATGTAAATAATTTGTTATTAATTATATAAAGCTAACAGTCGGCCATCCAAATTGATGCAACGACCTCGTAAATCTAATGATATATGAAACATGTTGAAGTTCACAATACATGTTATTAAGACAAAATTTAGTATAGATTGACTAAGATAATAGATCAGTTAAAAAGTAAAAGGCTTTATTGTGTATAGGATATTTAACTAAATCATTGTTATCACACGAATGAATATTAACAACGACTAATAATACAACAAAAATTGAATGAAATAAACAATAGTTCATGGCACATCAAAAGTACTTTATAGTTAAGAAATTGATCAGTTATATGTATAAAAGGCATTATTTCATGGCCTTGACTTAATCAAACATTATTTCATAGTCCATTTAGGTAAACAAGATAAACTATACAAATTTTATTCTAGCAGGCATTATTTCATGGCCTGCAAGGTACATAGAAACGGGCATTATTTCATGGCCTGGATTTATATATGAATAAGCATGATTTCATAGCCTAGGAGTATTTGCAAGCAGACATTATTTCATGGTCCGTGCAAGCTGAAATGAAATTATTATTAGTAAACAGACATTATGTCATGTCCTCGATCTATATAAGAATAGACATTATTTCATGGCCTGTGTGTATTTGCAAACAGACATTATTTCATGGTCTGTGCAAGCCGAAATGAAATTATTATTAGTAACGATTTATATATGAATAGGCATTATTTCATGGCCTGTGTGTATTTGCAAACAGACATTATTTCATAGTCTGTGCAAGCTGAAATGAAAATATTATTAATAAACAGGCATTATTTCATGGCCTATATGTATTTGCAAACAGACATTATTTCATGGTCTGTGCAAGCTGAAATCAAAGAATTGTTAGTAGATAGGCATTATTTCCTGGCCTATATTTATTTGCAAATAGACATTATTTCATGGTCTGTGCAAGCTGAAATCAAATTATTATTAGTGGACAAGCATTATTTCATAGCTTACGAGTATGTGTATCTGCAAACAGACATTATTTTACGGCCTGTGCAGGCACTGTAGAATAGAAATGACATATGAAATATTCTTGATATAAAATATTGTAATTAATATCGGGCTATAGTAACACCCCTATAAATGGACTTAGCACCAGTAATGGGATGGTTTAGGCAAAAACAGTAAAATGAGTATTTATCATCAGTTTCCAAACACTGGCAACATTTTACCATAATCAAAGCCATCGAGCTACTAATCAGTTATAATTTGTTAATAATATTGAGGCCAATTGCTGTATATTTCATTAAATACATGGAATAAATGAAGGACAAATAGGAATAGGACATTCAAATTTTAAGGCCAAAAAGCAATATAAATTGTACAAGTAGTGTGAAATATCAAAATACTCGAAATTTTCTCTCAAATGTCCGGTGATCAGTACCGTAAACCCATATGGGTATATTTATGATAAATATATTCACAATGTGATCCGCAAAGTATATTTCTCTAAGTAATTTTCAATATATTCGCAAACTAATCAATACCACGTTTGTTTATCAACTTCAAATTTTCATATTTTCGCACCTGTCATTAACTATACGGACACACTCATTATTTATTTTATATGGACTCTGAAATTTAGCTATAAGCTTTAAACTACTTGTTCCTAACCTCGTGTTTCTTAGGATTAGAATGTGTAGCATCATAATACACATTTTGAGATTCCTGTGACCTATCGTCAGTCAACTATGTCAGAACATGACTCTCACTAGGCCGTTGGCCCTGAGTGCGAAAACGGAATTAATAAGAATTTCCTAAAGGATTCGCTAGTGATTGAAGTGCTACGATCGGTGATAATCCGGCGAGAATTTTGAGGAGAGTAGTGATAGATGTTTGAGACTTGGTGTTCCAGACAGGTTTTAAATAGTATGTATTTATTAAATGAATCTATTATGACGATTCGAATCTACTATGTAAACGTTACTCCGAACAAATGATTCAACGGGATTAGAATGTTGAAGGTTGACTGGTAGAGAATGTCTCATGGCATTAAGTCCACCTTTTGTACTACATATAAGGTTTTCTTTTGTGCAATAAAGATTATATAAATAAATGTAGCGAGTATCAATCTTCTTACTGGATTCAGATAATTCAGGTTTCAATACCTCCGCCGTATTTACACCAGGCGTATTTTGCGATCATATTTTTTTTTACAAAACCACGCATCATAATATACCAATAAGAAGCTCTTATCGTTTCTTGTGTTTAATTCACGTTGAAGTGTCCTATGTTGAACTACTTCTCAGTGTAGACCTTTTGGGATTTCCCATCGGTCGCTATCGGGAGCAACTCTGAATAACGTGTTATACTTTATTTGTAAATGGACTTAATACAAACGACATTATCTCACTAGTTACGGGTTATTTAGGCTGCCAATGAATCCCTGAACCTCCCTGTTTATGTTCTGAATGGTAACTAACCAATCCGAATTTATTATATTGAAAGTATTGTGTGATCTGCTAACTGACGGCAATAAATCAGGGCAAGGTTGCGGCTAAGCGCATCAACTTGAGACACTTCTTAGCCAAGCGACATAATGTTGAAATTGTACTTTTGCATTAGCTCCCACCGCCTAACAATGCGAGGCATCGAGTAACAGTCGATAGACGATAGGTATACTCAAAAATGTATACATTCATTATCAGATCATAGGACGAATAATTTCGCACCTCTGGGGCTTGGACGGTCTATCTTCTGGAAACGCCACATCGGTTTAAGAGCATATAATAAAAAAGAACTTGATTGCCTACTAACACATCTAATTGATTAGACTGGCATAAGCTGACGTATAATGACGAACAATTTTATTGTCCCCTAACCAGCTAATTTATAACTCTATAAAAACAGTCATCATCTTGAATTTGACATAAAACCTACTGACGTGATACCCAGTTTTGATAAATCAAAGCAAAGCAAGTTTTACATTCATATAAGTAGTAAATCTAAAAGTTGGATTCTATCATGTGGATTGAGGTCTTCGCCACATTTTAAATCAGAGTTGATATGCCGGGGTCTCTCCGTTCCGAGTGGTAACATTCATAACATATGTAGCGTAGACGGGTTTCTTCCTGAGCTATCCGCCCACGTGCAACGTGTAAAAGTATCTTTGACTAGCCAACAAGCATTATAAACGGAGCCATTTTCCATTATTTGATCTATCCCTGCAATACTACTCGAACTACACCGAATGATATATAAATGTGTATATATTTTTTTTTTTAAATTATAAGTAGCTAATTGACCGACCCAAACTATATCTAAATTGCGACTAGTTTTAATCATGACGATATGAGATTGTTTTGTGTAGGTTCGTCCAATTACATGCTACTATCGAGGATAGCTAGTGTATCTACATAGCAGCAACACTATCCAACGAAATTTGAACATTGCGCCTTCTGAACGTCTGCACTGACCCATTTCAAAATCTGTTGGATACAGTTGAGTATAGGTCCTTTACACTAGTTATATTGATTTCAAATCATTTTTTTATTATTAAACAACTTTATAATCTCTGAGAGATTAATTATCGAGAGTTTCCTGTCTAAAGTCAAGTCTGTAATAGTAGAAATAGACGTAAAATCAAGTTAGCCATACCAAACAAGTTAGCCATTCTACCAATGTATCGTAATAACTAATAAGCTACCCGATCATATTATACAGGAACCCGAAGATAATCAATTTAAAAATGATATTAAGAAATTGTGCTTGAAAAAGCATACTACTCAATAGATGATTTTTTAAAAGACCGATCACTATCATAACTCACCTTGTGTACCTCTACCCACTGACATCTTAATAATAATATCTTAAACAACCCTCATATAATAATTTGTTATATTCAATTTTAATATATATGCTGATATTGACTTAATATATAAATTTAGCTCGCAATATTCCCAGTATACTTACCTAATATAAAATAAAAATAAGTTAAGTTAATGTAAATAATTTTAGCCTTAAGGAAATAATATTGTGTGCCCTTACAGGGTGTCATGTACCTACTGTTTATGTTTTTAATAAATTAACAAAGCAAACAACCGTTATAGCATCAACCAAAGCGGTTTTAAAATATCTATCATTAGGTTTTTGACAGGGGCTATACAGAAGCTAATACTCTAAACACTATTCTCAACAACGCGCAATGTTGCCGTTTCATTGGGAAGTTTTGCGTAACATTGTTCGGTTTCGTGGCATATTCTCGAACACCTACCACATTTTCTTAATGATAGCGTACACTGATACGGAAGCAATTTATTAGGATCGGCATAATTGTAGTGCTTCTGTACCTAACCTTACGGAACGATCATCAATGCCGTGCAAAATGCATTCTACCGCACGCTTACCGAAAATATTACATGTACTTGTCATCGCTACCTTCTCATAGTAATATTCTTCCAAAGAGTCGGAGAACCGGGCCCTTTTAGCTAACATATCAGTGAGCATACTACCATAATTTTCTTCGGACGGAAAAGCTGATAAAAGATTTCCCTGCCATTCGGCCCATGAAAAGAGAACAGATGGGAGAGTTTCATACCACCTCTGTGCAATACCTTTTACTTTTGGCAATGAAAAGTGTACAATCTGCTTTTCTGACCCGTTGTAGATGCTAACGCATTCATTTATCTTATGTAGCCAAATAGTCATAGTCTGTTCCTTTTTACATGAATCGAATTCAGGTACAGTATTATTCATAGAACCAAGTTTATCTGTACCAACATTAGGATTACTAAATGTTTTTAAGGCTGATACTAGGTCCCCAATGTTAGTATTACTCAATGGCTCACCAGTATCCTTGGTTCTTGGCTCGTTACGACTGCGTGCCCCCTGTGCCTGTGTCCGCTCGTTGCTACGTCGAGGCGGCGCGATCGGCTGCTGCACTGGCTCCATGACCGACGTGTCAGGCTACGCGGGCGGTGCTTCGACGGCCCCGGAGCAGCCGATCACGTGGCTCTGCAGAGTGCCGGAGTCCCGGCTGAGCGTCCGTTGGTTCCGCATCCGACGGCAGCGCGACCGTCGACTGCTCTGGCGTCGGCTGCGCCTCTCGCCCCGCCGACGCTGGTCTTCGACCGGAGAGCAGCGGCTGATACGTCTCCGCGCGCTGACTGGTGCGACTGCGTGCGCGCCGACTGGTGCGACTACGCGAGCGCCAACAAACTGGTGCGGCTGCGCCACCGCCGTGGTGCCCGACTGCTCGTCCGTCGCCTGGCTCTGCTGCGCGACCGTTGGTGCCTCGAAACCTCTCTCGTAGGACCGGTAGGACTCGTGGGAGTATGTATACAGGACCCGTCCATGAGCTCCAGTATCCATAACAACCTGGAAAGTTCAAGTAATTCGCGAAGATCACAGGCATCACAGCTGGCGTGATATGAAGTAAGCCTAACTAAAGTCAAGCGCATAAGTAATTTATTTTTATTATTTAATATGTGAATCTCTTTAGCAATAGTTATACCGGAAACGAAAAGGGGATTAAATTAATATCAGTTTTACTACTGCGATTGTGATTAAACCTCTAGATTATAAGTAGATTTTATCATTTTGGAAACACGGTTAGGTATTGCAGGCACCTATTAAAATTAACTTTAGCACAGTATACACTACTCAACGCTGTTCCAAAATAAACCATCTAAATAATAAAAGCTCAGCTCAGCAAATACTGATGCAATGTCAGTATTAAACAATATATTTTCATTAATTAACACTTGCAGCAATTTATTTGCATAAATGAACGTAATTCCATAACAACAACTACATACCTTTGTTAAATTTGTAAGTAATCGGTTAGGAGAAAAGTATATATTCAAAATGTAGGTAGTGGACGTAAAAGTTAACGAAAACAACGGAATAAAACATAAGGAGAAAAAAAATGAAATTATAAATATCACTTTAATGGGTTATATATCCCACTGGCTGAGATGTAAATGCAGGAGGCTGACTTAATGGTTTTAAATTGCCAAAGGTATGTGATTTAAGTAAATAAATGAAATATCGTAATGGATTTAAGTACTTACTATTTATTATCACTGTGTTTATACACACATTTAACTCACCAATTACAAACGCTTGCCTTACTCGTATGCAATTTATAACGTAAAACGTGTAGTTGTAAACAAATTATGTAATATGCAGGTTAGTGTTTAATTTGAGAACTCCTTTCCTTTTGCTGGTTAAATCAAGACTGCCCTACGGCCGTTGCGACTATTCCCGCTACTTCAAGCGTCATCACTGTCGGCCAATCAGAACGCCGCGCCACCATTTTAGCAGTGCCCTGATTGGTCGACATGCCAACGGTCAAGTCTTGGTTTAATCATTACACTCACTTCTTTTACTAAATAAATCAGATTATTATTAATAAAGTACAAGTATATGTAAATAATTTGTTATTAATTATATAAAGCTAACATATATATGTTAGCTTTAAGCCATTGGTTGCCTCAAATAAAGATTTTTATTTTCATCCATTCATAGGTATTATGAGATGAAATGCGAGGCTATCGTCTGATTTTATATGATTACAAGCTTTTATTTAGTTTCACCTCTCCCGTTGTCTATATGTAATCTAACCTTGCAAGTTAAGTGTGATCCACTTCCCGGTTTCCCGTGAAGCTGACAATTTGCATACGTACTCGTAAGTCGGGTGACAATACAATATTATGGTACCATCGAGCTGATCTCATGATGGAGACTGAAGGTGGCCATGGGAACTATGTGATAAAACAACGCAACCTCATTTTGTTTAGGGTTGTTAGAATTGTCTTGATGAGTATTAGTTGCCTGTAGAAAGAAAAGTACAGTCAACGATAAAAGCTTGTACCAACAATTTAATTCTTGTCCAAAACTTTATGGATGCAAAAGCGCTGCAGGCAACTTAATCAGAAGATCCTCATCTCCTTGAACCTGAAAACATCGTGAGGAAATTGAACTATTAATAGTCCCAATAATGCCTACTTTCCCCTATGGGCTCGAAGGTCAGATAGCAGTCGCTTTCGTAAAACTAGTGCTTATAATATAAATTATGGGATTATATTACTTTTTTATCAAGCAATAACGTCTGCGAACGATGACGTGCGAGCGGGATGTCGCTATAATATGCGCATAGCGTTGTCTTGCTCAAATTTCGGTGCGAATAAATTTATAGTGGAAAAATTTACAGCCTAAGTTATGACTTGGGCTGTAAATTTTTCCGGGTATGCCCGGACTTGAACTCACGACCATTGCCAGCTAAGCTACCAAGATCTCACTCAAGGATAGCAAATATTTCCACCATATCGGCCTTTAAATTAAAATAAAATAAAATAAATTAAAACAAATCATCATTAAATTGTCTGAAAGTATTTTTTATAAGTAATATCTAGATAGGAAAATGCGGACTACGTTTGTATGGAGTAGCGGTTTATGCGCGGTCGACTACTTTTCTCTTAAAAAGACAATATGGTTTTATCTTACACCTACATGTTTCAGCATTATTGGACCCGATATTGTGAAGTTACATTTTCATCTTGAAATGATAGAAATATTCCCATCGACCTTCGGTATTTCGATTTGGGATGTCCTTTACAAGGGTGTTATCGCAGATTAAATAATAAGTATACCTACTTGACGATATGCCATTGTAAAGTTTGAAGAAGGTGAGTTGTACGGCTGTTTTCTCCACACTACTACATTTTAGTGTAAAAAATAGCAATTAAGAGCCCTTAATCCTTGGAGCGTTCTCCGATTTCACGAAATAACGCTCGATAGATGGCGTTGGCGCTCGGTACGCGAGCGCCGGCAACGCGACGCGCGTTTCAATGCAGACTAGAATAATCTTGATAGTTTTCAATATACTTTCAAGCAACATTAATTTTAGTGTCATATGATATCATATGGGCACTCTTTATTTATTGTATATGCACAGTAGTTTTTTTTATGTACACTACTACTAAGTGTACAGACTACAGAGTGTACTATAACCCTTGCTCTTTATTCTGTCTCTTTCACACCAATGGAAAATGAAGAAGTTACTAAATGACTGCAGGTATAAATAAAGTATATTAGTGCGATAGAGAGACAGATAGTGTTTCGTTGTCGTATCGTAAACGATTGGCATGTTGGCCACACACTTGCTTAGTGCCTAGCCAAAATACCAATCGTTTGCGTATATTAGTGCGATAGAGAGAGAGTAGTGTTTCGTTGTCGTATCGTAAACGATTGGCATGTTGGCTACGCACCCATGATACCTAGCCAAGAAGCCAATCGATTGCGCATATTAGTGCGATAGAGAGACAGATAGTGTTTCCTTGTCGTATCGTAAACGTTTGGCATGTTGGCTACGCACCCATGCTGCCCAGCCAAGATGCCAATCGTTTGTGCATATTAGTACGAGAGAGAGACAGATAGTGTTTCGTTGTCGTATCGATTGGCATGGTGGCTACGCACCCGTGCTGCCTAGTCAAGATGCCAATCGTTTGCGCACATTAGTGCTATAGAGTTTCAGTGTTATTTGTATTGTTATTTGTCACGTTAGGGTTTGTATTATTATTTTTGACCCGAATGAAGTCCATCCAGGTTCTTATGATGGAGTCAGGAGTTGGTCACCAGAACTCCTAATCTACTCATTATAATTCCATCGTGCTTGGGCTCAAAAGATTTGCCCTGACGAACACCATCGATCTAGATGAGGTCCAGGGTCTCATGACGGAGTCAGGAGTTGGTCACCAGAACTCCCAGAACTCCTAATTTACTCATCATAACTCCATCGAGTTTGGGCTCAATAGATTTACCCTGATGAGCACCATCAATCTAGATGAAGTCCAGGGTCTCATGATGGAGTCAGGAGTAGGTCACTAGAACTCCTAATCTACTCATTATAATTCCATCGTATTTGAACTCAATAGATTTGCCCTGACGAGTACCATCGATCTAAATGAAGTCCAGGGTCTCATGATGGAGTCAGGAGTTGGTCACTAGAACTCCTAATCTACTCATTATAATTCCATCGTGTTTGGGCTCAAAAGATTTGCCCCGACGAGTACCATCGATCTAGATGAAGTCCAGGGTCTCATGATGGAGTCAGGAGTTGGTCACCATAATTCCTAATCTACTCATCATAACTCCATCGTGTTTGGGCTCAATAGATTTGCCCTCACGAGCACCATCAATCTAGATGATGTTCAGGGTCTCATGATGGAGTCAGGAGTTGGTCACTAGAACTCCTAATCTACTCATTATAATTCCATCGTGTTTGGGCTCAAAATATTTGCCCTGACGAGTACCATCGATCTAGATGAAGTCCAGGGTCTCATGATCATGATGGAGTCAGGAGTTGGTCACCAGAACTCCTAATCTACTCATTATAATTCCATCGTGTTTGGGCTCAAAAGATTTGCCCTGACGAGTATCATCGATCTAGATGAAGTCCAGGGTCTCATGATGGAGTCAGGAGTTGGTCACCATAATTCCTAATCTACTCATCGTAACTCCATCGTGTTTGGGCTCAATAGATTTGCCCTCACGAGCACCATCAATCTAGATGATGTTCAGGGTTCAGGGTCTCATGATGGAGTCAGGAGTAGGTCACTAGAACTCCTAATCTACTCATTATAATTCCATCGTGTTTGGGCTCAAAAGATTTGCCCTGACGAGTACCATCGATCTAGATGAAGTCCAGGGTCTCATGATGGAGTCAGGAGTTGGTCACCATAATTCCTAATCTACTCATCATAACTCCATCGTGTTTGGGCTCAATAGATTTGCCCTCACTAGCACCATCAATCTAGATGATGTTCAGGGTCTCATGATGGAGTCAGGAGTTGGTCACTAGAACTCCTAATCTACTCATTATAATTCCATCGTGTTTGGGCTCAAAAGATTTGCCCTGACGAGTACCATCGATCTAGATGAAGTCCAGGGTCTCATGATGGAGTCAGGAGTTGGTCACCAGAACTCGTAATCTATTTATCATAACTCCATCGTGTTTGGGCTCAATAGATTTACTCCGACAAGCACCATCAAATTACCATTATGATGAATAGATTAGGAGTTCTGGTGACCAACTACTGAGTCCATCATGAGACCCTCGACTTAATCTAGATCGATGGTACTCGTCAGGGCAAATCTTTTGAGCCCAAACACGATGGAGTTATGATGAATAGACTAGGAGTTCTGGTGATCAACTCCTGAGTCCATCATGAGACCCTGGACCTGATCTAGATTGATGGTGCTCGTCAGGGCAACTCTATTGAGCCCAAACACGATGGAGTTATGATGAGTAGATTAGGAGTTCTGGTGACCAACTCCTGACTCCATCATGAGACCCTGGACCTCATCTAGATCGATGGTGCTCGTCAGGGCAAATCTTTTGAGCCCAAACACGTTGGAATTATAATGAGTAGATTAGGAGTTCTAGTGACCAACTCCTGACTCCATCATGAGACCTGGACTTTATCTAGATTGATGATGCTCGTCAGGGCAAATCTATTGAGCCCAAACACGATGAGGTTATGATGAGTAGTTTAGGAGTTCTGGTGACCAACTCTTGACTCCATCATGAGACCCTGGACCTCATCTAGATCGATGGTGTTCATCAGGGCAAATCTATTGAGCCCAAGCACGATGGAGTTATGATGAGTAGATTAGGAGTTCTGGTGACCAACTCCTGACTCCATCATGAGACCCTGGACCTCATCTAGATCGATGGTGCTCATCAGGGCAAATCTTTTGAGCCCAAACACGTTGGAATTATAATGAGTAGATTAGGAGTTCTAGTGACCAACTCCTGACTCCATCATGAGACCCTGGACTTTATCTAGATTGATGATGCTCGTCAGGGCAAATCTATTGAGCCCGAACACGATGAGGTTATGATGAGTAGATTAGGAGTTCTGGTGACCAACTCCTGACTCCATCATGAGACCCTGGGCCTCATCTAGATCGATGGTGTTCATCAGGGCAAATCTATTGAGCCCAAACACGATGGAGTTATGATGAGTAGATTAGGAGTTCTGGTGACCAGCTCCTGACTCCATCATGAGACCCTGGACCTCATCTAGATTGATGGTGCTCGTCAGGGCAACTCTATTGAACCCAAACACGATGGAGTTATGATGAGTAGATTAGGAGTTCTGGTGACCAGCTCCTGACTCCATCATGAGACCCTGGACCTCATCTAGATTGAAGGTGCTCGTCAGGGCAACTCTATTGAGCCCAAACACGATGGAGTTATGATGAGTAGAGTAGGAGTTCTGGTGACCAACTCCTGACTCCATCATGAGATCCTGGACCTCATCTAGATCGATGGTGCTCATCAGGGCAAATCTTTTGAGCCCAAACACGTTGGAATTATAATGAGTAGATTAGGAGTTCTAGTGACCAACTCCTGACTCCATCATGAGACCCTGGACTTTATCTAGATTGATGATGCTCGTCAGGGCAAATCTATTGAGCCCGAACACGATGAGGTTATGATGAGTAGTTTAGGAGTTCTGGTGACCAACTCCTGACTCCATCATGAGACCCTGGGCCTCATCTAGATCGATGGTGTTCATCAGGGCAAATCTATTGAGCCCAAACACGATGGAGTTATGATGAGTAGATTAGGAGTTCTGGTGACCAGCTCCTGACTCCATCATGAGACCCTGGACCTCATCTAGATTGATGGTGTTCGTCAGGGCAACTCTATTGAACCCAAACACGATGGAGTTATGATGAGTAGATTAGGAGTTCTGGTGACCAGCTCCTGACTCCATCATGAGACCCTGGACCTCATCTAGATTGAATGTGCTCGTCAGGGCAACTCTGTTGAGCCCAAACACGATGGAATTATCATGAGTAGATTAGGAGTTCTAGTGACCAACTCCTGACTCCATCATGAGACCCTGGACCTCATCTAGATCGATGGTGTTCGTCAGGGCAAATCTTTTGAGCCCAAACACGATGGGATTATAATTAGTAGATTAGGAGTTCTGGTGACCAACTCCTGACTCCTACATGAGAACTTGGACTTCATCCGGGTCAAAAATAATAATGCAAACCCTAACGTAATTTCAAGTGAAAATGCGTTTTTCAGAAAATCGCAGCCAAATAACACTAGACCTTACTCATAGTGTTGTGTTCCTGCCGGTGAGTAAGGTTGCCAGAGCTCAACGAGGGGTGGGAGGGGGTTAGGGTCGGCAACGCGCATGTAACTCCTCTGGAGTTGCAGGCGTACATATGCGGGCCGTATGCTTGTTTGCCACCGACTTAGTATTAAAAAAAAAGTAACACTGAAAATCCATCAATAAGCGAGTCTGTTAGGCATACTGTAAAAAATGAACTTTTATTAAGATTTTCTAATCGCAGTATATAGCATTTCTCGGAACTCCGTAGCTGATTACGATCGCAACGAATGCCTGACAATCGAGCACAGGTCCGTCCTCTAAGCGCGCTCCGCGCGGACTGAGAGCGGGGCGTCGCTGCTGCGTGATTTATACGTGTTTTAAAAAAAATATAAATTTACGGCAATGTAGGTCCCATAGTTACGATTTTTTTTTTATAGGTTAACATAAAGTTACAGTTTGCTATAATATTATTTTTAAAGCAAAATATGCGTACTATTTGCGGAAATAAAATATAATAAAACCCTGTTTTCGCCAAAAAAATGAAGAAAACTCGGAAGGTATTTTATCAGTTTTTTCAAATGAATCTTCAATTGTTAATCATTCCAGCCCCTCGTACGAGATATGTTGAATCAAATTGTAGTCATTCATGTACCAAATGATTCTTGTTTATAGCAAAATTGAGAACCGAAACGCCACATGTCACTGCAAAATTTGGAAAAGACTCCCAAAAAACCTCATTAAAAAAGAGGTTTAAAAGAGAAAATGAAAATTTGAACTGTTGGAGCCCCTAGTTTAGGAAACGATTATTTAAGTACGTTATCAGTTTTTGAATAAATACTAATAGTTACGTCGTAATCTTGAATGAAAAAGGAAGCATTTTACAAAATACGCTCGTCTGTAGGAATAAGGCCTCTTAAATGATACATGTCATATGCTCTTTATGCACCTTTCTTCAATGCAAATCCACATGCACATTGACACTTTCAATAATTGTAGCACTCATTTTAATCTCTGCACGACAACAAAAGCAGGTCCATTACAATGGCAACAAGATCTTAAATAATATTAAACGCAGGTTTATTTCTTGCACCAATAATTACAGTGCGTGCAAGTTGACCTGCGTTTAATATTCTATAATAGAATGACACATATTTAAATGCTTAATCTTAATTCATATTGCACTTTTTCTCTATATTATACAGCATTTTCGCTGTGTTTCGGGAAAACTATGCTATCGGTTACGACGGAGAGCAACGAGCGTAGCATAACAATGAAAATTGCAGTCATTGAGTAGCTTATATTAAAGTACCCAGCGATAAATATTGTACATCGGTTTTTAAAAAGTGAATATTGGAGACAACGAGACTAGAGTACTTGAGGTACCTATATGTTGGTCACCCCTGACATTATTATGATGACGTATCTGTCGTAGCATTTTGCAATCTGTGACGGTTTCGCAATTGGTTGGGTATGGCCAAATTGATACATATTGACAAGGTGCCAATTTGAATTCTTTTGCTATTGTCAATTGGATAAGGCTCTGAGTATTACAGTTTCATCGTGTCCAGACGGACAGACGACGTCCGGCCATGCGTCCGTCTGCCTTACTCTGAAACTATAAGCTGAGACGGAGATGAGCGGAGATGAGAGACATGCGGGAATCAACCACATCTCTTCTACTGTGACGGAGATAAGCGGAGATGAGAGACGTGCAGGAATCAACCACATCTCTTCTACTGAGACGAAGATAGGCGAAGATGAGAGACGTGCGGGAATCGTCTCTCTTCTCGACTCTTCTCCGTCTCAGTAGAAGAGGTGTGGTTGATTTCCGCATGTCTCTCATCTCCGCTCAAGAAGAAAGGCAGCGTAATGTGGGAATCATGCCAACAACAAGGAAATGCACATATCGGTCATAGGTTTCATCGGTTTCGGGTCAGATTTAAAACAAAAGTTGTTACTCTTGCGAACAACAGTTAATATTAACAGAAAATAAGTACCTAACCTTTTTATAAATATAAAGAACAGAAAATTTGGTTTCAAAACCCTCAACTTAGTGTTTGTGAACAGAACCCCTAGTGAAAATTTATTCGATAGCGTGACGTGACGTACGCGTTTGCGTTAAGTCTCATTTTGTATGGGATTTAGAAACAGCGCGCCATGCGGTACGTTTTGGAAACTCAAAATCCCATACAAAATGAGACTTAACGCACGCGTCGTCGTGAATAGAGAGACAGAGACAGAGATAGAGATCTTTATTTGCATACCAATATATGTTACATACATAGACCCAGGTAGGGAATAACACGATCTATAATGATAATTACACACGTAATTGTATAACGTGTAATATACTATCAAATCATCGAAATACAAGGTTAGACCCAATCCCGAACGGTCTCTAATTTGCAAATCGAATTGGATCAAATAATACCTTCGCCCCAATTAGAGCAGGTCGATCGGAATTATAACGGAGACGTGGCTTCGACCCGCAGATACATGCCTAACGGAATTAGGGAACGCATCAAAAGTAACGGATCAGAGAACACGTCAAAAGTATCTAGTTATTCCAACATCTTAACAAGAATAATATATATGTAAGTACTTACATAGATGTCTATATATCGATACCTCCTAAGTGTAGGCAAGTGAAAAACCAGGATTTTGTAAGAGAGCGGTTCAAAGTTATAGCGGAAAGTAACTTCCGTGTTTGTTAATGTAGTTCCATAAAATGCTGGATTTGTTCTGGCAAAATCTCTAGATTATGTCTGCGTAAATGTAATTCTACAATGTATCGCAGTTTACACTTTACTCCAGTATAAGTGTATTTTAGTGGAGCCAACAAGCACTTGTGATTTCATTGTTATTATGTCAATATTATTAATTATTTATTATTCTTATTATATTTGGATTTGATTTGATTTTAATGTACTTACTAACCCCTAGCTATAACGATGGTACTAACAATGTTTTATGGAATTTTTATGGTTCTGAAATAAAAATATTTTTTTTTTATCCAGTATAGGTACGTTAAAATTTTACAATTATTAAGATAAAATTTGATTCAAAGTAGAATTGCATGTTACCTAATTATTAAAACATTAAGTTAAGGTTTTGTGTAAATTGGTTTGAATATGACGAGGTTGTCGAAAAAAATCACACTGGCTTGGAAATTTCCTATTTCCTATTTTTCCTAGAACGAAAGATATCTTTACACCTGTATAGGGTTCTCAAAAATGCAAATGAATACAACATTCATAATTCAATGATATAATAAGATTTGAAACAGCCATTATCATAATTAATATTATCATTGTCATGGCGTATACACGTAATGAATAAACCAGTTCCTACTGAATACTAGTTCCTAATTCCCGATTGTTGCAACCCTACCGTCAATTTTTTTTAAAATTGCAATTTTAGTGATGTCATTTGACATTGAACCTATTATGTCAGCTTTTTGTGTATGTAAAAATTCACTTAAGCTCTTTTTACACTACAAACAAACATTATCGCAATAAAATTATAAAATATGTATCAGAAGCTAGGTACCTCTGATAATACAAATCACTTATTATTCAAGTATTTTTTTCATGAGTATTATCCGAGTAGAACAAGGTTAATTTTCATACAAGTCATTGAATACGCGTCTATTTAGACATATGTTTGTGCTCCAATTGAATACACGCCTTATATAACAACCGCAACCTCATATTAAATTTACATAACAAATAAATTTAAACCATAATAGTTTGAGACAAAGCCGCATTCTGATTAATTCATTCAAATCAAACATCACCCGTTTATCCGCCATATGTCTGACGTGCAATAATACCTTCGTAATAGTAGTCTTTAATTACTTAGACATAATGGTGACATTCCCATGTTTAAAGGATCAGAGCATTTAATTGTTCTGCTGATTCCCATTGCTTGACGAAAAGTAGGCGAGTCGAACGGTAAGACCCACTGTACACCCACCCGCGACACGAATATGAAGTGATGCTTGGGATCGCCGCCATATATGATATAATGAGGTGGGGACATATAGAAATAATATATAGTACCTAAACACCCCTATAATGAAATAGGCACCAGTAATGGGATTGTATATTATTTTATTACCAAGAAATAAAACAGAAGCAGACAAGTTAAGAACAATATAGGCAATGTATACGTCACTAGTACAGTATATATTATGATGTTTCCTTAAACATATCTCACTGAGTACATAAGTGGTATCAGAATAAGTATAAACCTAGCAACATGCAAACACTATTTCCGCTGCAAAATTTATATGCATTAACAACGAATTCTACTACTTATTTTTTTTATTTTGTACTTTTTTGAGACAGCATACGCGATACGCCTGAGCCCTACGGCAGTGTCTTACCTGAGCGAATAACTCGCGAACGCGAAGCGGTGCGGCTCGGGTGAATGAGAGCTGAAATGTTAGTTTGCTAGTGTGGGTCAAGTCTTGGAAGCTGAAATTGACCCACTCCTCGATTTCAGATTGAGCTGAAATTTTGCATAAGTACATATATATGTAAATCTGATGACAATATTATGATGACATGGAGCTAATCTGATGATGGAGACAGGAGGTGGCCATAGGAACTCTGTGATAAAACAACGCACCCTAACTGTGTTTGGGGTTTTTAGAGTTGGCTCGATAAGTAATAGTCGCCTATGAAAAAAGGTAAGAGCGATAAAAACTTGTACCTAAAATGAAATTTTTGCCAAAAAATTATTTCGGCTTTGGCCTGGGTCAGCTCTGAGCATGCGTTTCATGGTCGAGGCGTGCGTGAGCGTTAACTTGTACACGCGTTGAGCGATAGGAATATGACCCTATAATCCTGAGAGCTATATGGAAGGCACCTCGCTAATTTGGAATTATGCCAAGTTAAGAGGAAGCTAAAAATATATGGAAAGCATATGGTTTAGAAATGTAAGATTCATTGTTTAGTAAAGAGCCAGTGACATCAATACACACTGACAGTAAGGTTTAGGAGGTATTAAGCATAATAAATAATTTTAAAGCTGTTTTTTAAATTCTCACTAGAGGCCAAAAAAAAAAATCTATGATGATAGCTAAAACAAAGAACTTATGATAATTATACATAGGAAATACCTTTATAATGGACGTGACACCAATAATGAAACGTTAACCACGAATCCTGTAAAATAAGTATTTAAAATCAGTTTTTAAACAGCGGCAAAATTTTACCATAAACAAATAGAGCTGCTTAAGTTTCACGTTTAATTAATATCGGTCTGTTCCAAAAGAACAGGCGAAACGGTTCGGACTGTTGGAAAAAAAACCAATTGCAGTAGGTATATTTTCTTAAACACGAAGAAAAATCAGTAAATATCAAAATTACTCCAAATTTTCTCTTCAAAGTTTCATGATTGGTGCCCTAGTACAGTCACCATCAGATATATCAGGGCGGCCAAGGTGCTCACAGATATCTGAACACGCTTCTATTGGCTATAGGCGCTAGAGTGCGCGTTTAGATATGTTTCAGCACGTGGAGTATGTACGTTACTACTAGGTTATAATTTCAGTCTAGCTAGATCTGGAATCATGCTGTTCCAGGTCCATCATGCGATTCATCAGATATTCTTTCTTTGCCCGTTTTCCTGATATTGGGGTTGTTTAAAACTTAGTGTGCGCGTCTTCAAGTCTTGAAGTCCACATGATGCCAGAAATTCTGCTCGCTGGAGCCCGCCATGACACTACTGGTAAATGTGTCGCAGTGACCGGACCGGCTCTGACCAGAGTTTACTGATACTGGATTTTTTTTTATTATAGCCTATTTTGTGTCCCACTGCTGAGCAAAGGCCTCCCCTTTTTTCCGCCTCCACTGAAAGAAATGTTTGCATAACTGTAACAAAATTTTGGTTACTGTTTACACAAAAATTGGGACTTGCGAACTATGTGTTATATGTTACAAAACCGTGTTTGGCTATCAGTGTTCAGGCACTGGGTATACACTACAAAATAAGTTTGTAAATTTATGCAAAGTTTATTTTCTTATAACCGTAGTTTAGTTATTTAGTAAAGTTACAAAACCAGTTCGGCTATCTATTTTTTTCAGTGTCTCATCACGGATTGAAGTATGTTCCCGCCAGTCTCTGCAAAAAGCGTCGAGGTCATCCCGCCATCTCTTTTTTGGTCTGCCTCTGCCCCGGCTAATCTGCGGTGTCCATTCGGTAGCCAATTTGGCAATTCGGGTTACGTAACCAACATGGCAAAAATGTAACACGTCCGTTCGTCTATCGTTTTGCCGTATATAAAGCTATGTAACTCGGAAAACTATTAATTAAAATTATTATTACTATTAGGCATTAATTAAATTTGGAGCATAAGTGTGTTTTATGAGCCGCTATTTAGTTTAGAAGTCAACATTTAGTCAACACTCCATACAAAACGTAGCTAAAAGTGATAAAAAAATCGGTAAAAATCTACAAGTAATACATCATTATTCGATACGACTAAAAACTACTTTAAGGTTTTTTTTCTGTAAAAGCTTCAAAAATAATTGCTTCGAAAGTCCACAAAATAAATGCGAACCTGACTTAACATGATGTTGTGTGTAAAGTTGTGTTGTAAGACACTTGCAATGGATCTCGAAAATACATGTTGTTGATTAAGATGCTCATTTATTTTTATATCAAAATATAAAATATTTATACTTAAAATCTACGAATATACCATAGTACCAGATACCATAGTATTAAATTCGGTTTTTTAATAATGGGATAAATATTTATGATGCATGATAAAAATTTACCAATTCTACTGACAGCATTTCAGACGTACTTATTGGAATTTAAATTTCCATTTCAATAACAATAAAATTTCACTGTCTCGTACATTTCCCTTAACACTTCAACGTAGATTAGTCCCGCGACAGTCGACGGGTTAATCAATCCCGTAACGGAGGTGCCTAGTCGACAATCGAAATACAGATCGCCCGATTTGGACGGTCGCCAGCCGATTGGCGCGTGAAATATGCTGCAGGTTGTCGGGGATTTATATCCGATTGACGAATAGGCACAATGTAGGAAAGTATATGACAAAGACGAAAAACAACTTAGGCATATTACAATGCATATATACATCAAAAACTACTACCAGTTCGTAATTTTTTTCTTTTTCTACTCGTCGACTGAACAGCTATAAGATTCATTTCGATACGCTGTATTCAACTGTAAAAAATTGACCAATCACGTGCCGATGCCGCCGCACTCCGAAAGAAAATACTAAACGGTTGCGGGGCGGCAGTCGCGCGTTAATGTCTACATTTTTGTCTTCTGAGATACTTGCCAATTTTCATTAATTATTTAGGTTTTTTAGTAAAAAAAGTATTACTTAAGATGACTCGTACAAAGTAGTGTAAGTATAGAATAGTGATATAATCAGGCTTTTTAATCTTGTACCTTACTTAGGCAACTTAGCAAGCTTCGATGCCTAAAAACGGTACTCGACTGAAAAGCTCTCTATTATATTACGATTGTATAAAATACTATTGCTTTTTGGCCCACTATCTCAATCATACATAATTTGAAACTTTGTAAAATTAGAATGGAAATTTTATACCAGCAAAATTACCACAAAATATTATATATATATATATATATATATATATATATATATATATATATACAAACATATTTTTACCCTAATTAATCACGTAGCCACGTGTTAAACTCGCATTCACCCTCGAATGATATATTTGGAACAAAAACGCATTCCCCCTTCCATCGGGCGCCGGTGGATTTATTCGTTTCTACTCTTACATTTGAATTTCGCGCTGAATCGCATTAGCCAAATACCCTGAAAGCTGCAGAACGCTTTTCGTTGACACGTTTTAGCGAAAAATGTAAACGTTTCACGAGGATTTTTGTTTAAATAACGATACGGGCGTTCGGATTCAACGCTTGTCAGTGCATCATATGATTTTGCATAGAGTCATACTACCCCCATATTGATCTTTTTAGGGTTCCGTAGTCAACTAGGAACCCTTATAGTTTCGCCATGTCCGTCTGTCTGTCTGTCCGAGGCTTTGCTCCGTGGGAAATTTGGCATGGATATATAAATCAATAAAACCGACAGTCTTACAATAAAATCTAAAAAAAATTTTTTTTAGGGTACCTCCCCTACACGTAAAGTGGGGGTGAAATTTTTTTTTTCGCTTCAACCCTAGAGTGTGGGGTATCGTTGGAAAGGTCTTTCAAAACTAATAGGAGTTTTCAAGAAACATTTTTTGATAAAGTGAATATATTTGGAGATAATTGCTCCGAAAGAAAAAAAATTGTGTCCCCCCCCTCTAACTTTTGAACCATGGGTCCAAAAAATATGAAAAAAATCTTGGAAGTAGAGCTTAAGAAAGACATTAAATGAAAAGTATAGCGGACATGATCAGTTTAGCTGTTTTTGAGTTATCGCAAAAAGTTTTCCCTTCATAGTAAAAAGACTTACTTTAATTAGGTACTGATTATGCAAATTTGCCTATTTGTTTAACTCGGGTGAAAGGTACCGTTTCATCCCTTGGTTAACAATTTACTATACTTTAAGCTCCAGTTTAGCTTATTGTGACGGAAGAGTAACTACGGAACCCTACACTGAGCGTGGCCCGACATGCTCTTGGCCGGTTTTTTTTTATTTTTGTATTATAATCCCAAATAAAGCGATGAGAGTTTTTTGAGAGAGACATGCTGGGATTTTGGAACCGGGAATAAGTTTGAATTCAGCTGTATTTTAAAGAAACATAACGAACTTACACTGGGAGGCATTATCATCTCATATCTTTTCCATCGCGGAACAATGGTGTTCCGGACCTTTGGGAGGCGTGCGCGGAGCCGAAACCAACACGTAGATTCCCTTTTGACAATTAAACGAAATGTAAGGGGTACACTGAGCGGATGCTGCCCTTGTCCGTTTCATGGGACGCACGCAGAGGCAGCTCCCGCCAGGGTGTAAGGAACTAAGGACTATTGAGAGTTGATGGAATCTCAAATGAACTAGGTTATTGGGTGAAAGCGATGTACTAAGTACTGGGCTATGGTATAAAAATCCAGACACCTGTCTAATAAAACCCTTTTTAATACATTTTTTTTTCTGTCATTTAAATGTAAATTAAGAGAGTTTATACCTCTCTAAGTAAGTAAATATTCCTTATTGCACCGAAAATCATATATTTTACATACATGTAAAACTACAAATAAATTAAATAAGGAAATAAAACCAGGTAACAACAGGCGGTCTTATCGCTAAAAAGCGATCTCTTCCAGACAAGTAGTGCATGAAGCTAAATATGGAGACAATTAAACACAAACACACATACCTACTATACCTACATACCACTTTAAGTATGAAAACAATGTCTAACACGCTAATAAATATACAATATAATATGATATATATATATTTATACTTACACATATACAATATACAAAATGACAACTTATGGTAGAGATAGAAAGTAGAGTTTCAGCTGATTTTTGAAAATGGGGAGAGTACTCTACACTGGCAAAGCATTCCACTACCGAACAGCCCGGAAGGTAAAAAAACTATTATAAAATTTTGAAGTAGATGAGGGAGGAGCAAGAATATGTGTCTGAGAACATCTGATAGAAGAGAGATACTTGAAACTTAAGTTATTATAATACTTTAGTTTGAATATTTGCAATTAGTTGTATTTTATAATTAATGATGTGTTCTTTTAACGCTTGTATGTAAATTACATGTTGACGTGTAAAAGTGCCCTTGTGGCCTATTTGCTGAATTAATGTTGAAGTTGAAACGATTAACTACCTCAAATTAGATAATTTTATCAAGTTTTTAAACCTTGCTATTCTATTATAAATAACAACTGAAGGCCTCTCAACATGTCACCGATAATGACAAATGCGTTACATTGGGTAATTTCATCAATCAGTTGAATTTGTTTTACCTATATAGGCGGAATTCATTTAAAATTGGATGTCATCCTGCAACGTGAGTGTAGCTCTTAAGTATCATAATTTTCCACTACATAGAACCTCACTCATTATTATACAACAACAACCATTATACTATTCAGCTACTACCCTAATGAAGTTAGTATAATGTGCATTTTCATTATTCCGCCCCTAGTGCTATTTTCCCGACGTCTTAGCACCGTTACTTTCAATAAAGTCGTATTTCTCGAGTATTCCTTACTCATATAAATCCTTTTCAGCGAGAAGGATAGAGTAATAAGCAGTGATGTGCCGTGACATTGTCGTTTACGGTAAATTTGGCATGGGTATTTTGCTCCAGTAATATTTCCCATGGGTGCAATACAGTCCTCTGGTAATGGGTGATAAATATCTTATAATGTTTTATTGGAAGATTATAATCGTGGACTTCAAAATTCTATTTATTATGTAATGTTAACTAGAATTAAGCCAAATTTAGACACAAACCAAGCTAAGTTTGCACAGAATTTGCAATGGCGAAGTGTGGTGGTGTCATTTTTTTAATGAAAATATAACTTTTATTATGGCACCCCCTAACTTTGCCATTTCACAGTCGGTGCACACTTGGTCGTAATACATTAAAGCGCTATAATACATTAAAGCCAAAATAAGAAAAAATACAATATACAATGTTAATTCACTTACTTTTAAATTAAGATTTTATTAGTTTAATGCACATACTCGTAATCCTATATTTAATCAAAATCAAGCATTAATAAAATAATGACAAATTCATATCCGCAACGCAGGCTTTGTCAGGAGGGTACAACCGTAAATCAACAACAGACGTCGTCATTGCACACAAACAATAAAGCTATCCGCAACAGGCTTCGTCATTTTTTATACACAGTCATTTCATTTAAGAAGGACCACCCCAAATCACATCCGATCCAAAAGTTCCCACGTTTAAATTGAGAAAAACTAAATGAAATATTGGAACCGAGTGACCCATGGAATTAGTGAATTACTTACCTACTTTATTATTTCATGGAGAGGCA
Organism: Cydia pomonella; assembly: GCF_033807575.1. Lineage (NCBI taxonomy): Eukaryota > Metazoa > Arthropoda > Insecta > Lepidoptera > Tortricidae > Cydia > Cydia pomonella. The sequence continues at coordinate 20,837,129 of NC_084708.1, read as the reverse complement.
GACTACAAATGAACAAACGTGACGACTTTTGAGATTCATGGCGGTCGCTAACGGCCGCTTGAATGTACCTACCAAAATCTAAGATAAGCGGACTGGAAAATACGAAAAAGCTGTATTCAGCTTAAGAGCATTTTCAGAAAAAAGTGTATATTAATTAAAAAAAAAAAAATCATCTTTTGGTTTATTTCGACTCAGCATTACGAGGACTATTGACTTAAAAGAGAAAACAATGAGTCCCAAAAATTTACATTTCCATACACCTATGGACCGTCACAAAACTGACACCCGAAATTTGTATGAAAAACTAGAGATAGATTTTTATTTCTATTTAATCAATAGTCCTCATGATTCAGTTCAGTTGAAATAAGCCAAGAGTTGTTAGGTTTTTGAAAAAAAAATTATGATATCATTTTTTCTGAAAATGCTCAGTAGATACGCTGGGTAGAATATACTGAGCAAATAATTTGCCTACGCGATCACATATTGATGCCATTTGACATCATTCCGATGTCGGTCCCACTTTTGATATTTTACAGGCAATCTGTAACATTTTAGACGTATGAGCCGTGAGCACATCACTAGTAATCAGGCATAAGTCCGAATGGGGTCGGTGGTTATTTTTTATTCGAGCCGTGATTGCTGACGGGGCGTCATTCGGTGTTAGACGCCGTCATAGTAATGGGAACATGGAACTATGAAGGAACACTATTGATATGGTTCTCTAACTTATTACCGAAAATTATTTTGCCGAATGTCATTTCGCAACCAATTTTTCGCATAATTTCATTTCGCCGAATGATCAAGTAGCAACTCAACAGATTCATTCGTATTATTTCCCAACCTAACAGTTAGAAACTGTATGTTTGGACATAAACTTTAAAAGACACTCTTTAAAACGCAATGTTTTAGGTAGCAGAATGTCTTTGCAAGTCTAATACGAAACATAAAAGTTTATTTTTTTAATCTAACTTTGTTCGATGCAAAAAAAGTCGGTGCTGTTAGGTCGCAGTGCGCCTAACACGATCCTCCTCGCTTCGCTCGTCGTTGCACCTATCTTGTCTTTGTCAAATAACTAGACGTTGTCGTATTAATTATTTTTAGCCAAATGAATGATTTAGCGAAAGAAATGTACTATGTAAACAAATGTTGAATGTCATAATAATAATCTGCTTAACAATAATTCTACTAAGTAATACGTTGTCATAATGAAAGTTGCCGTTGCCGAATGTTGGTAGCAAAAGTAAATCATCTGCGAAAAGTTGCTTGGCAAGTGAAATTCGGCCAATAAAACTTCGGCGAAAAGGCAGACCACCATTGAGATATATATATATATATATATATATATATATATATATATATATATATATATATATATATATATATATATATCTACATACCACATACAATCGAAGTTACGCTCTCATTTTAATACTACATTCTTAAATAATATCTTTTGGCGATTATTCTGGCCCTGGTAGTGACCCTACCTATGAAGCCGATGGTTCTGGGTTGATGAGCACGGATATTTGTGACCGGAAATCACGTGATCCCAGGTCGGATGCTCCGGTCTGGACCCGGGCCGTTCTAACGTGTCATCTTCAACTTCAACTTGACTCTTTATCATTTAGCTAGTTGGAAGTAGGGACCACTACCGATCTGGTTTACCAGTGTTTTCCAATTTTTTTTACCTGCTCCCAGCTGTTAGGAAACTATTTAGTTTCTCTTTTTTTTTGTCGCAACTTTTCAAGCTTCTGTAACTCCTCTATAGGAGCTTCGCGACCCAATACGGGGTCAACTGATACAGTGAAAAATCCCGATCTAACCTCGTTCTGCCCAAGCAGTTTCTGAAGAAGTTGTGCCTGATGTGCTATACTCGTGGCTCTGTATGTGTAATAAGATTCATAAGCTAAAAAAATTATTAAAAAATACTTACTTCGTCGAGTCATTAACACAACGTACTCACAATGGTCCTTAATGCCATAGACCTAAATGACACTTAAGTCCTGTACGCTGTACGCAAAAAAATAAACGTCAGAAAATCTAACTACTGAACCTCCTCACAAAATTTTACGAGCTAAGCTGAACGAGGCTAAATACAACCTTTGCCAGTTAAAATGTTGTAAAAGACAACTAACTAACTAACTGACTAACTGCTTTGGCTCAGCGATCCAAAAAGAATCTTGGCCTCCGAAACGAGAGAACGCCACCTGTCCCGATCCAGCGCGGTTTCCTGCCATGAATTGGCATTCAGCCGACGCAGGTCCGCCTCCACGACATCACACCAGCGGTACCTGGGGCGCAAGACAAAAAACAGGATTCAGAAAAAACCTGAGACACCGCATGAGTTCAATAGAAGCTAGTAAAAAGAGTTCTAGAAGAAACGCGAACAATCACGCATGAAATAATTGGTAATGAGGATACACCTCATTAGTAATTATCACACGGATAAATGAGCATTCAGGCGTTATTGCGTTACACGTGTCGCGCAATGGACCGTATTTATGCCCGCTTTTTGCCAACGCAAAAAGGACGCGGTACCTTTTTACCGTTAAAGCCGCAGTAGCCACAAAATAATCTGTATTAGTTGGAATTTGTTTTTTCTATAACAAGTTCTACATCTGACTGAATGATTTGGTCAAATATTTCTGCAAACTAAGCGTATTTTATTTATTTACAATAACAATGAAATAGTTATAGTACCTGCCCTACCATTTGCATGATTAATAAAGTATGTATTTTAATTTCGGTAAATAGATTATTTATATTTGAAATAGATTCGGCAAAGTGAGGCAATGCCATCGTTAACGTCATATTTCTATGAAAATATGACGTCTATACTGACACTCACTTAATTTGTTCTGTTGAAGTTGTCTAACACCAACTTCAACAGAACAAATTAGACGCACTCCTGTTGTTAGTTGTTACTCGTAGTGCGACTTTTTAAGTGAGAAAACTAACTAGAAAGTACTGAACCTGTTTAATTTTAACTGACTTTCAAAGAACCTCAGATAGAAGTAGCTATAGTTTGACAAACACAATTTGTCAGTCAGTAAGAACCAGGAAAATTATACTCATCCTTTTCTTTGTGCTGGTACTAGCGTAAGACAAAGCCACTATGATTCTCTCTGTCTATGTTTGAAATGAGACAGTCCTGGGCCATACTATAAATACGGCTCGCTGATTTTAGCTTTTTTATTATATATTCAATTAAGAAGCTAGTAATTGGGCCTACTATTTATCTCAAATGGTTGGTGAAGACCTTGCGCAGTAATTTTCTAGTTTTACTGAAAAAAAAAAAATTATCATAAAGGTGCATAACATTGTGACACCACTTTATTCCTCGCCAAACTACGATTTCACTTTGTTGGCGAAATAGCGCTCATTCATACATTTCAATGATGTATTGAGCATACATTAAAATGTTTTTCATTAAGACTAACAGATTTGGTACAATGCCTCAAGGGCCTATTTTAGATATAAGCTAGTTATATTTATCATCTGTATATATCCATTATGTATATTGTTATTGTCAATAAACCTATTCAAAAGCTTACAGATTTATACAATATCAATAAATATTTGAAAAACAGTAAAATACAAAACGTATTGAAAAATTAAAAAATAAATGAACAGTTTTAGCTACTAAAACAGTAAAATTGACTGTCTTTTCGGAACAGTCAAATTTACTGTTTTGTTCGATAGGCTCATATGGAATTGTTTAACGCACTAAACGTTAATGCAATTTCAATTGTTTTAAATGGTTTTTTTTTCATTGTAGTATGTACAATTGTAGATGGTAGTTGAGTTTTGGAACTAAAACTAGTTTAGATTACATTTTTTACTTATCCCCAAGCCAAGTCTTCCACCATTCCGTTGTTGACCACAATCACTTCTTACCTACAATGTCACTTAAAAGATAGATCTATAAATTTCTATAGTCCATTATACATATTAGAAAAAACTCAATCAAAATGATGCTTAGTGTTACAAAATCACAGCATCGAATTAAAGGTTCGGTTTCGATCTCTCTTCAGGCCGTGAAAATTGGGACGAGTGTGTGTGGGGCCAGTAAATAAGCGAATTTACGATAAAATTAACAATTCCAGTGAACGATTATTTTTTTAATAATTGAATTTAATTCTCACCTCGTTTTGATAAAATCTTGAGTAGTGTCATCATGTCTGCTGTGTCACGCGCAACTCCGTTAACTTAAGTGACTAGAGTTATGGATAATCAGTCTACATACAAAACCAGCTAGAACAACATCACAGACAACTGCATAATAAGTACCAGTGGCGGCGCGTCACAAATATTCGTAGGGAACCCGGACATATTTTGCTTTCCTTTTCTCCATGAACTGATCGTGAAAGTACTCAGCGGGCTGAAATTAGACAAGCCGGTGGGAATCGAGTTCTTTGAACGATCCGCCACTGATAAGTACTGGGCTAAAATGAACACATGTAAGCAGACCAAAGAAATTCTACCGGAATAAGACCACAAGCTCACCAAAATACTAGTAAAAACACCCAGACACTAACTATGAAAAATAGTAGGATTAATTACAGGACATAACACACTAAACAAACACCTACATAACATGGGTAAAACGGACAGGACATATTCTCCTAGACTGTAAATAGGTAGAAGTATACAGGAACAAACACTTAGGGACTCCGTGTACACTAAAGGAGGCAGTTAGCAACCTGCAGACCCTGCAAGGTTTCGTGGAGGAGCTTAGGTGGCTACAGTAGCGCTACCTCATTTTCACGCAAAATAGGCACAATGGTTGTCAATTTGCGGAAAATTCCCAGCATAACTAACTACTAACTCACTAACTCTGCTGGGAGACTGGTCTCGGACGACACCTTGTTTCACGAAACCAGATCGAACGCATTAACAAGATCCAGAAAATAGGCGTAGACTGGACCATCTTGCTTTCCATAGTACTGTACTTTTTAAACAAAAGATGGCAGATTCCGTCGACATAATGCCTTGTGGTCACCTCTATTGTACCGGGACACATACATGTACCGGGACAGTGAGGAGCACTCGAATGTCTGCCTTAACCTACTACCTATTTTGTTCGCTTCTCCAACGTTTCATGGCCCTATTAATCGAATTATAGCGTTAGGAGCAATTAAGCGTCGTAGCAATAATGGCGTCGCCCAAGTCTGTTCAAATTAGTCGATTATCGGCTGAGTGCCGTTTCACATCGCACGATGTCGGTATCCGATGTTCAAAACAAGAGGTCGATTTTCAGGTAGAAATTGCATCTACGTTCAGCCGATGCTATGCCAAGTATGGTTCGGCCATATTGCCACCAAGCCCCGTTATTAATGTTGCATTTCATTAAAAATAAGGGTTGGCAAAGCTATGTAGCTAATTTTCAATTAATTGGAGCATTAATAAAGAGTTCTTTTTTTGTAGTGTAACTTTATCCATTTTTTTCCTTTAATATAAAATTTGTATTGATAACGAGGTTTTATTGTCACTGCCAAGTGGGTCCAGATTTTATATTAAAGCTAAATAGAAGCTATTTAATAACCTTAGGCCGTAGACTGGACGCAAAAGGCGCGTGGGGCGGCGAGTGGCAAATGTAGATCGTTCATTTGGTCGGTTGCAAATATCAGATTTGTTCACGTTTCGTGTATAGTATTAGTGTTCCTGTGTGTATTTGTTAAATCTGATTCACGACTTTTCCATTTACACATGTGTCGGACGCCTAGACCAGGACCCGGACCATTCTAACGAGTCATCCTTTATGTACTTACGTGCATTTTAGGATTAGACTCTATTTTAGATCAAATCAATTTTATAATAAATCTGGTATATTCTAAGGTAATTTACAAAACTCAGTATTGTTAGACTTCAGTGGTATTAGGCGGGGCACTTAGCTTGTAGTACCCATAGTTGTTAGTGCTTATTTTTGAGGGGTAACCACTTTTATTAGATGTACCCCTTGGAAAAGTCTCAAGAATACGGACCTACCATCTGGTCAGCAAACAGTCTATCTTAACGATTAAAAAACTATCCTACAGTCACAAATTAACATGACAAATAAAGTTTTAATAATTCTGAAAAATGTTCAAATACAATGGAACGGAGGGTCTTTAGGCGTAGGCTAGAGTTTTATTTTGTGCCAAGGTTCCGTGACGATTCATTAATTATCTGGAAGAGATCGCTTTTTAGCGATAAGTCCGCCTGTTGTTACCTACTTACTTATGTCTTTTTTTTGTTTGTAACATGTATTTTTCTTTGTAGTGCACAATAAAGTATTTTATTATTATATTATATTATTATTTGTATGTCTCTTACAAATTCTCGGGACCATGGGGTCCCGGGCATTTTGAAGGCGTGCGTGGGGCCGAAGCCAACACGTAGAGGCCCCTTATAATAAGACAATTTACCCTAAAAGTAATGTGACACCAACCGACGATTATCCCTGTTCACACTATAGCAGTGCACCCAAGGACAAGCCCCGGTGTAGGACTATTGTAAGAAAAAGGTACAAAAAGAAACCGGGCTATTGGGTTGAGTTGCTAGTGGACTGGTAACCGAGACTATAGAGGTGACTATGGCACCTGCCCTGATCATATGTTATAAAAAACACGAAAAAATGACAGGTGGTGACTCGCCAACTCACAATATGGGTCCCCGAAAACGGCCGCTCGCACAGAGCGACAAGGGGACAACATTGCGTGAGCGGCTCAGGGTGTGGAGACGTGTGCGCCGCTTTCTACCCAGTGGCTGTCAGCAGCCACTGTGCCAATTATTATTATTATCTAAAAACTTAAAGTGCCACAAAACATCTTGCTCCGCTTTTCCAACATTTCCTTCGACAAACTCATTATCTCCGACCCATCCCTTTGTCCGAATCGATCTCGTAGTCAGACACTTTAGAATCACCCTTCAATCCTGACGGGCATTGACATTTCTAATTTCCCCCGATAAAGAGGCAAGTGGTATTCAATTAGGCAAACACTTTTCCCCGGATTACCGGAACCCTTTTCAGATCGATCGTCAATTGACTTTTGTTATAATTGACTTTCGCCACTTCAGCTTGACGAATGCTGAATGTCAATCGATGTTCGATTGTTTTTGGAAGGTTAAGTTCTGAGGCACTGAGAATAGATTAGGGCAGAGACGAGAATAAGAAAAAAACTGTATAGTTTGTCAGACGGAAGTCACAACCTTGACATTGTATTTTATCTTTTTAAAGTCTCAAATAATTTTGTACAGCGCTCTGTCTTTTGTTTTGTTATGCTATTTGTTTGCTAGACTCAACATACTCAAGATATGCCACAAGTTCATAAGTACCAAATCTACTCTTAGACAAAGTATAATACTGAAATTTTTTAAGGATAAATTTGGAGTGAAGCGTACGCATTCCGTATCTCAACATGACATTTTTTTCTTAATGATTCAACAGATATCTTTTGCGACACCTTACCTCCTGAGACCCAGAAGCAATTGTTTTGTTTTTGAATTTGGAACCCTTAGTTACATAATAAAAGTTCAAAATAGATTTTGGAATATGTACAAAAATTTGTACTCAGGGTCTTAGGCGGTTAAATTTGTAATTTTACTGTAATGGAAAGGGTTTTTCAATTATGCTACTCCTTTTATAATTTATACTTTTGTTATTATAGTGTGTTATAACAAAAGTAACAAATATTGTAGTGTATTAATGTTATTAAAATTATGTAGTTTTTATTGTGTAGTTGCCAATTTTTGTCCATCTGTCCAAGATTACATACTGATCAAAAGATGCAGAGTACTTACGCCACCTTATAGGCAAATGTCATGAATATAGAGATATTTGAGAAATAACACTCACACGACAACTTAGCAAGCAGTAATGCGGCACGGGAATGCAATCGCAATTTCTATTGATTGACGGTCTATATTCTTAACTAGTCCTAGGCACGGACAGATTGGGGCTTCAATTTCGCTTAAGCTAAGTCACTTGGGACCCTTTTTAACCGACCTCATTTATGTTAATTGACACGAACACGGCGATTTCAGATAGTGTCGGCAAAGATTCCAGTCTTAGGAGTACGAATACCTACTGGTACAGTCACGTCTGAAAATATCGATACAAAAAAGATGCCAAAAATATGTATACACTACCTTAATATATAGGCAATAAAGTCGTGTATACATATTTTTAGCACTTTTATGTATCGATATTTTCAGAGGTGACCGTACGTAAGTAAGAGTAGGTAGGTACGTGAATATTATTATTTTCTATTTTAATTTTATTAAGTAATAAAGCTCGGCTCAATTTCACCTTCCCATACAATCGGAGTTTTGTTCCTATTTTAAAACTACGAGCTGGATTGTAATCAAACTTTGCACACACAATGACATGAGGTATATCTATGCCTATAATTCGTTTATATAGCTCCAGCTTATATACTGATTAAGTATAAGGGGTAACCCCTTATTCAAAAATGCGCTACAAGTTTCAATTCGCTATTATTCGTTTATCTTAATCAGTCACTTTGACTTATGTATTTGTAAGAAAAGGATAAAACATAAATAAACTAATTGAGCCTTATAGCGAGCCGGGGTTTGAACCCGCGACCTCCGGATTGCAAGTCGCACGCTCTTACCGCTAGGCCACCAGCGCTTCATAAAATTGATCTGAAATAAACAGAGCCCGTACACTTCATACCGTTGACAGAAAAATGACGTCACGCTACATAGAGTATGATTCCAATTAGTATTTTCGTAATAATTAATCATTTGTCAACCTCTAGGTAACTGATACATATACTTGACAATCAGTATAGAAACGTCTAACTGGCTTTCATTTTACTGTCACACAAATAAATAATAGATTATTAATTTATGAAATAATACATATTTTTGGTTTTTAACAGCGTAACAAGCTTTTATTCACGTAACAAGTATTTATTATGTATTATCAATAAGTAAGTTATCTATATTTGTAGTAACTCCCTGTATTTTAAATTACGTAATTTTTGCGTTAACGGCATGAAAAGTACGGGCCCTGGAAATAAAGAATTAATAATAATAAGCTGGAGCTATTCTAACTATAATTATACGCATAGATATACCTCATGTTATTGTATGTGCAAAGTTTCATTACAATCCAACCCGTAGTTTTAAAATGGGAACGAAACTTCGTTTGTACGGGAAGCTTAAATTTCGGCCAAGCTTGCGGACTCATAAGTTAAAATAATTAATAAAATCAAAATATAAAATAATAATAATCAAGAGATATTCAAATTAGACAATAACAATAAAGACAGGTCTTATTCAATGTCAGCATGTATCGTAATTCACTAGCCACTCACTTGCTTTTGGTAACTGTGGTTACCAGCTGTCACCCTTATTTTATTATAATAATAGAAGTCACTGAAAAATATGAAGCAAGTGAGTGGCTAGGGAAGCATGCAACTTTGCCCAATGGCCAAATATCACTAACCTCCGCGATCGTCTTTAGAAGGCTGTTGCGCTGGAGCCGCCACAATATGGTTTATAAATAAAGTTAGTTTATGCTTATAAAACTTCATTGGCTTTATATTTCGTGTTATTTTCATATTATTGTCCTATGTTTATACGACATATCCTTTATAGTGGCTGATATTTCATACATTTTTTTTTATACTACGTCGGTGGCACACAAGCATACGGCCCGCCTGATGGTGAGCAGTCTCCGTAGCCTATGTACGCCTGCAACTCCAGAGGAGTTACATACGCGTTGCCGACCCTAAACCCGCCCCCCTAGTTGAGCTCTGGCAACCTTACTCATCGGCAGGAACACAACACAATAAGTGCCTTGGCTGTAGCTGTAAACTTATTCTTTGTGTTTGCCTGAATAAAGAATAAAGAACACTATGAGTAGGGTCTAGTGTTATTTGGCTGCTGTTTTCTGTAAGGTGGAGGTACTTTTCCAGTTGGGCTCTGCTATAGAACTGGAAAGACATCCACTGGCTAGCTGTGCCCTACCACACAAAGCGAGATGACATTCACAATGCCCATACCTCTCTTATCATAATTACCCAATATATATAATTTCATAGGTAGTGAAACAAAATATCCACAAAACTGTTCTCTGAATACCATCACTAATGGTCCTCAGGGCCGGGAAAATATCTTTAGAAATGATTGAATGGCGGTAAATGGCACGATTGTTCACTATATTCCTTAATAGTGTTTTTCTCTCGATACTGTTTTATGAATTCAATAAGAGCTCCGTTAAGGAAAAAGGAGTGAAATGTTTTAATAAAATAATTTGCGATGAGGAGAAAAATGTGAATAATGCTTTATAATATTTAATTTGTAAAAATGCCGTATTTTTATTGAAACTATGTGAATTAAAAATAAACATTAAATTGGAAACGACAATACCAAATCATTTTGCTTGAAAATAATTGATTCTGGAGAAGACTCAGGTAACAGAAGGAAATTTTATGACAACCATTAAAGTTATTAAATTCTATTTGTTAATTTCGTGTAATTCGAATGACTGAATTGGGGCGCGAGAAACAGGAGATCCAATCAAAAACATAAATGTGAAATGAGAGACAAATTCAATACTGTGGCCCTAGTGAAAAAGGGTACAAGTCTCACGCAGCTTAGGTATAAAGGGCATAAATGTTACGTGGAACTTACATCCTTTTATACTTGCGCTGCCCGAGACTTGTACTTTTATTACTTAGGGCCACAGAATATTAATTAAGAATATGCGTCGTTAATTTCGCCGGAAAAAGAATTGTGATCTACAGGATGGGCAAATAAGAAGTATTTTTAAATTTTAATTATATTAAGTTCAATAGTTATTTGTACAACAAGAGAGCAAAGTTTGATATTTCTTCGAGTGCTTATTTTACTTACCTTACTGCGCTCAAGATTCTACATAAATAAGATTCACTCGCTACGCTAGTGAATCTATTATACAATCTTTCGCTTGCACGGGACTCAAAAGCGCACGAGATGTAAATAACTTTGATCTCGTGTAGTACACAAAATTTTTCACGACAGCAGTTTTAATTATTAATTTTGAAAGGTAAAAATACAACCTGAAAAAATGTAATCCGTCTTCATCACTATATTATTCATGTTTTCTTAAGGTATTCTAACAATTAAGTTTAATTACCGCAATAAAACAAAACGAAAGAAATTTCAATAAAATAATACGGAAATAATGAAGTAACAAACATCAATGGACAGTTCAATCGACAATTTTTTTTGTAAAAAAAAAAACACTTTGTAAGATACGGTCCGAATTGCGGATACAACTATTTGTCAACTACATATAGTAAAATTCGTTAAAAGTAGAACTATTTACTTTGCGTTACAATTGCGTATTTTTTGAGTTCATTGTTTTGATTGTATAATAAAATACGTAAAATATGGTCTTTTTATTAAGTTTTAAACTTTTATTAAATTAATTATTACGATTGAGGACTCGTAGGGTGTTTTGGAACGATGCGGTCTGACTTATTTCGGGGGTCTAATATAAACCGTCAATATACCGTTGAATTACGTATGCACTTATTTTTATCTCTTTCTTTTTGCTAGTGACGTGAAAGGGACAAAGACAATATAATCCAAATATTTCGAACTTGTATTAGGCCCCGCACGTTGAAATGACATTCGAATATAAAGGTCACTTGAATGTTATTTGGTCTCACTCAGTGAGCAAAATTCGATTTTGCTCACTGTTTTTAAGCAGCAAATTACCCTTGTTCCAGCTGCTGACGTGAAAAGATTATTTAGTATTGTTTTAAAAATATGTTATTCAGGGTTGGCAAATAGACGCGTAACATAATGTCTGACAAGTGTCCAACACTAAGAGCAGGCAAATGTGAGCCCTTATCATCGCGATTTTCAGCAACTTTTCGCACATTTTCGGCGTTATCTTACTAAATTTGTCGGTTTTAAGAGTTTAAATTTCATAGACACGTCATTTTAGATAGCCTCTAAGAAATAAGTCAGAAGCTTCAAAATTTGGGGAATTTGGCTGTCAATCACTGTGGCTGTTTCTTGAAATTAAGTAATCGAGCAATCAACGTGTTTTAAACAACACAAACATTAAAAGAATTGCAAAGTAGATATTTGGCAGAAATTATGTTTCGTATACAACTGCCAACCCCGAATAATATATTAATGAAAAAATATTTAATCAATTTTGCACTTAATATAATTAAAATTTAAAAACAAAGTGTATCACTCTTATTTGCCCACTCTGTATATGGGTGCCAAGTTCTAGTTCACTTGGGATGTAATAAAAGTTCAGGATATGATTTCATCATTTATCATGAGTATACCTGGTAAAGACTATAACAGGAGCAAATAGTTAAACTGTAGGCTTGTACTTTTCAAACTGACCAACATTTGTACAGCGAATTTTAAAAATAACTTTAGCTTGGTTTTTAGTACACTTTTTAAGTTTATTTTAAGACGCAAGGAATTTCGAATTTTGTTATGTTTAAAGCGTGACAAGCAACGTCAATTACAATAATGATTGGCCCGATTCCAAGAATGAAAACGGTAACGATAAGTTCTGGTTTAGATAAGTTCTCATTTAGATATCGTTTGTATGTCGTATAATTGACAGAAGCAGGTCGATTCGGGCAACCAATGTCACTTTGACTTTAGAAATATCGTAGATAGATCTTATTGGGATCACAGCGGAATCGAAATAAACGTCAATTTTGACATGTCCTTTAGCTATCGATCTTTTAAAGGTCTTTCCAAGATCTTAAACGTGTCTTAATCATTCTTCGAATCGGGCCGGATGGCGTACATTGAAGATCATATTCTCTAATCTAGAAACTTCATATTTTTTTAAAGTTATTTAACAAAAGTGTCATAGTTTGAGGCGTACAATGTACATGTATGTTTGTTAGGGTTCAATAGCCAAATGGCAAAAAACGGAACCCTTATGGATTCGTCATGTCTGTCTGTCTGCCTGTCCGTCCGTATGTCACAGCCACTTTTTTCCGAAACTATAAGAACTATAATGTTGAAACTTGGTAAGTACATGTATTCTGTAAATCACATTAAGGTTTTCACACAAAAATAGAAAAAAAAACAATAAATTTTGGGGGCTCCCCATACTTAGAACTAAAACTAAAATATTTTATTTCATCAAACCCATACGTGTGGGGTACTTATGGATAGGTCTTCAAAATGATATTGAGGTTTCTACTATAATTTTTTTCTAAACTGAATAGTTTGCGCGTGAAACATTTCCAAAGTGGTAAAATGTGTCCCCCCCCCTGTGACTTATAAAATAAGAGAATGATAAAACTAAAAAATATATATGATGTACACTACCATGCAAACTTCCACCGAAAATTGGTTTGGATAAGATCTAGTAACTCGTTTTTTTAATGCGTCATAAATAGTACGGAACACTTCATGGGCGAGTCCGACTCGCACTTGGCCGCTTTTTTTATTATTTGCTCGTGTTACCCGGTATACGGACTATAGCATACCAATGAAAGAGATGATAAATTACATTAGCAATATATCACCTACCTATGTCATGAGATTATCCTGGTTCCGTCTGTCATTGCTATTCCGGGAAACATTTTCCTGCTTACTCTATTTTTTTGGACAGAAGAGAAATAGAGATAGAAAGTTGTTGTTCAAAAGTAAGGGGGGGATACTTTTTTTTTCTTTCGGAGCAAATATTTCTGAAAATATTAACTTTATCAAAAAATTGCTTTTGGAGGCCCCTTATTCGTTTTGAAAAGTCCTTTCCTATCACTATACCTCGCACTATTGGATGAAAGCAAAAAATAAATAAAAAAAGGAACATTGTGTATGAGAGGTACGCAAAAAAAATCTTTTTTGTAATTTTTATTTTACCATTCTATTGCCATGCATGATTAATGTATTGATGCTTAACCAAATTGCAGCTTTCTAGCACTATCGATCACGGAGCAAAGCCGCGGACGGACAGACGGACATGGTGAAACTATAAGGGTTCTAGATTTTCTAGGTGACTACGAAACCCTAAAAATCGGGGAGCAATATCCATTGAGACATTTTTGGCAGTAATGCGACAGTATTATCGCGTTGCAATACTGCTGCAGCAATGCAGTCGACGGCATGACCGCAAAACACGTCAAAATGGTAATTTTATCAAAAAAAATCTAATATAATATAATATGTATTGCCCCAAATGTCAAAATCGATGTTACTACCCGGTGGACATTTGCGGCAGCAATGTAGGCGGCAGTAATGTCGCGCTGTAGTGTGCTGTAATGTGTAGTCTGAATCTAAACGGTACCTTAATAAGCAATGGCCAGTGAGATTTTTTTCATACAGAATGATGATCTTATTCCTCGCGTTGTCCCGGCATTTTGCCACGGCTCATGGGAGCCTGGGGTCCGCTTGACAACCAATCCCAAGATTTAGCGTAGGCACTAGTTTTTACGAAAGCGACTGCCATCTGACCTTCCAACCCAGAGGGTAAACTAGACCTTGTTGGGATCAGTCCGGTTTCCTCACGATGTTTTCCTTCACCGAAAAGTGACTGGCACAAATGATATTTGAATGAGGATAACACAGAAAAATTTTAAACTCACGAAAATGTTCACCGTGATTAAATTTTATACTGCCTTCTGGAGCCCGATTCTGATGTAACAACTTGTTATGGTTTTGATCTTATTTTGACCACCTAAGACCACTCACACTGATTGGTCCTAGAAATGTTAAGAGGAAATACCAGCTGAGCCCTTTCTCAGATTCGAGTATTCTAGGTAATATCTCCTATAAAATTAGTGCGATTAGGACAACTGCACCTGCATTTTTTTCCTCCAAAACTTAACCAATCGTAACGAAATTTTGGGAACGGAAAGAGAAAACTATTATGTGTCGGACTGTTTTGATTTTTGCGTTTATGTTGCCAATTTTGTACGTTAGGCCTCTGTTTACTGAGCATTTTTTTGGCCGTTTTAGCGCTGTTTGAAGTTCTTACAAAAATCAGAATTAAAAAAAGCAAATCATACAGACAGAGGTAACAGTAATATTGAACTCATATAAAAAACTAGGGCTAAAATTCAGAGAGGAAAACGTCGAGAACGTTTGCATGGGAAAATTACCACGAATGTTTCCTCTTAAAGTCGTCCCAATATCAGGACGATCGTCAGTGATGTATCAAAACCAACTGAATACAATTTCTAACAAATTATTATATCCAAGAATCTACCTCCTGCTCTAGGTACGCAATTATTCCAATATTTATTTGCTAATAAACGAGGTACATATGTATAATGACGAATCAAGCATGTTGTTACTTTTTCCTTGTATGAAAGATGTTCCATCAAAGTGTGTTAGTATTTTCTCTCGTTATCACATGAAACTTTGTCATGTGTAGGGAATAAAATATACATAAAATTTAGGGAATTTTATTGTATTGTTATTGCTTGACCTTCCGTGAGACACATACATATTAAATATATTTAAACGGCTCAGTCACGTATTTTTGAGTCGGAGATTGCTGTACATGTTTCGGTCCATAATGAGGACTTTCAATGGAAGCATGAGTTGGCGGACCAACGCCGAGTTTAAAAAAAAGCGGCCATGTGCGAATCGGACTCGCCCATGAAGGGTTCCTTACCATTTATGACGTATTAAAAAAACTACTTCCTAGATCTCGTTCAAACCAATTTTCTGTGGAAGTTTGCATGTTAATGTATATCATATATTTTTTTTAGATTTTTCATTTGGTTATTTTAAAAGTTACAGGGGGGGGGGGACACACATTTTTCCACTTTGGAAGTGTCTGTCGCGCAAACTATTCAGTTTAGAAAAAAATGATATTAGAAACCTCAATATCATTTTTGAAGACCTCACCACCCCACACGTATGGATTTGATGAAAAAAGATTTTTTGAGTTTCAGTTCTAAGTATGGGGTACCTCCAAAATGGATTGTTTTTTTTTTTCTATTTTTGTGTAAAAATCTTAATGCGGTTCATAGAATACATCTACTTACCAAGTTTGAACAGTATAGCTCTTATAGTTTCGGAAAAAAGTGGCTCGACATAAACGGACAGACAGACGGACATGACGAATCTATAAGGGTTCCGTTTTTTGCCATTTGGCTGCGGAACCCTAAAAACAGCCAAGTGCGAGTCGGACTCGCGCACGAAGTGTTCTGTACTCACTGCGCAAAAAACGGCATAAAACACGTTTGTTGTATGGGAGCCCCTAAATATTTTTCTATACTGTTTTTAGTATTTGCATAATAAAGACAACAGAAATGTCATCATCTGTGAAAATTTCTTTTATCTAACTATCGCGGTTCATGTGAGCTGGCGACAGACAGACAGACGGACAGACGGACAGTGGAGTCTTAGTAATAGAGTCCCGTTTTTACCCTTTGGGTACGGAACCCTAAAAACAGTAAGGGACATCTTACATCAACCTAGCCCCAAACTAAGCAAAGCTACCATAGGCTAGGTGACGATGTACATACTAGTACTTGTATAGATAAATATATACTTATATACATAGAAAGAGAAAGCGTCTCTGGTGTTGCAGGCGTCCGTGGGCGACAGTAATTGCTTATTATCAACTAAAATTCATTGCGGATGATGTCAAATTATCTAATATGGATATCACCTCAACCTAACAGGCACCTCAGCTGCTAACGATAACGGTCCGATTCGAAATTTAAGAACTGTTCTAAAGATACGATATTGATTGTATGTCAGTGTCAAAAGTGACGTTTCTTTAAACAAAAACGTTACCTTTGACACTGACATATCCAATTATTTTTGACGTAACTTAAAGTTCGAATCGGGCCGTAATAAATATTTTTGTAAATGAGTTATTCTCAATTATTTTGGATTTATTGCGGCGCGTTTATTATTACACATTTAGAGTTAATTAGGTATGCAAAGCAGGGTTTTCTAATTGACGTTCGTAAAATAAATTTATAGGGGGTTTTATTGTTAAAGGTATTATAATGGACCGTCCTTTCTTCAGAAACGCGACTGCCTTATAGGTACTTAGATACCCCAAAGAAATAATTTTCTATGGAATTTTCCAACCAACATAGGAACATAGCCCGTTTTCTTATACGTTTTTTTAATGACCAGTACCCCTAGTGTAAATTTGATCGACATCATAACGTGACGAACGCGTTTGCGTTAAGTCTCATTTTGTATAGGATTTTGAGTTTCCAAAACGTCCCGCTTGGCGCGCTCTTTCTAAATCCAATACAAAATGAGACTAAACGCAAACGCGTACGCCAAGCGGGACGTTTTGGAACCTCAAAATCCTATACAAAATGAGACTTAACGCAAACGCGTTCGTCACGTTATGATGTCGATAAAATTTACACTAGGGGTACAGATATTGAGGTCATTATGAAAAACTGTATTTGTGTACACAAATGAAAGGTGCCCATCTATCTCCAAAATATCTTAATTGATTTGCTATCAGTTTTGAGTACAGATTATGAAACGTGATACACAAGCAATTATTGAGATATCACATCAGTTGCATTCTCTCTGAAATTACATAATTTTGACGACCGGTCTGGCCTAGTGGCTAGTGACCCTGCCTATGAAGCCGATGGTCCTGGGTACGAATCCTGGCTAGGGCATGTATTAGTGTGAGGAGCACAGATATCTGTTCCTGGGTCATGGGTGTTTTGAATGTATTTAAGTATTTTTATGTTATATATATCGTTGTCTGAGTACCCACAACACAGGCCTTCTGGAGCTTACCCTGGGACTTAGTCAATTTATGTAAGAATGTCATATAAGATTTATTTATTGATAAAGATAGTTTCGGAAATCAAACTATATATATTATATCTATATCATTCACCGAGATTCAATCCATCTCCATCGCCTTAAACACGTACACATTTTCGCATTTATAATATTTTTTCTTATTTTATCATCAGGTTTACACACCTGTTTCGGTTAAAGTTTCTAAAAATCGTTCCCAATACGCCAGAGGAAAATATTTGTCTGAAATTTATTTCACAAAAAAAGGAAATAGATTGTTTCAGTGACCGGAAATAGATGACGACTGACAGCGCGACCCCGGGGCCAATTCGAACTTACATTGCTATGTCAAAATTAAGTAATTTTGATATCATTGGCCCGGTGCGCCTCGCGGCCTCGTTCGTTCCACCGTAAGTACGAATAAGTCACTACGTGCGAAATGCACGCGGGAAAGATAGCTAAATGACATCATTTTGATATCGGAATGTAAATTCGAATTGTCCTCCTGTGTTTTTTGACCGTTCGATATATCATCGTTACATCGTTAGTGAAAAATGGAGGTTTGTGTCATGTGGGGTTATGTTGAAATGTATTTTATCGGGTTGAGTTTTTATGTCAGTTTGAGGTTTTCTGTGCTTGCGTTTTTCAGTGTCATGTTTTTACAATCTTTTAACTTGCCCTGTATAGTATGTAAGTATGTTTTAACCACACCAACTGGTAAAGGCCCTCTTGATTGTTCAGAAACTAATGAGAAAGTTGTTTATAACATATATGGGGTAAGGTAATCAGACGCAAATTTTGAGTTATTTCCTTATGGGTGGAATCTACTTTTAAATGATGATTTTGAGTGATGCATTTTTTATTACGTTCATTGAGATTTGATTTTGTTTGATTTTTTTGGCATTTCATATTCAGTATTTTCCTTGTGTTGTGAAAATTGTTGTGTTTCACTCTGAGGCAAAGTTTGTTTAACCCAATGAGGTACATATATAACTAGAGTCGGCATCTGTAATAAAATGTTTCGACACCTAAATGAAGTGACGGCACTTCATTGCGTTTAGTACGTCTCCGACTACTGGCGCGATGCCACGCATGTAATGAAAAAAATAAAATAAAAAATAATTAAGAACGCCTTTGTGTGTTATGAAAATGTATTCTAATAATATCAAGAAAATGTAATATTTTTCTTGATATTATTATATAGCCATATAATAACAATCCACTGCGAAAAAACTCTTGTTTTAAGCTCATTAAAATTATTTTGAAACGTCACTTTAAACACTCGCGAGGGTACGCCATTTTCTTTGACGCAAGGATTACATTTCGCAGATGTAACACGTAGGTAATAATGATTACCTACCTTATTGTTTGCAGAATATTATACACAATAATGATATATTACTCTTTATCTCGTAATTTTTTGTAGTGTTTTTCTTACATATAAAGAGTATATTATGCCATAAGCGGGATTTGATCTAAATTGCTACGCGTACGAGAGTCAAATATAGAAAGACTTATATGACCTTTTTTAAATTATAGAGTGGTGATAAATTAAAACACGGCCGAATTACCTATTTGCACGTGTATCGTACAACGTTTTACAGGACATATGGCTCTTTAAAGTTTCGACATATGCACGGAAAGTGCTCATTCCCGCACTGTAAATAAATACGTTTATTAAACTCCACAACAGTAATATTATTAAACTCCACAACATGGTACATAAAAAAACCGGCCAAATGCGAGTCGGACTCGCAGAGGAAGGGTTCCGTACCATTACCTATAAAAACGGTCACCCATCCAAGTACTGACCCCGACCGACGTTGCTTAACTTCGGTGATTGGATGAGAACCTCGAGATTTGAAAGAAGTATTTATTTTATTCTGTTTTTGGTATTTTATGTTGCTATAGCGGCAACAGAAATACATAATCTGTAGAAATTTCAACTGGCTAACTATCACGGTTCATGAGATACAACCTGGTGACAGACGGACGGACGGTCGGACAGACGGTCGGACGGACAGCGGAGTCTCAGTAATAGGGTCCCGTTTGACCCTTTGGGTACGGAAGCCTAAAAAATCGGCCAAGTGCGACTCGGGCTCGCGTACGAAGGGTTCCGTACCATTATCTAAAAATCACTTTTTTTGTATGGGAGCCCCTTAAATATTTATTTTATTCTGTTTTTAGTATTTGTTGTTATAGCGGCAACAGAAATACAGCATCTGTAGAAATTACAACTAGCTATCTATCACGGTTCATGAGATACAGCCTGGTGACAGACGGACGGACGGACAGCGGAGTCTCAGTAATAGGGTCCCTTATGACTCTTTGGGTACGGAACCCTAAAAGGAAGGCAGACATAAAAAAAAAAATTTGGACGCTAAAATAGGATCGCCGCTAAGCATAAAGCATAATGGCTGGTTTTCTGTGGGTTTGACTGACTTAATCTAGAGCTAAATGGCGACACGTACGCCAACGACGCACTAGCACACATGTAGCTAACTCTTGCTGCTTCTTCTGAAATAAATATCTAAATCAGTGTTGATGTCCTGATAATTGAGGTTTCTTGCAGCAGTGCTGCACGGTGACTCCGCAGTGGTGGGGGTGGCTGCTGCATTTGCCAACCAAATGTCAACTTTACGGTAACATTCCTTACTTTACATTATTGTTTATATGTATTAATATGCAGTGGTTCATAAGGGCAATCACACCTGCTGGAGATCATGTTCAAGATGGTGTGTGGGATGATGTTCAATCCCTCACTCATTTTATCAAGGAGATAAACAATGCCATGGCCGGCGTCAACAGCGCAGCCCGGCGCAGTCGCCACTCGAAAGTAACATTTAGTCGCTGACCGCTCAATATATCATCGTTAGTGCCAAATGGACGTTTTTGTCCTTCATGGGGTTTGTTGAAATATATTTTATCGGGTTGGCTTTTTGTTGCAATATCGTTTAACTATCGTTGCTCCAAACTGAATGGCACCGTCAGCCTTATTTTAAAACAAAATGGTGACTACGTACCTAAATATTTTACATGCTCGTTAGCATTGTTAAGTATTTTTCGTAACACGACTTTAATAACAAAACTTCCGTGAAACACAGACATATTAAAAAAATTAAAAACATCGGCGCCAGTCTGCCAACGCGAGGTCCCGAGGTTCTCGGTATGGAGTGAAACATGTCGAGCGATTTTCGATTTAAAATACGTGAGTGACCCGTTTTAGTATACAGGATGATTCAGGAGACGTGAGCAGGATCAAGCCTGCATATTCAGTAAATTATCAGCAACTGTTTCGTACCAGTATTTGTGAGATTAACGTTAATTTAGAGTTTTATTTTATTTACGATATTTATGGTCACCCTCTTTGTTTTATCCATAATAAGTGCTAAATTGAATGTCATCGAAGAGTGTGGTTACTTTTATAAAATCGTATCTCACTCAAGTGTGACATTTTATTTTCTTCATAATCAAAGTGCTGTCATAACGGTTAAAGAGGTTTTATCTTTGTTAATTAAGTATTGTAGGGTGTCCATGATTGTAGATAATCAAATTTGTCCGTAACAAAAAGTTAAATAACAGATAAAAAGCGTGATTGTTTTACTTAAATATGATGGTGAACGATAGAACGATTCATTAACATTTACTGATTGTGTAGGCTTAGTCCTGCTCACGTCTCATGAATCACCCTGTATTTAATAGGGTTCAGTCTGTTACTGTATGGTTTGTATCAACCACTGACTTAATGAAACCAGCACTGTTATAGTATGTCAAACTTCATATAGCCGCATTCGGCTTTGTTCATCAGATTTACTTGGTGATTTTTTGACATTTCATTATCAATTTCAGATCAATCTGGATTACATGGTTTTAATTTCAAATGTAGTGAGTGAATTTTTACTTACATTCTTAACATGGAGTCAAATCTTACGAGCATGATTAGATTTGAGCCAGGTCCCTATGTCCAATCGGACATGAGCAACCTAGTCGGGTTAAAGTTTAGCAATTAGAATAGGGACCGTGCGCGTTGAAGGATCTGCCATCTTGTGGCCTGAATCGGAACAATAAACATGTACATTCACACGTCACGTGTTTTCTTGTGCATAGTAGGTTCTGCCATCTTGTGGGCTACGTCGGAACAGTAAACATCACATTTACGCCTCGCGCCAAAAATCTGACGGCTCCTGTGCTGTCTCCTACAGTTCATGCACGCTCCTTATACTTACGACAAGTGGATGACAAATGTAATGTTTTGGTACCATTAAGGTGACATTCGGATGTCAAGTGCAGCCATTACTGTTGTGACATTACAGCAGAAGAAAAAATATAGATACAGCGGCGACATAAACGCTCACACGCTCAGTTATGCAACGGCACTTGAAATCCAAATATTACCTTTATGCTGATATCGTTTCAAAGGTAAAAGTTTAAACTACAGTTTGCGATAAAAGTTTGTATCAAAAACAATTTTTTTTTTTTCAAAAAACTGTTTTACAAATGTAACTGACTTGTTGAAACAGTTTTATAGGAAAAATACCGTGATTTTACGCCGCTGAATAATTCAAGCCCTGCCGGTTCACCGTCAGTTAACTTACGTTGTTACTGATACCTAAATAAAGTACACTCGAGCTTCAAAGATACGTAGGTATTGAGTTTGATATATTAACACTTGGAAGCTTTAACTATAGGACTGATGGTGATATCTGTTAATTTCCTTAATAAAATGAGTGACGGATTGAAAATTCTAATCGCGGCAGTAAAGATCCATTTATATCTACAGATATTGGCATTGCCTGACAAAATAATATTTTACTATAACGATAGATATAAATATGTTACTAGAGTCAGATCAAGTTGGCAGCGGTTTTGACAGCCCATACAGTGTAAGGGTTATATTATAATTAGTATAGGTTTAACTGACATAGGATTTAGGGAATGTACACTCACATTATGGACATGGTTCGAAATAAATAAATTGAATTGAATTGAAATATTAAAGGACATTATCACACAAACTGAAGTAAGGTCAATAAGGCTTGTGTACTCAGGAACAAATATTTATGCTCATCACACAAATAAATGCCCTTACCGAGATTTGAACCCAGAACCATCGGCTTCTTAGGCAGGGTCACTACCGACTAGGCCAGACCAACGGTGTAATATGCTCAGAAAGTCAAAAATAAAAACATAATTTTAGAATTCGGTTCCAAGTAAGCTGGCTCCGCTGACACATTATGAGGAATTTTGAGGTAAAGTACTCAAGCGTTTCCCGCCGACGTCAGCTCCAAACAGTCAGAAATTAATCAAAAGTAAAGCAATTACTCTAGTTTCACTTTACATTACAAATGCTACAAACTCGAAAACAAGATCACTTTTGATTCAGTAGTTCAGTACATTGAACACTGGCCGGAGGCAGACTTCAATTGATTGCTGCTCGAAATTGGAAATTCCATTCAAAGCAATATCGTTGAACGGCCGGTCTGTTAGGTGCCATCGTGAAAAAACACTAACGAGTGCAGTGCATGTGCAAAGAAAGAAAAACAAGTGACTGCCTCAAATCTTACTTTGATATCAGTTTTTATTGATAATTGCATAATTATTATATTTTTATAAAAACGGGACTTAATCGCGTACATTTAAGTTTTAAAATTACATGCGACTTTTTGAGTCCAGCAATGTCCCCGTGGTTTCGGAGAAGATGAGCTAAAGTTGATATAAACATCTACGAGTTTTTAGAACCACTGCGGGCACTTGGTCTTTTTGCACACCCTAGATTGTCACTCGGTCAACACACAACACTCACGATAGTCACGATGTTTGCTTTTTCCCGATACGTTTTTTCTTAGCTAGACATCCTGGTGTTTGATTGACAAACGAACCCAAAGAAATGGTACTTACAATCGTCGGCCTTTATCGGTCAGTTTATTATTTAGGGCCAATCATTTTACCAATACTGATAGACGGCTGAAGTTTCGGATTCACATTCGACAGGTTTC
Source organism: Cydia pomonella (assembly GCF_033807575.1). Taxonomy (NCBI): domain Eukaryota; kingdom Metazoa; phylum Arthropoda; class Insecta; order Lepidoptera; family Tortricidae; genus Cydia; species Cydia pomonella. Next base: position 20,813,403 of record NC_084708.1, on the reverse strand, counting down.
GGCACAAAAATCATGTTTAGGACAAAGGTTCAGCTTCGGCTAAAAACTGGTGGTCCTCTCAGCTGCGCCAAAACTGAATTTTTGGTAGTATCAGTCCGAAGTATCGGTCACGATTTCGGCAGGTTTTAGCATTAAAATCATTTTTCGGTTGAAGGTTTGATTTCGGTCAAAACTAGAGCAAAAATCTGGTAGGATACTACCCGATATCACCCAATATCGAAAATCAGTTCCGGAATAGGAAACCGTTCGATATTGTAAGCCCTAGACCCAATATCGGAAATCAGTTTCGGAATTGGAAATCGTCCGATATTGCAAGCCCTACTCGATACCCACAAAGACAGTCCATAACTTTGGTGTTACTCTCTTTTCCTTAACGTCCTCTTCGTGTCTTAAATTGGAACAATTCGAACCCCTTGTTGTGCATTGCTCCGAATAATTAGATGTAACAGGGTTTTCACTCACAGGCCAATTATGTTAGGTAAAATTGGTTACAAAGGACCATTATATAGTATGTATAGTATGTGTGTGGGTCTCTTTCTTTGCCTTCGTTCTGTTACATATTACATGTTTGTCAAATTCGCCATGAAACGCTTAAAGTACTGGTAATGTTGTATGTAAGTTTGAGGGAGTATCTTACCAGTATGTCAAATACGACTTCAAATAAGTAGCAAAGCAAAGTCAATGTGTAACGTCACTAAAGGGTAATTTGCTACTTGGTAAATATCCATAATTAATAACAAAACAATATCATGATGCCATCAATATATTGATAAAAGTAACGTATACTCATCTTTAGGTCAGTTAAAATCGAAGGAATTAAATCGACTTCATAAGAATCATGAAGTAATGTAGTTGAAGTTTAAAACGCTTGAAATTATGAGTAATGTAGTTGGAGTTGAAAAATTAAAATTGTCAGCAATAAAAGCTTAAATAAAAATTTGGTATGAATACAGTTTGAGGTCGGAGGAAGGACATAGGATAATGTTCACGCCGCTTCGCTACGTTTACCATTAATTATACGTTTATTCTAAGTTCAACCTTGTTTCCACCACACAGAGCACATATTTGCATTGTATCGAGCCGCACCCAATCATAACACTTTAATATCGCGTGATATGTATAATTAACCAATCGCAGCTCCGCATCCTCACGACACATATGCCGGAGCCTTCAGCTCCCTACACTTGCTTTCCTATCGCCACACAAACCACACTATTCAATGCTCCATATTTGTATCTCAAAAACTGTAATCAAACAGTTATCTCTTAATTTTTGGTTTGCTTTCAAAAGTAAAGTCTCTAACTCCTTGTTCCTATCTGGAACAAAATGGCGACCGCGACAGGACCTGCAGCTATTAATCAGATTTAGATAATCTTCAGACGAAGTCGGAGGTACTGGTCAAAATAAACCCGAGGACCCCGTGCTATTTTAGCGTTGGCACTCTTGCCTTTCCAAACATTAAATTTTACTATAAAGAAGCCATACCAAACAGCGAAATTGTCGCAGTCGCAAGCTGTACCATGCGACCAAAACATCGTAAGCGCCGAGAAATTCATGGCGCTTACGCGTTCAAGAGTAGGTCGCGAGATTCACGCTTCGCTTCTATAGTTTCTTGTCGGTTTACAACAACTGGCCTAAAACACTGGTTTTCTGTGCCGGTTCTATTAGTAGTAATAATAGTTCAATGTTTCCATATCCAAATTAATTTTGATATAATTAGGCCGGGTACGAGCCAGGATTAGAATTCAAGACCTCCGGTTTCAAAGTCGCACGCCACTGAATACCTACTACTTAGTTATAGCATTATTTATCATTTTCCTCCACCGCAAAGAGATTTGTAGAGAAATATCTATGTCCGGTAGACGAAGGTGAAAGCAGACGAGAAAGCCGGTTCCAGTTCGATTCTTCGAAGTGGCAGATATAAGGAAAATCTACGATTTACCGCAAATACGAGTATAATAAAGAAAGAATAACATAGAAAGTTAGTATTTTTTGTATAGTGACAAAAATAGTTATTGTTTTCTGGAAAGTGTTAGTCAATCTGTGTAAGAATGTCATATAATATGTATTTATTTATATTTATATTTAAATCTCCACATTATGAATCCCTTAATGCCTTATGTAATTGAAAATATTTGTTTGGCTATTAATTGTCTGAAGGATATAAATTCTTTTTACATTACCTATTCGGAAAATTACTTTTTCTAGGAGGGATCTAAGCCCTTACACCTATAAGCACCTCGCTGCACTCGGGATTCTGTTGTAGGATTCTTCGCTTCGTTCAAGATTCAATGTGGGTACCTATTATACTACTACCTACGCGCACGCCGTACCTGAATAAATCATTTTATTTTTATTTTGACATGACACAATCTACTATTGTAGCTTTGTTTCTAGTTCGCCATTACTAGTAATAAAGCTCGGATAAATGCTCCGTACTTATATATGTTAAGGATATTAATCAAACACCAAGTTCGGGCTGAGACTGACTCGTACTTTATTTGCTTACCCACATGCATGATATCACAAATATCAGATCTACCCACAACCTCCTTTTTATGCAATGAAATTACTATATATATTATCCTTTTCTAAAGAAACAAAAAAAAAAATGATATAACTTAGCAATTAAGTACCTTCCTACATATCTATGTACGCCTATTCTTACACCTTACACATGCATTTTCAACATCTATTCTTTACAAGAATAAAGAAAGATATGAACTTAAAAAATAAATACATAATTTTAAACATGGAATTATCACTATTTTTATTCACAATAATAGAATTTATATTCCTTGTATTTTAAACAGTAATGATATTTATTCAAATCTATAGAAATTTATAGAATGACTGCACCTGAAAATGGTTTCTAAGAAGGTACATGTATGTAAATAGTAGGCTACATTTTCATTGTTATACGTACATACAACATAATTTATGAATTAACATGCATTATTATTATTATTTTTTATTAATGATAAAACGTATAATAATTATTATTATTACCTACAAATTACAATTTACCACGGATTTATTATGATAAGATAACACGTTTTCATTAATGGGTAACATTTTAAACATGATTAAAAAAAAACATAAGCCAAAGGCATTGTTCATTACATAGTGACATTTTTATACAGATGTTTTATTTATTTATAATAATTATTACATTTGAAAGTATTTATTTTTACCATGACTTGGTGAGTCATCACTCTGCACGTTTAGTAGCCCCATCGATCAGGTGGTATGACCGTCCTGCCGGAACGAGTAATATAAAGATTATTGTTTGCATTATTATCATTAGACACTGGGACCGGCCGAGAATCGATTGCAGTGCAGTCGTCCGACCGCTGCATAAGTGATGCATTCGAGAGTGACGTCATCGCGGCGTTATCAGTTGGAATGTCGTCATAAGGCAGGTGGCACACAGGGCTTTCAGATTCAGAATCCGAACGATTATCGGAATCACATATTAAGTGACGCCGGTTTCTTATTAAAATCCCTCCTCCTATTATTTGTACTGCATATGATCGTATTCCACGAATCGATTGCACAGTACCGTTGACCCACCTTTTATTTACCCTAACTTTTACCTTCTGACCTGGTACAAGAGGAGTTAAATCGCGAGCACCTTTATCATAATAGTCCTTTTGTTTACTCTGGCGTAGTTGAAGCTCGGATCTAACATGCTTTGGAACTTTAGGTCTAAGAAGTTTCGGTGGGCAAGGAACTATACTTCGCATTTTGCGGCTGTTAAGTAATTCGGAAGGAGAAGCGAGTGAACTACTTACGAGTATAGGGGTATTCAAGTATTCCAGCAAAGCTAACCTAAACTCTGTACCCTCGACCTGCGTTTTCTTGAAAATCTTCTTAACCGTTTGAATAGTTCGCTCCACTTGTCCATTTGACTGGGCGTAATGGGGCGAAGAAGTGACATGCTGAAATTTCCATGATTGAGCAAATAACTTAAAGTTTTGGGAACTGAATTCAGGGCCATTATCAGACATAACTATATCTGGAATCCCTTGGCGACTAAAAATCATCTTCATATGTTGAATTACGTTATCAGATGTCAAAGACTTTAATTCTACAACTTCTACATATTTGCTGTAGTAGTCAACCACTATTAAATATTTTTTATCATTCCAGTGAAAAAGGTCGGTACCGATTTTTGACCATGCTCTGCTAGGAACCTCATGCGAAATGAGTGTTTCCTTTCTATTTTCATTTTTAAATAATAAACAGGGTTGACAATTGTTGATTAAGTCTTCTAACTGTGAATTTATATTTGGCCAAAACATTATTTCACGAATTCTCAATTTACATTTTTCAAGACCAAGGTGACCAATGTGCACCCGCCTTAACATTTCACTACGCATAGCGGAGGGAATAATTATTCTATCACCCTTCCATAGCATACCGTAAGCCTCAGTTAATTCATCCCGGTATCCCCAGTAGGCCCTAACCTCATCACATACCTCTTGTTTGTTATTCGGCCACCCATTTTTTATATACTTTGCCAACAATTGTAATTCCGTATCCTCTCGTGTTAACCTCTGAATTTGCAAAAAATGTGTGTCTACAAGCGGGTTATTAACTGCCACAGCACAAACTTGCGCTCGGGCATCTAGGTGATCACGCGGTTCTGTTATCGGCGCACTGGCCGGTTCTACAGCGCGCGACAGCGTATCGGCTATGAACAAATATTTACCGGGCTTGTAAATTAATTTAAAGTTGTACGGTTGTAGACGCAAAAGCATTCTCTGTAGACGTGCCGGAGCCGATGCGATTGGTTTGCTAATAATACTGACAAGTGGTTTGTGGTCAGTTTCTATAGTAATATCGCTTCGACCGTATATGTACGTATAAAATTTTTCGCATGCGTACACGCAAGCCAAGAGCTCTTTTTCAATTTGAGCATATGATTGCTCAGCTTTAGTCATAGCACGTGACGCGTAACTAACAGGCAAATTATTTTGCATAAGGCAACATCCTAGACCGTTTTTACAGGCATCTACTGAAATCACTACGGGGGTGTCCAAACTGTAATATTGTAAGATAGGAACACTTGTCAAGCATTCTTTAAGACTATTGAATGATTTTTCGTGCTCATAATTCCAGTGCCATTCCACTTCTTTCTTAAGAAGCTGTCTCAAAGCATGATTCCTATCTGATAAATTGGGTATAAAATTACCAACATAATTAACCATACCTAGAAAACGTTCTAAGTCCTTTACGTTTAACGGACGGGGCATATTTCTTATCGCGGACGTGTGCGCATCGTCAGGGTAAATGCCGTGAGGGGTGATCTTATGACCTAAATATTTAATTTCCGATAATCCAATTTTACATTTATTTAAATTCAGTTTTAAATTTATTTCTCTGCATCTGTCCAATACCATTTTCAACCTACGGTCATGTTCCTCCTTAGTGCTCCCGTAAATTAGTAAATCGTCGACAAATAAACATACACCTGGAATATCATCGAAGTGCTCATACATTTTTTTATGAAACACTTCCGATGCAGATGAAATTCCGAAAGGAAGACGCAAGAATTTATATCTACCGAAACTGGTATTAAATGTACAAAGATCTGTACTATCAGCATGTAATTTTAGTTGCCAGAAACCCTGTTTGGCATCTAAAGTACTGAAATACTTGGATCCACCTAGGTTAGCTGTAATTTCGTCCAAAGTAGGCAGTTTAAAATGCTCGCGCTTGATTGCTAGATTTAAATCACGTGGATCCAAACAAATCCTAATGTCCCCGTTGGCCTTTCTAGCGACTGTCATGCTGCTGACCCAATCTGTTTGGCCCTCAACCTTTGCAATAATTCCGTCTTTAACCATTTCGTCCAATTTACACTTTACTGAATCTTTCAAGGCCAACGGAAGCTTCCTAGGTGCATGCACCACTGGTCTAGCGCTTTCGTTAAGCTCAATTTTATAATGCCCTGGCATACAACCTACCCCTTCAAAAACGTCACTGTACTCTGTAAAAATACTATGTTTAAAATTACTTTCCACATCACTTTTTACCTCCAATACTAACTTTACTAAATTTAACTCGCGACATGAATCACGACCTAAAACAGGTGGCGAATCTACATCGGCTATTATAAAATCTACAATATAGCCACGATTTCTGTGCTGCACCTTTAAATTACACTGGCCTACAACTTTAATGCCCGTACCAGAATAACCCGTTAATCTGACTAAAGAAATGGCTAACTCTCGCTCATGTAAGCCTAAATCTCGCAAACAGGAACGCGGGATGATGTTAACGTCGGCCCCAGTGTCCAGTTTAAACTTAAACTTACGATCATTAATCGTCAAATCGACAGACCAATCATTTTGAGAATCAGAAAGATAGTATACTACTCGTACCTGATCGGTTGAGTCATCCGCTCGAATCTCGTAAATTGTGCACATCCGGGAAAAGTGATCAAATCGGTTGCAGTTCAAACACCTCTTTCCTGCAGCAGGACATCTAGAGCTCCCATGTTCATAACCACACATTGAACACCATGCACTACGCTCACTACCACGACCGTGTTTATGCGTTAGCTGATTTCGTTGCATGGGTGGATCCCAGCGCTGCTCTGGCGCAGGCACGGCTGGCTGGTGAGCGGGCGGCGCACGAGGACGGGATAGCTGCTGCCTACGACCGCGGGGCCACCCGCGCGTTGCACCTCGATGCGCGGGCGCTCCTCGCCGAGATACCCACATTACCCGATTTACATCACTAATATCACTATTCTCTTCACAAGCCGTTTCCCGCACTACTCCTTGATGCCCAAAATAATCTCGTTGTACCGCATAGGCATGATGCTCCACAGATTCTTTTTTTATGGCTCCGGCCTGTACCTTCGAAATTTGCGCAACATTACAAATATCTAATGATTTCTTCAGAGTTAAATCTGGTTCCCGTAGTAGTCTTTCCCGAATCGCGTGGTCCTTTATTCCACAAATAAGTCTGTCCCGAATTAAAGTCTCCATTAGGTCTTTAAATTCACACGAACTCGCCAGTTTTTTTAACTCGAACGAATATTGTTCGATAGACTCGCCTTCCTTTTGATCGCGAGTAAAAAATCTGTGCCGCTCAATAGTTAGATTCTTTTGAGGTAGGAAAAATGAGTCAAACTTATCCAATAACTCCGAGTATGTCGTTATCGATGCTTTATCAAATTGCTCATGCACTTCCCGGCACTGCTCGCCGATGATATGTAAAAGGATGCTTAATTGCACTTTCTTGTCTTTCTTCGACAGCTCACATGCTTCATAATAAATGAGAAATGAGTTCTTCCATTTTTCCCACTCTTTTGATAAATTTCCCGTCGTAACATTTTCTAAACTATTAACGAACAAAAATGGCGGCGGCGGTGGCAAAATCGAGTCCATGATTATAGTTAACACAATTACTTTCACAAATTGTCACCAAATCGTATCTCCTACAGCACGTATACAGACAGTTAACTACGTGAACCGTAAAACACAATTACTTTAACAATTTTCAATGTAGATTCTTTTATTTCGGCTGCGCCATGTTAAGGATATTAATCAAACACCAAGTTCGGGCTGAGACTGACTCGTACTTTATTTGCTTACCCACATGCATGATATCACAAATATCAGATCTACCCACAATATAAAACTTGTTATAAGATTTTTAAACTCATTATTTACTTTGATTAGAAGGTCGATTAAATCGTCCACTTAAAATATATCTGGGGGTACGGTAGTGCCCCCGCCAAGACAAGCCAAGCGAAGCGTAAGGGCACTACCTACCTTTTCTCGAACCATTTCGACGCTTTTTAGGGTTCCGTAGCCAAATGGCAAAAAAACGGAACCCTTATAGATTCGTCATGTCCGTCTGTCTGTCCGATTATGTCACAGCCACTTTTTTTCCGAAACTATAAGAGCTATCGTATATTGTTCAAACTTGGTAAGTAGATGTATTCTATGAACCGCATTAGGATTTTTACACAAAAATCTTTTTTCATCAAACCCATTAGGATTTTTACTCAAAATCTTTTTTCATCAAACCCATACGTGTGGGGTATCTATGGATAGGTCTTTAAAAATGATATTGAGGTTTCTAATATCATTTTTTCTAAACTGAATAGTTTGCGCGAGAGACACTTCCAAAGTGGTAAAATGTGTTTCCCCCCCACCCGTAACTTCTAAAATAACAGAATGAAAAAAAAAAAAAAATATGATATACATTGCCATGCAAACTTCCACCGAAAATTGGTTTGAACGAGTTCTAGAAAGTAGTCTTTTTTTAATACGTCATAAAATAAAAATATTTATTTTTTTCATCAAACCCATACGTGTGGGTTATCTGTGGATAGGTCTTCAAAAATGATATTTAGGTTGCTAATATATTTTTTTTCTAAACTGAATAGTTTGCGCGAGAGACACTTCCAAAGTGAAAAAATGTGTCCCCCCCCCTGTAACTTCTAAAATAACAGAATGAAAAATCTAAAAAAATATATGATATACATTACTAATTTGATTTTGTATTTTTTCATGAGGATTCAACTGAAAAATGCAGTAAGGTAAATTCAATTAATCCGTTTTTGGAAACTGTACACAACTAGGTACGTATAGAGCGGTATGCAGATCCGATAGGCCGCGGTAGCTATCCTGGCTTGCAAAGCAAACGGCCTCAGAGTTAAGCATTAAAGAAAACTTATTCCACTATACAGTATACACGTCATAGCTTATTATAAACTCTCACAAATAAGAATTGCAAATTTGTACCTCAATTTTACGTCATAAGATTGCAATTATAAAACAGTTATAAAACCATGGTCGCCTTCGTTTAGAAATGACGTTTTTCATCAAGTTTCCTCCAGCCCACCTCATTACGTGCGCCAAGACAACTTTTCTCTTTCACAAACTCCCAACTACCTTTACTATAACATGATAAAATCAACTTTATTACTTTTAAAATAAAGTTCAAATATACTATACAATGAATAAGAGTTGTGAGGTTTCAGTTGCAAGGAGAGGAAATGAAATTGAAGTCCCATAAAAACTACGAAATTAGAGTTCGCACCTCAAATTGAATCTTCGCACTTGGGTGGTGTCCGCAATTTTATGAGACCTTATTGAATAAAATTTACAGTTTTGATTTTATATTTCAACTGGTACAGTTTATTTCAGATCATTAATCCATTAAAGTTGTTAGTATAAAATAGCTTAAAAACTATGTTAATAACAAACGAAAACAAATAAGACATTAATTAGTTAAAAAATAAAAGCTAATGACTGAATCGCGTTATTCATAAGCGCTTTAGTGGCCAGTACCCCTAGTGTAAATAAATTCGATTTCGAAACGTGACGTACGCGTTTGCGTTTAGTCTCATTTTGTATTGGATTTAGAAAGAGCGCGCCAAGCGGGACGTTTTGGAAACTCAAAATCCTATACAAAATGAGACTTAACGCAAACGCGTTCGTCACGTTATGATGTCGATCAAATTTACACTAGGGGTACTGAATTAGCTATGAATCGTTTGTCGTTATCTGTCATTTTGTCTTATGTATTTTTGAGAAAGGGATAAAACACAATTTTAATAAATCAGTACCCCTAGTGTAAATAAATTCGATTTCGAAACGTGACGTACGCGTTTGCGTTTAGTCTCATTTTGTATTGGATTTAGAAAGAGCGCGCCAAGCGGGACGTTTTGGAAACTCAAAATCCTATACAAAATGAGACTTAACGCAAACGCGTTCGTCACGTTATGATGTCGATCAAATTTATACTAGGGGTACTGGTCCGTAAAGTTGTACGAATAAATAAACTATAGTGATTTTCAAACTCGAAGAGAGGCTGACACATGTCAAAAAGCAATTATAGGGTTGTGCCAATGCAAATTCGATACATTTTTTACGATTCTCGATTAAATCTGCAAAGGCCATATAATCGATTTTTGGAATCGATACAATTGCATACAACTGAAAATATTTGGCACGAGCGCAATCGATTCGATAGATAAGTAGAGTTAAACTCTCTTGTAATTGAGTTCCGTTTTACATAATGAAACTCAACGATATTAAAATTTATCTTATTTTTTTTACCAGCTTTTATTTAGTTTCACCTGTCCCGTTGTCTGTCGGTCTGTAAATAAATCATGAAAGTTAAATTTGATCCACTTCCCGGGTTCCGATTGAGATGAAAATTTGCATACATATGTAAGTCAGGAGACAAATGTTGTATTATAATACCAGCGAGCTGATCTGATGATGGATACAAGAGGTGGACATAGAAACTCTGTGATAAAACAACGCAACCTAATTTGTTTGGGGTTTTTAGAATTGACTCGATGAGTATTAGTTGCCTGTGGAAAAAAAAAGTACAGTACAGCGATAAAAGCTTGTACCAAAAACGAAATTTTTGCCAAAAAGTTATTATACCATATACATATTATATATTATTTTACTTTTTTTTTCCCCATGACCCATGGCTATAATTATTTATTTATTATGACTATGAAATTAAATACAACATATAAATAAAGTACGAAAAATACAAAGTTATATAAACACAAAAATCTTAATCTAAACTGAACTAAATCCTAAATCTAACCGACACACAAAAACTATCCGCACAACTCGCCCCGCGCCCCTCCAGATTTTACTTAGATATATTTTCGTGATTTGTGACTATTATAATGAGATACCTATTTTTTTTTGTCCTATTGAGATTAAAGTTATTTTTATAAAGGATTGATTTGTACCCCTAGTGTAAATAAATCGATTTCGAAACGTGACGTACGCGTTTGCGTTTAGTCTCATTTTGTATTGGATTTAGAAAGAGCGCGCCAAGCGGGACGTTTTGGAAACTCAAAATCCTATACAAAATGAGACTTAACGCAAACGCGTTCGTCACGTTATGATGTCGATCAAATTTACACTAGGGGTACTGAAACGTCAATGGCATGGAAAAAAATATGTCACCCTACCCCGTTTGAAAAATACTATAAGAGCAATCAGGGAGTCGTGGCTACTACGAGACGTGTTCAGATATTTGTGTGACTTTGCTCGCTCCAATATATCTGAACCTACATTTTAGTTTATCGGTTAATCATAATCACATACTTATGTTAGAAAGTCAACCGGAGGTCGATTCTAATTTTAAACGAAACAATTTTAAACGTCAAACTCGTATGAAATAATCACGTTAACTTAACAATTGCAGGGCTATCAAAATCGTTGCCAACTTAGCTTGGTCTGACTCAAGGCCTAATATCCATAAAATTCACTGCAGACCTTTTTCATTTAGGTACATACGTATTCTAGAAAAATACAGACTTATTTTAGGACAATATAAATTATGTGCCTTCACATTTTTATTTGCATATGAATGTAAGTTTTCCAGTAAATTATTTCATTACAGCCTTGAATGAATGAAACATTTGTACAAACATTGAGGCTTCAAAACAAGTCTGGTTTCATTGTAATTTAACGTTTCCTAAAGAAACCATAACTAATAAGAAATTTATTTTATTTTAAGCTTTATTTATCCCTTACAAATTATACGGGTATATATAGATATAATGTTGTTCTGATAGTTACTTTTCATTTTTTCGTAGTAATGTCTTAAATTTTATTACGTTATAGAAGTATTTATTGACAATAACAATATACATAATGGATATATACAGATGATTACTATAACTAGCTTATATCTAAAATAGGCCCTTGAGGCATTGTACCAAGGATGCTGGCGGCAATTCCTCGTTGTATCGCAATACTGTTACGTTGTGCGAGGAAGCCGCCAGCTCTTCGGTCACCAGTTACGTCAACCAGACGTTTCGCGATTTCTCTAAAATTACGTTATTATTTTTTATTTTAATATTTTAGGTGTTAGCCCATTTTAGGCGGACGCGGTAGGCCCAGACGGAGGTGGCGGGAGGACGAAGACACGTTCCTCAACAACTGGCCGAGAAGAGGCGCTAGATCGGGAGTCGTGGAAATAAAGGGGGAAGTAAGGGCCGCCTTTTGCGGTGAAAGTCTCCTCCAAATTTTGCCGTTTTCCCTGTCTTGAACCACTCTTAGCCACTCCTGTGATGTTGTCACTCCATCTCTTCATAGATCTCGATCTCTTCAAGAAATAGTTACAATAATAACTATGTACTTAAACCTATATGGAAATAGGATATTATGAACCTGTAACTTTCAGCTTCCCTAAAATACGTTTTTATGTAGTGAAACGGTCAAGCCACACATTTTGCTAGCCATATGGTCTTGTATTGGCAACATATCACATGAAAGTGTTTTTGGTAGGATTCGTTTATTAGAAAACACAATCCTCCTAATGAGGGCGCCACTGGACGGTCGGCGCAGTCTTAAGGTTTTTTTAATCAATGCATAAATCCACTTGAATATAATAAAATATGAGGTTTTCTGTGTAAAAAGCACGAAAATACCTAAGCATAAATTTACTTTGATGATGTTGTGCGTAGTCTAGAGTTACAATGAGTTTTTGGCAATTCGAGACAATTCTAAAAACCCAAACATATGTCATGTCACAGAGTTTTATCACAGAGTTCCCATGGCCACCTCCTGTCTTCATCATCAGATCAGCTCGATAGTACCATAATATTGCATTGTCACCTGACTTAGATATGTATGCAAAATTTCAGCTCAATCGGAAACCGGGAATTGGGTCAAATTTAGCTTCCAAGATTTGACCCATACAAACATACTTATAGGCCCAGTTATATGAAAGCTTGTAAAAATTAACGAATTCACGGTATTTCCCCTTTCAATAATTGCAATAATATAAAACATCATTCCATTTCCGGCGCGTTTCCAATACTTGTTAAGCGATGTTGTGTACTTCAGCCTCAATGGATCGAAAACCTTCCGTAGCCTCATAAATTAAAAACCATAATCCACCTTTTCACAGAAGTCAGCAAAGCAACATGTGTCTCGCTTCTAGAATGTTGTGGCTACAGACAGCGGGTAACATGTAATTTGTGCAATCGTTCAATTCCCGTCTATTATGTGAGGAGAACGGGGATATTTGAACTTGAAGTGTCAACTTTTTAAAATATTCATATTCATATTATTTAACAATAAATGAGGTACATGACATCCTCGTGATGGTATAGTCAAAAGATTTAATTTGTGACTCATTTCGTGAAAAACAACATGAAAGTCGCTAGAGACCTCATACTATTGTCACTGTGACAAGGTCACAAATTAAATCTTTTAACTGTACCGTTGTGTAAGGATATTCGGAGTTGAATGTAAATAAAATGAATGTCGGACCTTAACTATCCGGTACCTATACGGAATGTTTTTTTTTTCAATCCCCTGGGAGTTGATTACACAACTTTTAATACGGAACTAGCCCCCAAATAATGTTAAGTAGTTGTCAGTACCAAACGTTAACCATCGAAATTTCACTCAGCTCTGAATAATACCGTATATCTTATACCATGAATACTATAGCAACAAAACGTACCACCTACCAAATAATAATCTCTCGCCGTAGCCAGTAACGAAAATTACTCGTTAGTAATCGTTATAACCTTGTAATAAAACAACTGTAAAATCTTCGCTGGTCTCAGGTGTTGTAAAGGTGTAAAATAAGAGTGGACTGTAGTATAAACGCTGGTTTACTTCCAAATTACAAAAAAGTGGCAAAGTGAATAGTCGTTGGGAATCAGATAACAACGGTGAGTTTTCGAAAGCTCTAGGAACTGACAAAGTTTTGAATACAAAATATAGCTAAATTAGAACATAGAGACATTGAATAACGATTGAATTTATACATTTCATTGAATATTTTAATTAAAAAATATGCAATCTGAATGAAATTAATTATAAGAATATTTTGATACATTAAATTAAATTGTATATAACATTATTGATTTTTAATTGCAAACATTAATCACTTAACCTAACGAATGAAGGATCAAAAATTAGTCCATTTTTGAACGATTCGTAACAACAACGCTACCTCATCGTGCTTGGTCCCTTAGTCTCTCTGCCTATTATTAGTTTGTATAAAGATATATGCAATCGGACTCGAACTCAGTAAGTATAAATATTTCTTATACAAATATTCTCTTTCAATCTCTCTGCATAAAAAAAAGAATACCAAGCCAAGCTCCGCTTTTATTTACGTTTAAATAAATCTATACAATTTATCAGCGAATATTAGCCAACCACTTTCAATAAAGTCCCCGGTGTCCCCTCCCCCCCACCTGTTGCAACGAGTTTGTTTACATTTTGCCGGCATTACTCGAAAGCGGTCGACCTTCTCGAACACTGTAGTACGTACTATATAAGCCTCGAAGGAAAATAAACCTTAATATATTGATGTTAAAGTTGGTTTTTAATTCGCGTTTATTTGACTTATGATGTTAGTAGGAATTGTTGTTATGAATTGGCCGGATTATCGTCTGGTGTGATTTAAGTGAGTGAGCTTGATACAATCTTTTTAAATTAGACACAGAAGCCACAAGACAAACAAAGTGGACTTTAGGTACACTGTATTTTGTATGTGTTAGTTGTTACATGTAAGTGTTAGTGTGTATATATGTATGTGTGGGTCAAATCTTGGAAGCTAAATTTAACTCACTTCTCGATTTCCGATTGACTACATATATAAATCGTATGACAATGCTATCTTATGAGGACATGGAGCAGATCTGATGATGGAGACAGGAGGTGTCCATGGGAACTCTGCGATAAAACAACGCAAACTAATTGTGTTAAGTTGGTTTGTGTTGTCTCGATGAGTATTAGTTGCCTGTGACAGAAAAGTACAGTCAGCGATAAAAGCTTGTATCAAAATATTTTTTTAAACTAAAAACTTATTTTTAAGACTGACACGAACTTAGCCGCCTCCATACAATCGATATTATGCTCTCTTTTTTAAACGACAATAAGAAATAATATGAATTTTAAGATAAACATTCAAGTAATACTTATAATATCTAGGGTTAATTTTTTATACATACTTACTAGTTTTCGTTGCTAGAAATGACATAAAAAAAATTAAGCGAGTATAAGTTTTACATGCGAAACTTAGCGACAGATTTGTGTGACTCTTAAGAGGAAATATCAGCTGAGCATCTTCTCAAATTTGAGAATTTTAGGTACCTAAATATCTTCATCGCGCTATTGGGGGTGGCTCCTAACATTAGTTCGATAAGGACAAACTGTAGCATGGACGAAAATTCCTGCGTAAATAGAAATCGAGGTTTCGTAATCGGAAAAAAGTAGGTAGGTACATTACTTATAATGCCATTAAATAGGGAATTGCTGCATTAAATAAACGGGCGAGAAAAGCGAGGTCGTTAAGTAACACAAGCCTGGCCGTTTGTGGTATGTAGGTAAAAAAATTTTTTTTTGATTAGTAAAAAGCCCAATCCGCATTGGGCTAGCGTGGGGACTATAGCCCGAGCCCTCTCGCGCATGAGAGGAGGCCTGTGCCCAGCAGTGGGACGTACATAGGCTAAATTATTTATTATTATTATTATTAGTAAAAAGTGTAACTTAAAAGTTTTATTTACATGAGCATAGCGCGTGATTTAACTCAATCCGATTTACAGACTACACAGTAATGTAGGTACGTGATTTCATTGCAGGCGCCTTGATTCGCCGCGTCCAAAACGTTCTGCTCCGGCGCCTATTGTAAATCACATAACGTCAATTACTGCACATGTTTGAGAAAAATATGTTTTCTTGTTTAGCATATCAAGGTCATTGGCGTTACTATTACTTTTCCCATTAAAGTGTTATCGCTATAGGAATGTTAGCTTTTATAGCCACGGCTACCATGTTATTAATTGCGCAGGTCGTAGATTCATAGGCTCGTGAAGCTACGCGAAACTCTGCGTAGGGGGCGCCACTACCACAATCCATCACAATCTGAGGGTCTACCGCGAAACAAGAGAATCGCAATTTTGTCATCTAACCTCTCTATCACTCGACTCGAGCGATAAAGAGGCAAATAACTAAATGTCGATTTTCTCGTTTCCCGGTAGGCCCTGGTTAAACAAACCGCCTTGATGCATCAATTTCATATTTTGTTATCTGTGAAAACTTGTCAAAGAACTTTTAAGTTACTCTATGGTTTACGATAGGGGCTAGTGCTGCACTCTGGTGGCAGAACATTGTAGTAATACTCCCTATTGCTCGACATGTTTCGCTATATAATGAGGAGCCTTCAATGAGCTGCAGTTGTCCTTATCGCACTAATTTTCGTAGCGCCCCGTCAGCGCGACGTAGATATTTACCTAAAATTCTCAAACCTGAGAAGGGACTCAGCTGGTATTCCCTCTTAAAGCGTGTGGTGGTACCACCTACAACGACAACGTATGGCGCGACTATGAAGATTTACAGTCTTTATTATTCACTTGTTTTTGTCAATTTGACGACCGGTCTGGCCTAGTGGGGATTGACCCTGCCTATGAAGCCGATGGTCCTGAGTTGGAATCCCGAGGGCATTTATTTTATTTGTAAATGATCAAAGATATTGGTTCCGGAGTCAATTTTTATTTATTTATATATATATTTTTGTCTTGAATATGTATACACGACTTTATGGCCCATATATTAAGGTAGTGTATACATATTTTTGGCACATATTTCGTACCGTTATTTTCAGACGTGACTGTACACCACAAGCCTTCTTGGTTTACCGTGGGACTTAGTCAAATTGTGTAAGAATGTCCCTAAAATATTTATTTTATATTATAATATATTTAGAAAAGAATAAACTATAACCTGTTATGGCTGGCGCTTCTTACGTCCACAACAAAAATGTTGACAAACAAACTTTCATCATTACACAACACTATGTGAGTCATCGGTGACGCTCAACATATTGATTTGTATGTCCTATACTAAGAGGTTGTTGATCTTTCGTGAGTAATATTTACTTAAGAAACCTTCAAGGTAAGAGCGTAGGTACTCCCGTCTTAATGCCAAAAAACGAAAGAAAATAGCTAAGTCTTTTTGTGTTGCATGCGTCGTCTGTTCTTTCGCTTACTCGGGACTCAAAATCAACACTCGTAAGAAAAAACAACTAGTTGCACAAATAACTATTCCATTTAGCCAAAAATTGGCATGTATATTTAAGTCGCATGACAATACAGTATTAGCGTGTCGTTGACCTGATATTGCGCGTTCGAGGTAAATAGTAGGAGCTATGGGAACCCCTCATTTTAATATATGATAACTTCACAATAACTACTAAATAAACCGGCCAAGTGTACGTCCAGCTTAAGCACCAAAGGTTCCTGTAAAACAATTTTTTTTTGATAATTTTCTTTAATTTTGGTACAGCTTTGGCCGATTTTCCTTAAAAAAAGTACGTACACAATTACACATACCAAGTTTAAGGCTCATAATTATTATGTTGAACCTTGTTTACTAAACATTTCATAAGTTTCCAAATATTCTCAAAATCGGAATAAGTTGCGAAAATACATTATAATGAAACAGTTTTTGCCACGTTCATACAACCTGTTCACAAAACATAGTAATAAAATCTCATCTCGTATATTACGGAAACCTAAACACTACCACTTCCTCAAAGGGGCCAAAACTTAAAAATATTTGACATCCGACTCAGCCAAAAAATTCAAGCTGTAAGCTACAGATTATACCAAAGTAAAATAATAGAAAAGTACAAATATATACATACAAATACTAAATCCTTTAATCATTCTCTCTTGTAAGTCAAGTAACTAAATCCAATACCATAACTTATTAGTTTTATTTTATTTTCTTATAAGCATCGACTTATATGTGCAACACATCATTGCAAGTTGCAACGTCAATGCTATCTTACTTTTTCTTTGAAACTTTTGAATGCTCATATAAAATAAACTCGTTATATACTTTGAAATAGTCGTAGAAAGTCTAATTAAATCAACAAAGACGTGTCAATCAAACTGCAATCAATTTTAACCAGAAAAAACCAAGTACTTTCTCCAGTGGGAATTGGGAATCCCATCTTAAAAGAAGCCTTTGAAACGTATCGTCAACAAAACAAGGAAAACGTAAGCGTCGAGTGACCTACTGCTAACGGTACACCCACACTACGCTGGCCGCAGAAGTGGTCAAGCGTTGGTCATTTTATTATAGAAAGTATCATTGGATCATTTTGTTAAGAACTCATTGATCTATTTACTATGTTAAGCTAAAAATATTTTTCTGCCCTCTGGGTGGAGAGCGTCAACTTTGCTCCCGCTGCGCTAAACGAAGTTGCCGCTTTCTGCCTCCTCCGTCGAGCAGGAAAATAGTATGCTCACCCAGCTCACCACGGGAGGAAACGTAGGATATTCCATCCCGCGTGTTTGCCACCCTCGTCTCCGGCTCGGGTAACAATTTTACACACGGCACGCAATTGAAAAAAAAATGCAATGGCTGCATGTATCGTAGTTATGACGGTACCAATTTTATATTATTATGTTAAATGCAAAAATATTGGGTACAGGTTTGATAATAGTAAATTTAATTTACAAAAATTACATCAGCGTGCTATTCTTTGGCATTCTGAAGCCATACGTTAGCATTTGTATTATGT
Organism: Cydia pomonella; assembly: GCF_033807575.1. Lineage (NCBI taxonomy): Eukaryota > Metazoa > Arthropoda > Insecta > Lepidoptera > Tortricidae > Cydia > Cydia pomonella. The sequence goes on along the minus strand of NC_084708.1, from coordinate 20,794,839 downwards.
TGATAGCTTAGGTACATATATTTAAGTACTATGTGTGGTATAATGAATACCAGAATGCATCCAGTTCAAAAACCTGTCTTAAGCGAATAATGTGTATAAAAATAAGTTACAAGGACCAGTGTAAAATGGCGTGTTACACTGGCAACTGTATTACGCCTGATTGTATCAAACGGGTTCTACCGAGTTTCAAGTAGGTATGCCGTGCTCTATACAAATGAGAACACAAGGAATATCGCAATATCATTCCAATAATCTTATTTCAATTTACTATTCAACTTCGAAAACAATATTATTTGCCATTCTTACTTATCCAGTATGTTCAATGACATATCTGCTTGAGTCACAAAGAAAATTACTCATCAATAAAGTAAGCTGTTTACTTAAAACCAGCTATATAAACATGAGTCAACCGCTTTCACGCATTGTGCCAGCCGTTGGCGACCACTGGCGCGCGCGCAGTTATCAATGAACGGTTCTGGAACATTCTCCCCACACGGCCGAAGCCTATATAAGGCCCGCCGGCCGCCGCGACCGGCATAACATTACGAAAGCCGTACGAGAACACGCGAACGATGCATAAATACGTTGCTCTAGCATTGCTGCTGCTTGCAGGCGCGCATGCCCGCAAACACCACCACAAACAAGAAGACCCATTCGCGGCTTTGGACCAACATCTCTCACACTCCCTAGCCTTCCACTACCTCTGGCCATGGAGTCAACTCGTCCAAGCTGCCGCCGCCATGGATAACGAGGACAACCTCGAAGAACCACAAATAACATCAGATCCCAAAGGCTTTGAAATCAACATGAACGTCAGGAGATTTAAGCCCGACGAACTCAGGGTCAAAGTTAAAAACCAGTACATTATTGTAGAAGGAAGACACAGAGTCACGTCTGATAATACGCGATTCATGGCGAACCACTTCGTCCAGCGCTTCAATCTGCCGCCTGGAACCAAGCAGGAGGAAGTTAAGGCAGTGTTGAAGGAAAATGGAATCCTAAGCATCTCCGCGCCTAGACACGAAGTACCGCCTCCACCACCTGAAAGGATTGTGCCCATCGAAGTGAGACTGCCTCAGCCTTCTTCTGAAAAACCAACAGAAACTCCCACCGAGGTTTCTACAGAAAAGATAGAAACGTCATCTGAAAAACTGGAGACTACATCAGAAAAAATCGAATCTTCATCGGAGAAAATCGAAGCTTCATCGGAGAAAATCGAAACTTCGTCGAAAAAAGTTCCTGAAATGGAAATGGACGCTTCCGCAGAAAAAGAAGATTCACTATTGGAATTCCGATTGGGCGACAAGACGCACCATGTTGGAAAAATCAGGAAGAAGGAACTAAAAAACACTTCAAAACACGTAAAAGACAACGAAGTGTCTAAAGGAGATGGCAATGGCTTAGATTATGCTCTCATAGAGGCGGAAGAGTGAATGCAAGGGTAGTTATGCCTTAAAAGACTGATAGCTTTAAAGCGGTGCTGTGAAAACTATAATCTCATTTGTTTTCGGACGTACAGGCATATTCTTATTGGTGCGTGAGCGTAGGCGAGTGGATAGTACTTGAAGAACCAGTATAAAGGGATCTCGAGGTCCGTTACGGCTAAAGAGCGCTCCTTTACAGGTTCTCTTGGGCGGTCACTCACCCGCGCTTGCGAGCGAATGAAATAAAGCCCTTGCTTCGAAAAATCGATACCTTGTCGCTTTAACTGTGAAATCGAGGAATTGGCGAAATAGCGAAACTATGTTAATCCGACAAGGTATATGTGTAACGAATTGTGTAACTCATTTGAGCGTGTATTTGTGTCTCAATTGCCATTGAAAACGGGCACTTGTACACGCTTAGTGGCATTTTATTTACGATGTCATTAAAAAGTTTTTTATTGTAAGTCAGACTGTACCTAGAGGCTAAACTAGGATTTATAAACGTTATTGTTTCGTGAATAAAAATGTTATTTATTGTAAGTTATTATTTTGTTTCATTTTAGACAGATCTTCGCAGTATATAAAATTATCATTTGCCCACGCAAGATGGCAATAGAACTTAATTAACGCATGAATAACAGACTGAATTAATATAAATCTGCTGTGAACGTGATCTTCAATACAAAAAGATAAAACGTTTTTCCACATCTAAATATTAACCATTCTCCGTGGTTTTTTAGTATGTTATTGACACAATAAAAAACTAGGTTTATAGGTTTTCCTTTTTTTTCAAAATTTGCAAAAGGTACATTTTATTTTCTTTCTAATATTTTTTTTAAAGCAAAATTTATCAACCTAGAATATATTATGCTGAAGCGATCGACATCAAAATCAAAGTGATTTGTTAAGATTTAGTTGGTGGAAAACGTTACGTTATTTCGCTAGGATCGCAAAGCTATTCTTTCCTCATACTAAAATAGTTTTCAACCCAGTTGGGATAAACTATCATAAAAAAATTAGTGTATAAGTAGACCATGAGATGCATCATAAGGACTCATAGTAATATGTGATTAACATATTAGTGGCTCTTTGAGCTGTAGATAGACCTCCTAATAAGATTAGTAAAAATAAGTTAAAAAAACTACTAAACTCGACTACAAAAAAAATTTGCTGTATAAAATATGAAATGATCATGTAGACAACGTTTTAAATAATTTATCGTCTATTAAATAAAAAAAAAATGCGTGAGTGTCGTGGAACACTCGGTTGGGACGAAGTTAATAAAATAAGTTAACACAAACTGCTTTTCACATCACATATGAGGAAATCATTTTCTTGTTCATGTTCATCGTCATGTTTATAATTTTACTATGATATACAGAGGACAGTTACTATGATATACAGAGGACAGTTACTATGATATACAGAGGACAGCCGTGGTCGTATGCCAAAATTATTTAATTAGAGTCAGACCAAGACAAATGTGAAACGATTTTAGTAGCACACGCAGTGCAAGTGTTTTTTAACGTCAAACTATGACGTATAAATAACACTTGCACTGCGTCTGCTATCAAAATCGTTGCAGACTTATATTGGTCTAACTTTATCGAATCTGCTTACAAAATTTCACGAAAATCGCTCAAGATATGCGAGCTGTAAAGGAACCACCCGGTCATACGAAAGCTTTCGAGGAGTGTCTTTACAAAAGGGCTTATTTCCACTTTGAACTTTTTTTGGGAAATTGGGAAAAACATAAATCCACGGTTTCCATTTCGAAATAATTGCTTATTTCTCGATATTATATTAAATTAGTTGCTGTAAATGTTATGGCACTACATACATTGCTTAATCTACCTACTTAATTATGTTAATTAACATATCTTTTTCAGAGTTAAGTCCTTTTGATGCAAACTTTTGGAATTAAGCCGTTTTGTTGCGGCCTTGTGAGAAATAAACCTTTTTGATTTGTACATCACAGAAATAAACTCTTTTGAAACGGATACCTTTTTATTATGAAATTAACTTAACAACTACTACAGCAAATAGCTAACTTAAGTTTAAGCAGAATACATTTACACGTGAACTTCTTCTGCATCATCTTCGCAACAATCGCATTCGACTTCGTCTCGATTTTCTTCTGCTGATAGATTACATTTGTCTAATACGGTTCTATACCAAACCAGCTCCGGTAACCTAATCCAGTCGTCTCCAAACTGTTTTTAAGCAAATTTTCTACATTCTTTTTTTTATTCGCTGAAAGAGGCCGAGTTGTATTATCTGCTGTATCAATTTGCATTGGAATCCTTTTCCTTTGTTTTTATATTGTTTTAGGTAATTTGCTTTCTTGAGTTTCATACTTATAGTATTCGTTAGCTTGAGAAATAAGGCCTTTTGATCCGGACTTTGATTTTTGAATTAGTTTTTTTTTGAGGACAAGAAGACTTATTAGAACTTGAAACTCAAAGTATATATGTATTTCTCTACTTTTAGCAAAACTACATTCATAGTTAAAAAAAAGTTGAAAGTGGAAATAAGCCCTTTTGAAAAGACACTCCTCATTTTTGCCCAAGCTGAAACGGAGCCCTTCGCTAACGCTCGGTCAATAAGGACTTGACGTTTGTAATTCTTATAATTTTAAGTAGACTTAATAGCTCGATCCTCTACACGATGGGCCATCATACTGGCCTACTAAGATGGGCCAGCGTGTAGAGAGAGTAGTGGTGTCGTATGGCTTATGGCGCGGCGGGATGGCGGTGGTGTTCATCCCAATTTCAATTTATCGTAATACTGTAAACAATTACCAACCAGATTCAATTTCCATACATGTGTTGTACAAAAAACGTCTTAAAGGTGTAGTCATAAGATCCAGAATCCTTTTCAAACCGCAGACTGCCATGTTACACCGCAAACCGTACGTTTGTGTAATTTTACTGCGCGTTTCTCGTTGCGGTTGTTGCACAGACATATTTAGAAATATATGTTCTTTTATACTAGAAAATGTAACCAAAACTAAGCAGGTGTTTTTGGACCAGCGTCGTTTGAGCGGCGGCGTCTAGTAATCGCTATGGAAAATGGCGTCGCTGCGCAGTTGCGCCAACGTTGCGTCGAGCAGCATCCATAGGTAATTTAAAAAACTTGCAAAGGCAACACAACAAAAAATAGAACAAATCGAAAACATCTCATCCGAAGTCGGGATTTTTTTTAATGATTCGTCAACATTGCTTATCATGCCAAATATTGCCTGGCTTGATCATCTGTCAATGAAAACGTTTATTAGGAAGTAGATATCATTATAGATGGTTACATTGGCATGTATGACATGGAGGATAATATAATGGCGAGAAAGTTTACAGTACTTACATAATACTTGTACATGCCATAATATGTAGTTAACGGTATTAACCTTGTTAGACAGTGCTCATGCCAGACAGTGTGACACCTGCAATTACAGTACATTTAGTAACTTAAAATAAGTCATTGCTTTTTATAATTTGTCTTAGCACGCCAATAAGTTGGAAATAAACCACCAGATAAATGTCAATTAATTTATTTACTGCCGGAACATGTGAACGCTTCAACCGTATGTACTTTCTCTTTCACACATGTAAACTATTGAATAAAAAACAACGGCCCATAGTTTGTAATCTTAAGGGTTTCGCTTGTACTTTAGTCCCTTGCTAGCTATAAATAGGAGCATACCTTGACTTATAATGTTGCTATAATAATTAGAACTCTTATAAATCACTATATGTCTTTTAATTAATAATCTAACAGGTTATATTAGTACATCTGAGTGGTCTATTCATAAATGTCTGTGGTGTAACGTGAGCGTTGCGGTCGTAAAGGCAAGTGATGAGTGTAACGACATGTATAACAGCGTACCGTGCCTTAACTACTGGGGGCAGCTACAGTGGGGCCGAGTGTACCCTGACATTGATTCAGCAGATAATAAGGGCCTACGCTAGCTGACGCGGACGCCTGCCGCGTGCGCACGCACGCGGGTGCTATAATGTAGGTGAAATCCGCCGCACGCGTCCGCTTCAGTTAGCGTTGCTCATACTATTTTTCGTTAACCCGCTCGTCCGCTCCGTGCACCCGCGTCAGCTAGCGTAGGCCCTAAGTAATCGGGCTGTTCTAAATACGAGTAGTACATTACTATAATACTATAGAGGCCGGGAAACGAATGGTTGCTGGCCAAGAAGAAATAGACGATTAGGGATATGCGGCCCGCAAACCCGTTTCTCGCCGAGATTTGTATAACGTGCTTTTCTCAAACTTGCAATGAAAAAAAATGTAGTCAATTTGTTTTATTCATATGTTTAAACAGATAAAAACAAATTACGAATTTACTACTATTTGATGGTTTTTGTGTCCCAATTTGAGGTTTAAATACAAAAGACGGTTGCTTTACAAGCTTAGGTGTGTAAGGCTGTATGGAATGCCTTTACATAAATCATCTTTACTCATCTTTTTTTTATACCTAGACGGTGGCAAACAAGCATACGGCCCGCCTGATGGTAAGCAATGAATTCATCGCACCGGATACGTAGTATTTCCGTCATTTCGTCAACATGTAATTGCAAGTTTGAGAAAAATATATTACTTAAGAGGATACTGGACAACCGCTTCTGCAAACAAACATAGTCCCAATTTTCCTCCCTGGGTATTAACATTATACAAAATACCTCTAACTCTTATAATAATAAAAAAAATTGGCCAAAACCGGGTCACGACACCACTCATAAGTGCTTCGTACCATCGTAAATTGTAATGGAGGGTTAAAGTTTTTGGCATTTGCTTGGCTAGAAGTAGCCGCCCGCAAACCAAAACTTACACAGACAAAGCAACAGGTACTGGTCATTGGTTAAAATAGTGCAAAACACGATGAAATGGAAGGCCTTATTTCTGGGTTATAGGTAACGTGGAAGTTATAATTATGGCTTCTACCTTTGTTATACGGAGAAAACAGAAATAAAAAAATATTGCTGAAAATTATTTCGAGTAGGTTAAGGAAAAAACAAGCTGGTGTACGTTACAAAACAATGCAGGGTATATTGGGATTATTCTGTTAATAGAGTTTTATCCAAAAAGCTTCATTCTTTTCTTCATATTAAACGATACCTTGAAATCACTATCCTGAATAGTGTAGAAAACTTTGTTCACGAAGCACTTATAGGATCACTTCTGTTTTGGAAATCGGTTTTGAGAAGAAAAAACACAAAATTTATGAAAAAAATATATTTTTTTTTATAAACGCTGTACTAATATCTATTAAAATCAAATTCTAACTCAAACTTAATTAGGTAGATATTTTAATGTGCTTTATCTCATACAAACGATCTTAATGCTAAGTAGTACAGTCACGTCTGAAAATATCGATACCAAAAATGTGCCAAAAGTATGTATACACTACCTTAATATATGGGCAATAAAGTCGTGTGTATATTTATATATATATATATATATATATATATATATATATATATATATATATATATATATATATATATATATATATATATATTTGGCACTGTTTTCGTATCGATATTTTCATATGTGACCGTACCTAAATAAGGACAGTCTCAACATGAACATAAAGTATGCAGTACATTAAATTTATCTAAAATAGTTCAAGTTATATAGTTGTGTAACTTAATGAAGATATATGATTCAAACTTTATTTTTAAAATTAGTAAAAGTTAAAAAAATACCTACGTGCATTTATTCTTCTATAAAATAACCATAAATTAATGAATATCATTTTAATGATAACGCAGTTACTTCGCTTGAAATATTTTAATTATTTTATGCAATGATAATCTTATAAGATTTCTTTTGAGCCAGCCATCTTTGAGGGGCATCTTATGATGCCCTTGTGGCTCCGCTCTTTTGACTTTCATAGGTGTTCACATTATTTATGGCTTTAATTAAAGTATTCTTCGCCTTTGTGAAAGGTAAAAACGGCGTCAAATATCTTATTTTAATTCTGATAATTATATAACTTGATTTAGAGTTCGTTAATGTTTGTGCAATGAAATCAGATATTTTGGATAAACACTAGCCCGTAGGTTTGTTAATTTTATTATAATTAAACCTGTTTACTTACTTTTGAGATGAATCTAATGATATCTTATAATTCATTATATTCTTATCTTATGTGCTTTAAGCAATCTGTAAGGCTATGACGAGACATCGGATTTTAGGGGGCAAAATTTAATGAGAGAAGGGAAGTCTTATATGCATAAACTAAACTATAGATGATTTTCCCATAACTAGTGATCGCTCTAAGTTTTGTTTGTAAGTGCATTTAATTTCGTAATTATTAGGTATTGTAACATAACATCACTTGCAATACGGAAAGTTTACCCAATTGCTCGGTAGATGGCGCTAGCGTCGAGTTAGATCGCGCAAGCGTTAGTCTTTCTCAGTTTCATGGCATGTATTAGACATTAGTATGCAAACCGTTCGCTAGATGGCAGTGGCGTCGAGTTAGAACGCGCAAGCGTTTGTCTTTTAAGGAATAGTAAAGTTCTAAGTTCGATTTTTGTTCATTTGTTAGATTCGATAGGTGACACTATTAATAATAATATTTATAATATACGTTAGTGCTGCCCCGGGCGTACGATAATTTGGTCTCTGGTACGTTTTACGTTCCAAAGAGCATTATCGTATGCAAAAGTACGATAGTTTCAGCCTTTGGACGATGCCACCCAAAAGTCTAGTTTTTGAAGCAATGACACTTTCCTTGAGAAATAGGCTATAATGAGCACCTTTAGGGTGTTCGGCTCTTTGGTTTACGTCAAAAACTTCCAAATGTTCTGTAAATCGTTTGGATATTTATCACAAAAATACATAAATATAAAGCCGATTTTAGCGCAATACAGACGAAAATTGCGTTTTCTTTGATTATGCTTTCAACATGTAGGCTTATTTTGCAAGAAATTATGGGAGTAGTGCCTTTTTGATAGGCGTATGATATTTTTTTCATCGATACGATAATTTTGACACACAAATACAATAATTTTGCTCCGCTCACCTGGCAACACTGTTCTATCTTGAGATACTCAAAGGCTGATTACTTTTGTGGTTTAGTTCGCGCTGAGGTGTTTGCTCTGCATACTCTTTATGGGTCGACCCTTTTAAACGTTACACGGATTGTGTTACCTTTTTTGTGCAGTACTACCCAGTTTGTAAAAATCCGCCAAGTTTGAAAACAAATTACTTGTCAACTACTGTCTTTCGCTGATTGGAACGGCCCATCGATCCCGCCACTTACCGTATTATTCTGTTTCATTTTAACACTTACTCGTATAACACAATTATATTTTTGCAAACAGAACTTGGAGCAATAACTAGTATATGCATTAATAATTGAGTTTATGCTCCCTAAAATCCGATGTCTGGCTGTAACACACGTAATAGGTACCTATTACGTGTGTTACAGTTACCGACAAACTTCCCAAAAAAGTGAATTTCTTTTTAACCGACTACAGGCAGGGTAATGATATTATAAGCATGCATGGAAGTCCCTCTGGTCGCATAACAACTTTTGTCATATTTTTAAATGTCATAACCTCATAACACTTTATCCATACAATTGTAAGTCATAAAAATCTTTAGTCACGATTATTCCTGCGCATACTTAACTGTGTTTTCGTCATAATGTTTATAGGCATTAATTTAATTCCCGTAGGTATGGCAGGCAACAGATTTAATCCGACTTAGAAATACTTTTTTCCGAAAAAAAATCGCGACTTCTAAGTTTTTCAAACATTGCTCGTTCAACAGTAAAGTAACAAAGTGAACCCTATAGATCAGCGATGATTAACCTGCGGCCCGCCAGACTTTTGTAGGTGTCCCGCCAGGTGATCCTTGCTATCCGGTCACCTTTAAGCAAATTCATCTTGCGGCCCGGGCCCGGCTACAAGGCAAAACCGTATTTGTGGCCCTCATAAAAAAAAACCGGAAAAGACGTGTGAGTCGGACTCGGCCACCGAGGGTTCCGTTCAAATGATTTGTTTTTAATTTTTTAAATTTATAGTTTTCAGATTTTTTCCCCGTACCTGTTTAAGAGGATATTAGTTGCCAAGTTTCATAATTCTAGGTCAACGGAAAGTACCCTATAAATTTTGATTCCCAATAGAGTGTAGAAATAAAGTATTTTTGCGGCATAATCGGCCGTATCCTTTTTTTACGTTAACTTAGACGTTTGAATTTTCACCGCAGTAAGGGACTATATAGACCTGAGTATGTGGTTTTTAATTTCAAAACGATACCTCCACGTATTCCCAAGATAAAATATCTTGACCGACAGACGGGTAATAAAGTGATCCTATAAGGGTTTCATTTTTTACAAGCTTTTATTTAACTTGTTATGTATGTAAGTTTGTTAGTTAGTGTGGGTCAAATGAGAAGCTAAATTTCACCCACTACCCAATTTCCGATTGAACTGAAAATTTGCATACATCTGTAAGTCGGCTAAATATTAAGGTACCATTGAACTGATCTCATGATGGAGACAGGAGGTGGCAATAGGAAGTCTATAATGAAATATTTTTAGAATTATCTTCATGAGTATTAACTGTTTCGGGCTAACCAGATGGAATGATGCATTATCCAAAGAATCATTTTACTGTTGCTTGCTGTGCTGCTGTTGAGGTTGCAGCAGTTTGTTGAGGTAGGACATTATAAGCCTTGCTTTGCCTTTTTTCCGTCTAAAACTTCTTGAATTGCTAATTTCATTTGTTCTTCGCTCCATCCTCCTTTAATAGTTTTCCTTTTATAATTTTGAACCATACTCAGAAAAAATAATGAAATTAACCCAATTAATAACGATAATTTTAAATAAAATCAAAATTTAAAAAAAACAAATTAGAGGGTAAGATGGAGTACCAACCCCGTCTTGCCCGCAAGTAGGTACCCCATCTTTCCCAAAATGGACTTCTAAGTTGTATTAAATTTTTTGAGGTTATAAAATCAAAGCAAGCCGGATCGCCATAATGGGTTTAGAATAGTAAAATAAACAGACATCGATAAAAAATATGTCACGCATGTTGAATATCATATTTTACAAACAGTCACGCAGTTTATAAACGTCAAAAGTTAGATAAAACCACTTAAAACTAAAAAAACTTACTTACCGGGTAGAAACGTGCACTCTTCCGACCAAACTTTTTGTGACACTGACAAGTACCGGTAAATGCCGTCAGATGGCGTTGAAATAAATTTTCTAGCTAAACTGCATTATCTGTTTTGGTAGGGTCTCCATCTTACCTCGCTTCCCCTCTTATCACACCTTCCCCTATTTTTGGATTGTAGGTAACTGACATCGTACATGCCATGATTTGTTGATTTGTTTTCCTAATTTATATATATTTTTGAATATCCTGATCCTGAATTATAATCTAGCCTTTTGACATTTTAGTGATGTTTGTATTGTTTTTAGGGTTCCGTAGTCAACTAGGAACCCTTATAGTTTCGCCATGTCCGTCTGTCTGTCTGTCTGTCTGTCTGTCCGAGGCTTTGCTCCGTGGTCGTTAGTGCTAGAAAGCTGAAATTTGGCATGAATATATAAATCAATAAAGCCGACAAAGTCGTACAATAAAATCTAAAAATTTAATTTTGTTTAGGGTACCTCCCCTACACGTAAAGTGGGGGTGAATTTTTTTTTACGCTTCAACCCTAGAGTGTGGGGTATCGTTGGAAAGGTCTTTCAAAACTAATAGGGGTTTTCAAGAAACATTTTTTGATAAAGTGAATATATTCGGAGATAATCGCTTCGAAAGAAAAAATAAATGTGTCCCCCCCCCTCTAACTTTTGAACCATAGGTCTAAAAAGTATGAAAAAAATCGTGGAAGTAGAGCTTAAGAAAGACATTAAATGAAAACTATAGCGGGCATGATCAGTTCAGCTGTTTTTGAGTTATCGCAAAAAGTTTTCCCTTCATAGTAAAAAGACTTACTTTAATTAGGTACTGATTATGCAAATTTGCCTATTTGTTTAACTCGGGTGAAAGGTACCGTTTCATCCCTTGGTTAACAATTTAATATACTTTAAGCTCCAGTTTAGCTTATTGTGACGGAAGAGTAACTACGGAACCCTACACTGAGCGTGGCCCGACATGCTCTTGTTTCTTTTTTTATTTTATTTTTGTGTATGTTCCTAATATATTGTACTGTACTGTATGACTACCTAATTAATAAGTTAGCATGTAAAAATACTCAAACACAATACTGTATTGTTAATGAAATAAAGAATTGAATTGATTGAATTGAATTATTAGTTTCCTATAGTAAGAAAAATACAGTCAGCGAGAAAAGATTATACCGAAAATGAATTTTTTGCCAAAAACTTATTCCTTTTGAGGTAAGGAACCCTAAAAAGGTTGAGTATGGCTATAGATTAATCTCCAAAACGATGAGTAGGTACTTAATACTTCAAAACAGTGAAACAGTAAAACTACAATGTGCTCGCTTTTATAGCCAATGCGTTAGGACACTTGTTCGCTCTGCTTTACGACTCTATTACTGCTGTTATCGTTTCTTAACGGACACTAAAATGCTATTCTGTACAATGTTTGTGGAGATTAAAAGAACAGATAGGCTACGATCGTTTTTTTTGAATATGTGGAATTTTGGAAGTGGAAGTGAAACTGATTTTCGATACGTACTACAGTTTTTTCAGCTGTTTGGATTGCCTACTTTTTCATATTAATACTGTGAAAAATTGTGAAGAATAATTATTTAAAATGTGAATACAAAAACGTTTAGGTGGTATTCGTTTTTAACCCCCGATGTAAAAAGAGGGGTGTTATGATTGACGCCAATGTCTGTTTGTCTGTGGCATCGTAGCTCTCTAACGCATGATCAGTACCCCTAGTGTAAATATTTTCGACAGCGAAACGTGACGTACGCGTTTGCGATAAGTGTCATTTTGTATGAGATTTTTGACTTTCCAAAACGTCCCGCTTGGCGCGCTGTTCAAAAACCCATACAAAATGAGACTTAACGCAAACGCGTACGTCACGTTTCGCTATCGACTAAATTTACACTAGGGGTACTGATTTCGACACGTTTTAATGTCATTTACGCGTTCATTTCGCTCAGACTTGTCCGCAGAAGTTATAAGTGCAAGCGAGACGCCCGCGCGATTGACAGCTAACTGATATGATTCCAATATCATTCTATCATTCTAACGATTTGTTTTCATTCAAAACGTCGCACTTTGATGCAACGTCAAAACTGTCACAAGACTCACAAGTAATGACCATGACCAACGTTACCCCTAAAAAAAAAATCAAAAATTGATTGCACACTGTTAGTTAAGGATAAATAAAAAAATCTTTTAAAGTCGTTCCATAGCACTTAAATCTACGTCTGGTTTGATTTGCGAACTTTATACAATACAATATACTGTACATTCTGTTTCCTTTCTACATTTCTTACTCTTACCATTCAGGTATTAAACCAGTATTTCCGGAATTACGAAGTTATTTCGGCCAAGTCATAGAAACTTTACTTTGTAGTATAATGTTGGCATTCTTCGGGAAACTTGCATAAATTCCTTTCAAAATTATTGCAAAGGCCGTTTGTTCCAAAGGTACATTAACGTTCGTTAAAGTTTCGTCGTTCTGATTAAGATATTTCCCTTATTAGATTTCGTATTATCCTTTCGTCACAATGAAACGGCTTATTCGATGGTGATGTATAAGATTCAGATAAAAGGCATTCATTCGTGATAATCACAAAACATGTAAGAACATGTACAAACAATAAAAGCAGAGAAACAAATTAAAAAACATTAAGACGAAAATGGAGGCGTGAAATAACCCTTTTCGTACATACGTAGATCTCAATTTTCTCTAACTATTAACATAATTGAATATATTTTGATACAATTTGTTGTACATCAACCACAGATATGCCGTTACGTATTTTTTTGTAGGTAAGTTGTAATTATTTTACGAGTTTATTATTTATTTTAAACTTTTATTTATTTGTACATAAAAAGTTACAAATGGCAGACTTAATGCCTCATGCCATGGAGTTAGGAGCATTTAAAAAATTGCATAAAATCTGTTTTTCGCTCCAAACTTTTACAATAATCAAAAAATCTAAAAAAGTCAACTAGCATAGCTTAAATAATATGCTTGATATTCTTAAATAATGACATTAAAATTATTCATTATCTAATTACATGTCTAGAACTACTCTTTTAAATATAAATTAAATCTAAATTACAATATTCCGCATGTCAAGAAATCTGAGATTGAATACAAAATTAAATGTTTTTATTCACAAAATCTACTTATTGACAAATTTTGTCAATAAGTAGATTTGCTAGCTTTTTCCTAAATTGTTATATTGGTAATATTTTAATTATATCCGGCAATTTATTATAGATTTTGGTCGCTAAACAGAATACACTTTTTCAACAGGGAATAGGTAATGCGGATGTTCCGGGAACCGCGCACCCGTCAGTCGCTCCGAGCTTTCGGCCCTACGCGGATCTCGGCCTTCGGATTTGGGCACTTGTACTATTATTCTATATTTGACCTTGCTATCCTTACTCTTTTGTTTCAGTTTTGTACATTAATTTAGCTTCAAACAAGAGCAATCGTTAAATATCTGTGAAAATGCCACATTAATTTTTTTTTACAGCTTCATATTTTATTTTTATTAATTAAGTAACATCTATCAAAAGACATCACTTTTTATAAATATGTCCATTGACTGATGAGATCACCAAGTTAATACCGCGCATAAGGGTTATTTTAGCTTCGAATGCGTTGCTTCTAGCGCGAAATGAGCGCCATCTTTCCTAAATATGGAAAAAAAACTATGCATATCGGAAGCTATTCAATTTGCAGAGATATATCTAAGCCACCGCGCCATAACACTTTCTGTTACATCAGGTTTTTGATCCCATTCGACCCATTAGGGTTTTTCAAGCCGTTTCACGTACAAAAAAAAACATAAAAATTGTATGAACGGAACCCTTGAAACGCGAGTCCGACTCGCACTTGGCCGGTTTGTCTGGGACAAGTTCGCATCTTTAACGGTACCTGTTGCACGGAAAAAGGACATAAGTATATCTCACATTCACATTCGTTACTATACATCACCTCATAAAGTTACTAGGTGTATCAAAGGAAATCCAACTTAGACTTCATAATAATAAGGTATATAATATCAGTGCCAAAACCGAATGTTAAGACGTTTAGCGATTGGGGGGCTATTGTAATTAAAAACCTGCCAAAACTTACAACTTTCTCCAGCAACTGTAAGACGAGGAGGTCATAAATGCACTTTTGATTGGATTTAGCCCGCGGCTATGCTTGTAGCAATAAGAGCCATTGGATAACTAGCGAACTGAGAGATTCTTACTATTACTATCGCAACCCATGTGAATTGGTCCCGGGTACGTCCTTAAACTACGTTCAAAAGAGAGGTATGAGCATTGTGAATGTCGTCTCGCTTTGTGTGGTAGGGCACAGCACATCAGCGGATGTCATTCCAGATCTAGAGCAGAACCCAACTGGGGAAGTACCTCCACCTTACAGAAAACCGCAGCCAAATAACACTAGACCCTACTCATAGTGTTGTGTCTCTACCGTTTTATATCTACATAGTGACATGTAACGAAGCCATACGATAACTAAATAAATAGTGTTGTGTTCCTGCCAGTGAGTAAGGTTGCCAGAGCTCAACGAGGGTGCGGAGTGTTAGGATCGGCAACGCGTATGTATCTCCTCTGGAGTTGCAGGCGTACATAGGCTACGGAGACTGCTTACAATCAGGCGGGCCGTATGCTAGTTTGCCACCGACGTAGTATAAAAAATATTTTACTTCTTACATCTACGCGGTTATCACACTGATGCGAATTTGCATCCACTGTGGAGATCGTCCGTACTATTAAAATCTAAAACTAGGATTCAGAACCCTTAGTGTAAATTTATTCGATTGCGTGACGTGACGTACGCGTTCGTGTTAAATCTCATTTTAAACAGCGCGCCAAGCGGGACGTTTTGGAAACTCAAAATCCCATACAAAATGAGACTTAACGCAAACGCGTGTGTCAAATTTCCACTAGGGGTACAGGTTGTACCTCATCATCATCATCCCATCCGAAATGATATTTTACTAGACTTGTAATTAACCACAAAGTCTACTTTCAACAACATTCTGGAACAAATACCTAACGTTCTACAAAATACAACCTAAAGTTCCACAAAATCCCACTCCAAGATCGTGCTCACCGCATGATATATACCAATCGCCAGCAGTACTGTACTGTATAATAAAGTTAGTCAGTTTCCGACAAACCGACATGACGACTAACATAGTTACAGTTCCGATCTCGAATTTCTAGAAATTTGCCAGCCGGGTTAGCACAGGAGTGGCGAGACAGGATCTCACCTGCGAGATAGACTACCCGTCTAGAAAAAGGCTGGTAGTCCCGGTTGGGTCGTCTCAGGAGACGGCAGTGTGGGGTGGCCTTTAATTACACCACATGTGCGTTGCACGTAACTCTATGTAATCCGATCTGGACTTTACACGTCATACTTCTGACCTTTCATATTCGAGATAAATTATGATTATGGGTGACAATGACTTTCCCTAATCCAATCGCGAACGAACCTTAAGTGACGTATCACCTCACCCCTAAAACCGTCGCCGAAACTTCAGTTTCGATTCAAAACTTATAACGAAATTCAGCAAACTTCGTCATTCACGCTCAAATGTAGGAACTTGGGTTAATCTGAATTATAGTGTCGAACTTGGGGGATTTTACAAAGATGTCGGTTAAACGCTGACTTTCATTTGCTGGTTTTGTTTTGACATAAGTGTATGCTTCTTGCATGTGTGTTTGAATGGAAATTTCTATAGGTAATATCCCATTTCCTTGCTTGTCTGTGTAGTGTGAGTGGTGGTTGGCCGAATGTGTGTACTGGAAAATAATATATGGTACTCGTAGAGGTTCTTCTTCTTCAATTTAGGTCCCACGGACCCAAGTACTCCCAGGACTCGGTCAGCAGGACTCTCAACTCTGTCTTGCCTTCATTGGCCATCCAGAGAGGAGGCGTTAGAGCTATATGCTCCAGTGGCGGAAGTGAAACATGCATAAGGCGAGTTGGCACAGTGGCAGTTATCAGCCAGTGGGTAGAAAGCGGCGTACACCTCTCGACACTACTGAGCCGCTCATACCGGTGTGGCTCCTGGTGGTCTTCATGAAGGCAGTTTCAGAGGCCCATCTAGTGGGTGCCAAGTCACCGCCTGCCTCTATAACTAGGGAAAACATTGTTATGCAGGTGCCCGGACGTCTCTGCAACAACCCAGTCTCATTGACCATCCAAATTTCAATCCTAATGTTCACTTTTCTACAATAGTCCTAAAATGCAGAAATGCGACGGGTTCATGAGTGAACGGTTATGTGAACGGGTTCCAGCAGGCATTCTACATGACATTAAAGTTCTCCAAGGGTTAACTACGTGTTGGATCTATATCTCCATGCAAGCCTATCTAAAGACCGGTATTTATAGGCCCGTGAAATCCAAGGAGATACGAATAATAAATATTTGGGGACAGCATTACTAGTGAATTTAATTACATTTAGTAGTGAATTTAATTTTTAGAGAAGCTAAATAAAAGTATGTTAAAAGAACCCACGTCTAAGTGGCCACGTGTATTGATACATTTGCAAATAAGTGGCCCATTACGGCAATCTATCTATCAAGCCAGGCCCCTCGGGACCCCAAGCCCTGTCTAAATCCAGATTTAATGCCCGTGTCTCCTGCGTCTAATGGAGATGGTTGGCCTTCGAGCGCGTAATGGGGTGGGTGTTGTTTAATCACTCTACACCTTATAAAACAAAGTCCCCCGCTGCCTCGGTCTGTCTGTATATTCGTGATAAACTCAAAAACTTCTAGACGGATTTTCATGCGGTCGACCCATTAAAAAAGTTATTCTTACTGTCTCACTGTTGCAAATGTCAAAATCATTGTAGCTGTTAGTATTTTTGACATTTCTGGCAGTAATGCAATCGGCAGTATCGTCGTGCTGGAATACTGCTGCAGTAGAATGCATTACTGGAGGAAATGGTAAGTTACACATAATATAATAATAGATGGCGGTACTCGCTCCGTACGGTGCCAACCCTAACGTTACCCACGCCCATACGCCTTTCGAAAGAGCACCTATAGGCAAGTTCGAAATTACCTAAACAGGGGTTTTATTATACAGTGAACCTTCTGTACGTAGTACTATTATTTATTCTATACCCGAGCGAAGCCGGAGTGGGTCGCTAGTTTTATCTAATTTTCTTACATTTGTATGTGAACGTGGTTGATTGTTTTAATGGAAAGGAATCTAGTTCTACCGGGTGGTTTTGGGGTCGTGATCGTGAATGTCATAAATATATTAAGATGGTCATATTGAACAAGGTTTCCCATGGGGCCAATATTCAGAATTATGTTGGTACCTCTAGGCCCATTCGTTTCGTCTCCTTCCATGTCCATTCAAACTTCAAATACCTATGCTTTATTCAAGTAGGCTTAGGGTCTTCAGAATGGTCGTTTACATATTTATATCTTATGGTAATTATCAGAGCAATTTATTGATGTCATTATTATTCCATATTTACATTGGATCGTTATACAGATGTCAAATTTAATAATAAAATTTCACAATAAGGTCGTCAAACATTAAATAATGAAAAAATAATAGTCTAGAATATCTAGAATAACATTAAAATGTAACAAAAGTATTCTTACTTATTCACAAGAATAACAAATTCATCATTATTCAAATATAGTAATTAATTAATCATTTCAAGTTACAATTAATTCCACAGTGTTTTATCATTCATCATTCGATTCATTAAGAGAATTTATGGTTAATCCTAAGGGATTTTTTTTAAATATGACACACATTTTTAGGGTCCCGTACCCAAAAGGTAAAAACGGTACCCTAGAATTAAGACTCCACTGTCCGCCTGTCTGTCTGTCGCCAGGCTATATCTTATGAACCGTGATAGGTAATGATAGTTGAAATTTTCAAAGATGATTATTTCTGTTGCCGCTATAACAACAAATACTAAAAACAGAATGAAATAAATATTCAAGTGGTAACCCATACAACAAACCTGATTTTTTGCCGTCTTTTGCGCGAGAGTACGGAACCTTTCGTGCGCGAGTCTGACTCGCACTTGGCCGGTTTATTGACATTCAGGATCACGACCCAAAAATCACTCAGTATTGATGAAATAAAAAATGTTAGCATTGGATGAGTGACAAGGTTATTTTGGTTACTAAGTATAAAATATTGTATATTCATAAATTTCATAATTGCACCACAGGTATTGTAGGCCAATCATATTAGATAAAAAACCGGCCAAGAGCATGTCGGGCCATGCTCAGAGTAGGGTTCCGTAGTTACTCTTCCGTCACAATAAGCTAAACTGGAGCTTAAAGTACGAGTATGGTGGATTGTTAACCAAGGGATGAACTGTCGGTGTACGTCTTTTTACTATGAAGGGGAAACTTTTTGCGATAACTCAAAAACAGCTAATCTGATCATATCCGCTATAGTTTTCATTTGATGTCTTTCTTAAGCTCTACTTCCAAGATTTTTTCATATTTTTTGGACCTATGGTTCAAAAGTTAGAGGGGGGGGGGGGGACACATTTTTTTTTCTTTCGGAGCAATTATCTCCGAATATATTCACTTTATCAAGAAATGTTTGTTGAAGACCCCTATTAGTTTTGAAAGACGTTTCCAACGATATCCCACACTGCAGGGTTGAAGCAAAAAAAAAACACCCCACTTTACGTGTAGGGGAGGTACCCTAAAAAAAAAATGTTAGATTTTATTGTACGACTTTGTCGGCTTTATTCATTTATATAACCATGCCAAATTTCAGCTTTCTAGCACTAATGACCACGGAGCAAAGCCTCGGACAGACAGACAGATAGACAGACGGACATGGCGAAACTATAAGGGTTCTTAGTTGACTACGGAACCCTAAAAAAGCGTTTTGAGGAATTAATTGTCGGTAAGCTGGAAATCATTTTAATGCCTTACTTTGGTCCTAAATGCGTGTAATCCGAGTTTGCGCAATCCCAGGAGGTTTGCATAAATTTTTAATTGGATTGCCAAACCATTCGATGTAGGAAGCCATCGTCAATTACAAGAGGGAAAAATTCTTTAAACTATTTTACAGAGAAAAGTGCCTTTTCACCAGTGTCTAATTCACCAAACCATGCTGATAGTGCTAATTGTGATTGTTGGTGGGTTCCTTTTACATCGAGTGGTTTGGTAATCCAAGGAAAAATGTATCTCTTAAGGCCCCTAAAACTTAAGCACACCTCCTAGAATTGCGCAAACTCGGATTAAATGCATTTAGGGCCAAATGAAGGTATTAAAACGACTTCCAGCTGACTAGAATTTAATTAAGCTTAGAATAAATTTAAAAAGTAGAAAAAAATACTGTCTTGGGTGAGACTTGAACTCACGGCCTCTGGATCGATACTCCAGCGCTCTGCCATCTGAGCCACCCAGACCTCATCCATAGGCAGCAAATTTTCCACCACATGGGTCTAGGGGACCTTAGCAACATCTACCGTAAGAACGTTACACTTCTTAGACGGCTACCGGAGTTCCAAGTCATATTGGAAATTCACCAGTAACGAAGTGCTACCCAGCAGTAACGGCTGCGAACGATGCTATTAAGCTTAAGGCTCAGATGGCAGAGCGCTGGAGTATCGATCCAGAGGCCGTGAGTTCAAGTCTCACCCAAGACAGTAATTTTCTTATTTTAAATTTATTCTTATCTTAATAGCATCGTTCGCAGACGTTTCTGCTTGTTAAAAAAATAATTTAGAATTTAATTCCTCAAAATTATTTTTTTATCTAATTTGATTGGCCTAAATGTCAATATCCAGGAAGAAAAATGGGGACTACATTTGTATGGAGAACCGGTCGTCCTCTTTCCTTTTAATTTTCTAAATTCGAATGCCACTGCCTCGTTAATGTCAACCTATATCCATTTTGTTGAATGGACCCACTGTCATCGTCAATGATCGAGGAAGACGCCATTATCAAAGGCGTCACATTTTCAGGCCATTTCGAACGTGCACTGATATCAGAATGACATCTAACTGATCTCAATCAGTTATTGTGCATTTCGCTCGCACTTATCCGTACAAGTATTGGCGCGGGCGAGTCGCACGATAGCTAAATAATTATGATTCACATATCATGATGTCAGTATACGTTCGAAATGGCCTGCTAGTCAGGAAGGCTTATTATTTTTAACGAGTTACCTAGATAAACGGTATTCCTGTTCCTTTAATGATATTTATTGTCTACGCCATAAGAATTATTATATTTTAGGTTTGATACAAAGCACATCAATGATTCACGTTATTGTAGGTTTAAAAATCTATAAAGCAAATAAAAAGTCAGATTAGTCGCAAGTATTTTCGGTTTTATTCGCTAAATACATAACCATAAATTTGTTTTACCTTAATTCCTTGAGGGAAGAATAGCTTTGCAAACGTACGTACATTTTTGATGAAATTTCCATTTCAGGAGAAAAGGTTTCCACTAAGAAAAAAAAAATCATAAGACTAACGGCTTAATTCCACCAAGTTTTATTGATATGTATTTTATACGTGTGTTTGCTTTTTTAAAAATCGAAACTTACCTTCCCTAGAATATATTATGCTGAAGCGATCAACATCAAAGTAATTTGTTAAGATGTAATTAGTGGAAACCGTATTTTCCCGAAACGGAAATTTACTTACGTTCGGCTAAAATCGCAAAGCTATTGTTCCCTCTTAAACTTGATGTAATTAAATTGATATACAGATAGTAGTAAATTCCAGGGCTCGAACCGGTAAGGAAAAACCTGTTAATATCATTTCATAACCGTTAAATTAAAAATCGGTTGACTTCGAATCGCGAGCTAAAAAATTTCGTACTTTCTCATTACGAATGAAATGACGCGGTGCGCGGGGAATGATATACCGGTTAAACTGAGACGTTTGAAAGACAGCAATACTCACTCGTTCTATCTTGGTTATAGTTTCGTTTCACATAAACCAAAGACGTACGAATTCGGCATAAAATGGTATCACAACAGAACAGTTCTGTTCTTCCGCAAACGGAAACGAAAATGTTTCGTTCCCGAGTGAATAAACGGAAACGGTTTGAAAAATAAACGGTTATCGAGTCCTGATTTAAGGACGACTCACGCTACACCGAGCCGGGTCCGAGCCTATGGAAAACACAACGTGATCACTGATCAGCCGTCATAAAAATTACGTATAGGAAGGACGCCTCGGCCTTGTTCCGGCCCGGTCTAGTGTGAGTCATCCTTTAATCTGTGCACTCAAACGGACAAATTTTGTTCATCTACCACATAGTACAAACACAAAGTGAAACGAATTAAACTATCTATGGACCTAAATAATTAGGAATTGGAACCTATTAACTTAAGTAATATTTCCTGTATAAATTAATTTTTCAATCATAAACGCTTTGATTATCAAAAAAATACTTTTAGCTATTGATGGGGTTATACGTAAAGCGAATGTGTCTATTCTGTTTTCGATAAGAACTTTAGAGAAAGATTAACCCCCTTATTCATAAAACTTTACTAGCCTGATTTAGTTAAATTATGTTTTGTACCTTGCTTACAAATACGTCAAAAAGACAGGTAAAGACAAACGATTCATAGCTAATTCAGGCCAGTAACGCGTTATGAATAACGCCATAAATATTAACCATTATGGAACAATCTTAGACAAATCGACCTAGCCCTACAGTAAGGCTTGTTTTGGATTGGTACCAGACGACGATAAGATATAAAAAAATACTTAAATACATAGAAAGCCCCACCTATAACATAGAACATCTTTGATGAACATGTAAATAAATGCCCTTACCAGGATTCGAACCTGGGACCTCCTGCCTCGTAG
Source organism: Cydia pomonella (assembly GCF_033807575.1). NCBI lineage: Eukaryota > Metazoa > Arthropoda > Insecta > Lepidoptera > Tortricidae > Cydia > Cydia pomonella. The sequence goes on along the minus strand of NC_084708.1, from coordinate 20,772,435 downwards.
GCAGGGTCATTAGCGACTAGACTAGAGGGCCATTATAATTCTGGTAAAGATAGTAGATTGTTAACCAAGGGATGAAATGGTGCCTTTCACCCGAGTTAAACACTCTACTTTTCATATCAAATGCGAGTAAAATACATGTGCATTAAAAAAAAAACACGGCTAAGTATGAACTTCAGTAGTATTTTTTGAGGGTAATTTCATTTAACAATTTAGGTAAAAATACCGTTATTTATGGAACGGGGAGTTAATTATCAGAATGGTAATTGTACAACATATCCATTTAAACCTATTTTTTTATTGTTTATCGTAAAAGGAGAGAAAAAAACGTTTTTGTATTTCTACATAAAAATAAAAATAACTAGTGACAGGTACTCGTAATCATTATTAAAACTAACTACTATGTAAGTATAAGGTGAGATAAGTGTAACTATTGGGGAAGGTGGACACTTATAGGGAAAATAAACAGAGATACTTACAAATATTAAAAACTAAATTAAATGATAACTAATAAAGCTAATTCATAAATAAAACTAACTTTAAAATACTTATGTAAAATGACTTTGCTCATACAGTTTCTCTTACCCCGAGAAAAATAAAGTAAGTAAGTTTTCCTTACTCTACCTAACCTTAGTTTAGACTACAATTAAACAACATTGGAATTAGGTGAGATTGAGGTCATTAAGTACCTAATTCAATTTTTTTTTCAAAATGTCAACATTGTTTTTTATACAATACTTTTAAATAAATTACTAGAAAAGATGATTCCTGCGTATTCTTTTAAATTGAAAATAACTGAATTAACTACATTAATTTACAAATATATTCAATAACAAGTGTCTTTTAAATTAATTAACTAGCCCCTTTCACAGAATAGGACCCATCAGCATCATACATCCCCTTCTTCTTTTGCGGATAATACTCATCTTTTCCATAAGAACTATACCCCTGATAAGGCTCATGCTCATAATCATGATGTTTAAAGCCATGACGACCATAACCGTGATGACCTAAATCATGACCATAGTCATGGTGACCAAAATCATGATGACCATAGTCATGGTGACCGAAATCATGACCATAATCGTGTTCTATTTCTATGTGGGGTTCCCGTTTCGTTTCCTTGAGGTAATGGATGAACCAGAGAACGAACTTCCATGCTTTGAAGAGTAGGGCGGAGAGGATGAAACCGTAGACTATTTTGAGGATGACCAGCTTGGTTACCACGGTGTAGGCGAAATGACCTGGGGACAAAGAAAATAAAGCGTCAATGCAAATGGTAATTGTATTAAAGTTATCTGGAATCGTCGTTAAAGGTTTTAATGACTTTTAATTTCTTTTTAAGCTCAATTGTAATTAATGTGAAGTAAGGTCTAAACAAAAACTTGAAATTTTGCCCACTCTTTATATTGGGCATTATCTATACTAAATAAAAAACAATATAAAAATAACACATTCAATATGTATGAGTTAGCGTTGTTCATAACTATTTCAAATTTCAAATCTATAGCTTATGTAGTTCTCGAGATATTGGGCAATGTGACAGACGGACGGACAGACAGAACCGCACCATAAAAACAAAAATAAGAAAAAGAGCTCTTTATTTCATGTTTATGAACAAGGTTTATTCAGGTTATTACAGGTTAAACATCAGGCTCAAGTATTTTTTAAAGTTTTGTAGATTACTAGTCGGTTCCACCTAACCGCCTTATAAAAAGTTCACTGCTGATTGTCGTCGATCACGATCAGTCGGTCAATCCCACACATTGATCACATCTCACCAGTTGCACCGAAAAATAGCTTAATTGACCGAGCCGTAAGGCGTCCGTTTCAGCGTGGACATAAATTATTTCGTATGTCCGGATGTTCCTCTCTACAAAACTAGCAGCTAGCTAGAGCAGCTCCAAAATTTTTTTTTTTTGTCGATAATTTTTTTTTATTGGATTGGATGAATTTTAGAATTTCATCTCGAACATATGAGCCCTGCCTTAGGCGAAAGTTGTTTGGTTTCTAATTAATCTTTAGGTACTAAACAAGCTTCTTGAATAGTTATGTATGTCCTAGTTACCCACTGTATTATTTGTTGTAACAAGCATGCAGACAGATTACCTGACTCACGGTTTCAAATATTCCAAAACATGGTCCAAAAAATTGCTAGGCCGCTCATGCACACTATCATGATATTTATCATATCCGTGATAAGTAGGGTCCGCGTGCTTGTACGTGGGCCACACGTCCGGGGCGTACTTGAAAATGGCCAGGGCCCAGGCCATGACGACCATGGCCTTCATGCTCGCGATGACTAGGGCTATTGCTAGGGCTATCTTGTAGAGACCAGCTTTGGCAGCGAGGAGAAACGCTAAGTGCGCTGCAACAAAGAGTTTCTGGGTTTAGGGGTCTACTTTTTGTAACAATTTTTAATGGGATAGGTATAGTCAGCTGCAGAGAAAAGGTACCCCCCACCCCCCGGGATAAAAAATTGTATGCAAAGGTGCTAATAGTTGTTGACTGTACAAAGATCGAAAACACTGCGGAACGACTTGGACGCATGATACATGACATAGTAGAAAAAACAATTCACAGGACCCAGTGGCATAAAAAATTCTGTACCCAAAACGGGATACTAAAATAGGATAAATAAATAGGTTAAATATAGGTATATGAGTATGATTGTATTCTCTGAATGTCTGTTGTCCTCAAAAGCCCCTGAAGTAATTATGCTAGCAATATATATGTAGGTAAACGTTGCATGTTAAGAAGTATATACAGTCAACAGTTAGTACTCGTATAAGTTACCTAGCAGAAACTATTTTCAGTTTTAATACAGGAACATTTATATATAAGAAATTTAACTGTACAGAAGGAACCCTGATAGTAATTATAGTTTCCAAGATTGTATTTATATACCCACTAATATGCAAAAAGTTGACTCTAAGGAAGGAAACCCTAAAAACAATTAAAAAATGCCAACTACCTAATTTACTTTAATGTACATTATGGATCGCGCGTCTATCTCAGTTACAATATTCCAGCCGTTCATCCACTGGCATCGAAATAAATAAATCTAATTTCGGTCCATTTAAGAATTAATCTTCTTGAAATTACTTAAATGCAATTAATCAAAAATAAAATTATCCCCCCCTCAGATTAAACAGAGCCGAAATCTGCTAACTTTATTTAATTTCCTTAAGAATTTCATTTTGCGAAATGCACGCCGCGAATAATTTACGTAAAGTCAAATTAAATGGTTACTATATCTAAAATTGAGCTTTATGTTATTTTGTAATTAGGTTGAATTTTAAGTATCCAATAAGTGAGATACGCTGTAACAAACGTATGGTAAAATAAAAAAAGGCGTTGAGCGCGAGCGATCAGGTCTGGGTTTAATATAAGTAGAATTTCAATGCATTTGAATTTAAACTTTGTTTTTACTAGAAACCCGAGTTTTTTGCTGCATATCTGATGAGGAATCTAATTAGCTTTCAAGAGAATTTATTAAACGAATTCTATTCAGTAGGTTTAGCTGCCAACGTGATTTCCGACCAAGATTCGCTTGACCGTTTTTAACACACTTTTTAGCTTAGCTTCATTTTTAACAACTAAGTTAATTGATAACGAACATGAACAACTAAATAAAAAAATGGTACATTACATACTAATACCTACTGGTAGTTTTTATATTAACGGATTTTTTTGAATATTTAACTTTTAAGCAAAATCCACGCGAAATCCGAGCTTGCAATAGTTCAGATACCGGGTCCGTTTATTAAGACATTTAGTCTAGAAAGGGCAAGGTTGAGTATTCATTGTAATTTTTTAACAAATATCTTTTTTACGTCTTCTGCAATAAATTTTCTTGTTTCATACAGATCAAGATCTCTTTATAAAATAAAATTAATATACTTACTCAGTAATGCGTATTTTACGTGTCCTCGCGCCTCGCTCACCTCAGTATCATTTTCAGCACCGTTTACTCCATACAAAGTCAACAAAATAGCAACCAAACAGTTCATATAACTCTTCGTACTTCCTAACATCCTGGTACTTTTGCAACAAAGTAGCCTTTTTTATGTTTTTAGATTTATTTAACTGGCTTTTTAGCAATTCACGATAATTGTCAAATAATTTTTGGCAGGTACTTAAACTCCACTGTTTTACTGAAGATTTTTATAACTTTTTTAAACTGATTTATTTATATACAGGTTTTTTTCCAAAGGTGGATTAACACAAAGATCAGCATATAATGTCACAGATTTTATTACTTTAAGTTTTTAAACCGATTTGGACCGAAGCGCGAAGCGTAATGCCAACATACCAGCTATGATTTAAGCGGTTTCAAACGATAATTTACAAAGCTAATATTGAAAGCGGGAAAGTGGCTCTAATTTTCACGTAACGATAAATACGGAGAGTGTTGAGGCATGTAATATTTCCTGTATTTGTGTTTTCACTGACGAAACGGATTTACTTGACAATAACAACATTTATGGACAGTTATTATTTATTTTTAGAAACATTTCTAAAGCAGGGGCGTAATTAATTTGATCATGAAACAAAATCGTAATTGAGGTGTATAAATTGTTGATACCCAGTGAAATGACAACGAGGATAAAAGTGCAGTTCACTGGTTCAGAAACAGCCGATCCATTCTTGCCCTAAAAAGGCACGAATTCCATAGCAGAGACAAGTTTATATTAAGGACTCCAATTTTTCAGTGTAACTACGGAGCTCGTACACCCGTCCGGTCGTGTTATGAGCTAAACAAATCTAAAGGTGATGTTCGGAGGATGTCAATTCCAGCTGCATTACTCTAAAAACAAATTAAATTACATTCTAATGAAATATTTTAATCTGTGTTTTTTACAAGTAGACACACTATTATGTATTATAAATGAAATAAATGTCATATACAAAGGGAAAATTTACCAAAACCTCTAGTGCCCAGGGCTGAAATCGAACCAGCGTCCTCCATTTACGTGACACCTGGGCATGTGTTGAAAATTCCAAGTATATAACAATTTCCGAAGGCTTGTGGTGCCCCCTGACCAACCCTAAGGTAGAACAGTATGGTTCGTACTCCTAACCAAATCAACTCAGGTGATTCCGAGTTATCGAAGAGAGATGGCGCTGCCATTAATTTGAAATTGAAATTTAAAGTCTTTATTTATATGAATACTCGTAAGAATAAATTAAATTACTTTCTATGAAAATATGGATTTTTCGATTGCAGCCCTGGGCAAAGGAGGCTTGATCATTTTTTTCTTTGTATATGACATGTATTTCGTTTATAGAGGCTGCCTTACTGTTGCGGCGTTATTGTTGTCGTTGCTCTGTCTGTTAATTTCCTCGATAAAACATGTAGAGGTATTTTTGACACAGAGCGGATACTGCCCTTGCCCGTGTTATGGTACACACGCAGAGGCAGCACCCGCTAGGAGGCCAATTGAGAGATTGGTGGAATGAACTAGGTTATGTACCAGTAGTTATTATTAACATATCTTTGTGTATAGGAAGGATGACCGGGCAACGAATTCCATTGCTTAGTGGTACGCATCATGAAAGATGAGTCGCTTCGTGTGAAGGAATGGAATATCAAACATGAAGGTTTCACACGACGCAAATACTGTAGAGTATATTATTATGTAGGTACTTCGGAAATTAATATTTTTATTTACATACTTCATATCATATATCCTCTTTAAAAATCGGAAATTACGGCCAGCATAAAGACAAACTGTTTTGTTACAACAAATGTTAATATTAACGTAGTAATAACGTTGATATCGATTTTAATAATGACAGTATTAAATACAGCCGTGTGTTACCCGCGACGGCTAGGGATGCCGGTTAGAAACCGGCTTTCACCACTGGAAGACTTCATCACTTTTTTAAATATATAACATCTATTTCAGTTGATGGTCTTTCTTTAATTAGGCTAAGTCTAATTAAAGAAAGAATGGACCGACACGCACTTGGCTTGTTCGGTTTTTATTCCCCTTGCTCGAATTAGGCCCACTTGCGCCATCCAGGGTTAACCACTAACTCGGGGTTAACCCGTTTAACCCAGAGTTACTAGAACTATTTAACCCTGTGTTAACGGTTAACTCCGAGTTAGTGGCCAACCCTGGATAGTGCAAGTGACCCATATGTCTAAAAAGAAAGGTAATCGATATTTTGGTAACGATTTTAACACGTCTATAAAAGTTTCGGTTCAGCCAAAACTGAGTCAAAACTGAATCTTCGATTCCGATTGGAAAAAGAAACTGGTTTTCTTGGACACTAGTTTTTAGCGGTAAGACCGGCTCTATTTACAGCTTGGATTTCTTTTGTTTTTTCATATTGGTTAACAATAAATATTAATTTATTATTTATTATGCACTCAAGAGCAATCATCGAAGTGACCCGCTTAATTGCTTTTGAGTGTATACAGCCCCAACTAAGCGTACACGGTTTGTTTTTAAATAACTATCGCAACAAAACTGGGGAAGTTGTTAAACTATAACTTAAATAATTGTTGCTCCTCTTGTAATACTTCGAGCATGTCTCTGAATAGGCTAAGAGCTAGTTCCAGAAAACAATAAGTAATAAATAAAAAAATCTTACACAAATCAATCTTGTCTCACAGTAAGGCGCCATTCATTCATTACGTAAGACGATGCTTGCCAGTTATAGACCCCCTCCCACCTCTATGTAAGAAAACATAAGAATAGGCCGACCCCCTCCCCCCTATTTAGAGGAAAAAAAATAATACAAGTTTGGTTTGTTTTAGTGTTTATTTTACAAAAAAATATATTTTTGGAATGTTCCCAAAGAATGTTGGATGGAATGTTGTCAATGTTGTCAAAGGCACTGTAGCCCGTCTAAGCTAACTCTGCACCGTGTTTGATAGCATGGAGTGTGGAAATATTATTTTAAAAGTCATAATTTCATAGAAATTTGAAATTTTTCGCATCTTTGTGATCTTACGTAAGAACTATGAAAACCCCCTCTCACCCCCGTGTAAGAAAATATAAAACATGTTCGACCCCCATCTTGAAACCTATGGTCAGCCTCCCTCGGCTGACTTCTGGGTTTACGATCTTTTTAAAATATACTGCCCTAAACCCAGTAGTCGGCCAGGGGAGGCTGACTATTGGATTTTGTACAAAAAAGTAGTTCCCAATAGGCTGCCCCCTTAAAAATGTTATTTTAATACGGATTTATATTATTTTTTTACTTTTTCCAGATAAATGAAGTATTAATTATGTGAAGCAGTGCACATTCTTTTAAAAAAATATCACATTTCGGCTGCTAACGTCTGATCAAAATACTATGTGACGCTCCAAAAAATGGTGTATATCACATATCCCTTCATGTCAGAAGACAGCACTTCTTTGAGGTAGTGTTGTGGTTTATGCTAGTCAATTCTTTTAAAAATTAAGTTTCTTTTCAATCCATACTTTATCAATCTATAATATCACCTACTTTTGGCATGAAAATCTGAAAAACTTTGATATTTACACGCAAAAATAAGCAAGAAAGGCTGACCACCGGTGCATGGCTGAGCGCTGGTGCCTTTACCCTATTTGTTGTGTCGATATTTATTAAAATAATTAACTTCTAATACGTGTTTTCATCACCTCATCTTACTATATACAGTCCACAGTCCACCGTTAGCTATCATGGGGCTAGGTTGATCTGTGTAAGATGTCCCCATATATTTATTTATGTAATGAAGTCACGTACGTCCCGCACCTCAGTGCGGCGTCGGATCTCGACGTCACCAATTATTTAAGTTGTCATTTCTACTTTTAAAGCTGTTTCAGTTCGAGTAGAAACTTGCTCATTGTCCTTATAGCATTTTCCGTGGCTTAGCTCTGCATCTAGAATGTTACCGCAACAATGAGGCTCTTTGAGACAAGTTTTAACAAAGAACGCCTTGAAAATTTAACGCTTATTCGCTTTCTTTGTAAACTGAGTGCAGTTTACAATATTTATTTAATAGTTATAAGATTCTTTGTGAGGTCTTCAAGAATTATTTGGTAACAATCTTCGCAATTATCTAGTACTCTTGTTATAAAACTCGGTGAATAACTTTAGCTGACTGATGTTATTTTATCCTTTTTGCATCCAGATTTTCTTTTTTTTAAAGGTTTATTTTATTTTATTTTTCTTTTTCCCTTTTTGCTTTTGGTTTTAAGTTTTTGTTATAAGTGACTCAGCATTCTGCAGGACTCGTTCCTGTCTGGCCAAACTGTCATGTTGTTAAAAAGTTTCGCACTTCAGGTATGTTTCAAGTTTCAAAGCCTGGATCTGAATCTGTCAAGACTTCATCATGGATCCCATCATCAGATCCGGATTTGACGAAAATGGGACCAACTTGGAACTATATTAAAAAAAATCTAAATCAGTTTATACGTGACGAAATTTTGAGATAACAAACATTAAACAAACTGTCACATTGATAACCACCTCCAAAATTTAATATATCTACATGTAAGTAAGTAATAATTAAAATGAATCTTTTACAAAACTTAGAATAAACATTTATATAGAATGTTCCCCAGCAGTGGTAGCATGGTTCCATTTTTATCTCTTGTCACTATGCCCATCACTTTCGCACTTACATACTTGTTAGAACGCGATAGGCGTGGTGACAAATGATAAAGAGCCGACCATCTTAGCCCTACTGGTCGCATGTATGACTTTTATGAGTTATGGCATTTATGCTATTTTATTTATTTCTTGTATTGGCCGGGTGCAAATGACTTGACGGGAACTTAATAACTACTGAACGGATTTTCACCTATTAATAGATGATTCTTGTGGAAGGTTTCAATGTATAATTTGTTAAGGTTTTGTGTAAATTGGTTGAATTATGGCGATGTTTGCAAATGATGCCGGAAAAAAACACGCTGTCTAGGAGCTTTAATCGAAAACGATGCCTAATCCGTTTGAGATATAACACAATGTATGGTGGGATTGTCTCTCTTTGATTGGTGTACAAAAAAGTCCTCGATGGTATATATTTATCTCTTAAGGATAACTTACTATACCCATTCTTATCTTGTAAAAAAAGATTACATATACTGTAGTATATGAAAAGCTATTTAAAAGAATGTAATATTAATCAAGAAGGAATTAAATACGTTAGTTACATTGAGTATTTCATACATATAAAATAATCTCTAGCTTCTGCCCGTAACTACGTCTGCGTGAAATGATGATGACTAATAAAAACTATCATATGTCCTTTTCCGGGCCTCGAGCTATCTTCATACATACATATAAATGGCGTCCCAAGAATATGGGACATCAAGGGAAAGTACCTTAAATATAAGACATAGAATATTTTACTAAAAGGAGAATTTATTTTATTTTCATAACTGATTAAAACTGCATTCAAAGATTTAAAAAAAAAATAAGTTACTTTGTCTGGAAATCGAACCAACTCAAATGTGATAAAAAAACATCCTGTATTTTTATGATGCCAATCGAAAGAATGCATAAAAAATAAGTTATCTCAGAAATATGATATCGCAAAAGAAATGAATAGAGTAAAATTTTTGATTAAAATTTCAAGATTCGGCTTAATTTCCAGAAAAAGTAAGCTATTTTCAATTTTTTTTAGAAATTCTTTGAATGCAATATTACTTACTTTTAAAGATAAAATAAAGTCTGCTTTACGATATTTAAGGTACTTTCACTTGATGTTCCATAGTCTTGGGACACCCTGTAGACAGAGCTAATATCGCATTTATAATATTTAGTAGGGACTAGTAAAGAAATGAAAAAACCTAGTACCTATATATACAGTCCATATTCATTAGTATCAACTTACAATGTATGTTACGTGACATTAAATGAAATTAGGTGACTAGTAAACAAAACCGCAGAACTTACTAGCTAAATCACCTCAAGTTATAATAGTATGTAGGAAGATTAAATCCCGTAATCACGAGACGTTACAATTACGTTCATCGACCATCGAAACGAAAGAGACGTTTTATTTAACCCCACGAGCGCACAGGGATGTCTCGTGTTACATCGATAAACTACACAGAAACATACCAGCTTCTCATAATTTTAAGTGCTTGGAAAGTAGTCGTGTTTTATGGGCTCTTAAACAGCTCTAACTATATCCAATGCATTTTGAAATGATAAAACTTGCCAGTTGTTAATTTGCTGTAGGTAACATAACATAATACTAAACTTAATAACGTTAAACCTAGAATACTAGAAGTCGTAATAAATGCGTGTCATTATTTCAAAAACACTTTCTTCAAAGTTATATTTAGCATCTGAGATTAGATTCATATTTTAACTTCATACAAACTGATGCGTAACAATGTGAATATAGCTAAAACATTTTTCTATTTATAAAGAAAAGATGCCTGAGAGCAATGGGGAATATAAAGGCTGATGAAATCAGATTGCAGCCTTATGGCAAGCACACACTAACGCCATCTACAGCACGCCGCGGCGGTGAAAGTCGCAGCTCCAATTTATCGATAGCCAACCATCCCTAACGCCATATCATCGTCGTAAAGCGAACTCATTATTCTCAGTTTAACGGTGATTGCCGCGATGTTAGTTCATTCTATCCATCTGAACGTCATTCTTAAATGTGCATGACGTATCAAAATTACATAGGAAATGTAAATTGGTTCCGCTAGTAAACGAACACAGCGCACGTATTAAATTGGAATAAAATTAGTGGCAATTTTTCTATCCTAAATAAGCCTTCTAGGCTATTCCAATAGCTTCTCCAGATAACCAGTTTAAGCAAACCCTGTAGGGCTAAAATGGTCAGCTCTTTATCATTTGTCACCATGCCTGTCACGTTCTAACAAGTATGTAAGTGCGAAAGTGACGGGCATAGTGGCAGGTGATAAAAATGGAACCATGATGCCACCACTAGAAGCTATGCCTTTTCAGAAATCAACTTATACTAGTTTTCCGGCAAAAATACTAACCGCAATGCTATTGCCAGGTCCTAACCGCTGACTCTTGCCAAGAAATCATTCAGCCTTAAGCCATATTGCCTAAAGTGGCAAGATTTCCTGCGGCTAAGCCAAGTTTCAAAGATATTGCCAATAATAATGTAAAGCTGTATTAAAGACCAGGAACACGCAGTTTGGCGGGTTTTTAATTGATGGGCGAAAATTTTATAGTACATTACGATACAAGTGCGAAAAATAGGAAATTCGAAACGAGTGGCGATAAATTAAAACACGACCGAAGGGAGTGTTTTATATCGACACGAGTTGCGAATTACCTATTCGCACATGTATCGTACAACGTTTCACAGTACATATGGCCCTTTAAATGTTCGACACAGTAACGTAATATGCTAATTTTCGCACTAGTGCGGTAAAGTAGCACCATATGTACTATAAAGTTTCTTTATTGGCACATTATGAAATTCGAATGGGTCTAATTAATAGAATAGAATAGAATAGATATTAGATATAATGGAATAGGGAATAGTATTTTAAAGGTATTATTTTATGGAGGGTAGAGGTAAGGAGAACAATCTATGTGTATGAAAAGTGTCCATCAAGAAACGTTAAATACTACTACTCCGTCTATAACGTGTAAGTTCATGTCATGTCCTTGTGCTACCGTAGCGCCACCGGAGAGATTTCGAACTATTATTTACTGCTGCCAGCTGGACACTTTTTTAACAGTTCTCACATAAGAGATTGTTCTCCTTACCTTTACCCTTAATAATTTTATTTGTTCAGATTTTGATAATTAACTACAGTACAGAGGTTAAGGTTAGAACAAAGGGGCATAAAGTAAAGTAAGATGTCAACTTAATATACACTCTTCCCGCAAATAATGCCGTGCTCTTGTAATTCAAATTTAAAACTCAAAGGCATTTCAAAGGTAAGTATATCTCAATTATATTTCTTGCAAGACTAAAATGGAGACAAAATACTAAAATGGAGACAAAATTAATATGTAGTAAAATGAAATGCAATTTTAAACACAAATATCTAATCACTGTGCGTATAATGGAAATTTTGAGATTGAAAACATGTGAAATAATCACATTTTTAACCAGTGTCAAAATTACTTTAACAAATCAAATAAATAAAACTTTTATAGATATAAAAAATGCAGGGTTTTGTTACAAAATAAATCAACATAAATCAAGACAAAACTATTTAAAAAGAAATAGAAAAGTAAATATGTTAAATATTAATTTAAATAATGATAGCCGCGCGTTCATTCCTATCGTACTTCCTATTGGGGCGAGCGAGACGGGCGAATGACATCATTTAGATATCATTTTAATTTCACAATGAAAGAGGCTAATTCGGATGTACCTACTCTGATATCAGAATGATATCAATTAGTTATCGTGTGTCTCGCTCGCGCCAACATGTACGGACTAGTCCGAGCGAAGTGCACGATAACTAAGTTCGAATTGGCCTGTAAGTTTGAATTGGCATCCTGAACTGTGTCATCTTACTACTTTTGCAAAAAGCGGAAAACTTGCAGGTGGAAGTCAGTATTATGTAAATGGGTCATTCTCTAAGAATATGTCTGCGGTTGCGTCTAATTGAAACCACTCTTTTCATACATTTGTATGGGTCGCGGCAATCAGGCCGCAGACATATTTTTTGTGAATTACCGAAATAAAGAACCAACATTTTCTATATTTTCGCGTGAAAATAACCAACATCCTAATAACATTTAGACGAGACAAAAACCTTTTACTTTTATTATGTTCAGACAAATCTCATCGGCATTTTTACGAATGTCATTCTGTCTGATGACCTTTAACCTCAAGTTTGGTCTTGCCTACGTTTAGAAAAAAATATAGACATAATATCTCACTCAGCTGATTAGAGTGTAACATAAAGTAAATACTTTCTGAAATAATGCTCCGACAGTAAAAACGGTACTCCCCTTCTTACTTGCAAGAACGAAAACCAAAGTTTAACAGCTATCTGTTAGAGTGAGGCGGTAAGACCTTACTTTATAGCTCACAGACAGCTGCCTCCTGCCCTCCCTGGGGCCCATTTCTCGAACGTTGTTAGCCTAATATTATTAGTGCGTTGCCATGGTAACCCATACGACTTCACAGTTCGTGGATTAACATTATTAGTCTTATACCGTTCGAGAAAGGCCCCAGTATTAAGTTTTATTAGCAATCAGTGTACGAATATAATTACCCAAAGAACTAGTTAGCCCGGTAGACAAACTGCACAAGTTGAAATTAGCTGCCGCGCGCCACCGTTAGCGGTTTTATGTGGCATCAACGTTTAATGACTTTAAACGCTTTTACTTGTAACGTACGAAGTTTTTGTGAAGGATATTAAACTGTTATGACAGAGTGATTATTGCCACGCATAAACCATAAGAGAATAGCCATTGGAAAGCTCATCCAATTGTTTAGGTACCGCAGCATTTCCCATACTATGAGGCGCGACAGAAACATAAGACAACATTCCGACCGATTGGGCTATCTGAGCGTTATCAATAATATTTTTACGCAACTGTTCGGAAATGTGGCAATAGATGGTCTAAAACCAAGCTGGAAAGTAGGCAATAGCTGTAGCACCTGAACCAGCCGTAGGCTAGATGACGAGTTTTTATTGATGGTATCAGTCGATTTGGTTTATTTTGAGGATCGAATGAGGACGTGGGTCCTATTACATTTAAGTAATATAAAAGGCAGGAAAATGGTACTAAACGGCAGCTAGGTACTTGATCCTGACGTCAAGCTGAGTTGAAGCCGCATTGAAGTGTGACAAAACAAGAAAATTTATATTTCGATGGCGAAATCTTGTTATATAATTTATGGTATATAAATATAAATTACTAATTTTAAGGATTCCGTACCCAAAGAGTAAAACGGGACCCTATTACTAAGACTCCGCTGTCCGTCTGTCCGTCCGTCTGTCACCAGGCTGTATCTCATGAACCGTGATGCCTTGATCACACGTACCGAGTAAACGGGCGAGACAGTAAAATGTTCCTCGGCCGAGACAGTGATGTAAGCGAGTAACTGTTCAGACATGTTTTCAAATTAGGACAGTCAGTTCAGTTCTATTGAGAGATTCGGGCACGATGGACCGTAAAAAGTTAATTAGAAAATATACAAAGTTACTCATTCCACTATTAATGGAAGAATTAAAGGAATTGTTGGAAAACGAGCAGCGCCGGATTTGGACTAGACCATGGATGTTGAGAAGATCTGATTTTGGCGCTACGAACACTGTTTTTAAAGAATTAAGGGTAGAAGATCCTACTGAATTTAGAATGCTTCTGAGAATGGATGTAGAACATTTTGACACATTGTTAGAAAATATTACTCCATTGATACAAAAGCAAGATACTGTCATGAGAGAAGCTATACATGCAAAGACGAAACTACAAGTAGCGTTATGCTATTTGGTGACTGGGATGAGCTACCGTTATTTGCAGGCTTTTTACAGAGTGTCTCGGGCTGCAATATCATCGTTCATACCGGAAGTCATAGATGCAATATTTACTTATTTGGAGAATTATTTAAAGGTACGTATTTTTTTCTTACATGCTATAAATAAAACATAACAATATTTATTTATTTATTTATTTGAAAATTACATTTGTTGTCTTCCGTCTGTCTGAAAAGCTGCATACATCGCATTAGCTAAAATGTCATTGGTACTCACAGAATTTGGCGGACTGTTGACATTATGTACTGGAGAAGATGCAGCTAAGATTGATTGCGATATTTGCGATGCATAATCCTCATCATAATTTTCAGGAAATTGATGATGATATGTATTTTGAGAACTAGCATAAGTGGTGTCTGAATGTACAGAAGACGGCCTTTGGTCGCTGCGATTAGACGAAGAAGAATGGTATGCAGTACTTTATCTAAGTTCTTTAATCCCATAATCGGTCAGTATATTCTGTATTCTGTTTTGTGCTAGTAAAGCATTCTCTGTCGATAAATTCTTAAGTTGCAATGCAACACTCCTTCCAAAAACATCAAATACAGTTTCTTTCTCAGAATTTACATCTTCATTTAACTTTTTTAAATCAGAAACGGCTTGAAAAATATCTCTAGCCCTCTTTTTACCTCTCGCAGTATTTATGGTATTGGTAATAGTCGCCGAGGTAGTAGTCGTAGTTACAGTAACTGGTACTTGCTGGTGATCAGATGTAATAGCTGGTACTTCCTGGTTGTTGTTTGAGTGTGAGGAGGTAGCAGGGCTATTGTCCTGAGGACCAGTGTCTTCATTAGCGGAATGACTAATCTGTAAAATAAAATGAATATAAATTATTGTTTCAGGTACCGCAGACCAATGAAGAATGGAAAGAAATAGAAACAGGTTTCAGAACTAGGTGGAATTTCCCTGGTTGCCATGGCGCTATAGACGGGAAGCATGTGATAATTCTAGCACCACCGAATTGTGGAAGTGAATATTTTAATTACAAGGGTACCAACAGTGTGGTTTTGATGGCTGTGGTTGATCATGACTATTGTTTTCGCTATGTAAATATTGGAGCAAACGGAAGAAACTCGGATGGGGGGATTTTTAAAAACAGCCAATTACGTAGTGATCTTGAGAATAATTTGCTACCGAAAGGAGGATTTTTGGTTGGAGATGATGCGTTTTCACTAAAAACATATTTATTAAAACCATATAGTGGCACAAATCTTTCAACAAAACAAAAAATATTTAACTACAGACTCTCTAGAGCACGAAGAATTGTCGAAAATGCGTTTGGCATTCTGGCAAGCAGGTTTCGAATTTTTCAAAAGCCCATACCAACTAGTGACGTAACCACCGATAAAATTATTCTCGCCTCTTGTGCTCTGCATAATTGGTTACGTCTCACAAGTCCCGGTATTTACTTTCCAAAGGGTTGTGTTGATCAAGAAGATATAGATTCGGGATCCGTTATTGTGGGGACTTGGAGACAAGAACTACAAGCTAATTTGCCAAGTATCACTAATCATAACACCAACAATGCAGCACGTATAGCAAGGGAGCTTCGAGATAAATACGCAGAGTTCTTCAGTGGGGCAGGTGCCGTTTCGTGGCAAAACAGAATGATTTCATAATTTTAAGCAATTTAATTTCAGAAATACCTACATTATACTTAGCATAAAAAGTAACATAATAAAAAGCACTTACGTTTTCATAAACCTTTTTTATTTAAATCCTTTGAAAAGACCTCTTCCATCTCTTTCAGCCACTTAATATTAGAAGTGTACACATTACTGAGCCCCGCTCCAGATTTCTTCGAGTCTTGAATTTTTTTAATTTCTTGTTGGTAGGTCGATCTTAATTTTTTTATTTTATTGTTAACTTCTATCGCACCAAATCCAGAGATATTCATTTCCTCAACTATGGACTTATATGCTGCATCCCGTTTTTGTTTTATCTTGTATTCCGGAGATTGAAAGTTCCACAGGCACTGATGTAGTTTATATAATTGTATAAATTTAATAGTTGTTTCGACATCCCATTTGTTATTAGAAGACATGGTGTTATTGTATTTTATTAGATTTTTAGTAGATTTAAACAACAATTATCTAAATATATGGCGCGCGCGGCGATGTCGCAATGTGACGACCGAGTGGCGAGACAGTGCGCGTTCAGACTTGCCGAGCGAGCGAGTGAGACAGTGCGGGGAAGCGGGAGGGTGGGCACTCGGCCTAGCAGATAGAACGTCCACCGAGCTACTGACTCGCCGCTTCGTTCGCCCGAGTGCTCGGCCGAGTACTCGGCGCTATGTTTATACGCACCGAGTACTCGGCCGAGAGCACTGTCTCGCCCGTTTACTCGGTACGTGTGATCAAGGCATGATAGCTAGACAAGAAATGTTCACAGATAATGTATTTCTGTTGCCGCTATAACAACAAATACTAAAGTACGGAACCCTCGGTGGGCGAGTCCGACTCGCACTTGTCGCGGTTTTTTAACTAATAAGCTAGATTTCGTTAAAATGTTGAACATGTGCCATCATCCTATTTATAAGTACCTATAGGTACAAATGACAAAGTGAGTATTGATCCTGACTCAGAAAATATCAAGCCATATTATAATGCACAACGCATGTAAAATATACTACTCTCATGCTAAGAAATGCCTGGTCACGAAAGGGTTTTTTCAGAAAAAAGTGTATCTCTTTTGTTGAAAAACTATCAAGTTTTGGGTTATTTCTATTCAAGATCACGGGAACTCTCGATTTAAAAAGGAAAAAAGTGTCTGAAAAAAATTTGTATGGACCGTCACAAAATTGACACCTTAATTTTGTATGAAAAATTAGGGACACTTTTTATCTTCATCGTAATCAATAGACTCATGATAATGAGTCCACATTAGTTATGCCGTTCCCGAGAACATTCCCCGTTTCGAATGGGAAGCGTCCTCACTCGAGAATTTTTACATTGTAAACAGAGACAGCTTCTCTATAACGAAAAATCTCTCCACCCAACCCAACCCAAGAAGAAAATAAATGGTAAATTTTTTTCTGAAAATGCCCTTAAAAGCTGTAAGTAAGTTCTGAGTCAGGTTTAACCTACCCTACCTATGACCCTGCCCGTGACCCAGAACATCTTAGGTCTTCAATTACTCTATAAATCAATCACTGTGCCCGCTGCCCAAGTGCCCACCTTACAAGGAATGCTATTTATCATGTTAAGTGGTCGTCGAAACCGGTGTCTGGTGTAGGGTGATATGATAGAAGTGCTTACTCACCCCAATCACATACATTACTTTTTTTTTATGGAGGATAGGCAGGCGTAACTGGACGAAACTTTGTATGTTGTATTCTTACAGCATTTCAGAGTACGAATAATTGAGTAAGATACATTATGTTTACTTAACGAAGTATGTTTAGCAACAATCAAGGTAAATTATGATAGATATTCAATAAATTAAAAGACAGTAATTAAAAGACATTTTTGGGGCCAAATAAACTTAGTGCTTCAGTATTTTACCCCCATAAAGTTATGCCGTATGCCTACCTGATTTGCGCATAAACATACTTAATACATACATTTTTGAATTCAGTAGATAAAAAAATGTACATAGTTAAGGGGCTGTAATTAGTCTTACATAAGTTAATTGACTCTATTATGTTACGACTATTTAGCAGTTTCTATTTAAGTTACACGCATGAAAGTGTGTTGGCGTATGCTTATTAAACTCATATCATATGTGTATGAATTAGCAAAGTACAATGAATATAATACAATACAATTGACATGGTTAATTTTCATAACACAATGGAATCAACTGACTTAAGACTAATTACAGCTCCTTAACTATGCTTAACTATGTACATTTTTTTTTGCACTTTACTCAGGTAATCGTCACGAATGTAGTAGTTATCAAGCCCGGATCTAAATTAGTTTTAAATATTTGAATTTTACTACTCAAATCAAATTACACGAAGCAAATTTAGTGTATTAAATTGCGGTAAACCTATATCAAAAGTTAACGATCCGGATACCATAAGCATATCACGTTTTTCTCATTTGACTCTTAAGGACTGGAAAAATGTATCTCGCCTGTTATGGTGCAGCATTAAGATTAGCTTCGGACTATCTTAACTTTGCGATGTCTACAGGAAAGACGCAAACGAGTAAAACATCCATAAAATGTGTATGACCCTTATCTATTATTCAATACCTGTTTCAATAGATGTTTGATAGGACATTAATCCTCTAAAACAAAATATTACAACCGTCACCGTTAACCAATATACACATAACACGGCCCGACCCGATTCGGACTTTAAGATACGTCAAACACTTGCTAAAGATACTGTTATTGTTTGTAGTGGTTTTCTCCAATAAAAATGGTTTAATAATGCACTATACTTTTATTTGGAAATATAGAACAAAACACAGTACATAACTAGGAATTTTAGATAAAAGAAAAATAAATGAGCAAAATAACGTCCGTTCAGTATGGCTCGCATTCGGATCTCTCGTTGGTGGGGTCATCCCTGCCCCGCGCGCCCTCACCCCGAGCGGCGTTCGGTAGTCGTCGGCAACATCCTCCACCCCAGTGCTGCTTAGCAGCACTCACCATCTATTGGTATGCGGGCTACGCGTGCAGCCGATCGGGTAAGTACACCACTTTTGGTTTTAATTCTAACGGCTCTTATTCGGCCATCTTTGCCTGGCATCAGCTGTTCTACTAAACCTTTTGGCCAAGCGCATCGAGGACATCAGGGTCTACAATCAGGACGAGGTCTCCCACTTGTAAGGGCCTCACTTCTTGTGTCCATTTTTTACGTGGTAGCAGGTCCGGGAGGATTTCTTTCACCCATCTTCTCCAGTATAAGTCAGCCAGTCGTTGGGCGATTCTCCACTGCTTTTTCAGGAAATAATCAGAGTCATTAAAGGCGCCAAGGTGAGGTAAGACGGAAGAAGAACCAAGAAGAAAATGGTTAGGCGTTAAAGTTTCTGTGCTTCCAGGTTCTACAGAGACGTACGTAAGCGGCCGGCTGTTCACTATACTTTCGACCTCTGCCAAAAATGTACACAAAGTCTCTTCTCGGGGGGCTCTCTCTTTCAGCACGACCTTCATGCATCCCTTAACAGTTCTGATCTGCCTTTCCCACGCTCCACCCCAATGTGGACTTCCAGGTGGGATAAATATCCATTTAGTCCCATAGTTCAATGACTCACGCTTCAGGTACTCCTGGTCCAACTCCTGGATAGACTTTCGCAGTTCTGCATCAGCTCCTCGAAGGTTGGTACCATTATCTGAGTATAGGTACTGCGGCCAGCCACGTCGTGCTCCCATTCGTCTAAGAGCCATTATAAATGAGTCGGAGGTAAGTGAGTTGACTACTTCGATGTGCACTGCCCTCACTGTTAAACATGTAAACAAAACTCCGTACCTCTTTTGTTTTCCTCTTCCCACAGTTACTTCTAGAGGGCCGAATAGGTCAGCGCCAGTGTAAGTAAAGGCGCGCTGATGATGAGCAACGCGGGCAGGCGGTAAGTCTCCCATTCGTGGGATTTCTTGTTTACATTTTCTAATTCTACATAGCATGCATTTTTTTATAACATTTTTAACTGTCGGTCGTAATTTTAATATCCAATGCCTTTGTTTCAGGTTGTTTACGACAGTTTCCTGGTTCCCGTGGGCTGCGAGAACGTGATGATGCTTCACCAGCAGCCTTGCTATGTAGTCTCGTCCGTCCAAAATCGAAGGTCGTTTTATTTCAGGTCCGACTTCAGCAGCGGCGTCGATGCGGCCACCGAGACGTAGGACTTCGTGTTCGTCAAGGTATGGCGATAAGGTAAGTAATTTACTTGTTTTAGGTAAGGTTAATCCATTTTTCAGTTTCAGGATTTCTTCAGAGAACGACTGCGCTTGAGAATATTTTATAAGTAAATTTTCAGCTTTTTCCATCAAAGCGCTGTCCTCTTCATTTATATGTCTACATTTGTTTATAAATTTTAACATCATAAGAGTAGCCCTGAGTAATCGTAACCACGATGAAAACCTTGTAGGCTCAGGTATACATATGTTTTCCTTATTGCATGACGTCATTGTCATAACACATTCTAAATCGTCATTGTTTACTTCGGCGTTCAAAATATTTTGTGGCCACTCGTTCTCACTTTTTTGTAAAAATGCAGGTCCTTGGATCCACTCGGTAGGCAACTCACAATGGTCGTATGCTTCTCTGGTAGGTATATCGGCGACATTTAGGTGCGTAGGTACATATCTCCACTCGCTCGCGTGCGTAAAATCATCTATTTCACCAAGCCGGTTCGCGATATAAGGTTTGTATGTACGCGCATTGTTTCGTATCCAGTACAGAACCACTGTGGCGTCACACCAAAATATACGACGATCTGGTTTTATTCTATGTTCCTTAATTATCGTTTCAGCCAATCGTGCTGCCATGACTGCGGAATTCAGTTCCAATCGGGGCACAGTCGATTTATTCAGGCCTGCAACACGACATTTACTGGAAATGAATGCCGTGCGAACTATGTTGTTTTCTTGCCAACGCCAATATGCTACTGCGCACATAACTTTCATCGACGAGTCGCAAAATAAATGAAGTTGTAGATCTTTATAACTATTGATAGTTAATAAATCTTGTTTCTGTGCAGGCGCATCGCCGCCCGCTGCACTGATAACAGGTACTAGCCGCATCCCGCTCGCACTCACGGTATCTGTTACTATCTCGCTCGCACTTGAAGACTCTGTGAGTGTCTCTTTCGCACTTGCAGCGGCATGAGGATAATATCTTGGTAGACGTATTTTTCGCATTAATTTTAATTGATTAATCCATTTTAGCCATTTTTCGTAGACGACGTCAGGTACTTGTTCATCCCAAGTTACGTGTAAATGCCACGTTAACTGAACAATTAATCTTCCATTTATGGTGAAAGGCGCTAAAAATCCATACACGTCAAAAATCGACATTACTACTCGTAAAATGTCCCTTTTCGTAGGCCTTTCATTCCCGTTGATTATATTTTCAGATAACTTTTTCAGCGAGACATCGAACCTGAGCGTATCTTCATTGGGATCCCACAACAATCCAAGTGTTCGCTCGCCCTCATACTGTTGTCCAACTTTGAACCTTACTGCGCTGTTACCGAGAGTCTCTTTTGGAATGCTATTAATGACGGTTTGACTGTTGCTATTCCAATTGCGTATATAAAAATCGCCTCGCGCATGTATATAGGTGACGTCACGGACTAGCTTTATTGCAGTTTCTTCATCAGGTAAGCTGTCGATGTAATCGTCGACGTAGTGTTGCGTGTATATAGCATTAGCCGCCTCTGGATATGTAGATTCGAAGCGTCGCACATTTTTATTTTTGATGAATTGTGCTATGAACGGCGCACAATTTGCTCCAAAAATGAGTGACGTCATCTGGTAAGTATCTATAGGATCTTCGGGCTTATCTCTGTATAGAAAGCGTAAGGCTTGCTGATCTTCGGGTTTTATTTTAACTCTGAGAAACATGTCCTTGATGTCGCCAGAGATCGCGACCTTGTTTTCGCGGAATCGCCACATGATTCCTATTAATGGAACTAATAGGTCGGGACCTTTATATAGGTAGCTATTTAGACTAAACCCTTTTGTTTTAGCTGATCCATCAAAAACTAAACGGAGGTTCTTCTTATTTGGATTATCCACGCCATGAGTAGGTAAGTACCACGTTCTAGTAGATGTGACTGGATTATTCAGTTTCTCAGCGTATTTATTGTCTAACAAATGTTGTATGCGTTCTTTATACCTTCGTGCATACTCTTCACTCCTTTTCATTTTTAGCTCAACTCCTTTCAGTCGTGATAACGCATTTGGATATGAGTCGACGGTGACACAGTAAGGATCCTTCCAAGGTAAGCCGACTTGCCACTGGCCATCGATAAGTTCAGAGGTTTGTTCCAGGTGCTCCTGGGCCAGTACGTCCTCCGAGTTCTGCCGAGGTTTAGCAGATACGCCCATTGAATCGATGGAGAAAGATCGACGCATATCTTCTTGCAGGTCACGTAGAATTTGATTATTCTCAGTTGCAATATCTTGCTCATAGTTATGACTAAGATGTAATGAAGTGTGTGTTTCCCTTTGTTTCATTACAGTTGCACGTTGACATGGACCATGCACGCACCAGCCAAGCGGAGTACGAGTCCCATAGGGTTCATTTTGGCCGCCCTCTACGACCTCGAGCGGCACATGCAAGTGGTAGTTGTCTTGTCCAATAAGAATTTCAGGTTTCTGATTTTCAGCACACAAATAGTTTTTTATACGGTCTAGGTACTTGTAATTACCGCACTTAACAAGTCCAAGGTTTTGTACAGGTAAGTCCAAATTGCTTGCACTACGCGCGGTTAAGTTGAACATTGTCCCGTCACTATTAGATATCGAGCAATCGATCAGCTGTGTTTTGCACTTTAGTTCTGAATTGACCCAAGCGCCGCGAACATTTAAACACTGTCTGCGCCCGCGCAGCCCCGCGCGCTCCGCGAGTTCCGTGCTTATGAAAGACACGCTGCTTCCATCATCAAGCATACAGGTCGTTTTTATTTTACCGTTAGGTCCATGAAGATATATCGGCACGACTTTTAATAGCACTTCGCGATGATTAACGTTTATATGCGTAACAGTTTCTGTTTGAGCACTAGTATCCGATACTTCTACGACGTTATAAGGAGTCGAACGTGAACTTTGACCCGATACGTAATGCAGTAGCCGGTGGTGCGCTTGCCCGCACCCCTCCTCGTCGCAAACGGCGGCCGTGCACGATTGTCTATCATGGTGCGATAATAAACACTTATAACACAAACCGAATCGTTTTACATACTGCCAACGGTCCTTGCGTAGTGACTTTTTAAACTTTTTGCATTCTGGTAAATTATGAGTTCCTACGCGACAAAAGCGGCACTTATTATTACTGTTCGTATGCGCACTTTGAACTAAAATAGTTTGCGGTTTATAGTCACTGTTTTCACTATAGGTTTTACGTTTATAGTCTGATCGAACTTGAATAAGAGATGCACTGCAGGTTGACACTTTCATAGCTTCTTCGTGGAGAAACTCGGAGAGGATATCTAGTTTAGATTTAGTTCCCTCTTTAATTAGCGCGTAACTGTAGTCGTTCCACTTGGGTAGCAACACCGTAGGTAGCTTAGATAAGATAATGCCGACTATGCTCATTTCTTGCAGGTACTCTCCGCGACCTAAGGCACGAACAGCTGTGACGTAATTTTTTATTTTCACGGAAAACGTAACTATTTCTTTGTGGTATTCTGGTGGCAGCGCGTGTAATTTTTTTAATTTCTATTAACATGCGCGATATTATTAATTCCGGATTTCCAAATTTAACTCCAGTGTTGACATCAGAGTTTCAGTTGATGTGCCACTAATAAGCAGCGCATTTACTGATTCTTTGGCAGGTCCACGGAGGCACTTTCTTAAACGCCACATATTTTCGATATCGCTGAAACTACACACTCTGGTCGATTCTTCGAAAGCTTGTTTAAATTGTAACCACTCCATTGGTTCACCGTAGAACAAAGGCAGTTCCTTCGGAGTGCTGATGCGGCTCAGCAATCTTGCGTTTTGGTTATTGTTGGATGCAGATACGGTGGCCAATTCCTTTAGTGCGCTGGCTAACTCCTGAACTGGCAATTCGGTGCCGGTGACCACTGCTGCCGACGAACACGACGCGTCCGGGTTATTTCCAGTCTCGGGGACGTGCTGTGACTCCAGTTCCAGCTGGCTGCGCTCGACCCACCTAGCAACATCACTTTTAACTGACTGTTGGTCTTGTTCTGACGGTTCAGAATTTTCAGATGGACTGTATTCATCAAGGTTGGCGAGATCTACTTGTAGTTTTTTGTCTATCAAGTCCATTTGTATGCGAGCTTTTGCTTCAGCTGCTTCCAGCTCCAGCTTCTTCCTTTGTGCCACAATAGACGACGATGACGACTTTTTAGAACTCTGTTTCCCGGTTTTGCGAGAACAATGACTTGGCGGTTTCGCGTTCTTTTTTTGTTCGGAATGTACGGATTTTATCTGACTACCCGTTTCTAAAATAATAGTCTTGTCGATCGGTTTTTTGGGTTCTTCATCTTTTACAGGTGTCTGCGGCTGCTGGATTGAAGTCTGTTTAACTTCTTCTTCTTTTCTTTCCTTTTCACGTCTTGTACTACGTGTGTTTACCATCTTTGGTGTACGGAGCATCAAATCCGGTTCGAAGACCACTTTGTTATTGTTTGTAGTGGTTTTCTCCAATAAAAATGGTTTAATAATGCACTATACTTTTATTTGGAAATATAGAACAAAACACAGCACATAACTAGGAATTTTAGAGAAAAGAAAAATAAATGAGCAAAATAACGTCCGTTCAGTATGGCTCGCATTCGGATCTCTCGTTGGTGGGGTCATCCCTGCCCCGCGCGCCCTCACCCCGAGCGGCGTTCGGTAGTCGTCGGCAACAGATACGATATGGATTAGATATGTCAGTGTCAAAAGTGGCGTTTCATCAAACAAAAACGTCACTTTTGACACTGACGGTAAAATAAAAAAATTATAAAAATAAAAATCTTGCAGTTTGAATCGGGCCATTACTTGGTACCAGAAGTAATCACTGAAAACGTTTCACAATTCATGAGCAGATTTACTATTCAGTCCCAAACACTATTTGGACACTGAAATGGCCGATCCTTGGTTAATATGCATTGAGTGAGACCTAAAATCTATCTAATAAGACCTAAGAGTCTTTAGTACCGACTATCTTGAACGTAATTGGATAAATAGGGGTTCGGAGTGGCAGGCGAAATCAGTTATCGCCAGGGGAGAAACTTTGGCACCGGTGACAGGCGTATGACACCGAGTTTCGGGAAAGTTGGTTTGCAATAATTTATTTGAGACTTTATTTATTTACTTCAGTTCCGGGGATCCAAAAGTTATCAATACAAAGTAACGCCAATGAAGAAGGGATGGAAAGCCAATTACAGGATCATAGTTATATGTAGTTACAGATTACATTCAAGTTTTACTTAAATGAAAAGTGTCGAAGCTCGGACCCAACAACACACAACAAAAGAGTTCATACAGTGCATATGAAGTAGAAAACAGAGGACAGATTTTGAAAAACAGCTAGTCAGTAATACAATAGAAAAAATTGGTAGGCAAGACAAGACGACGAATATACAATAAATCACAGGGCATTCAGTGAGATTTTAACCCTGGAAATAGGGAGGGATGCAGGTCCGTAAAAATGAGCGATTACGATAGCATAGATTACCTTTCTTAGCCGTCCAGACGGCACAACCAAATTAACGATTTGATCAGAAATTTATTACATTGGTGACAAAATTGAATCTTCAATTCTAAACAAGTATGGTGACAGTCGAGCGCTTGAAATAAAAAATGTCCCCAACTAACACATGTAGCATAATTGTACATTAGAATTAAATTATGCATTATTCAATGCAAATGGGCAATGTGAATGTCATCTCGCCTTGTGTGGTAGGGCACAGCACAGCAGATGTCATTCCAGATCTAGAGCAGAGCCCAACTGGGGAAGTACCTCCACCTTACAGAAAACCGCAGCTAAATAACACTTGACCCTACTCATAGTGTTGTGTTCCTGCCGGTGAGTAAGGTTGCCAGAGCTCAACGAGGGGGGTGGGGTTAGGGTCGGCAACGCGCATGTAACTCCTCTGGAGTTGCAGGTGTACATAGGCTACGGAGACTTCTTACCACCAGGCAGGCCGTATGCTTGTTTGCCACCGACGTAGTATAAAAAAAACACTTTATTTAAACGCTGGACGGTCATAACGTCTTTGTCACTGGATACGACTTCTCTATACTTGTTAATTGAAATTGAAATTGAATTATTTATTTCAGGTATTATACCCATATATGTAAGATCAGTTACAAACTTTCTTTAAGACTATGTTAGTAACTTAGTATCCACAGTATAATTATTACATTAATTTTAAATAAATGATCACAGTCACAAATAAATAAATAAATTAAAATTGTTATTAAATAATGAACTAGTATAATATTTTTATACTACGTCGGTGGCAAACAAGCATACGGCCCGCCTGATGGTAAGCAGTCACCGTAGCCTATGTACGCCTGCAACTCCAGAGGAGTCACATGCGCGTTGCCGACCCTAAACCCGCCCCCCCTCATTGAGCTCTGGCAACCTTACTCACCGGCAGGAACACAACACTAATCAAAAAAATAAAAATCTCAATTAAATTAATGTCACAATTAAAATCAAGTTCAAATGAAAATTAAAATCAGATTAAAGAGAGTATAAAAATAAAATGTCAGCAGCAGCATGTCATAAACCCATATGAATGTCATTCCATTTCTGCACAGAAGGACAGTCAAATTTGGATGATAATGCATTCAGGAGCGCGCCGGGGCCGCCTGACAACGCAACCTGCACATGAGAGACGCCACTCTCTTGCGGATGATGGCGTGGAACCCGTCGGTGTGTGCGTCCGCAAACATACCCGATGCGCTGCAATGCCGGGGCAGCCGCAGCAGGATCCTGAATGCATTATTATATTGTATGCGCAGGACATTATATGACCGCTGTGCATAATTCGTCCATAGGCTACAGGTGTAAAATGACTGGCAGAACGCTTTAAATAGGGTTATTTTAACCTCCCTAGTGCATTTAGCAAATCGCCTAGCCAGCATATTACACCTGACAGCCAATGCCCTACGGTCTCTCTCCATATTTGATTGGCCGAAGGAACTAACGCCACATTTGTGACGTTACGATTTAGTACGTTTTTGTTGAGGCAGAATGAATATAGGCCAAGCCAGGGGTTCCCAAAGTGTGCGCCGCGGCGCCCTGGTGCGCCGTAGAAAGTAAAGAGGGGCGCCGTGAGTTCTATCATTATCCGAAACCACAAATATTCGCGGGTACCTATTTGAGCGCTCGCATCGGTAAATAATATAACGTCGTGTCACTCTTTTTCGACCGTGATTTTAAATTTACAAGGGCGCCGTTGCAAAATACTAAACTTGTAACTGCGCCGCATGTTGAAAAAGATTGGGAACCCCTGGGCCAAGCAATAATAAGGTATAGAAGGAAGTACTTCGAACACAATTTTTCGTCACATTGTATTGACTAGTCACGAGGTGAACATATCAAAAGTCGCCGACCGTAGCCCTCTGAGGTTTAAAAATTCTATTTTTCAGTTTTTTAGTCTTTGCGTCATAGCGACATGCCTACTTACTCAAAACGAAAGCTGATTAAATTTCCTACACGTTTAAATTGTCAAGTTTTTCGATATCTTGAATAGTTTTCGAGATATTTGTTCTTGAAAGTTTATTTTGGGGCTCTCAATTTTATCTTGATATCTTCATTACTGAAGCTACTAGGCAATGTTAGGTATTGTTTTTGTATAAATCGGGAGTGCCAAATTCATTAATTTTATGGTATCACATTGACACCATTCCAAAGTTAAAACAAAATGTTAAAAAATACTTTTCAAACTGCTCATCACGCTTAAACCGCTTAACCGATTTCGATGCAATTGGGTGTTCGGATAGTTTGAGTCGTCCAGGAACTGGATATATAACATATCACTAACATCGATTAAGTAAAATAGTAATAAGCTACTAATACAATATGTAAATTTAAATTCCGGAATAAATTATTATTAAATTTATTTTAATACAACATAATGACGGATGAATGATTCGGGCTAAATTATTTTATAAGGAAACATAAAAGTTGTGCTTCTTCAAAACATATAATGAACTATGTAAGCTCCATCTAGGCTGCAAGTGATTTGAGAGCCCAAGACCAATACCACCTGACCCCCCATAACGAGTAAGGTGCAACACCACCCAAAGGACCAGCCAAGATCGAGGGTTTTTTTACGACTGGTCCGCACATATTTCCACACCGATTTCTAAGCCAAATTTCGCATGCCGCCCTCTCTGTCATTCTCAGTTATAACAAGATTGCTAGACAGAGATATATAAAAGGATTTTAGTTGAAATTAGGCTCCAGTTCGCCTTTGAACCGGAAAGGATATTTATGACAGTCGTTAAAATGATATGTGATATTTGAATGTACCATAATAACGGGATTTAGGCGCGTGATATAACGTTATGTAAGGTCATTTAATTCGCGTTTCGGTCATATGTATGCAGAGCAATCTCAGGGCGTGTGTCGGCTGTGTTGCGTTTGCTTAACGACGAGTAGGTATGTAATAAAAAAACCCATTTATAATCAGGCATCAAAGGCCCATAGATATATACCTTTACAGACTAACATACATACAATAATTATAAGCTTAGAAACTAAAAAAAAATGTAGGTGACACAACAGTTTTTTGCTGCGTCACTTATTCCAGTGCAGAATTTTGTAGATTCCCACGGAACCGCCACAATACCACGCCTTTCGCACACAGTATATGTTACAGCCCGATGCTTATAGAGTTTAATGTTGTTTATTTCGTCGAAGTAAAAAAAAACTACTTCTCACCCCCTTTATATAGTTTCTGCCATTAAAAAACGAATGTAGATTTTTTTTATAGAATTGTCAGTTATGTTTTAGAGATCTTTGAAAGTTTGGACCTGTCATACAAATTTTCTTTTTCTTTTTTATTTGTTAGTCAATGAGTCAAATATGTTATTTATAAATGTGTTATTTGATATTAAATACAGTTGAATTTTTAAATATTTTTTTATAACGCCTAAAAAACTATTATTATGCTTTAAAAAAATAAGGGGATATTTTATTTTGCGTGTAAATTGCGCATTACCTAATACCCAATGATTCGGCGTCCCACAAAGAAAAACTTGAAAAAATTCAAAGTGCGTTAGCGACCCCTAAAACGAAACTAAAAAATTTTGAAAAAATCTACATTATTTTTTTAATGACAGAGACTACATTAAGGGAGTGAGACGTAGATAAAATTAACTTCGTCGAAAAAAGCAACACCCTAATGAGTTATATCAATTTTTAATATGGTATATACTTTTGACGTCCTTACCGTCTAAATACAATGAAAATTACGAAATAAGTCCATTTCTAACCTTAAAATTGCCGCGTCATTAACTTCAACACTTTCTTTTTCAGCGGGATCCGGCATTGCCAAGTTCATTGTTAAGTATTTCGTAACTTATTAGACCCTAAAGAAACTCGCAACTTTCCACTTAGTGTTACTTATTAGGGCATTTAGCGAAAAGGTAACTCGTGGCTACAGAGTGAATAATCATCATTATGTCACTGAATATCGACGATAAAACATCCCATATTTTATTTAAAGCATTAACTGAAATAAACTGTTTAGTCGTAAAATATATTGTGTCAGACATCTTACTTATCTGTCCTAAAAACGTTAAATCAGAAAAAAACTTCACTAAAATAAGCGAAAGATTCAAGTTGTAAAAAAGAAGATTATTTTTTTATTGTGAGAGTAAATCTGGCCAAAATGCGTGCTAAGATTGTAATTTCGTTTTTAATCTGTTTTGTGGCAGTTTGCGACGCGTTTCCTGAGTCTCAAAGCGTCGAAGCGAGAGGGAAGAAAAAGAAAATCGCGCTGTTTAGTAAGTACATAATTCTTATGTTTTTATTTTTAGCCATTGTATTATTACGGGTATTAAAAAAATAAAACAGACGTAATAAATCATCAAAGAATTAAAGACTGCATATTCTCGTGAGGCCGAAGGTCCTACCTGAAGGGCTTATTTAGTTCCGATGAAATTTAAATCATATTCATTGGAATAGAGTTGCATTTGTTTTGTTACGTTCAACTTTCAAACAAAATAAAATCAACTATGTTCCCTGCACTATGGGTTTCAATTTCAGTGGCAGATTTTGGATTTTTTATTTGTATGGCTGGGCCTTGGAGGATATAATGAATTATCTTACTTACTTACTTATTTACTTACTCCTGTGGTGCAGCGACCTAAAGTGGATATTGGCCTCCAACACCAAATACCGCTATGCTTCACTATCCAAAACCGTTTCTGTCCAGTCGACGGCGCCCAGTTTATCAGGTGTTCTTTTTCGTTCGATTCGACTGGAAATATATTTATTTTTATAAATGCATAGTACAAACTGCTATATTTGGGAAATATCAGCTCGAATATATATTAACACAACAGCTTACAGGATCGTCTATTTCTGAGGTCTATTTATTCATTGATATATAATATTTGAATTGACGTAAGACCTAACAGTACTTCTAAATAGTTCTGCGGCCGGAGGTCGCATACACTACTCGTATACAAACATGACATAAAATCGCAAACTGCATTGTATCCGAATAAAAAAATTCAAGAATAGGATATCTATTTGCAGTAGGCAAGCGGAATTTGTTAACAAGGGATGAAAGGCACTCATTTCAGTCGAGTTAGTTTAGTTAGTAGCCCGAGACTGTACTGGTGCCTTTCAACTGAGTTAAACAATCTATTTTTAATTTCAAATACGAAAAAGTAAAATACAAGTACTTATTAAAAAAAAAACATGACTAAGTATAAACTTTAATAATGTTTCTTGAGGGTACTTTCACTTAACAATTTAGGTAAACGTATCATGATTTATGGAATGGGGAGTTAAATATAAGAATGAAAATTATACAATAAGTCCATTAAATAAAAAAATTTACTTGCTTACCGTAATATAAAAGAAAAAAAATTGTGAAATTAAAATGCTCTAGTGCAGAAACGTGTCATTTTCTGCACACTTTAGAACAACAACGACCCACTTTCAGAACATGAGAAATGAAAAAATAATACCCGACGGGTTTTTCATTCGCTGACGAGTCCCATTTGCATCTGCGAAACAATTTACAATGGAGCCATTATGGAACGCTCGGGTAATAGCTTTTCAATATTTAAGTTCGTATCTGCATTTATCATGCTTACTGATTGGGGAAATTGATCAGGGGAATATTAAAGAATACTGTTGTTTTCTATAGATAAATTGATAATGGAAAGAAGCATGGTAAGCATACGATTAAATGACAGATAGAGACTGACAATAATCAGTACCCCTAGTGTAAATAAATTCGATTTCGAAACGTGATGTACGCGTTTGCGTTTAGTCTCATTTTGTATTGGATTTAGAAAGAGCGCGCCAAGCGGGACGTTTTGGAAGCTCAAAATCCTATACAAAATGAGACTTAACGCAAACGCGTTCGTCACGTTATGATGTCGATCAAATATACACTAGGGGTACAGGAAAAAAAAACTAACGCAGCCAGAGAAATAATAAAATTTAAATGGAGCAAAAAATATAACTAACTGGTTCCCTATAATACAGCAAGAGAGGTCAGGGCACCCGAAAATGAGATGGGAGGATGATTTGTCAAAGTGGACAAGAACCGCTCGGAACAGAGAAGACTGGAAAGCTTTAGAGGAGGCCTCTGTTGGAAACCACGACAATCTGACTAGTGACAACTATAAACAGTGACAAAGCAAGATAACCGTACTCCTAGTGTAAATTTATTCGATGGCGTGACGTGACGTACGCGTTTGCATTAAGTCTCATTTTGTATGGGATTTTGAGTTTCCAATACGTTCCTCTTTGCTCGCTGTTTCTAAATCCCATACAAAATGAGACTTAACGCAAACCGTACGTCACGTCACGCTATCGAATAAATTTACACTAGGGGCTTAGAACTATAAACGAGTCAGTGAATATAATAAATAATAATAATTAATTAGATGAATAAAACAATAATAATAATGAATTAGATGAATAAAATAAATAATAATAATAGCTTATTAGATTGGTTTATATCATCATCATCATCATTTAAGAGCATGGCTCTTGTCGGTGGAGTAGACGCCAATTTTCGCGGTCCTCGGCCAAGTTCTTTAGGTCCCTGTAAGACACGACATTTACTTTTCCTTTTAGTTGCTGCGTGTAACTTGCTCGTGGTTTTCCTCTTCCTCTTCTACCTTCGATTATATAGATGAATTAAATTGTTTAACAACGATAATCAAATTTAAACATATTTTTTTAATGTACAAAATAATGAAATAAAAAACGCGTGGGTGTCGTGGAACACTCCGTTGGAACGAAGTTTATTATTATTGATAAACGTAGGGACCTTATTGTCGATGGCGCTTACGCCGCACTGCGTCGCGCAGCGTTGTATTTGTATCAGAGCATCGTTTATAACGGCGGAAGCGCCATCGACAATAAGGTCCCTTTTCATAGATAACGTCACATATTATTGATTAACAAAAACAAAAAAAAAATAACTTAACCGACAAAATAATAATTAACGAATCAGCTCACAAAATTTCACTAATCGGTTCGGAAATGCGACTCACAGGCAGGGAGAACAACAAAACATGATAAAACATTTTCGTACAAGCTGAATCTGAGCTTAGCTCGAGCTTCGCACGCGCTTAGTCCATCAATAATATGAAATTCAAGTGCAAAATAATTTTTAAGAAAAAAAAACCGACTTCAATGAGGGAGACCGGTGAAAGAACGATTATTGTTGATTTTAGATTTCATACAATGAAATTAAAAAGACAGCGTCCTACGCCTAATTATGTAGAAAAGGAGGTAACATGTTTTTTTTTTTGCCACTGCACCCACCTCGACACATTTCAGATTTGCCCTAAGTCTGTGTAAAGTTAATTTGGTCCGACTCATTGGTTTGGTTTATTCATTTTACGGTGTTTTTTTTAAGTCCTTTAATTTCTAATAAGGCCCTTGCGAACGTGTACACTTGCCTCAGGGCCTGTTTACATATTGATTAGAGTTTAGTATGAGTATATACATTTGCTACTAAACGCAAGTACTATTTCGGACGTCATTGATATGTCATAATTTTCAATTGTTTGTTGGATAATGGCCGCAACCATGCTATTAATTACTACTTATGAAAAATACTATATAAAAATTATAACTATGCCATTCGTTTCCTTAAATGTACGTAGTCATACCTTGAAATTACCGAAGATTAAAAATACACCGTGTATTGCATCTAGCTTATTAGAAAAGAAAAATGGTGTACGACTAAGCTGTAAGACTTCGTCCATGTCTTAAGCCTACTAATAAGAATTACTCTCATAAACACAATTACCTTGAATTAGACTTACTTAGACCGGGATTTGGACCGTGATTACATTTTGTTTTGTTTGTCGAGCTCTTACCTTACACCTAGAGGCGAGGTTTTTGTTTTGTTTGGGAGCTCGAAAACAAAACAAAAGGTATTCACAGTCCATATCCCGGTCAATATAAGACTAGTTAAACTAATCGTGAATTATTCAAAACCTTGAATTACTCATGTTATTTTTTTTTTATCTTTATCTTTACAGTATACTTCGCAGACCTGGTTCTAAAGAAGTTCTTCATCCTCAAGCTGATATACGCCTTCGTGTTCTGGCTGATAATCCACAAAGCCGGCTACTTCCTCACCTGGTTCGTCAGTTACCTCAAGGAGGCGAAGAAGGACCACCACGACCACGACCATGTCCACTATGGCCCTCATCACTACGATGACGGCCCCAGTTATGGACCGCCGAGCTATGGACCCAGTTATGGACCTTATAAGAGAAAGAATTATTAGCTAGTCAAATATCGACCGGACCGCGTTTATGAAGTCCACGTCTTTTAAAGTCCCGTATTAGGGACTACCCTAACACTAGTTATTCTCTCACGCTCAGTGAGCGTAAGCGTGAGCGAGATGGATTTGCGTGCTCGGGACTGCAGATATCATATTTTTTTAATTTTAATTTATTGTAGGTAAGCTTTAACAAAAAAATAATAATCGATGAGTTCTCTCAGTAAAATTGCGCATTTTTGAAGCAATATTCATAGTTTAACTTTTGTGCATAAATTGTTACAAATTTTTTAAAGTGAGTTTTAGACCAATGTTCGTGATTTTTTTCTATCGAGCAACAATCAAAAAATCTGGATTCGAATCGATGAAGTCACTAGAGAAAATCCTCAACAATGTTTATTAATTTTTCGGCAACCCTAAAAATTATGATCTAAAATGTCCCTCCGTCAGTCAGTATTTTTTTAATACTACGTTTTTTTTAATACAACGACGGTGGCAAGCAAGCATACGGCCCGCCTGATGGTGAGCAGTCTCCGTACCCTATGTACGCCTGCAACTCCAGAGGAGTTACATGCGCGTTGCCGCTCCCCCCGTTGAGCTCTGACAACCTTACTCACCGGCAGGAACACAACACTATGAGTAGGGTCTAGTGTTATTTGGCTTCGGTTTTCTATAAGGTGGAGATACTTCCCCAGTTGGGCTCTGCTCTAGATCTGGAATGACATCCACTGGCTGTGCCCTACCACACAAAGCGAGATGACATTCACAATGCCCATACCACTATTTTGGACGTAGTTTAGGGACGTACCCGGATCCAAAACACACACAGGAGAAAACGCGGTTTCCACTAACTAAATCTTAACGAATCACTTTGATTTTGATGTCAATCGCATAATAATATATTCTAGGTTTATAGGTTTCGCTTTTTTGAAAAAGCATTTTTTCTTGTTTTGCAAATTTTGAAAAAAGGAAAACCTATAACCTTAGTTTTTCATTGTGTCAATAACATACAAAAAAAATATGGAGAATGAAAATATTTAGAAATGGAAAAACAGTTTCTCTTTTTGTATGGACGATCACGTGCTGTTCAAGCTTGGAGTCTTGAGTATTAAAATAAAAATCTTAGATACTTTTTAAAAACTTCTAATTCGAGTTCCACAAAGATACTTAAGCTTAATAGAAAAATATGTTTCGAATTGCATGTGACGCGCACATGAGCGCGTATCAGAGCCAAGTGAGCTCGCTAGGCGTCTAGAGGCGGCGAGGGGCGCGGCAGCTGGGCCAACTGGTTTATTGGTATGCAGTCCCCGCTTCCCCTTCGTTGGTAGGAGCCGCAACATCCTGGGGGCCCTTGGAGGCGTTAGCCTTCAAGGCTTCATGGGTCTCGTCCAGCAGAGGGCAGAGGTATTTCACACCTCGCTTATAGGTGCCTGTTACAGTGGCAACTTCGGCTACTCGCGAAATCCCGTCGGTGCCAGGAAACAATTTGGAGATTCGTCCAAGCCGCCAGTGCAGTGGAGGAGTATTCTCTTCCTTGATTAGGACCAGGTCACCCAGTTGAAGAGCTCGTCCTGGAACACGCCATTTCGTCCGTTGCTGGAGCTCGCAGACGTATTCCATTTGCCAGCGCCGCCAGAAGTGCTGTCTTAGTGCCTCGAGCCTCTGAAACCTGTCTAAACGGCTTGGGTTTATATCCGCGAGGTGGGGCGACGGCAACGAAGTGAGCGCGCGGCCGATGATGAAGTGACCTGGGGTTAAGGGTTGGAAATCGTTTGGTGAGGACGATAAAGGACATAAAGGACGACTGTTCAGGATAGATTCAACCTGACTAAATAAAGTTGCCAATTCTTCATAGGTTAAATGACCGTTACCTAGAATGCGATTGAGGTGAAATTTGGCAGATTTGACTCCTGCTTCCCACAAACCACCAAAGTGAGGAGCATATGCCGGTTGGAATTTAAATTGTATTCCCTCATTTGCTGCAAAATTGCAAACCGTGTCTGAATTTGAACTAAGATAATCGCTAATTTCCTTGGCCGCTCCTACAAAATTACGTCCATTATCGCAGAAGATCTCGCAAGGTCGCCCTCTGCGAGAGATAAAACGTCGCAGCGAAAGAATAAACGAATCTGTCGATAGCGTGCTTACTGCCTCTAAATGCAAACATTTGTATCGAAGACAAACAAATATCGCTAAATAGCACTTTGTTATTTTGCAACCTCTGCCATGCCTGTCCGTAATCATAAAAGGCCCAGCGAAGTCTACGCCGACACTAATGAACGGAAAATCAGGCGTTACGCGCTGAGAAGGTAGAGCGCCCATCAATGGAGCAGAAGTATTGCCAGCTACGCGGCGACAGGTGACGCATTGTTGCGAGACGGTGCGCGCAAGTGTGCGCCCCGATACGGCCCATACCGACTCGCGAATGGCGGCTAAAAGCAGCTGAGGAGGAGCGTGCAGAAGACGGATGTGTTCCTGTTGAAACAGCAATCTAGTAAATCTATGTTTGGCATGTAAAAGCATTGGGTGGCGTTTATCAAATTGATAGAACGAAGAGGACAGACGTCCACCAACTCTGAGAAGTTTGTCGTCTTCATCGTAAAATGGGTTAAGCGATAGAATAGGGCATTTAGGGCCTAGAGATTGCTTGTCACGCAACAATTTCAATTCGAGGGGGAAACTAGCCTGTTGCGACAAAGCGACCAATTTTTTAAAAGAAGCCTCGAGCTCCTCAGGTTGTAGCACACCCGTAGTTTTATTAGTTGAGAGACGGCAGTTATGCGCAAACCTAAGCATATAAGCTACCGCACGTTGCAAAGTTTTAAGTTTCGAATATCGATCGAAATCAACGACATCATTTTTTTGTGAATCTTTAGTGATCGCGACGTTAACCTTTAGCTCGGGTAAATCGAATTCCGAGTTTGAGGAAAACTGAGGCCAGTTATTCTGTGGCTCGTACAAAAAGGACGGCCCGGTCCACCACATTTGCAAATCAGGTAAGCGACGCGCTTCGACCCCTCTAGATGGGTAGTCAGCCGGATTTACAGCGGTAGGAACGTGACGAAACTCACTACCATCGGTGAGTTCTAAAATATGAGCCACGCGATTTGCAACAAATGTTTTTAATTTAGTTTGATTTGTTTTAAGCCATGCGATCACAATTGACGAGTCAGTCCAATAAAATTTTTGCGCAATCTGGCAGCGCAACGTCTTAGAGACAGCTGACGCGAGCTGCGCGCCTAGAAGGCAAGCACATAATTCCAAACGAGGAATAGTCGTAGCCTGGACCGGCGTGACCTTGGCCTTGGCGCACAGCAGCCTGACCATAACAACGCCCTTCTCATTTGTTGACTTTAAATAAATACAGGCCGCGTATGCAACTGAGCTCGCATCACAAAATACATGCATCTCGATATGCGTCGGCGAGTCGCATAAAACATGACGAGGTATTTGGATCGAAGTTAAAGAAGCTAGTCCGTTTACAAAATCCTGCCAAGACTCGTTTATGTAGCTCGGCACGGGAGCATCCCAGTCGATTTTTTCAATCCATAATTTTTGAATTAAAACTTTAGGTATAATCGTCAGCAAACAAAGGAGGCCTAATGGATCAAATATTTTACACGAGTCCGATAAAATTGATCGTTTCGTAGGATGGCCGTCCTTGGCCGAATATTGAGTAGGGAAATGAATGATATCTGTCTCAGAGTCCCAGCCCACTCCTAACGTATGCGACGATGAGCTAATGATCAAGCTACCTTTATTTTCTGAGTTTTCTGAGTCGTGCAAAATTGAGGATAAATTTGAGCGATATTTGCGCAGAGGGAAACAACCAGCTGCCAGCGCACGCTCAACCGACTCTTTAATAGAACATAATTCCTCCTCTGTGTCCGATCCTGTTAGCAAATCATCCACTAAAAAATCATTTTGGATGATGGTCTTAATTTTTTCATTTGCACATTCTTCGCCCAACTGCCATAAACAGCGTGTGCTCAAAAAACTAGCACTTGAAAATCCGTAAGTGACCGTGTTAAGTTTTAAAGTTTTTAAAGGTTGGTTCTCATTGGAGCGCCAAAGAATTAATTGTAAATCACGGTCACACTCCTGAACCAAGACCTGCCGATACATCTTAGCGACATCCCCAGTCAAAACGTATTTGTAAGTGCGAAACCTCAATAGAATATTAAATAATGAATCCTGAATCGTCGGCCCGACCATCTGCAGGTCGTTTATAGAATAACCAGACGTGGTGGGGGCACTACCATGAAAAACGACTCTTAATTTCGTAGATTCGCTGGAGGGCTTTTGCACACAATGATGTGGCACAAAAAAAGAAGGGTCCGGAATGTCAGAATCGGACACAGAGAGATGGCCTAATTCGGCATATTCATTTATAAATTGCTCGTAAGCCGCTTTTAAATCAGGGTTACGTTTAAATCGTTTCTCTAATGCAAAGAACCGTTTTTTAGCTAAGCGATACGAGTTCCCTAAACAATCGGGCTCCGTAACCAATGGCAAGCGTACGTGAAACCTACCGTTATCGTCACGATAAGTGTGAGTGACAAAATGTTGCTCACATTCCGCCTCTAAATCGGTAAACGGTTGATTAGGTTGGGGCACTTGCTCCAGCTGCCAGAATTTAGTAAGCGAGTCGTCAAGATTATTATCACTGGTTGTGTATAGGTGATTGCATTGTAAAAAAGAGTTGAACGACTTTTCATCGAACGCTGAGTATGCATTGTACTTACTGACAACTAACCATCCTAGTTTTGATTTGCGCAAAACAAGCGTATCGTGCCCTAAATCAATTTGCTCGCCTCCAATCAAATTCCAAAAGACGTCAGCCCCAATTAAAATATCTACAGGTCCAGGCTGATTAAAATGAGGATCGGCGAGTTTTTTATTACGTGGCCACTCGACGTTCGACACATCGATAGGCCTTAGTGGCAAATTGCTGTTAATTACGGGCAGCGCTAAACATGAGATATCGAATTTAATATTTTTATCATGTTTAGACCGAATTTGCACAAAACAGCGTTCCGGATTACTAGATATAGGCACGTCAGATAATCCGAAAAGATTTGTATTACTGGGCAGCGGTGCGAGTTGCGATCTCTGTTTAAAATCGATTGTAACAATAGAAGTCATGCTTCCGCAATCTAAAAAAGCGCGCGCCGTTACATAATCATTAGTAGCCGGGCTATATATGTCTATGTACGCGGTAGGTAAAAGTACCTGATTTGAGCGCGATACGGTCATATTTGACGACAGCCCGAGCCCGGGCTCCGAGCGCGGCGGAGGCGCATCTACGGGCGCAGTGGCAACCTGAGGAGTCTCCCTATGCAATAAAATATTATGGCGCTTCTTACAAGTGTGACACGGAGCTACTCTGCAGCGATGAGAAGTGTGCCCCTTCCGCAAACAGTTGAGACAAAGGCGTAACCTTGACGCTCCGGAGATCCGGTCTTCGATGGACAGGGACAGGAATGACGAGCAATCGTAAATCCGGTGCTCACCGCTGCAGAACACACAGGCAGGAGGAGAGGCCGAGGCCGAAGCAGCAGGAGTGGCTGAAACCGCAAAACACTTGGTGCTAGACTTCTCACGTTTATTGTGAGGCGAGACAATAGGTTCGCGTTTATTATTATTATTTGTGATATTAATTTTCATATCAGATTTATTACGCTGAACCGATTCCAAAACATCAGCACGTCCCTTTAAAAAGCGATTAAAATCGGCCAATGACGGCAAATCGTCATTTGAAAATGAATTACTTTTAAACTCCTCCCATTTTAAGCTAGTGTTACTATCGAGTCTACTTGCGACCATATGTATAAGAAGCGTGTCCCATTTATCAGTGGGCTGGCCCAACGTATTTAAAGCCCGTAGGTTTTTGGACACATGATCCACTAAGTAACGAAGGGACTTTGCTGATTCGCGACCAATCGCTTGCAAATTAAACAATGAGTTCAAATGGTTGCTAATCAGCTGTTTTTTGTTGTCATATCTCTCGCAGAGAAGACGCCAGGCCTCAGCGTAATTACTGTCCGACACTTCTAAATTACTAATCACCTGAGCCGCTTCACCATCCAAATAAGAATTTAAATAGTGAAATTTGTGAATCGGCTTGATGTTGTCGGAACTGTGAATAAGGGAATCAAATGTGTCTCTGAATTCGAGCCACTTAAAATACGAACCATCAAAACTAGCGATTTTAATCACAGGCAAACGAAAATTTAAACCGTTGCATGTATTGTCATGACCACAGTTACTTTGAACTTCAGACTTTACGCTGGCGAAATCAGATCCTTCGGCTGCCTTGTCAATAATCTTTTGAGCCGTGGCAATAAGAGAAATAAAATCATTTTCCATCTCTTCTCTTATGTCAATTTCGGTCTGCATTTCTGATGTAGTCGCAATTTCTATTTGAGTTTGGATCTGGTCAAACTGTGTGAACATACTACGAAAACGATCCAATTTCAACGAAAGTTCGTCTACATCTTTCGAGAAAATACTTTCCTGAGCATTCAAATCGGCAATGTAATTTTTAAATTTAGTAATACGTCCCTTAATAGACGTTCTAGTGGGTACCAACGTAGCCATCTTATGATAAGGATCTGATTTCAATGAAAACAGCGAATGAGGAAATCAGAAATCAAAAATAAAAATATGGAATAAATACGTAAATTTTCTGGCCTATGTTCACAGTCACAGTGGTTGGCTCGGTCGGCAACAGTGCTATGCGAAATGCAGGAGTCAGCAGAAAACACACCGCAGCTGCAGCTGAGTCGTAGCTGTTGCCGGGGAGCGACGCGACCGGTTCTTATCTGTAACACGATCGCACGAACACTTGTGTTACTATGAAATGCAATGGATTTTTTTATGCGTTGAGATTTAACTGTGCGTAATTAGTAAAATCGCTAGACAGTATTCTTTTTGTGTATTTAGCACAAAGTAGGAGTATGCTTGATGAAATGGAGAAAGATTTAAGCTGATGAAATTAACTAATAAGAATGTCACTCAAATAAGCGTTTCTGTTCTTAAATAGTTTTAAATAAATGCTTAACTTAGCGCAAAAGGCTATAAGTTTTGAATTGGCTATAAAGCAGCGACCAGATTATTTCACTGACACTTGCTATCAAAAGAGGATACGTGGCTAACAAATGTTTACGTCACTAATGCAATAAAATGGCATACAATTAAAATTAAGCACGGCAAAGGGTGAAGACGGCAAAGCTAAATAGTCAAATAGGTGGAAGAAAGTACGAGCAGAAAGTAGGAAAATGAGGGAATGGTGCACTTCCCTTGCTAAACCTGGCTACGGCGTAGTTCTGACCGGCGGGCTTGAAGTAAGGGTGTCTGCAGCTTCCAAAATGGCGTCGTAAATCTCCAAATATTTGTACAGTACAACTGGCGTCGTGGATAGGTACAATCCAACAGGCGGATCCAAAAAACTGCGTTGGCGCCGGGTTGTCCAATTTGTGCCACGTTGTTGCTGTCGTGACCTTTGCCTTCTTCACACGTAGGACTTTCGTTCGACTCGGGCAGAAGCTATCTTTGCGTATTAATCACGTCGGGGTCACCATGTTCAAGCTTGGAGTCTTGAGTATTAAAATAAAAATCTTAGATACTTTTTAAAAACTTCTAATTCGAGTTCCACAAAGATACTTAAGCTTAATAGAAAAATATGTTTCGAATTGCATGTGACGCGCACATGAGCGCGTATCAGAGCCAAGTGAGCTCGCTAGGCGTCTAGAGGCGGCGAGGGGCGCGGCAGCTGGGCCAACTGGTTTATTGGTATGCAGTCCCCGCTTCCCCTTCGTTGGTAGGAGCCGCAACACGTGCTATTAAGTTATTAGTTATAGTTGTCTTGAACACGGAGCCAGATATAGCGGAGGTCTTCATTAAAGATAAAAACACTAGCTAAGGAAAATAATATTTTATTACATTAAATTAAAGTATGGGTAAAACTGCATTTTTTGTCTTTTATATCTCTATTATTAGTTACTCCATTTATTTTAATCAATTCTTACTGCTTGACTCAGAAGCGGGAAGAGGAAAAATTTGTATAGATCGTGTCATTCGCGACGACGCGTACCTTGACTCGTAAGGTCATGTTATTAAAGGTTAGATTTGACAAATCTGCGCGTCATCGTGGGTGACACGAACTATACTTATGAATGACTTGCGAATACGTGTAGGTTCTTATGAATGAATCGCTAGTAATTCATAAGTACAATTTCTTTAATATCCCCAACCAAAAAATAGAAAGTATTTAACCCGCCCAAACAATTTCCCTCAGTCTCCCGGTAGAAACCTGTGGGCCGGTTTTGGGATAATGCATAGCGAGCACCAATAATGGACAGTCTATGACTCCAATTACCGGTTCCTCAGCCGGAATTCAGCCGTAAAACGGGTTATGTTTAGGGGTTTTAAACCTGGAAATTGTTTTGTGAGAAATTGTTGCTTAGCTCTTTACAAAATATCACTTGCAGACTGTAAAATGTGAAACAAAAACATAGTGGTATATTACGTAATACTTAAGTAGCTTTCTTGCAAAGAATAGTTATCTATTTATTTTTGTGTTGTTATTAAGGTTTTTAAGGTGTTCTAATTATTTTATGAATGATTCCGTAGGAAAAGAGATCCTATAGGGCCTACGCCACGTAGTTTCACATTAATATCATACGGGAAAGTTATGGCTCCTCTACACGATTGGCCAGCGTGTAGAGGGGGTAGAGGTGTCGGATGGCTTGGCGTGGGATGACGATGAGATGACCATTGGCCACGGTGTCTGTTTTTCGTCCGCACATCAAACGGTAGTGGGCCAGTGCGTGCTCTCAACCTTCGCAAGGCCATCTCGCTGGTCCAGCGCTGGGCCATCGTGTAGGAGCCATTAACTGTAGGCATTGAGAAATAAGTAAGCTTAGAGTGCTCACTCCATACAACAGGTTATTAGCCCGAATCCACACAATGAAGGTAGGACGAATATGGGGACTGATTAGGGCGAGATTAGGGCGCCCTTTTTAAAACTTGGCATTCACGCTCCCCGCCCGCTGCTTTTTCCCTTAGTCGTCATGCTTTCATTATGCCAAGCTTTCGGGCTAATAACCAGTTCTATGGAGTGAGCACGCTAAGCTTAAATACTTATTTCTCTA
Organism: Cydia pomonella; assembly: GCF_033807575.1. Taxonomy (NCBI): domain Eukaryota; kingdom Metazoa; phylum Arthropoda; class Insecta; order Lepidoptera; family Tortricidae; genus Cydia; species Cydia pomonella. Next base: position 20,729,271 of record NC_084708.1, on the reverse strand, counting down.
TGCTATAGGCCAATACAAACCAAAGTCACAGAATCGCACCTGCGCTGGTACGGCCATGTCATGAGAAGACCAGATGAGTATATGACAAAAAGTGCACTAAGCTTCATATCGGGACCAAATCCTCGTGGCAGACCCCTTATTACCTGGATGTCAGTAATTAAAAAAGACCTCTCCAATAACAATTTAGACCCAGCTACGACCCAGAAACGATATCTCTGGAGAAGGAGGATTAGGAGAGCCGACCCCAATTAGAAATGGAACAAGGCCGGAAGAAGAGAAGAAGAAACTGTCTGTAGGTTATATGTATGAATCAACTATTACTATTATTCGAATAGGCGATTGTTTAACGACAATTGAAAATATTGAAATTCTTGAAATGTTTTAATAAAACATCTTTAAAGCGATTAAATCATTATCCTTTCGACTTTCCACTTTACACTAAAACGCTTTATGTAATCGAATAATCGTAGAGCAATGCTCAATCACTCATACTGCAAGTCAAAGTCGTATCATAATCATAACAAACCATGAAGTCGATTCCAATTTTACAATTGGTTCTTCTTCTTCTTCCTCGCGTTGTCCTGGCATTTTGTCACGACTCATGGGAGCATGGGGTCCGCTTGACAACTAATCCCAAGATTTCGCGTAGGCACTAGTTTTTACGAAACCAACTGCCGTCTGACCTTCCAACCCAGAGGGTAAACTAGGCCTTGTTGGGATTAGTCCGGTTTCCTCACGATGTTTTCCTTCACCGAAAAGCGACTGGTAAATATCAAATGATATTTCGTACATAAGTTCCAAAAACTCATTGGTACGAGCCGGGGTATGAACCCGCGACCTCCGGATTGCCAGCTACCGCTCTTACCGCTAGGCCACCAGCGCTTATTAATTTTACAATTGGTTATGATTTTGAAATGATTTTGATTGGCCGAGCTTGCTGCGAGGTTTTAAATGCTTAGTGGTCGGTCGTAAAATCGATTCCATCGATTCATAACGTAGACACGATAGAAAATCGAATCGAAAATAACACAAATCGGCCTGGCCGTACCTCGCATTAACCAAAGCTATTGTTTTATGACAGGAATTATTCCGTAATAAAGGTTCGATAGATTAATTATCGGGTGATAAATTGTTATAACTTCGCCGAAATATTATTAGGTATCTATTATAAGGATATAAAGGGAAATTTTATCTAACAATTATTTCTTATAGCCATGATAACTAATTGTACTGTTTTATCTAACAGTGTCTACGACCTAAAATGAGAAGATTAATATCAAGACCGAATGAGCTGGTCGTAATAAATTTTCGGAAGGCGTGGCAGAGAAATAATATTTTTTCTTGCTTTTCAGTGCTGCCTACGATTAAAAAATACAAAGTACGCTTGACATACAATTGTTATAAAAAAAAACCGCCGTTTTAAAACGGCGTGTTTTCAAATTAGTTGCACTGAGCATACATTCATTCATTCGTTGCATTCGGTATTGAGTAAGAACAGTAATGTTTACCATTTCAGTCTCGGACTATTGAAATAATATAATATGAATAATATTGTTGATTATCTTGATATCATATCAATCCACCATCGGTAAGAATAATATGATAATTACATCGACTGGTTAGAAATGAGTATGATGACATCCCTTAGTTAACAATCTACTATTGAACCATCTTATTTCAATATCGTGCGTCTCGCTCGCGCCAATACATGTACAGACAAGTACGAGAAATGTACGCCTATGCAGCCGGCATATTCAGAACGTTTGGGCCAGGAAGGGAACAGTTCGGGTCTTAAAAGTTAATTGTTGACGGCGCTAATAGTTTGTGGGGTATTTATTATTCTATTTCTGTATTCATATATAATAATATAGTATTAACATTTTTGTTTTTAGTCAGCTGTATTTTAATCTACTGTTTCTGTACAATATTATGTTTTAGGCCTTAAGTTACAAGTTATGCTAGTAATACCTACTTGTTATCGTATAGGTAAGTATACCCAGGAAAATGTTTTTTTAGTTACATAACAAAAACAACGCACTTTATACCCTCGGAAACGATTTCGCTGATTTGACAAAAAGTGAGCTATCCGATTGGTCGATTAAATATTTAATATTCCAAGCATTAAGCCCGGCTTTATGGACAGTTCGTAATTAAAAAGACGAGTTTTTCACACTTTGTTTTTTTTTGTTGCAAGGATTGCGGTGGTGAGTCTTTTTTGTATTCGTATATTTTATGTTTAGTATAATTAGGTGAATATAAATTTACCAGGCTTTTAATAATATGTATTGGAAGAGACACAATGAAGGTGTACGATAACATAATATTTTAGTTCAATCTACTGTGAGTCCGAGGTAAATTTTTGGAAAGAGGAGTGGATCTATTTTTAGTCAATCGAACAAACTGTGAGGTGAAACTCCATAATACAGAAATTAATACTCTTTATCCTTTTATTAGCTCAAAGTTTAATTGAATATTGAAAGCTCTTTCTTCCGACTGATAAAATCACCCAGAACTTTCTCTTGCCTTGCAATTGCATCTTAAAAAGGCCCGAGGGTCCACTCAGATACATGATGCTAAAATGTTATGCAGGCACTGCTATTAATGACATCAAAGGGCCGGACTACCACGAAAAACGAAAAACAAAATTTTATTATCTACCTCAACTCGCACGAATATGGAAAAGTTTTCACCAGAGAGGCAGATAACGACATATCGATTATCGTTTTTCGCGGTAGGCTCTCTGATTTTCCAACGCGGTGGTTAAACTGTGCTCTATTGGGATTATATTAATTTCGCCACGAAATCTAAGAAATTTGGTGGAAAGGGCAGGATTGCAACCTACAACGTCTACATTGAATATATTGTATGCCTTATCATAACCGGTTCACAAATACAGTTGCAATGTACAATGAACAATTTAGTTAAAAAATAAACCCTGTTCCACCCGGACCCGTAATCCGGTTTAACGTACATCCGTAAATACGGACGCCCTCGATTATAAACCGTTTACGCGTCTCATAAAACGACGGAGATTAAAATTGGAACCAGAAGCGTCAAAAGTCTGCAATAAGTGAGTAGGTACAGGGTATTACCGATGCGTAGGTATGCGATAAATAGGCTTACAGAATGTATATAAAAAAAAACCCGAACTTTTGTTAATAAATTAAGGTGACATGTAATAACTTTAGTTAAGGATGAAATAATTGTCAAAATGCTTAGCTGTCATATTATAGGTATCTCAGAAACAAACATCTTGCGTAAGTTGGTCTAAGCTTTGCACAGACTTAGCAGTCAGGTTGTAGAAGTGAAGAGAGTGAGATGATTGTGTCGCCCGGACCTGGGCAAACGAAAATACGCGGACGCCCCCGATTATAAACTGTTTACGCATCTCATAAAACGGCAAAGATTGAGGGGGAAACCGAAGCTACAAAAAAAGGACCCCATACTTGCGAGTAAGTAAAACGTGAAGTCCGTGATGACCGCCGTAGCCGTGATGCTCATGATTAAAGTGATCTTTCTTCAGAATGTGTAGGTTTCGCATTACCTATTAGGGAGAGGATCAATGCTTACTTCATTGGCCGAACGACAGCAAACTTACACTTCGTTTCACCTTGGGAAAAAATGCTTTCGTAATGTGAGCTGTCCGGAAGTTTTCTTCCACAGGTTGAATTTTTGAACCGAATCTTGTGAAATGTTGCAAGTTGGTTTAGTAATTTTACTACATTTTCTTGACAATTACTTAACATTAAAATTTTGAGATGGGGTACCGTAAAGAATGTCGGTGTCGCGTCTGACGTAACATGATCTCTAATCACCCAGAGACGGGTTAACGATGATTGCCTTAGGTTTTGTAGCGCTGTTGTTGCTGAACATCAGGGCTGTTAGTACAGCCCACGTACCACGTTGCAGTCTTTCTAACAATTTCTATTGTATAGTGCTGTGCTGTTGCTCAGTTCAAGGGGAGACCAAACACTTGATATCGTGTGTTGTGTTTAAGTTACTATCATATCTAGTTACTAACAGAACAGTTTAGGATGATTGCCTTAGGTGTTGTAGCGTTGTTGTTGCCGAATATCAGAACTGTTAGGACAGCCCACTTTACAGTATTTTTAACTCACATTGTTATATTGTGTGAAGTTGAAATCTCGACTATCCTGGTGAGCGTTCCGACTTAACGTCTAGCGACCTTCAACAAGGAGGAGTTTTCGCCGAAGGGTGTCAAGTTCCGGCAGTTCCGCGGCCGGCTCCCTGACACTACGGAGTCGGATAACATCGCAACCATGATGTGTGTAGTTTTTAGTTTTAAAATATATATTTTTATAATATGTATGCTACTTTTAAGGTATTTATCTATGGGCCACTATTTGCCTGAAATAAAGTTTTTCATTTTATGTAATTTAGCTAAAGGTGATATTCCGATGTCAACTGTAGTTGCCTTACTGTTGCGACATTAGTGCGACAAATTTGCAGGAAATTTTATGGTAAAACTTTGGTCTGAAATAATTATAATGCTATGTGTACAGATATTCAAGATATGAGCAAAAATATGAAAAAAAGGTACCTTCAACCCCCCCTCTACACTCTCAGCACAATCCCCACCCTCGGGGACATTTAGTATGTTCATCTGGACACCAAAAGGTATATTTGTACCAATTTACAAAACTACACGAATTATTTCCCCTGCCCATATTCGGGTTAATTTTCTTGAGCTATTAGTGAATTGAAATGATGTTCTCTCTCATGAATTTTCGATTGGTCTACATAATACTGTACATACAAATCAACATGTGCCCTTTAACGTTATAAATCTAAATACTTACATGATGATTTAAAATTCAATTTTAATATTTCTAAGCAGAACTTAAATTAAGCAAAATTAAATAAGTAAACATTTTATGTCCGTTTGTTTGAATGAGACATAAAACATGAAAAAAACTCTTTTATAAGCCAAAATTAAATTAAATTAGGTATGTTTTCCCTCAAAAATCTGATCTGTAAGACCTTCAACCATCTCCTGAAAGGGATCCAAAGCTAATGGATTAACTCAGCGAGTAAAAGTGGAAAAAACCTTTTAAATTTCTTTACTTCTATTTTTCATTTGTATCGCAAAGGATCTGCTCGGAAGATGCTATTGAGAGAATCAGTTAACACTGTAGTGATGGACTGTTCGTGGCAATAATCCCGGGAATTTCAGATTTCTATGTAGGGCATGACTACCGGAGCGGAATTACGAAATCTTGAAACACCGGAATATCGGACCGATATTTACGATATTACAATTTACAATACCCGAATTGAAGACGGCCCATATCAAAACATCGTATTGGAACATTTAGTTTCGTTAAAAAAAAATTACTACTCCGAAAACTGCGATTATTACGTTTATTTAGTTTAATGGACCGGTTTATCGTAATATTATCATGTTGTTAGAGAAAATGCATAATTTATTATGCTAATAAATTGTAGTGTAACAAAATTTTAAAAACAGACCTAAGTGCTGACCCGACGAGTACTTTATTACTACTTTACAATAAAAATATGTAATAAAAAATAATAGTTACAGCGAGGGTCATAAAAGACAATATAGGATTCATAAATGCGTGGTACTAGATGAAATCCGAAGTTATAATCTTACAGAGTAATTCCAGTTATAATATTTTTATTTTATTTAAAAGGTTATTAAGAGTATTTAGTTAGTTGTGCAAGGGATCAATCTTGCTCAAATGTCTATTACAATATTTATTATTGTTTTAATAACTAAATTAAACTAATTACCCGTAGCCGGTCCAAATCCAAACGCCCCCATGACACAGGCAGCTTTGCCCCAGAAACCCGAAGCGAGGATTGCAACCCCTTTTTTTAAGACGCCGGCCCCATACCCCGATTGTATTTCTGTTATAAATAGGTACACTAGATTGCAATAACCTAATGTTTATTTTCTAACACTGTAGGTAAACTGTAGGCCATATTATATTCTTCAACTCTTAACAGTTCGTGTCACTATTCTTAATTAATTACACTAATTATTTAGAGCTAGTAGTTTAATTGAATTGTTATGGTTGATTATTAAAACTGAAATTTTACTTTTCATATAAAAAGACTATGTCACCATTGTAACCTTATCGCAGATATTTATTTTGACTGTTCCCATTTCCGATATCCCGGGAATTAATATATCCGGGAATGTTTAGTACATCACTAACGACGAGTGCTATTCAGATTTGTCTGAAACGTGCTGTATTGGATTAGCTAGCTGTGATTGAAAAACGGGGTCAATGTTTACATAAAATATGAAAGACGAATAAAGGGGCGATAGGAGACACGTGAGAGTCGTAAATTTTAAACCTTAGTCGAATTTGAAAAAAGTCTACTGAAAAATTACATACTTGTTTACAGTTCACAAGCAATTACATAATTTATATTTTAAATTGAAAAAGTCATATATTAAAGAAAATTCTATGTATATGTGTAAGTATGTATTTTTCTATGTACTCGCCTAGTACAAACAGTACAAACTTTGCTTAGTTTGGGGCTAGGTCGATCTGTGTAAGATTGTCCCGATTGTAACTAAAAATTTACGGTTTTCACAATTTTTCCTTTATCTGTGCTATAAGACCTTGCGTCGTACCAAATTTCAAGATTCTGAGTTCACGGGAGTGCCCTGTAGGTTTTGATTTCCTGTCGAAAAATTGCGGCATAAACGGCTGTATCTTTAGATTGCGTTGGCTTAGAAGTTTGATTTTTTCACAGCTCCAAGGGACAGTAGACCTGTGTATTTGATATAAATTCCAGCTTGATACCTCCACGCGTTCCTGAGAAAAAGGGTCTTGAGAGACAGATAGACAGACGGACGGACAACAAAGTGATCCTATAAGGAACCCTAAAAAATAAATTGAAATGTGACCAGTGGCCGAGGCCGAAAACGAACCGGCACCTTCAGCCGCGTAGCGAACTCAATAACCTCTAGGCCACTACAGCCTGGGCCACTGGAGCACTTAGTCACTTTTTGTTTAGTGGACATGACATTTGTGTCAGGTTATGTTTGACTATTACTATATATAATGATTACTATATTTGTACATGATGTATATATTTCTTATTTTTTTAACAATAAGTAACTTTGAAGGGATGTAGCACAGTTGGTACTTTATGTTGGGCCAAATTAGCAATTAGCCACTAATATGTTGACTTATAAACACAAAAAAGAAGATAAAGACCAAAAATCGTCATATTTCGGCCACTTGTACAAAATCGTCAATATCTCGGAAACTAGAAACAACCTTCTTATATAACTCAGTTATATTTTTGTCCGTTCAAAACTTCAGAACGATCAGACAATATAAGTTAATACTTAAAGGAAAAAACTACCTACTTTTATACCAAAAAATATATGGGTGAATCAACTTTTTAGTGTCACTCGTTGCTATTGTTACGAATAGTTGTGCAGGGGACAAAACACTTATGAAATCCTGATTTTATGGTATTGACATGTATTATATCAAACATGAATTTGTGTCGTAGTTCCAAGATAATTAATATGTGTATGTATTTCAGTAGGGCTAAGATGGTCGCCGTTTTATCATTTGTCACCATACCTGACACGTTCTAACTAGTATGTAAGTGCAAAAGTGACGCATGACATGACAGATGATAAAAATGCGACCATGATACCGCTGCAGATTTATGATGACACAGTACAAAGTACGTTTCGCGGATGTTTTTCTTAGGCTTAATTTTCAGACGAAATTTCCAGAAGTTACTTAAGGCTAATGTGTCGCGTCTCGGGGTTTAAAAGATTGTATTATTATTTCCTTTTGAACTGTTTTGTTTTGAACCGGGCCCGTGAGCGCCTGTGACAGGTTGATAGAGTGTGTTTTATATTGGCTTTGATTTTCGCCATAGTTATTAATAAAATAAATACAATTTACCAGGTTATATCGCATATAATACATTTAATAGGTTCCCGACGTTTTAAAGTAAACCATTTACAGCATTTGAGTTTTTTATCGACTAAACTGAAGACAAATACTATAAAGTCTAGTAAATACACATACAAGTTGGTTTGATAAAGCAAAAATATTACAATTATTTTATTTAAAGAGACTGTATTTATTTTCGGAATAACATTCGATCGACTTGAAAGGCAAAACTACGTAATCGATTGGTACAAAATTTCTTATATCTATCTTATAAAGCAAGTGACATTTTGACGGCTAACTTGCCAGTAAGACCGACAGATGGCACTATCATTTATCAAAATACAAGCGATAAATTATGTTTTTGCACAACCAGTGAAGCCAACTAACTTGCTATAACTATTTGTTGCCGTCATTGACCGCAACAGATTGCAACCAGCAAAGAGAACCAGTATTTTGCGCCATGTGTTGTTGTCGGCCGACAATAAACTATGGAAGCGGAGCGTGAATCTCGCGACATAAATACGTAAGCGCCATGACTTTCACGGCGTTTTGGTCGCGTGGTACAGGTTGCGATTTCGTTAATTTCATTTCATTGTTTAGTGTGGTTTCTCTATAGTAATACTAACGCAGAGGCTTACGTGAGCGAACAACTCTGAATACGAAGCGGCGCGGCGCGGCGGCCCAACGGGATTCGCGTTCACAGCGAGGTCGCCCACGTAGGACACTTGCATAGGTATCAAAGGATTGAATTCACCCGCGCCGCGCCGCGCCGCTTCGCGTTCGCGAGTTATTCGCTCACGTAAGCCGACACCTAACTCAATGCTTGCCGTACGGTCTATACTATAAGATATACTTTCTTCAATCGTTAAGGTTACATTCAAATGGCGACTGCAGTGAAGCCTTATTGCTACATGGTTGCTAGAGCAACTTCATATGTCACTGTCACGTCAGATGCCACTGTCAATTACCTTGACTTGACTTTCATTGCTGCTACCGCATTACTGTCGCGATTAGAACGTTCAATCCGTCACTCATTTTATCGACGAGATTCACAGCCAGATCACCCGTTTCCCTGCAGCAGCCTGGCTCCTGTAAAAGGCTCGAAAACCACGTTATGCGCAAAACCTTTTAATTTCGGTTTCGTTCGTGAAACCGTTATTTTTAAACTGGTATTTGGAAAACATTTCTGTAGCCGCCGTGCAGGTCAGGATCTCGACGACTTAAATAAAACTTCGATTTATAATGAAGTGAAGTATAATCTTCCCAAAGGTACTGGTTTACAAGGGTTCTTGCCAAAACGGTTCAATGTAGAAAGTAGGTGTTGATAGTATGGAGGATGATGAAAGAGTGATTTGCAATATTTTACTTGATCAGTACAAAAGGTTTAGATTTAAATGCTTCCAATTGGCCGCGATACAGATTATGTGGAGCGCTCCTATTGGTGCTTTTAAAAAACCTCCGAATACTAGCCGAGCCCGACGGCTGCGTTTAGCTACTGCATTGATTTTTATATAATATTAAGTTGCAGTCGCAACAATTTCCATAAATTTCTTGACAGATTAACCGGTTTAGAATAATACAAACCGGTTAATCTTCCTACGATGTCGGTGTTTTGGTTTACGCGGCACACCGCCAGGTCGGTCGGCCGTTTCGTCGCTTGTCGAATTTACCGGTTCATTTAGGTTACAGTAATAAGAATCACCATTCTATAATGGAACTAGATCTTAACCTAACACAAAATCACTTAGCAAGGACATCAGATCCAAAAGAAATGCAAACCCACGCAGTACGGGCAATAAGCAAAATGAGCAAAATTGTCGCGATGAGACTGCGGAATGAGCAGAGTGAAGGCAAATCGGCGGAGATTGAGCAAGAATTGTCTGCATTTGCATGCATCGGTGCATTCTAATGTAGACGGGGAGACGAGTACAAGATACTAGCCGTCCTCGTCGAGTAAGTGAAAAAAGTTAAGAAAACAATTATTATTTTGAATCGTCGAGTGTGTTATACTTTTGACGTTTTCTACGAAGCGAAGATATTTTTCAATCTTGTTTATAAATACGTGAAGTCGCAGTGTTCTTGCGGTGAGTGTGCACAATAGGCTCAAAAGGGACAAACAGACCGCCGCGTAGCCAACGTCCATATCGTTCACGCTCCGTGGCGAACGAAACGCAACTGTCACAGCCACACTAATATGAAAGAGTGATAGAGAGATAGCTACGATACGCTACGGAGCGTAAACGATTGTAACGTTGGCTACGCGGCCTGGTAAAAGGCAAAAGGCAGCGTGTCAATCGCCCGGCGTGACGTCATAGCCGGAAACGTAACAAGAAATTACTATGTGAATAGGCCTTAATAGCCATAGCATACCTACTTAATTAAATAACTAACATGATGAACATCTTACTATCCAAATGTACAACCTTTTCTCAGTTTTTTTTAAATTTTAAATTAAAAAGAAACAAAAAAATTATAATTTGTATGTTCAACGATGATGAAGGGGATAGTTATTAATGAAGTTTTGATGAATAAATGAAGTGGATGTGCAATGGTAGGAAACTACAATTACAACTACGTTACATAAGTCTAGTGATCGCTGTCAAAGTGCAATTATCATAGCAAAGTATGGGTAAAAAAAATACACAAGTATTTTATGATTATTTTGAATGTTACCTACTATAAATAAGATACTTAAACAATTAAATGGCATTTTGAACGTCACTTACGGTTGTTATACATTATGGGGCAGTATTTACCTTATAAACTAGTCACTGCTCTTTTTTGAATTCGTCTTTCTGTCTAAATACGATTCTCTAAGCGAACATCTTGGCACATCAACGGACTCAGCAAATCGCAATCCTAATGATATTCGACGGTAGACGTATACTTGCTATAGTTATGGGTGTTCTCTGCAATTTCATCCTGCTTTGTAATATTTTGAATGGAGTAGTGCATTTATTTCCGATTTCTCTGTGTAAGATAGGAAGTTGTATAACGTTTTTTTACGGTGGATGTTTTTGAGAGTCCTCTAAAATAACTACTTAATTGTCGAGATAAGTGACGATTTACTAATCAGTACCCCTAGTGTAACTTTGATCGACATCATAACGTGACGAACGCGTTTGCGTTAAGTCTCATTTTGTATAGGATTTTGAGTTTCCAAAACGTCCCGCTTGGCGCGCTCTTTCGAAATCCAATACAAAATGAGACTAAACGCAAACGCGTACGTCACGTTTGGAAATCGAATTTATTTAAACTAGGGGTACAGTATAGTTTAGTAAACGTTTGACTAAAAAATCCAGGCGCCATGAAACATACTTTATAAACTTAGTGTTGAAATTAAGCTGGGACTCAATTTCTCGTTAAGTTCACAACTTTCGAGTCATAAACTGAAGTGAAAATACTAAAGTAAAGCGCCAGTTAACTGAACTTTAACTCACAAGTTTACTACTCTCGGTTTTAAGTTAAACTGGGAAAATGAAGAGTTAATAATTCTGGTAGCACGGGAAGATAGAATTTGTGTTAATGAGTTAAACAATGTTTCATTTGAAATAAAATTAATAAATATTATAGGGACATACTTACACAATTGACTAAGTCCCACAGCCACAGTAATCCAAGAAGGCTTGTGTTATGAGTACTTAGACAACACAACCCCTAGAAGATCTTAGTATTTATATATAATATACAAATACTTAAATACATAGAAAACATCCATGACTCAGGAACTAATAACTGTGGTCATAACACAAATAATGCCCTTACCGGGATTCGAACCCAGGACCATTGGCTTCATAGGCAGGGTCACTACCCACTAGGCCAGAGCGGTCGTCATTTTGACTATAGTTGTTCTATAAAAATAAAAACTGTTGACTGTACTCTGCAAACTGACCAACATTTGTTCAGCGACTTCTACAATTAAGTTGTTATTTGATTTCTAGTACACTTTAATGTTTATTCTAAAACGGAACGTAATGCGAATTTAGTTATGTTTAAGGCGTGACAAGACACGTCAATTACAATGATGATGGCGTACCCGGTATAATATAATACCTTAGAATGCTCACTCTACAAATTTACATTATGTGACTAACAAGGCCAAAAATCGAATAATTATAATTATTAGCGAGCTTAAAACTGATTAAAAATAAGTCTTACTGTTTTTGTCACATAATCATCATCATTATCATATCAGCCTTTTAATAAGGATAGTCTTGTGAGCATCTAAGCATTCCACGCTCCATTGTAATTGCGCTAACTTCTATTTTTATAGGTTTGTATGTGACAGCTCATAATGAAACCAACACTCGTGTAATGCCATTACGAAACTAGCTTCACTCATTTCATAAACCCACACTTGTATTTCAATGTTCAATTACGTACAGTTTCATTCGCTGTTTTATCTACACAATTTATAAGCTCTCTATGATATGTACAGGAACCGGATGTTACGACCGGCATTATATGGCATCGTTTCTCTGTTGCGGATATCAGGTGGCCTCTCCAAAATATCTTGATAGCTCATTTTACTCCAAAGTGGTGCTGTAGTTAGTTTATAAACAACAAAACATACTTCTTTTAGGTATTCTAAGTGGTTTATTTATTTATATTTTCCCGCATGTCACGCAACCGTGGTTTTTTTAAATCTAGAGATAAATTAGAGTCGATCCAACTGCCATATCGGTCGATATCATTTGTCGAAATTCATTTCGAATAAAACGTCATTGCGACAGACCTTGAATAGAGGTTAAATGCTTTGTTTTCAGAATAGTTCGAAATTGAATAGTAAGTACATTATTGCAGATAAGTCCAAGCAAAGTCCGAAAATAGAAACGGATCCGGATAGTTTCCTTCTTTCTTCTTTATCCCAACGTTTGCGATTGAATGACAAGTTTTTCAAGTTACGGGTTCATTTGTTGAATTAATAATACCTAACTAAATGTTTCTACAGTCCAATTATCCACGTTAGGTACGCGAAACAAGAACATTCCTCGTAATACCTACACATCCTATCACAAAATGTACGCCTATTAGCGTACACACTTTCCTTCATTCCAAAAGCGAGGAAAATTCCTTTGCATGTTAATAACGGTATTCGCCTCAAAAGGAGAAATTTTTCAAAAGCGTTCGATTTTAACAAACGCGGTACGCGACCGGAGCACAATAGAGCTAATAATCGTTTCCTAACACGTATATTAGTCACGGAAATTCGTTTAACTACTGAAAACAATGTAGAACTTTCATCTGTAGAATCTATGGGTTTCTATTGCCGACTGTGTGTTATACACCTTATTTATTTACGGGACGTCAAACTAGCCAGTTCAGTTCGAAATTCAAAATTAAAAAAGTAAGCCGTGCGCTGGCTGTTTTGTAGTTGCCTCGCGATTTAATAAGAAAAAGCGTGCGTCATATTCAAACTTACAATATATTTTGAGGTTAAAAATAACAATGTTGAAATCAATGATAATTTTGTCTGCGTTACTGATGTGTTGCTACTGTGAAGATAATTTGTTGATAGATGAAGCGAGGGCAAAAAAGAAGAAAAGTGTGGCTCGTCTCTGGAGTAAGTGTTAAGGAAGTTTTTATTAACTTTTACTCTTTAAGCTTATGGTGCCTATGGGACCCACATTATGGTGCTACATACCGATTAAGAGTTACTGTTTTCCGTGTTATGTGAACGATATTTTTGTTGTTTTGTTTCGGATGTGAGTATTAGCTGTTCATCAGTTTCTACTATTTATCTTCAAAATAAGTTTAAACTTATAGATAAATTCCCTATTAAGTCATATTAGTTGTGTCATCATCATTTTAGTATACATAGTGTTTGTATTGATTAAATTTTGAACACTGAAAAGCCTTGTAGGACTGTATACTTGAAAAAGTGTGGGTGGGACGGTATAAATTACTACAATAAGTTGAAGGTTATTACGTCATTTTCTATGCAAAAAGGCACATCTTTCTGTATCTCTTAGAAAATAACTTGAATGTTTTGAAGAAAGTTAAGCAAATATTGAATAAAATGTTCCCCCTAAGTTTCCAAAATTATTTTGACTAAATAACGCTTTCAACCAATATTATTTTTAACAAACAAACTTGTACCGCGTTCGTAAAAAGCCGTAGGTAAGTGTTATTTAATTTCTGCTTGTTTGTATACTAAACAAATATCATTTTTTTAATTATGCGTGATACGACACAAAATTGGCCGTTTTTTTGTAATTCTAATGATATTATTACATTTATCGTTACATATACTTATATATAATATGTGACGTTCCACGAGTGAAGGTACCTTATGGCGGTTGGCGCTTACGCTATTATTGAAGACGCTCCAACACTAACGCGGTGCTACTTGACGTAAGCGCCAACCGTCATAAGGTACCTTTACCCGTGGAACGTCAACGTCACGTATGATTAAGGTAGCTTTCATGCCAAATTTGCGAATCGGTATCTCTCAGCTTTTTACGTTTAATTTTTACTTACCATGTAAGTATTCAAACATAAATAGTATCTCAGTCTCACATTTGAAATTCAGCAGCCACCAAATTGCGACTATTGCGAGGCTCGCTGCATTCAGATTCAAAACGAAAGCGACATCTCACCGAAAATATTATCTGTAAAGTGATGCCAAGTCTCACGAGCATATATATCAACTTATATTCATAAAAAATTAAAAAGTCCCTCCCTTAGATAGACAGGTGTTATGTCTCTTTCTAAGAAACACAATGTGACACAATGTGTTATAATGGTAACAATTTGGTACTACTCACATACGTAATTTGCACGACGCGAAATAAAATATAAATAAAGTTACGAGCTAATAAAAATGTTTGTACGTATTATAATTTCTTCTTTCTTCTCTCGGTTTGAAGACGCTCAAGATGCTATGAAATTGGCTAAGAGTGTAAACCTGCCAAATCCATTTTTGAAAACAGAGTGTGCCTATTTTTTTAAAGATATTAAACTAAAAATACATAAATTTTAAAAATGGATTTAGCAGGTTTACACTCTAGACACCGATAAGCTTTGCAATGGTTTCAAGGCACGAGGGTTAAACAAACTTTGCCGCCGAGTGAAACACATAATTTATTTTTTACCACAACAACGTGAAGAAAATATATAAAATACGGGCCTATTTCCTGAAAAATTAAGTCATCTAGTGATAATCAGAACTCTATAATGTCCATGTGTATGTCAATTTAACATATAAGATAACTTACACACTAACAGTCCGTTGCAGAAGTTGCGCAACGGTAGAGGTGTTCAAAATGAACTTAACACAACTTTATTATAGCAAACACCCCTTTAATGGAACAGGCACCAGTAATGGAATGGTATAGACAAATCCTGTAAAACAAGTATAATTTACCATCAGTTTTTAATCGCTGGCAACATTTTAGCTTAAATAAGAGCCAAAGAGCTGCTCAAGTTTAATTTTTCATTGATATTTGTTATTTTGAAAAAGAATGGCGCCATACATTCTATGGCTGGATCAAAAAACCACAGTTTTAATTGGTTAATAATATTGAAACCAATTGCAGTAGCTTTCATTTAATGCATAAAAAACATACAGGACGAATTGGACATTCAACTTTTAAAGCGTAAAGCGGTGAAATATCAAAAACACTCCAAATTTTCTCTTGAATGTTCCATGATTGGTGCCGTTAACATACTATAAGCATCCAATGCTACCTTTTTTAGATAATCTTGGCAAAGGCGCTACCAAGCACCCAGATATTTAGAAATGTAAATACAGATTATGATAAATACAAATACAGCAAATACATTGGCAACAATGCCGTAGGGACCGATTTGTATGCATAGAAGCCGTCACATTACGAATTTACCAAATAACTTACAAAAAGTTACATCTTATTAGATAGATTATTTGGAAAAAATACTTTAAATACATGAGAATAATGTCGATATTGAAAAGTAACACGGATTATGATACGAACATGAGATAATAGGTCGTAGATTAGCGAATGCACGACTATCATGACTCCGAACTGAGCCGTGACCGACCCGAATACGAGCCGCATATGTAAAACTTAATTTACACCAAATATTAATTAACGTCGCGAACCTATTTATTAGTTAAATTATAAAAATGTCTCCTACGTGATTCAGACGGATATATTATCTACATTTCCTGTTATACAAAAGATTGAGAGTACCTCGGACGCATACGTCCAAATATTAGTGTCGTTTAACGTTACATAAGGGGTAGAAAATGGAAGAGAAACAAACTGAATTAAATAAACATTTTAAGTATACTACTCATATATAAAAAACCGGTCAAGTGTGAGATCATTTATCTCGCGCACCGAGGGTTCCGTACAAACTTTCAATTTTCTCATGTAACTATAAACTCAAAAGACTTTTGAACAGAAGTACACTATTAGCATAATTGTGTGCAGTGCCATCTAAGGTCAAATTGGCTAATTAATTTGCGCGATCTGTATGTATGTTGGTTTTTCAGGGATAATTCTTTATCATGTGAACCGATTTCAATATTTTTTGTTTTATTTGAAAGAAAATATCTTTAGTGTAATCTCATATTAATTTCAACTATAATAAACACCCGAAAATGGGATTAAATTGCAAATTAAATTATAAAAGGTTTTTTGTTATAAAAAAAAAAGTTATCAAGATAGAGGTCTGATTTTATTTTTCCTGTAATCTTTATGATAATGTTTTTTCAATGTAAAAATTTTTCATTTGTACAACTTCGGAGGTAAGGGGGGGGGGGAAGATTAAAGAACCAAATATATGTACGAAATCTTTTTTCTTGTCAGCTGGCCAGTAGTCTATCGCAGGCGAGTGATTTGAGGTTTGATATGTTAAGTAAGTATCTATGTTCAAGCAACCCGTTACAATATGAAGAATTAATGTTTGAAATGTCATCAGATACGATTGAGTTTTTGAACGCATATTTTAAAAAGGAATTTTAACAACATCTTTGCTGGCTTGTCAATCTAACCTCCGCCGGAGGAAAGTAGGGGAAGGGGGTGAAACCAGATAGCGGGTCAAAGCAGATAGCATGCTATTTCACATTTCTGTTATCGCCGTCACGCTCACACGCATTAGAAGGCACGGGCCGCGGCCGTTCAGTAAGCGTGCAAATGGCGACCGGTGAAGTGCGTTCCGTTGCGCCATCGTTGGAAAAAAATCAAAAGAAAGGTAATTAATGTAATATTGTAAGTTATTTTATCACGTATCAGATCATTATTAGCTTGAAAATATGCCTGTAAATGTTTTACGTCGATACTGTGACTACTAGAGTAGTGATTTAGGATATTTTTTCTCAATTCGACCGGTATATTATTGCGTAATATTTTCATTTGCAAAATCAAAGCGTTTGGGTAGAAGCAGACGGGGTGAAACCGGGTATCCACCAAACCACCCACCACCACCACCAAACCAATTGGTTCAAAATAAAACACCAGAGACACCTTCGTTAAAAGGCAAAGGGATAGGAAAAAAACAAAAGCTGGGAGAAAAAGTAGTCAAAATAACAAAAGTAAAGAAAACATAGGCGAGGATGATGCTGAGTGTCTCATTTGCAATGAAAAGTGTAGTTCTACAAAATCTAAAGATGCCTGGATTCAGTGTACGGCTTGTCTGAAATGGGCCCACAAAGGTTGTACCGGATGCACTGAACATGAATTGTTGTTTTTTGTATGCGATGACTGCAAATAACTGATGCCCGTATTTACCCCACAAAAAATTCTGGTATCTGGTTTTACCCACATATATAAGGGGTGAAATCGGATTGTCTAGAGTTAAGAAAATGTTGATTCATCTCCTGAATTAATATGTAACTTGATCTCTTTAAGTTTGTGTCAAATAGTAGTTGATTAATTGTTGATTTTGATTATAGATTATTATTCAAATATATCAATGTTTAATAATTAATTATGTTTTTTTCCTTAACTATCCGGTGTAATCCCCTCCTCCCCTACCCGGATCTCCCAACAAAGATATTCAACACAACGAGGGCTACCGTTTTTTGCTCACCAATTGGCGCCACTGTAGACGTAGGTCCAGAAAAACACATCTCAAAATTCTGCTATACTTATTTGAAAAACTCAATACGCGACAAAGGTATTTTAACGTGGGATTTTTTCAACCTGAATAATCTTGCATATTTATACATAATTTAGTTGCCACTTTTTTAAACCACTAAGTAAATCTAATGTGTACCATGATTAATCAAACATGGAAGGAAAAAGATATTCCACAATTATAAATAACGGGTGAAAATTCGCGATAAAAAGCTTGCAACCCTCAAAAATTCTATGCATTTGACATTTTGAAAGACCTCCGTCTACACTAGCACCCCCAGCGGCGCGGGTGCCCTTATTGGTACACCGAAGGAAGGATTTGGTTGCCCTAAACTTAAAATTGCAAAACGGTTACGGTTGCGTCCATGGCTGACTCTCATCGTACAGACCGCACATATCATAGCCCGAAAATTAAAATTTCGTTATTTGCATATTGTTTTTGCATATTCGATCGATCGGGATCGAAATTTAGTTACCTATCTACATACAGAATTGTAAGTAGATAACTTCGAATTTTGACGTTCGCGGTAGGCCCTCTGTGCACATATTTGTGTTACAGTGTGGTTATCTCCATGAACACAACTGTGTTTCAGAAAAAAAAAGGTAATCCGATCCCCGGACACCTGTGTCCGATACGGCTCGGTGTGACATGCGCCTTGCTTATCGCTACATGTTGGCGTTGTGTGACACTACCCTAATTTCCATGCTAAATACCACTCGGACGATTTCCATGAATAATTTCGGTGGGAATTTTGTTACTAATTTGTTGTTTGATCATTATGTTCTCTAATCAGCTGCATTACAAACTGTAATGACTATATTTACATCTGCAAATTGAATACTGAAGAGAGTACATATTGTTATTTCTAGCAAAGATGCTCTCGCTTGTGTATTTAACCTCGTGATGTTGACTGTCCTAGTACTAAGGCAGGGACGCCAAGCACGAAGAATTTCGTATATTGACTTGCCTATTCGTATCTCTATCGCAGCAAGCATGAGCATTATAGTGTTACTTTCATCATCATCATATCAGCCTTTTATTGCCCACTGCTGAGCATAGGCCTCTCTTCTAGTACGCCACTTATCCCGGTCCAGAGCCAATCTCATCCAGAAGTGACCCGCAGTCTTCCGAATTTCGCCCACCCAACGAGCCAACGGACGCCAGGCACTCCTTTCGTCTGAAAGCGGCCACCATTCCGTTAGCATTTTGGCCCACCTGCCATCACTCTGCCGCCTACTTGCCTAGTGTTACTTTAGTGGGTACTAATGTAATTACACAATAAAATTTAAGGATCATTCTCAAAAATTATGCCTGCGGTCTTATGGCCGCGACCCATACAAAATGTATGTAAAAGAGTCGTGGTCATTAGACGCAACCGCAGACATATTCTCAGAGAACGAGCCTAAAATAATTATTTTTAACAGGTGATTTTGATTTATTTCGTTCGATTTTAAAACAAAACGAATTCTCTTCTGAGCCTCTAGTGTACATTTATTCGTTAGCGATACGTGACGTACGCGTTTGCGTTAAGTCTCATTCTGTATGGGATTTTGAGTGTCCAAATCATCCCGCTTGGCGCGCTGTTTCTTAATCCCATACAAAGTGAGACTTAACGCAAACGCGTAAGTCACGAATAAATTTACACTAGGGCTCTGTTTTCTTATAGCAGTGATTCAAATTTGACTGATTTTTTTTCTTATATGGTGGGCCGTTAGAGGTTATATAAACTTTGCACCATTATTTTAATTTTCAGTACGGTCAATGTGGGGAGCTCAGAGCTTACGTACCTCACTCAAACACAACCAGAAGGAAGAGCTTCGTTTCTTCTGCTCTACCGATCTTTTGTAAGTTGAGTGTGTGTACAAATGCAGAATTAAAAAGCGACAAGTAAACGATTTACGTCCGTCCTTTTTTGTAAATATTTTAAACCAACGAATAAATTAAATATCAGCGATAAAAAACGTGAAATAAAATAAAACAGCTAAGGGGATTATTTCAATTATTGCTAGCTTTGATGAAAAGATTAGCGTCCTCGATTTCGTAACTTTTCCCTGCTGTTGTTTGTTGTCACATATTTTCGTAAAGTAATGAACTCGAACACATTTTCATTTGAAAATGTCGGCAACATCGCTAATTACCACATAACCAGCAAAATTCATACCACATAAGTCACATCGGCAGCCACGTCATCTTCTGTCACTTACTCGAGTCAAATTTAGCCTCAATTCAAACCAAAGAGGCGATATGCATTTTTTTTTTGCAATGCCGGTTCTAAAACAAATAGCTACTTACATTTTTTTATACTACGTCAGTGGCAAACAAGCATACGGTCCGCCTGATGGTAAGCAGTCTCCGTAGCCTATGGATGCCTGCAACTCCAGAGGAGTTAGTTACATGCGCGTTGCCGACCCTAACACTCCGCACCCTCGTTGAGCTCTGGCAACCTTACTCACCAGCAGGAACTCAACACTACGAGTATGAGTAGGGTCTAGTGTTCGTTATTCGTTATTCGTATTCGCGGGCTGGGTTTCCGCAACTCGACGTCGCAATTCGCGCCTATTTTGCGTGATGGTGGGTTGACGGCACTACTCCTGCCAACCCAACTCTACCAGGAAGCCTAGCAGACCCTTGATGTTGCCGACGACTTCTGGGAGAGACCCCGGGGAACCGAGGTATTGTGCCCGGTATTCTGCCACCCCTGGGCATTCAAGAATGACGTGGGCGGCTGTCTCCTCCTCCTCCATGCACGCTCTGCAGAGGGGGCTATCTGTAACACGTAGGGTTAATAGGTGTTTGTTTAGTGGGGCGTGGCCGGTTATGGCCCCAGTCAAAAGCCGGAGCTGTGGCCTCTTCAGCTGTCTCAGCCTCCTCGACAAACCGGGGTCGATTGTCGGGAGGGCCTCCTTCGCCTGCCTGCACGTGCCTAGGTTAGACCAGTACTGTTGGTGTTTTACCTTGGTGTTGCATCTCAGCATGTTCCGGAGCCAGGCATAAGGCAGAGGTACGATTGGCTCCGGTCCTGCCACCCTCAGTTCCGAGCCACCTCTCGCCAATATGTCGGCTGCATCGTTCCCTCGCGAGTTGCTGTGTCCCTTAATCCACTGCAGAGTTACGCTGGTGGTGGTGCTTACCTCTGACAGAGCCTTGTGGCATTCGTAGATTAGCCCTGAGGTCAAAGTATAACTTTGCAGAGCTTGTAGTACTGACCGACTGTCAGAGAGTATGCGGATGGGGTAGTCCTCTACTTTCCTTGAGACGATTGCGTGTGCTGCCATTATGATGCCCATACATTCCGCCTGGAAGACTGTGTTGTGGGCGCCTAGTGGTGTTGAGATATGTATGTTTAGGTCCTCTGAGAATACTCCCGCGCCAGTGCCTGACCTTGTCTTTGATCCATCCGTGAAGATTCTCAGCTCTCTCGGGTTAAGTCCTTCACGAGGTTCTTCGTGTAACTGTATCTTGTATTTCTTGTCGAAGATGTATTGCCTGGGTATCCTGTCAGTCACCGCTTCTATTAGCGGTTCCTTACCTATCGCCTCGTAGAGGATCTCGGTGTGTGGTACCCTGGGTGGTCTCCAGAGATTCGATTTTTTGAGACGTACCGCCGAAGCTAGCGCTTCCTGTTGTATAAAGAGGTGCAGCGGCGGCAGGCCCAGTAAAGCTTCCAGGGCCGCGGTTGGTGTTGTCCTCATGCAGCCCGTAGTCGCCAAACAGGCCAACCTCTGGAGTCGTTGTAGTTTAGCTTCAACTGTGGATAGTTTGGTGCGTGGCCACCAGACTATTGCACCGTAGCTTATTATTGGTCGTATGACTGCCTGGTAAAGCCATAGAGTTATCTTGGGGGTTAGCCCCCAGGTTCTACCCACCATTCTACGACATTGCCAGAATACGACTGTGGCTTTGTCAATTTTGCCGTTTAAGTGATTACTCCAATTCAATTTGCTGTCAAGTATTACCCCTAAATACTTTACCTCTGCAGATAGTTGGAGTTCAGTGTTGAACAGTTTGGGAAGGCAGAAGTTTCCCAAGTTGCGTTTGTTGGTGAACATAACCAGCTCAGTTTTGTTGGGATTGACTGAGAGTTCGTTGTTAATACACCAGCGCTCCACGATGGCTAGTGCAGAGCGGGTAACATCGCATACCGTACCTGAATGATTGCCGCTCGTCAGTATCACTATGTCGTCAGCATAGCCGATTGTGTAATAGTGATTGTTGTTTAGTGTGGTGATCAGGTCATTCACCACCAGGTTCCATAGTAGTGGTGATAGGACTCCTCCTTGGGGGCATCCTTTTGCCACTAATGCTTGTTGTGTTTCGCCCGTCCCGAGTTTGATGGTTCGCTGGCTCAACATGTTGTTTATCCATTCTGTCATAACTGCATTCGCGCCATGTCTTACCAGTGCTGCTGTAATGCTGCTGAACCTGGTCCTGTCGAAAGCCCCTTCTATGTCTATGAAGGTTCCTAAACACATGGATCTGTTCTTGATCGCCACCTCAATCTTACTTACCACTGCATGAAGTGCCGATTCTGTAGATTTGCCAGGGCTATAGGCATGTTGGTTTGGATGCAAGGGCACATTAATTAGCACCCTCTCCCTAAGGTACCTGTCACACAACCTCTCTAAAGTTTTCAGCATGAAAGAGGTCAGACTGATGGGCCTGAAGGATTTGGGGTCCGAGTAGTCGCTTTTACCTGGTTTCGGTATGAAGATAACCTTGACCTCCCTCCATTGCTTCGGCACGTATCTGTGTGCCAGACAGGCGCGCAGAACGATGGTCAGCTTCAGAGTGAGATGCTTCCCGCCCCATTTAAGAAGCGCAGGGAAGATCCCATCCATACCTGGAGATTTGAAAGAGTCAAAGCTGTTTAGGGCCCACTGCGTGCGCTGCGGGCTGATTACCTCATAAGTCTGTAGCCACTCGCCTTCCGTCGGGGTGGTTGTCTCCCTCTCGTTCCAACTTACTTTCAACAACTTAGGGTCTAGTGTTATTTGGCTACGGTTTTCTGTAAGGTGGAGGATCTTCCCCAGTTGGGCTCCGCTCTAGATATCGAATAACATCCACTGTGCTGTGCGAAAGACAAAGCGAGATGACATTCACAATGCCCATACCTCTCCTTTGGACGTAGTTTAGCCGGGTCCAAAACCAAAGTTACATTTACAACCTATCCTATAAACATACATTTTATCAGTTTTTTTGTACAAGCCTAAAGACACTTCGTTAAGAACTAAAGAACCCAGTACCGTAATCATTCCTCAAACTTTTAAGTATCAGTACCCCTAGTGTAAATAAATTCGATTTTGAAACGTGACGTACGCGTTTGCGTTTAGTCTCATTTTGTATTGGATTTAGAAAGAGCGCGCCAAGCGGGACGTTTTGGAAACTCAAAATCCTATACAAAATGAGACTTAACGCAAACGCGTTCGTCACGTTATGATGTCGATAAAATTTACACTAGGGGTACTGAAGTTTAAATTTTCTGATATTACGTGAGGGAATTATGCATGTTAAATCACACGACGCATATTTTAAAATACGTGGCGAAATCCTCAATATAATCTCCTGTACCATTCTCGATTCTATGAAATGAAAAACGTAGCTACCACATGTATAGTTGTCTACAATCGACTCCCGCAGGACATGGTGCTCGAGGGCAATGCTTTTAAGCATCATCTGACGGACTGGCTTCTGCACCGATGTTACTATAGCGTAAAGGTTCATAATATGCTTTTTGGTAGTTTTTATTTTCTTCGCTATTTAAATTTTACTACCTAAATTATTATACACCTACCTAAAGCAAATAATAGGAATTTCTTAACCGAAATTCTAAAAAACATGTAAAAAGATGGTAAAGTAGTGGTAAATGCCTTAATTTCATACAAATCGGGAGGCAATCAAGACTAAGTGTGTAAGTGACTTTGAATAAGAATAGAATACAGAAGTTATTTATTAAAGCTTTCGGGATTGATAACCTAATTATTAAGCCTCTCTCTCCATCACAAATAAAAGAACATCCAACAAAAATTAAAGTAATGGTTAAGTATTCTAAAATAGAGTCTATACGGAAAGAGAAGAGTCGTAGAATGTATTGCTTCCTGTGGGATGTATAGGAAGCAATACATTCTACTCTTCTCTTTCCGCACAGACTATAAATTATATGAAAAGTATCAAAAACTTACGTACAACAAAAAGTAGAATAGCCCAATTCATATTGAGCTCAATTTGTTGTTATTTGAATTTTGTTATTACGAGTAAATCTATGATTAGTATGATTTGCATGCTTGCATGCAGGCAAGATAAATAGAATTCATTAATAAATAATATAACATCCGATTACTATCTAAGCAAATAAATATTTCTGATTTCACTTTCATCCTTTGCTTTGTCACTTGAAAACGTTGCAGTCAGCTTCAATAGACTCTAACGTCTACCCATGGCTGATGGTGATGACATTACTTATAAAACAAAGTCCCCAACCGCGTCTGTTTGTAATCTGTATGTATGTATACTCGCGATAAATTCAAAAACTACTGAACGGACATTCATGCGGTTTTCACCTATCAATAGAGTGATTTTCGAGGAATATTTGTATATAATTTGTTAAAAGTAGCCCGTGAGAAGCCGGGGTGGGTCGCTAGTATATATTGTTTTTATTAACCATTTGTTTTCTTCTCCTTCCAGTAATGGTCATCCTCTTCATCTTCTCAAAAGTGGCGGTCCTCAAGGTCGTCTCCGTGTTCCTGTTCATGGCCTTCTTCCAGAAGTTCTGCTACATCATCGGCCTCCTAATCAGCTACTTCATGAAGAGCCGCGAGGCCATGAAGCCTGTGACCTCCCCGTCTACCCTGTACGGACCCCCGGCTGACTATAACACTATAGGGTACAGCTACGGACCCCCTGAGAACGAACCGTTCACGAACTCTGAGAATCCCAGTTCTGGGTTTCCGGATTTGGGCAATTTTAATTGGCCATTCAAAAGAAATTAGATTATGTATATTGTTTTTAAGTATTTATTGTATTAAATATAAGTTTTTATATGTTGAAAATGAAAATGTTTTATTTGTTAATAATAATAAGTACAGGGTTCAATTGTAAAGGTTGGAGTCTTCTAGTATATGTTATTTTTATTTACTGAGCAGTCTACTGCATTACTTACTATACAATGTGTTTGTCCACGTATAGTGTAGCCGTTAATCACGTGTAGTACGACGATTTTTATCGACAAATCACCCCCCCCCCCCATACATATGTTTTTTCTCAACTATGTTAAAACTGCACCCTTTCAAAGTTTTACGGTGCCAAACACTACTGCACTTGGTTAAAATGTACCTGTCCATTCTGTAATCTGTGCATTTAGCTATGGCACATTTAAAAAAACTGTCTATAGCTTATGAATTAGGGCATAAATTTGAAGCATAAATTAACCAAGTGCAGTCGTGTTTAGCGCCATAAAACTTTGAAGGGGTACATTTTTAAAATGGTTGAGAAAAAACATAGGTATGGGAGGTGATTTGTTGATAAAATTATTTGTTCTATACGTGGTTTACGGCTCCACTATACATGTACAGACACATTGTATAGGTATAGGTATACTTACTGTCATATCATGAGCGTATTGTACCAAGTTGTGGAGTACAGTGGAGCGGCATATTACTGATTTCAAATTCAAATAATTTTCTAACGCGACGTGCGAGGGAGTCGCAAGGGGTATAGCGAAGCTTTCACTTAGTATGGCAAGGCGTAAGTTTTGCATGAAGTTCGGGAAATTTGAAAAAGCTCGGAAAAATAAATAGGTAGTTTTATGTTTTAGTTTGTTTACTATCTTATTTTGAAATCCAAAGTACGTTGCAGGACAATCTGTATAGTTAATGCTTAAATATAATCTTATCTACACCAAACACTATTTTTAACTAAATGCTTTGACACACCTTTGAATCACTTTGCAAATAATTCCTTACAATGTTTTCCTTCGTCGAAAAGACTTTGGGCATTTGAAGCAACCTAACGAACCTATCCTACCTATCTATTGCTTTAATACCTACCGTCAAAAAATTACACAGGAACATTACGATCTGCCTGATCTTACGATGGGCCGCTGACGTACATACTTAATGAAATCTGATTGTTGTAAGTCTTATTTTGAACCCACGACCTTCAGATTCGAAGTCATAAATCTTACCGTTCACCTACCAATGGGTATTTACCAGCGAACGAAAAAAACATAGAAGACTAATCTCAAACAAAATATCAGCGTAAAAGTGGCCCCACTATTAAAACACGCAGTACTCATAACGGACCAATTGCAACTCGTCGATGTTGACGTCTTGTTTTCAACGACGAAACTGCGTTTGACCATGATTAGTCAATTTAAACCACCCAAACTACGATTGGTGTATTATAAAATAAGGCGCTGTGATTGGCTGTAGCATTGACACTTGAAAATACATGACAATGGAAACCAACTCCACGTAGACGGTTTCATGCGATATAGAACGTTTTAAATGCTATATTTTGTATGATAATTTGTTATTTTATTTTAAAGAGTAAATATAAAGGCAATTAAGCCTCCGAACCAATTAATACATTGTATCGTTCATGCAGAAATTCGTATTGAACACGACGTCGTAGGAACAGTTTGTATGGGAATGGGAAAATATCATTATCGTTTTTACTATTTTCTTTGTGGGGCCTACTCCACATCAAAGTACGCAAACAAAACAGAGTCACAAAACCTTTTTCGGGTGGACCCACTCACGACAGCCGACAACATGGCGGCGCGCGGGCTGGCAACCGTTGCTAGACCGCCGGTAACGCGTGCGCCGCGCCGCCCGCGTCTGTCATCAGTGTTACCTACGTCACGGAATCGATCGCTCGCACATCGTCAACGCCAGTTAAATCCTATCCGCGTACTTGACTAGTAGCTTATCGTGATACTAACCTATGGATTCACGGACTAATATAAATGGTATGGTGCATGAACCTAACTAGTGTTTCGGTGAACTGTGTGTGCCTGTGCTAACCGCTTGTGTTTAATACTAACTTAAATAATCATAACTTTTTAACTGTATTTCGAACATTACATATTGTTTATTAAGTGCGTGCATTATTATTTATGATCCACGTAGGTTTAACACCCACACTTGCATTCTTTCCATATTTTTTCACCATTCAAACCGTCCCTGGACCTAGAAATATTGCAATACCAAAATTAGCCAAATCGGTCCAGCCTTCCGCGAATTTAACGAAAAGTTATAAATAGCAGCGAGATCTTTACTTTACTTTACTTTACTTAGTAAAAATGTACCTACACATAAAAAAGCGCCAACTACAACGACGATTCGTATTTACTATCACGAATTTAAATTGTCAAAATAACAACCTGAATAAATTTAAAATGAAAGTTTCTTAATATCAACGATTGTTTAAAATGCATAACATCATCCCCATATAAAGCCTGTTGTGATCAAGAGAAATCAAAATAATATGATCCTAGCTAAACTATACGTGAAAAGTAATCCCATATTGTTTCCAGTGTTTGTTGGAACGACTAGCACATCATTTATCCGCACAATAAGGCATATTTCTTTTATTAAAGATATAATTTTAATACTTCTTACTACGACTGTGACAACAGGCCGCCATTTGCGAACTAAATAGCTCCGCGGCACAAAGTTGACGCCCAGCCCGCTTCGGCACAATATGTGTGGGGTCATTTTGCAGAGCTAGTTCGTCATCTATGTTTATTATCAATCGCTGGTATTTACTTCAAAATCGTGAAATAACAGAATTTTTGATTTTAAGGTGACACTCGAATGGCAACTCTGTCTGCATTTCAGTTGCGGCGTTGCTGCTAGGGTTTTGATGCGAGCACTGTCAATTACCTACATAGATAAAATGAGTGACAGAAGAAACGTTCGAATCGTGATAGTAATGCGGTGGTAACCGTCATTTTATCATAGACCGGGTTTTTAAAACAGAGTCGTATGCATAATAATTAGACCGCAGTTTGTTTTGAGATTTTTGTCGATTGGGTTTGCACGACGGATTTGAAATGTATGGGAATGGGAAGATCCGTCAATCCGAATTCAGATCCGGATAATTTCATACAATTCGGATCCGGATTGCAAACCCTACTTGTTGGTATCCGGGTTAAACGGGACCATTTTACAGCCTGGCAACACCGGGTTTCTTGAATCCTTAGGACTGTTCCTAGGGTGTACCAGGATCAAAAATCGGCTTAATCATTGTACATACGACGCTGTTCTAGTGATCCTGGTCTATGAAAGAAATTCCATTAATTCCGTCACAGAGCGCAGCTGAAGTTGCTACTCGAAAGTCACCTTTAGACTAAAAAATACCATTTACGAGTATTTCTATTAACAAAACCTCTTAATTAGCGGGAGTACAAAGAAACACGATTACAACCCTTTTGATAATATTACATTCCGCTCCACCCACCCTTGGTAAATGTGCAAAAGTAATTAAGGTAATGTTTATTTAGAGAATGAACAATTTTAATGTAAACTGAGCAATTTACACGTAATTTTATACAACAATTATAGGTTCTTTAACAATTCACATCCTTACCAAATATATACACGGTGCCCACGAGGAAACGGAAAGATTTTCACAGACAATAAGTATATTCCGGATCGTATTTACAGAAAAACACCAAAGATATATAAAAAAAAAAATATATATATATATATTTTTTTTTTGGCGGAATTGACTTAAATTGGTATAAGATTTTTTTTCTTCTTATGAATTTGATGGAATATAGAATTTGATAGGAATTTCATGAAACGATTTTGTTTGGCTAGGGCCTTATGTGTTAAACAAAAGGTATTTCCTAGGTATTATAAAGTCATTTCTCAGGTCCTTTATTTTTGCTAAAAACGCCGTTGCAAGTAAACGTGTAAAGGAAAAGTAAGTAAAAGTGTCTTTAAAAAGGACGATAGGTGCCGTAAAAACTAGGTGCCCTGAGCCCTAAGAGGCCAGAATCGAACATTTTGTTATATCTGCTTTTCTTCCGCTCTTGCATGTCCAAGCAATAGAGGCAAATTGACAAAGGAACGAACGAAGTGTTTCGCGGAATAAGCCTTCTGAGGCTCTACCGCAAAAAACGAAAATCGAAATTTCTTCATCTCTCTCTCTATCGCTCGAATATACAGGAGTGATAGAGAGACAGATAACAAAATTTAGTTTTTTGCGGGACCGCCGCCTCTGTTTTCATTAGGGCGGGCAGCGGAAAAGATAAACCATGGAGTAAATCTGTTGTAAAAACTTTCTCCTACGCTTAGCTTTACTTTTCCTCTGTAATGAATGAGAAATTGGCAGTTCATTAACCCCATTTTTAAGTAGATGGGTTGGTAATTTATTATTCTGAATTTAAAAACAACTATTATAATTTAATGTAAGTGGGTACTTATTTCATTGCATAATGAATTTTAAAAAGTAACGATCATCAGAGTCTAGTAAATAAAGAAGATTGACATTCTCCGTTCCCATACATCGCCGCAAGAATCGTTAATTTTTTCGATGACATGAAGAGTAGAGTTGTTAACCAAGGGATTAAAGGCATTCATTTCGTTTAAGGTAGTTTGGAGCTCTAACGCAGTGAAAGCGCCAATAGTCCTAAGCTGGAATGATGCTTTTCACCCGAATTAAACACTACTTTCTTCTTCAAACTTTACATCTTCTCCCGTCTCCAAATCTTGGCACACTTGGCACTCGACAACAACAAGCTGCGGGTGGTCGGCGTCTTGTCAACTGCATGGCTGCTGCTTGACGCAACGTTGGCGCAACTGCGCAGCGTGCCATTTTCCATAGCGCTGACTAGACGCCGACGCTCAAAAGACGCTAATGTGCGGTGGACTTAGGTCCAGCTAAAATGGAAAACTAGTAAATAGGCATTCAAGGAACGCGATGTACGGAAACAAAGGTTCTTCATCTTGAATATTTACTATTATGGACGTGAAGTTCATTATTCAACTATTTCCATTTTTAAAAAGTATTATGCAAAATTATGCAAATATATAATAGAGGGATTCATGCATATTCAGCACGTTCATTTTTACTTAAACCACGATTGTGGGATGATTACCTCTAATGCTGAATTCTAATGAATAGACAAAATGTTATATGAATATGTAAAAAGAAGGAAGTAAGTATGTAAATAGGAAATGGAAAAGATCGCAAAGATAAAACGTAATCATACGGAGTCTCATTGTCATAGTTGAAAATACCAAGTTTTTTTTGTGAAATACATCAGAAATATACCTTTATCAATACGAAACCTGAACCCTTAACCAGGTCTTCATATTGGATACGGACCTGCGTGGACCACCCCACACTAGCGTCTCCCGAGAGTCGGCGTCTAGTCAACTGTATGGCTGCCGCTCGACGCAACGTTGGTGCAACTGCGCTGCGACGCCATTTTCTATAGCACTGGCTAGACGCTCACGCGCAAAAGATGCTAGTATGGGCTAAAGCTCTATACGTATATTGCTTTATCTCGCTCACACACCGGAGTGGTCTGCGGATCCGAGATAAAGGTATCGGATTCAGACTGCACCAGCGTCATAGTGCTTCTGCAGGCAGTTATATAATGTTATATAACATCGCATGTAGGGACAACAAGGTCCTTGTAACGTTGTATAACTGCTAGTGTATAAGAACACCATTACTACTGTAGTATTGCGTCATTTGCGTCACGACCTCTCGAAACCCAATCCCAAGGAGAGGCTTAAAAAAATGTGGCTTTCCGATACTTTGGTTACGACTTACATACTTAGTTCCATTGAGTACTTCTACTTTTTTAATTTCGTTTACATTTCTGGTTCGAATTCATATCTATTTATTTACATTATATATTGATATTAAAATTATATATGTATAATTTATATATGTATTTTTTAATATACATATGTGGCAATGTGTATTAAATACTTGCATTTCATTAATTTTAGTGATTGTATACTTTTGTTTTAGTTTGTCTTTCATTCATCATTTCTTCTGTTCTACTCATTTCCTCAAAGGTTAACTGGAAGAGATCCCATACAGTGATAAGTTCGCCTTTGATGTATTTAATTTACTCTGTAACTGTCGTGTGTCGTGTTCTCGTGTCTTTTTTTATATGTACAAGAAAGTATGACATACATACATACATTGCTATTGATTGAACTGCTGCTACAAAGGTCAAAAATACGGACATTGATTTTAAAACTTGCAACAGCAGTAGAAATAGGGTTGCTATCTGAATCCGAATGATACCTTAAGCGCGATAACCGCGTAGAGCATGATCTCCGAATATGTTCCCGTACCCGCCATGCATACCAATGCACAGGTTCAGAGTTTTATCGAATTCTAACTCAGGATATCTAATTAACTGCCTTGTATTTGGTTAGGCTGTTTGGGTAGAAATCGTGCTTTAACGTATAGATAACATAAGAAGTAGATTGAGTACGTGATCTGGTACCGTGTTATCTGTAGACTTACTGAAACGTAGACCTATATGTACAAAATTGATTAAAACCGCCACGAACCGAAGAAATCACGAGTTTTGGATTTTGAAATTGAATAAACTGTGAGGGTTTTTTCCTAACATTTTATCCCATTACGCAATAACACAACCTCTTGATATCTGGTAGTACAATGGGTCATAAATAAAAGTATTCTTTGTTGTCCTACTGATTCCCCAACTTTTGGTATTCACATAGTTCTAGTACATACCGAGTTTATCACTTAAACGGAAAAATGTGGCCACCATTTGCCGTTTAGATGATAAAGCAAAATAAAAAAATGTGACAAAGACCAAAATTTGGGGAATCAGTAGAAAAACAATATTAATATATTGATTGACTGCCTATGCCAAAATGGAGATGCTGGCAGTATTTATAAATTTTATAATATTATTATTAATATTATTTTATTTTGATATTGTTAAGTTGGTAGCCATTTATCGCAGCAACGTTTTAGAGCACAAGTGCTGTTATGAGGAATAGACAATAATAATATAGAATTTTCTTTAAACCAATTATGTATGTATGATATAATGTACATAGATATGTAATGTGGGTACACCTAGATCACGCTCTCTTAGGTATAAGGTAGATGTAGTTTTGCAGTCTTCAATTAAACCTCCTACGAATCGCATCAAGTGTTTGCACTGCTGATACCTAGACTTCCCATTCCTATGTTCCTGGATTTTATAGTATGTTTTTATATTATTGTTCATGAATGTTTAGCTAATAGATAACAGTAAAGGAATAGAAAAATGGTATAAAAGTTGAACAATACATACTACCAGCCAGCTGCCATGTTTTCCAGAAAAATCTTATCAGTGCGAAGTAGGATTTTAAGTGTACGTAGATTCGCGTTCTCACTGAGGCAATACGGAAAACTAGTTTTAAATAGAGAAAACGCGCATTTTTACTAAAAAAACGCGTTTTCACGCTAGGTATCGTATACAATTGATAAAGTATACAATACAATACAATACAAATATTCTTTATTGCTCACCAATATGAAAGAACATGATGACATACAAATTAAACATACAACTTAGACTATGGTAGACAACGGGCGGTCTTATCACTAAAGAGCGATCTCTTCCAGACAACCATACAGTCACCTGCAGTAATATTATGTTTCATACAGCCGAAAACAAGAGCGTATCCCATATTTTTACGGTATTAGTAGCTTAAAAAGATAAAATCGATGTGATTATCAGATAAGTTTCTAGTAAATTATATAAATTTGAGCGAACAGAACACCTTTTTATAATTTATCAGACGCTTATAATGGCTTCGTGCTTACGCCAACGAACGAATGCGAAAAAATAACGATAGCCCGATATGCAGAGTTGCGTTTTGCGGAAAACGAACCCAATTACTGCAGATACGTATTATAATGTACAGCGGGTAAGTACAGCTCGCTCGCTATGTTGGATTCTGTATATTATTGGACTATAGGAAAATCAAACGTAATATGTGACGTTATCTATGAAAAGGGACCTTATTGTCGATGGCGCTTACGCCGTCATAAACGATGCTCCGATAAAAATACAACGCCGCGTGACGCAGTTCGACGTAAGCGCCATTGACAATAAATAAGGTCCCTTTTCCTAGATAATGCCACATATTTTATGCGAAAATGTATACCCAACTATAAAAGACATCTGCCGTACCAGGAGCGCCTTACGAACATCGAAAATCGAAAAAACATGTGTAAACATAACAGGTTTAAACATAGGTCTACAATGCTCTATTAAATAACTTGATTCACGACCCACTATGAAACCTTTTCACAATTACGTCATTACTCGTAATTTGAAAAGTAAAATTTTTATAACACTAACTGTGAACACATTTTATAGGGAGCGTGATTGAACTATAGATGGCAGCACAGAAGCCTCCTATTCTAAAATATTTAAATATCATGGTACACTCACTTGACTTTTTTCGTCGCTATTGACGACATGTTTCGAACCCATCAGGGGTCCTTCCTTAAGCTTGAGTGCTCGCGTCGGCTGCACTCCGTGTCGTATTATAGCGATTGTATTAAATTGGCCTCTACAAACGTCACCGATAATCGCATGCGATTTGCAATAAATTAGGGCATTTGATTGATGGATTTAATTTGTTGCTCCTACTCAGCCGGCAATTATCTAAAATCGCATATCATTGGTTGCAATGTTTGTAGACGCCTTATGCTTTATTTAATTAAATAAATAAATAAATTGACGTCCCACGGAAAGCTCAAGAAGGCTCCTGTTGTGGGAACTCAGACAGCGATAACAATATACAAATACTTAAATACATAGAAAAAAGCCATGACTCAAGAGCAAATATGGTCTTGACACAATTACATGCCCTTGCTGAGATCTGAACCCAGGACCATCGGCTTCATGGGCAGGGTCACTACCCACTAGACCAGATACCGGTCGTCGGTTATTTATACCCAATCTGATCAGAATTTACCTAATTGAGTCATTGAGTCACAAAAGCTCCAATTTAAACATCTAAGCAATAAAAAAAAACGAATTTAAATATAACAAATATCAAACATGGAACGGAACCCTAATAAAAATATTTTTTTTAGTTGCCCGAAATGAATACAAGCAATTTGGCTCGTTATCCACAAAAGGCTTATTTTAATCCATTCTTCTTGGTTTATTTTATTGCGTCTTATTTTTTTTATTATACTTTATTTGAAATGCGTAACGTAAGAACAAAAATATTCTGTACGGCCAAAGAAAATTTGAAATTGAGGTGGATTGCCAAAGAATACTTTGTAACCATAGTAAATTTACTGCCATCATTAAAACTTTGATTGCACACATGATTAAAACTTTTAGAACGCCATTTGACTTTGATCCTTATTTTTTCACTGATATGTGTTAAATTTGTTAAATATCAAAACTTTGGCGCCACTTTTTGATATTTAACAAATTTAACACACATAATTGAAAGAATGAGGATCAAAGTCTAATGGTGGTCTAAAAGTTTTAATCATGTGTCGAAAGATGGCAGTAACTTTACTGTGGCTACAAACTTTTCTTTGACAATCCACTTGTATTTCAAATTCTCTTTGGGACGGCTGCCACGAGTTTGACACTGACACTAGGGTTGCCACCCATACTATAACATATAATATTGTACTATATATTATACAAAAACAATATATTATGAACACTATACTATATGTTCATCACTAAAGAAAGGGGTATACAAATGTCACCGACATCGCACGTATGGGACTTGAATTTTAAACGCCGCAATTCACCTCAAATCGGTGTCCTATTTTATTCCATTTTCCCAGTGAATACAATTTGTTTTCAATATTGTAACAAAAATACTATTTTTCTGTAGAAAAAAGGTGGCAACCCTAACTGACACTTTCGCTAGGGAGTCTAGGGACGCTAAAGTCTACGTACCTTAAGTTAGAATATGTCAGTTTGACACTGCTAAGGCAGTTTTGATAAGGTTACGTTTTGCGAAAGTTGTTTTTTTTTTGGATATATGTATGAGTGTATATCTATAGCTAGTAAACTCTGTACTATAAA
This sequence comes from Cydia pomonella, assembly GCF_033807575.1. NCBI lineage: Eukaryota > Metazoa > Arthropoda > Insecta > Lepidoptera > Tortricidae > Cydia > Cydia pomonella. The sequence goes on along the minus strand of NC_084708.1, from coordinate 20,694,222 downwards.
TGTATATACGAACTTTGCTGCCTCACTAAATTCCTCTAAATTGAAAGAAAGTTAGTTGTGGAGAAACTATTTTTGTTTGTTTTTCTTTAAAATTGATTATTACTTAATGTACCTAACAAATCTACTGTAGTAAAATATCATAAACCCATTCCTATATTCTTTTTGTTTTTCAACATCGCGGTATCGTAATGAATATGTATATATCCCATGACCACACATGTGTTGGCCCCGCCATACGAAGCCGTAACGTTGCACGATTGCACGACGCCGCAACGTGAGACGACGTCGTATCGTGCGTATGTGTGTTGGCCCTTCAGGGTGTGAAAAGGGGGGTGGAACTTGAGAATCAATAACCGCTGAACCGATTTAGATGAAATTTGATATGCTCTACAACTTTTATTTAGTTGAAAATAATACCAAATGTGACTTAGAACCTAAATTTAAACAGTTATTAACCTCAGACGTCGTCGAAGCTGAAACCGAGATTTTTTTCTATTGGATTTTGAACGACCGCACGTACCACGTATAGAGTCGAACCTAGCTAATTCTGCATAGCATTTACAATTACAAAGTGTAGCAATGTCATCATTAATGAAAATATGCCTTTTCTAATGACACTCCCTCACTTTGTTCTGTTCAAGTCAATGTAAAGTTAGCTTAAACGGATTATCCGTAACACGAGGAGGTTCTCCATTTTGTTACTGGAAGTGTTTTTATTGTAAATAAATACAAAGTTATTTCGGCTTGTGCGCTATTGTCTGGAATCATTGCGCGTATTAATTTATCACGTCATGGGCACTCGGGACCATCCATCTTGTCTGTCTGTTTGTTACGTTTTGTTGATATTACGGAGCATAATATAATACACAGTATTTCAAATATACATAAGATGCAAAACATAACATTAATTAAGCATTGCATAGCAGCGCTCCGCGCAAGCATCGTTATGTAATAATTATTTAATTTACAACTTTGCCCAAAGTTGTTGTTTAAGCCCTCGTGGTAATAGATACTCGAGAAAGCAAAAGATTCTTAAACTGGTGAGCGTTGCGAGGGTTTCAATATAATTATATTAACTATAAAACACTTCAAATTAAATCTAAATGAATGCAATAAAATATTTACCATTTAATATCGCATTAGTTTTTGACTAATTTAAGAGAGACTTTACTAGCTGGCGTGGTGAAAAATATATGAGATATGACACTCTCTTATGGCTGATTAATATTTTTGACTATGTGGTCATGTTAGGATATTATTGCAGGTAACAACAACAACTAGTAGCAACTTGTGGCAAGTCTGCTTAGTGAGTCTTAGCTTAAAATGAAATTCAAAACTAGCGAGAATACAAAATGGTCATACCAATTTATAAGCTGGCTTACAAGAAAATCGAATCGGAAATTATGATTTTGAATCGATTTTCTTCCCAGCAAGTTTCAGTTTTATACTCACGACAAATTGTTGTGTGCAATACGCATATAATAAAATAATGTATACGGTACGGTGCCTTAGCGATAATACTACCTGTTGTCTGCCTCTATCTTTGCATTGATTTTTTTCTGAAGCTGTATCATTTACTGATGTATGCAATAAATAATATTTAATTCTATGACAGTGGCATTTCTGCTAATGCTATGTGTAATCTGTGTTGATAAAACTCATACAAACGCAATAAGCCGATGATTCAAAAGCCTGATTTTTTATTATTTGCTACGTCGGTGGCAAACAAGAATACGGCCCGTCTGATGATAAGCAGTCTCTGTATCCTATGTACGCCTGCAACTCCAGAGGAGACAACTACATGCGCGTTGCCGACCCTTACATTCAGCGCCTTCGATGAGCTCTGGCAACCTTACTCACCGGCAGGAACACAACACTATGAGTAGGGTCTCGTGTTATTTGGCTGCGATTTTCTGTAAGGTGGCTTCCCCAGTTGGGCTCTGCTCTAGATCTGGAATGACATCCGCTGTGCTGTGCCCTACCACACAAAGCGAGATGACATTCACAATGCCCATACCTCTCTTTTGGACGTAGTTTAAGGACGTACCTGGGTCCGGGTGAATTGAAAGTTACTCGTATTTATATATAACATAAACACCACAGTAACAAAAGCCAGGAAGTTAGGAAAGGAAAAAAGTAAGGTTAGGTTTGTTGTCATTCCAATAACTTTTACATTAAGAAAATGCGAGTTGAATTGAAGTCAACAGAATAGTAAGGGTAAGTGAAATTTTGCAAACGCGGTCTTTAGATGCACGACAGCCGCAGCTGGAGTCATTAAAGACTCGAGTTTGCAATATTCTTACCCCCGGAGTTACACACAATCACAATGTTTTTCATCAAACTTGCGGAGAAAAAACTAAATTATAAGCAAAATAATTCTTAAATACAGTGACATTTCAAACATTCGTCCGCCATATTGTCATTTTTTGACAGGTTAGGCTTCTAAGGCCCAGACCTATGGGGGCGTCCATTAATCGCGTCATACGTTTTTGGCTTGTTTTAGACCCCCCCCCTCCCCCATGGTGATCTTTGGTGATATTTTCAGGACCCCCCCCCCCCATCCAATATGACGTGTATTTTTTTCGATAACTAAAGAACAGTTTTCTAACAAATGAACCTAAGTACACGTGAAGGATTATTATAGACTATAATACAGTATAGCACAGATGAAAAAAAAATACACGTGATACGTGTCCATACCCCCCCGACCCCTGTGGTGATAATTGGTGATTTTTTGCTTACCCCCTCCCCCCCCCCCCCTATACAATATGACGCGATTAATGGACGCCCCCTATCCGGCATGCAGCCACGATTGGAAATTCTGTAAAAATATTTTTAATACAGTTGCTCAAAAAGTGCTACATTACGTAGCTGTTTAGCGTGCGAAAAGTTGGATTTCGCGAACTAGTGCTTTTTACTTTTCAACTTGTTCCAATACATGACTACTTTTTGATGAGTGTTAATGTTAGTTTCCTTTAAAAGTCGTAATCAACATAAAAACCTACTGTTAATGTAAAAATAATAAATATAAGCATATTTCATATTTTATTACTTCTACCTACCTCTTCATAATTATAACACGTTTATTTTTTAATATTGGAAAACCGTTCTGTAGTATTGTATACAACAAGCCTTATTTTATACCTTTGTGTAAAAACCTTTATATGCCAACGTCAAATGAAAATTTGAATATCTTTCATTGTCATCTTATAAACAACAAGATTTTTAATTATGCTTTTAATATAACATTTTGGCGACGACAACGACGGAGCTATGGCCGAACGCGTTGATCGTTTCCAATTCGATTCGTTCGATAACAAAACCGAAGACTGGGATTATTATATCCAGCGCTTCGAAATTGAATTACAAATTCACGGCCTCGACAAACAAGCTTCTGAGGATAAGCGAAAGCAACTGCTTCTTTCTCGGATCGGACCTGCAGCCTTCAAGGTACTCGTAGATTACTATCGACCAGCCGTCGTTACTACGAAGTCGTACGATGACTTAAAAACGGTGCTTAACGAATATTATGGAAAAAAAACCTACGTTCTCTCAGAAAGAGTTACTTTTGCAACTAGACACAGAAAAACAGAAGAAACAATCACACAATTCATCCTCGAGCTAAGATCATTAGCGGGATACTGCGAATTCGGGAACACCCTGGAAGAACGCATAAGGGACCAACTGGTAATCGGCATCAATAACAGCACATGGCAGCAGGAACTTATCAAAGAACACCCAACAAACAGTGCTAAACTCTCTGATGTTATAGCCACAGCAAACAAACTTGAACAAGCAGAACTACAGAGCCAACGTGTAACTAACAACCCTCAGATGAGTACGGAACAACAAACCGTTAACAAAATAAGACCCAAAACCCATCGGCCTACCCAACGACAAACACCTAAGGTAAAAACATGTATGTTTTGCGGACGAGATTTTCACATGAATATGAATGACTGCCCGGCAAAAGGAAAACGATGTAATGCCTGCGGCAAAGAAAACCACTTTTCAAGCGTCTGCATAACCAGCGGCAGACTCAAGTTAAAACAGAACAATACCACGAGACAAATAACAAGGCAAACAGACAGCGACGATGAAGATTTTGATGAACAGAGCATACACACTTTTGCCGTGAAGAGACACAACCCGGCTACAAAAATTATGATACCAACTTTATTGAACGCAAAAAGTGTCGAAATGCTATATGATCCAGGAGCAGTGCATTCCGTAATTGGAAATAACCTATGGAATACCATTGGACGTCCAGCACTAAAGAAATGCAAGAACCTTATTGCTTACACCGAAGTACAAATTGAAACATTAGGAACATGCGAGATAACAGTTAACGCTTTTAACACTCAGAAGGTATTGACCGCTTACGTTACGCAACATAACGACATTCCACTTTTTGGGCTGGATTGGTGCCTAAGTTTTGAACTACCCATGCCCCCTGGAGCCAGGTTGTGCAACATAAAAACACCTGCAGCCGTAACCTTAACCCAGCACGACACAAAACATCACAATGCAGTACAAATCATCCTTCAAGAATTCAAGTCACTCTTTGACGGTAAACTTGGAACTATAAAAAGGCATAGTGCCAAGATTCACATACCTAACAACGTGAAGCCGAAAACATTCCGACCTCGTCCGGTACCACTCGCCTTACGTGAACAAGTAAACAGCAAACTTCAACGTCTAGTCCAAGAAGAAGTTTTAGAACCAGTTGATACCATGTCGACTCCAATTGAATGGGCCTCCCCGATTGTCATTGCGATTAAGGCAAACGGAAGCATTCGCATTTGCGCCGACTTCAAAGTTACTATAAACCAACATGTTCAAATCGATGATTATCCACTTCCCAGATTTGAAGAGATTACATCAAAATTATCTGGAGGGCAACTGTTTACAAAGATTGACCTGAAAGATGCATACCTACAACTGATGATCCATCCAGAATCGCGGAAATACCTAACAATTTCAACACATAAGGGCTACTTTCACTACAAACGCTTACCATTTGGAATTTCGTTTGCACCGGCCGTTTTTCAAAGGACAATGCACCAGATCCTCAGTGGCATTGAGGGTGTTGTTTGTTATCTTGACGACATCCTTATAACAGCCCATAACTTAGAAGAACATCTAACACGCGTAAAAACAGTATTAAAGAGACTACAAGACGCCGGAGTGAAGAGCCAAGTAAATAAGTGCGCTTGGTTACAGGAAAGTGTCACCTTCCTAGGACATAAAATAGACGCCAGCGGCTTACATCCGACAGAAGAAAGAATCAATGCGATTAAGAACATGCCTATTCCGACCAACACAACGGAACTCCGAGCCGTGTTAGGCTCATTAACATATGGCCGTTTCATAGATAGACTTCACATGAGATGCGCCCCATTGTACAGACATCTGAAAAAGAACCAAAGGTGGAACTGGACCGAAGAGGACATAAGAATAACGAACGAACTCAAAAACATCCTGACGTCATCAGACACACTCGTACACTATGACGAAAACAAACCGATATAATATCTCAGCAGTGATGCATCAGAGAAGGGAGTTGGGGCGGTTTTGTTTCATAAAATCAATGAGGCAATGAGACCCGTGGCGTATGCCTCGCGAACACTCTCCGACGTCGAACAACGATACTCAACTATCGACAGAGAAGCATTGGGGATTGTATATTCCGTCACTAAGTTCCACCAATATGTCTATGGTAGGAAGTTCATCCTGTTAACTGATCATAAACCCCTAGAAAGGATTTTCAGTCAAGATCGAGAAACACCCAAAATTGCTAGCAACCGGCTCCTTATATGGGCCATGATATTAAACAGCTATGAATATTCTATCTTTTACCAAGCAGCACGAGAGAACACCCCGGCCGACGCACTATCAAGACTACCGATCACATGCAACGACACAACACTAGAGGAAAGAACCGGGCTACCGCAATTTGCCCATTTACTACATCTAAGGCTCGAGAACATTCCCGTAACAAAACACGAGCTACAAAAACAGACGCTCAACGTTATCAAAAATTATATTATAACGCATTGGCCAGATAAGAAAAACCTTTCCAACGAGCTACACACGTTTTATGAAAAAAAGGACCAGATGTCATATGAAGACGGAATCTTACTATGGAACGGACGACTCGTCATACCAGAAGCACTCCCACCACAGATCCTGGAAATGCTACACGACGGCCATAACGGCATTACAGCTATGCAGTCACTGGCACGTCTTCACGTATATTGGCCAAACATTGACAACGACATATCAACTTTCTCAAAAAGGTGCAGTCTATGCCAGCAGTCGAGAAGCCACACGAACGAAGCGCCGGTATTTCCGTGGGGAATACCAGTGGAGCCCTGGCACAGGTTACATGTAGACTACGCGGGGCCATTCTTAGGTCATATGTGGTTAATAGTTATAGACGCCTATACGAAGTGGCTAGAGGTGGTGCCGATGAAAACTACTATAACCAGGGCAACAGTGCAGAGATTAACTAACATATTTGCTACATTTGGAACACCTAGATATATTGTAAGTGATAACGGGCCACAATTCACTTCAGAAGATTTTAACCATTTTTGCCGAGTTTCAGGCATTACACACATTAAAACAACACCATATCACCCAAAAACTAACGGATTGGCGGAGCGCGCAGTGCGCACGTTTAAGGAGCGAATGCTAGCCAGTGATAGAAGCTTTGACCTCCATGAACGCCTTAACATCTTCCTTCGGGGATACCGCAATACCCCACGACGTTCAACAAATCGATCGCCCTACGAAATGATTTTCGGAAGGCCAATACGCACTACATTCGACCTGCGGAAGCCTGATGTAAAAGAAAACATGGAAAAAGCACGCCTCAAACAGATGCTGAGACCTACCAACAAGGTAGTTTTGCCGCCAGTTTACGAACCTGGCGATAAGGTTTGGATTAATAAACCTATCGATAAGGGGTCTGACCCTGGAACAATAGTTAAACGCAACGGAGCATACTCTTACGAAGTAGAGCTCACGAACGGAGTACATAAACGCAAACATGCAGACCAGCTTCGCCTGAGGTATGAACATGTACCAAAGACGACCATCGACACAAGTCAACAAACATTTGAACCAGTGCCTGGAATTAGGCAACCGGAACCTGAACAAGTTCCTAAGAAAACGGTTAAGATCAAAAATTTCACATACTATAGACGCAACATTAACGCCTATGAACAGATCGGCGACCATAGCGAACAGCCGGCGACAACAGCGGCCACCAACAGGGATCACCCAGACGGTCCCATGCCCCCACCGGCACCTGTGGCCTCCACCAGCAGAGATCATTCAGACGGAGGATCAGCCGAGCCGTCTGCACCATCCCGTGCTCAACCAGACCAACCGTCACCGCGCCGGTCGGGTCGGAAGACGAAACCACCATCACGATTTGGCTTTTTCGGACTATAGACAAACAAACCTTTTTTGCGGGAGGAGGAGTAATGTAGTATTGTATACAACAAGCCTTATTTTATACCTTTGTGTAAAAACCTTTATATGCCAACGTCAAATGAAAATTTGAATATCTTTCATTGTCATCTTATAAACAACAAGATTTTTAATTATGCTTTTAATATAACACGTTCTTAATAAGTTGTCTGAATAGAACGGAATAGCTGCCGAAACGCCTGTCAAAGCAGAGACCTTTTTTCTTACTGCAAGAATGTTTTAAGTTTCCAAAGGCAACATTCGACATTGTTTTCATACAATTTAAATATACGATACACAAATAATCGTAAATAACGATAAGTACTTAGGAAAGAATAGTATAATATTTTATATTTACAATTGTTTCTGTCTGAACATGCATAAAAAAGTACTTGTTGTTTTTCTTATTTTTTCGCAACTGTATTAAAAAACATCGTTCGATACACGTGCGGAAATGTCATTCATCACTCGTCCCGAGTCTTGACACTCGTCTACGGCTCGTGGCAAGATATCTCGGCACTCGTGAAGTAATGACATACTTTCCGCACTAGCATCGAAATGTACTATTAAACGGTTATTAAATTAATCAAATTGAAATATTTTTTAAGATAAATAATAAAAATAAATTATAAACGTCAGTATTTTGAAAGTAAAACTCATTTATTAGTACCTTTGCTATTATTTAAAGCTGCATGCAGGACGAGTTTCAAGCATTCTACAGGATAGCTGCAATGCCTGCAAGACCATATTTGAAGATAAAAACCCTTACTTTTTATTTATTCCAGACTAGTCTAGAGTTCGAGTTAAATAAAGTGACTATACATCATTTATACCACCTGAAATTAGTAGCTACGGCGAATAAACCATACACTAAGCATGTCTCGATATGTTCTTGGCCAGTTCTAATCATTAATCTTTTTTCAATATTTTACTAGAAAACAAAAAAGCTCACATAAATCCAACCAAGATCAGCACTTGCAGAGGCAATCTTTAAACAATATTAACTCTAGCGTAAACACAGCCGGTCCATGTTGACTCACTGTAATGCATAAAGCAGCTCAGACGAGCTTTAAACATTATCCTAGAACCACCAGAGTGGAAGCAAAACAGTAGCATGGAAAAATGAAATAAGACTGACGGCCCTATTCGAATTTTAAGAGGCAACAGGACTGGTCGTTTCTCCATACAAACGAACTCGACTGTTTCCTCCATCGTTTTTGAAGCTAGCTTCAAATGCAGAGCAAACAATGTTTTTTTCAACACGGATCATTATTAATAATATCTGTGTCGGTCTGTTTTGCTTTTTTTGTTTCTTAATGCGCTAGTGCACTTCAAATATTAGCAAAAAACGGCCAAATTTACTAGGCCGCAAAGAGAAGCATAGTATTCAAAACTGACATCAATTAGCTGAAATCTCGTTACATTTGGTTAAGTTTTGAAGGAAGAAACAGTCGAGTACGAAACATCGTTTTTTGAGATTTTTACGCAGGCTTTTTCGCTTAACCTAGCGTTGTCCTTATCGCACTAGTTTTAGGAGCCGCTTCCGTTAGTAAATTATTTAAATCTCAGCTCCCGTATCCTCCTAAGATAACTCAAACATTTGCTAAAGATATGATATGGATTAGATATGATACGTCAGTATCAAATGTGACGTTTCTTCAAACAGAACGTCAATTTTGACACAGAAATGTCCAATCCATTTGGTATCTTAGGATTTTATGACGTATCTTAAAGCTCAAATCGGGCCGTGATAATGTCTACACAAAACTGCGTTTCTACAATATTCCCAATATTGCCAGATGGCGTCACTTCCACCCGTTTATAAAAACTCAACATTCGTGGTCTTGATGGCGCTGAATACTGGAGGAACTTGGTTTGTTTTGTATCAACTTTGTCAGTGTGCTTGTATTTCGTCCATGACAGGAGCTAAAGGTAATACAAATATGAATTTGAACTAAGTCGGAGCATGGTGCCCTCCGATCGGCGGTGATGACCGATTAGCGATGGGCAAGTGTTTTTTTTACAATTATTGAGTATTTTAACATTATTATAATTGATATCTCACGCATTCGATATTTCCTTGGAGGATGAACACTGAATTTCACTAGTAAAAGAGGCACCTTAAAAAGAAACTACCCATACTACGTGAACAATTAGCCTTTCGCAGATGATTCGCGAATGGTCCACTAGCGACATATTTGCCAGGCCTGGACTCACCATGCAAGTAAGACTACTGTTCTCTCTCCACTATAGCATGTTCACACGTCTCCACTATGGCAACGGATATAATTACACGCCGTGTGCAGATGCAGATATAGCAGTGACAAAGCCCCTGCCTAATCTTACTTGCGCATATCTAACGTGCCGCACGCGCACTGTGAACCTTTAGCAAATAGGTCGCGCATTACCATTTCATCGCTTCATGTGTTGTTAATTATTATTAGTCGTGTAGTTTTTTAAAAACAAAACTTCCGTGAGACACAGGTATATTCAATATATTAAAATCGGGTCACTCACGTATTTAAAGTTCAGCAGTGGCAGCATGGTTCCATTTTTATCGCTTGTCACTATGCCCGTCATTTTCGCACTTACATACTTGTTAGAACGTGAAAGACATGGTGACAAATGATAAAGAGCCAACCATATTAGCCCTACAGGAGTGTCATATGTCCGCATAGCCAACGTGCCAATCGCTTACGCTCCGTAGCTATTGAAACGCTACTGTCACTGTCGCACTAATATGGAAGAGTAATAAAGAGGTACAAAGTGTTTCGTTGTCGTAGCGATAACGATTTTCACCTTAGCTAGGCCGGCAGGAGCTTGCGTTGGCGTTGACTCGGCAACATGTCGAGTGTTTTTGACTTAAAATACGTGAGTGACCCGTTTTTAATATATTTAATAAGTGTAGTTTTCTTTTTTAACAATTTACTGTTGTGTCTCCGCTATGACATGTTAACTTTACCCAGCGCTCCGTGGCTCCGGCATTGTACTAATACAATGGCGAAGGGTATTAATACATGCCGAGTGCAGAACCAGTAACAAGGACTTGTTCGACTCTTCAGACTAGTCATACGTATGTTATTGTTTTCTCTGCATATAATGGTTGGAAACAGGATTATGGGATACATCGGATCACATCAATATAAAAAAACACTTCTCCTGTGTTCCGTTTCGTATTCATTTTCTTATTATCGACAGATATTTGTATGCCTACTTGAGCTTACTGTGGGACTTAGTCAATTTGTGTAATAATGGCCTATAATATTTATTTATTTGTTTATTCCACAATGCACATTGCACTAAATATATGCCGAAATATTCATGAAGATTTACTTCGACTAGAAATAAAAACGAAAGTGACTCAACCTTATTTGCGTAAATACCACAGCAAAGTGTGTTGCGATCATTATATATTATTATGATCAAACGAACTTCTTGAAGTGAAGTTCTATCGATATTATATGAGTCACTTCATTTGAGAATATAAATTTATGTATTTTAATTAGGTAAAAGAAACCCTAAAAAACAATTAATTTATGTATGGTTCAACCCACATGTCGGTCGCGGTACGGTATCTTAGAGTGGCTGAAAACAGCCATCAACAATACGTTGGTATTGTGATATTGACAAAACCGTTTTTAAACATATTAAGAATACATGAACATATTATAAGTTTAGTATCTAGTTGGTGGGGATTCACAACCTTACTCAAGAGGGGTATACCACGTGATTTTCAATACAAAAGGAGATAACGTTTTTCCACTTCAAAACATTTTCCATTTTCCATGATTTTTAGTATGTTATTAACACAAAAAAAAACTAGGTTTAAAGGTTTTCCTTTTTTTTTCAAAATTTGCAAAACAATATTTTTATTTTTTAAAGCGAAACCTCTAAACCTAGAATATATTATGCTTAAGCGGATCGACATCAAAATCAAAGCGACTTTGAGATTGTTAAGATTTAGTTAGTGGAAAACGTTTTCTCCCGAAATGGAATTTCATAAAAATTACCGTTACTTCGCTAGATTCAAAAAGCCACCTCTTAACTGAATAGTGTCGATTGTATTAAGTAAATAAATGGAGGACGTGCTCTAAATATTCGTTACATACTCGTACCTTTTAGCCGGCATCGCCAAAAAAGGCAAATGGTTTGCTGACAGCAGCAACGCTATTTCAAATACTATCGGCGTCGCCACAGACATATACTAGATTCGTGATCGTTAGTGCTAGAGAGCTGAAATCTAGCACGAATATAATTATAAATCAGTTACTTACACCAACAAAGTAGTAAAATAAAAATCAGAAGAAAAAAAATATGGGTGGCTCGGCTCCCCTACAACCAAAGGTGGGATAATTTTATTTTCCGGTTTACCCTATAATGTGGGATGTCGTTGGATAGGTCGTTCAAAACTAATAGGGGTTTTTGATAACAATTTTTTGATAAACGTACTATTTTCGGAAATAATCGCTGTTAAAAAAAAATGTTTCCCCTCTAATTCCCCTAACTTCTGAACAATGGGTCCAAAAATATGACAAAAAAATTGTGAAAGAAAAGCTTGGTAAAGACTTTCAAGGGAATCTATAGCGAACCTGATCGATCTACCCGTTTTTGCGTTTTTTCAAAAAGTCTATTTTGACGGACGGGTTACTACGGAACCCTACATTGACCATGGCCCAACATGCTCTTGGCTGTTTTTTTTTTTTAATATTTGGTCAGCAAGTGACTATTAAGCTTGCTATTTCTAAACAATAAAATTTAGTTATGATGAACTGTTGGTCTAGATACCTACCTAGAGGAACACGATCTGATCAGCGACCGCCAATATGGATTTCGCCATGGTCGCTCGACTGGTGATCTTCTAGTGTATCTCACACACCGCTGGGCCTCGGCCATTGAGAGTCAAGGTGAGGCATTGGCAGTTAGCCTGGATATAGCGAAGGCGTTCGATCGGGTCTGGCATCGGGGTCTCTTGTCGAAGTTACCATCATATGGACTGCCGGAGGGTCTATGCGAGTGGATCGCTAGCTTTTTGTCCGGCAGACGCATACGAGCCGTAGTAGACGGAAGCTGCTCTGATAGCATGGACATTAACGCTGGCGTTCCGCAAGGTTCTGTGCTATCCCCAACGCTGTTTCTGCTGCACATCAATGACATGTTGTCTATCGGCGATATTCATTGCTATGCGGACGATAGCACTGGGGATGCCTTTTACACAGGCCGCGCTAACATCCCTCGTTCTGAGGTGCTGGAGAGCCGTGAAAAACTTGTGTCGGATATTGAGAGCACTCTATCCAGAGTTTCGGTGTGGGGTCGGGATAATTTAGTCCTGTTCAACCCCACAAAGACACAAGTTTGCGCGTTTACCGCTAAGAAAACCCCATTTACTGTAGTCCCACAGTTCCAAGGCACAGCCCTTACCATGTCAGGGAGTATTGGGATCCTCGGTGTCGACATCTCCAGTGACGTCCAATTCCGTAGTCATCTGGCAGGGAAGGCTGCGCTGGCATCTAAAAAACTCGGTGTGCTCAATAAAGCAAAGCGATACTTTACTCCAGGGCAAAGACTGCTACTTTATAAATCGCAAGTCAGACCCCATATGGAGTATTGCTGTCACCTTTGGGCAGGAGCACCTGGATGCCAGCTTGGGCCCTTCGACTCAGTTCAAAGACGTGCTGTACGAATCGTCGACGATCCCAAACTCACAAGCGGTATTGAACCTTTAAGTCTAAGGAGAGACTTTGCCTGCTTATGTGTGTTCTACCGCTTGTACAATGGGCTGTGCTCTGAAGAATTGTTTGAAATGATGCCCACGGCTACTTTCTATCACCGCACCGCCCGCCGTCGGCAGGGTGTTCATCCTCACACCCTAGAACCTAAATGGTCACGCACTGTGCGGTTTAAGAGGAACTTCCTCCCGCGCACGCTCCGGTTGTGGAATGAGCTACCTGCCGAGGTTTTCCCGAGGGTCTACAGTATGAGGTTCTTCAAAAAAGGAGTGTACAGATTTTTAAAGGGTCGGCAACGCGCATGTAACACCTCTGGAGTTGCAGGCGTCCATAGGCTACGGTGACTGCTTACCATCAGGCGGGCCGTATGCTTGCTTGCCACCGTCGTGGTATAAAAAAAAAAAAAAAAGATACTGGAGAGAAATAAGCGGACTGTATAACTTATGTAAAAAAATATTAAAACTATAAATCGACCGTTACAATAAAACAGAGCGCGGCGCGTACAGCATAATAGCGAGCGGGACGGACGCGAGCCATCGTGTTTCGTGTGTCGCGGTTGGTGGGAGAATGTCGTGCGCGGTGCGCGGGACGCGGGACGCGGGACGCGGGCGCGGGCGCGGGCGCGGCCGCCGTTGGACGACCGGTTCTGCTCCGTGCGTCCAGCAGGGCCTAAGATGATGCATTGGTGCTATCACCACCATGAACAATTATGAAAAAAACGACCTTTTCTTAAATCATCCATCATAGCTCCTAGTATTGATCGTAGAGTAAAAAATAAACATAACCTATAGGAAATTTTATATTAAAACTTTTGTCCATGCTATCCGTAAAGATATTCGAGATATCAGCAAAAATCTGAAAAAAGGTACTTTCAACCCTCCCTACACCGTCAGGCAACCTCCGCCCTCGAGGACTTTTAGTATGTTCACCTGGACACCACAAAGTATAATTACCAATTTACAAAACTACACGAATTATTTACCCTAATTAATAAAAAAAAATTGAACTCGTTCTAACTCTAACCCCCTTTAGGGTTTGAATTTCAAAAAATTCTTAGTGGAGCTAGCATTTGACGAACATGACTGTGTTTGAAATTTCAATGTCCTAAATTAAATTTGAAGGATTTAGCCAAGGCGTAGGCGATGCATATCAGTGTCTAATAGCTCAAGAAAATTAACCCGAATATGGGCAATTCGGGTTAATTTTCTTGAGCAATTAGAACGAGTAAAATTTTTTTACAACAAATTTGCGGGCGGAGGCTACTGTTACTCGTGTATTTAAAAAATATGTCAGCGAAAATTAATACTTTTTTAAGGTTGTATGGACGGACAAATACGGAAATATCATATATGTCTGTGTCAAAATCTATTGGGGGAGCGTGTTTACAAAGTTACCAGCGGCAAATCACATTTGTACGCATTTGATCCGTGGGTGATATTTCCGTTGGTCTACCGAGCGTTCTGCTCAGTCAACCAGGGTATGTAAATGCAACTGTTACTGTCGTACTAATACGGAAGAGTCATGGAGAGAGATAACTACGCTACGAAGCGTTAACGATTGGCATGTTGGCTAAGCTCCCAAGTCATATTGCATCGTAAGTAGATACAGTGTACAGTAATCTGTAAATACCTAAGAATTTAATTGCAATAGAGCCTCGCTTATCCAGACTCTCGCTATTCCGGTGCCCCCTGTAATCCGAAAGGTCTCGACGCAGGCGCACTGCCTTTGACATTAATGAAGTTTTGAAATTTATTTTCCAACTAAGGGTTCCTTTGTAATTAAGTGCAAAGCGGAGAGTATTCTTTCACGTGGATAACAACCAATGCTAGACTCTGGTCGGAAAGAGAAGATGCATGGAATGTATTGGGCCCCATACATTCCACGGCTCTTATCTTCCCGCACAGACTCTATTGATTGATTCTCGTACGTCTCCTATCTCCGCTCATCCCCGCCTCAGTGGAAAGGCAGGTTAGAGCCACAGACACATAGATACACATATAGCTATAGAGTATTCCAACTGCGATCGCGCCATTACGTGCAGTTCAGCAGTTCGCCAACGCGGACTTCTGGCCGAAAAATGTGGTAATTCGGCGGTTTCGTGGAAATCTGCCTAATCCTACACCTGAACGGAAAAGTGATTTTTATTTTGTATGTATGTATAAAGTAATAAAATGAAAAATCTTTATTTTCAGGCAGTTATTGGCCCATAGATAAATACCTTAAATTAGAATAGATATTATACAATATATCTTAAAAACGAACACACTATGGCTGCGATGCCTGCGATGCATTTCGCAACCCTGCTATATCAGGGAGTCGGCTTTGAGGAACCGCTGGGACGTGACACCCTTCTACCAAAACTCCTCCTCGGCGGAGGTCGCTAGGTTTGTAAGGTAATGTATCTATGATAATTCAGCCTATATACATCTCACTGCTGGGCACAGGCACAAGCCTCCGCCCATGTGCGAGAGGGCTTGGGCTAAAATCCCCACGGTAGCCGAATGCGGATTGGGGACTTCACATACACCTTTGAATTTCGTTGCAGATGTATGCAGGTTTCCTCACGATGTTTTCCTTCACTGAAAAGCTAGTGGTAGATATCAAATGACATTTCGTACAAAAGTTCCGAAAAACTCGTTGGTATGAGCCAGGATTTGGACCCGCGATCTCCGGATTGAAAGTCGGACGTCATATCCACTCGGCCACCTACGTTTTCCCTATGAGCCTTACTTAACTGGAAATAAATGATATTGGATCTGATTTAATCTGATTTGATAGCAACAGCTACGGGAATAACAGTCATCGATATTGGCGTGCGTTTACGAAGCAAATAGCGTTCTATTTATTTATATATCTGTTTGCAGCTGATTCTGTTCTATACATAACTGTCTCATTTTTCCACTAGTACTAATGGAATGCAGGGTCTGCTTGGTAAAATGACCGCAAGAATTAGCGTGGGCACTTTTACGAAAACAACTGCAATCTGCAACCGGCAGATATCTTGGTGATGTTTCATTTTTATATGTGTATTTCTATATGTTGGTCTATTCTCTGAAAGATATTATAGTTTCTAATTTCTACCTATAAATAATAGTTTTATAATATGCTTTCAATTTGTAAAAAATATGTAGCTACAGCAATGCCATCTAGACTAGACCAGCGGTATCCGTTATTTTACACGATAAAAGTGCAACCATCATATCGTCAGGTAACAATCAAAACTCCCTAATTGCAAAAAACTAACTCTCTTATTCATAAAAGTTAGCAACCTCTTGCAAGCCTGTCTGTCTCTTTCTATCAAACAGAAATGTCAAACTGACGGATAGGCACTTACTAACGATTATCGACAGTTTGTTAGATTTGACAAACGTTTATGTTTTGGTTGTCACCTGAATAGGTAAGTATATCGATTCAGGATTTAGGTAAGTTTTCATCATTTTAAAAACAGTATGAAAGATTTTCAATACGAACACCTTATCTTTGACGAGAAAGATTTAAAACATGTTCCCGTCACAGTTGAGAACGCAAGTTAATTTGATATTGTACGTGCTTTTTGTGCGAGTACTAGTATCCTTATTGCCTACGTAATAAAGAGCGATCCCTATATCGTTTTTTACGTGAAACCTAAATCTCCGCAACTTTAAGGGCCTTTGTTTTATTTTTTAAGTAACTATATGGTTGTTTAAAGGAAATAAACCATCGATAAGATAAAATGTAGAAAAAATGTCGAGGCCGAAGGTCAGGCTGCAGGAGGGCACTGAATAGATTAGTATGCACAAAGGTATAGTTGATTTTGAAACTAAAGTTCATTTTTGCTATTACAAATTTGATAGGCGCTTAATATGGAAATAAAAACTGTTTATTTGAGAATTTTACAAATCGTAAAAAAACACTGTTTCTTGATCTTACGGTCCGATTCGAAGAATGATTAAGACACGTTTAAGACCTTGGAAAGATCTTTAAAAGATCGATAACTCAACGACATGTCAAAATTGACGTTTATTTCGATTCCGCTGTGACCCCAATAAGATCTATCTACGATGTTTCTAACGTAAAAGTGACATTGGTTGCCCGAATCGAGCTGCTTCTGTCAATTATACGACATACAAACGATATCTAAATAAGAACTTATCGTTATCATATCCCATTCTTCGAATCGGGCTGTTAGGTTCGTAACATAAAAAAACCCAGCTGGATGTCAGGCAGGCCATGCAAATTATTGTAAATTCGTATTTTCATAGAGTATGGTCCATTTCTATGAAGTTGTAATTTTGATGACGTTTGGAGCAAGTTGTTTTTATAACGTGATTCGTATCGACGTGGCACATCACCGAATGTGGAGTATAACTCTGGATGACTTTTCACGAATTTAGAGGTTTCAAATATTAGTTTAGGATTCTTAGGCTTTTGAAGTAAGGTTAACAGCTATCTAATTGTTTAATATTTACAATAATTCTAACGCATTTCTTCAGTAGAATGAATAGCTCCTGAACATCAGTACTATTTCCCCACAAATTAACTCCGTAAGAAAGCCATACGTGTGCAAACGAATAATATGCCACCACTTGTCTGGATGTTTGTGGACTTTTTAAGTTCCCTTAATGCATAAATAAATTGTCTTATTTTTGTTTATATTTTCTGGATGTGAGCTTTCCATTTCATATTACAGTCTATTGTTATACCAAGAAGGGGAAATGTCGTAACGCAATCATTTTTGGTAGGTATTATCAAAAATAAAATCTACGTCTAATACTGATTTCTGACAAAGCCTAAATTGCATTAATTTTGTTTAGAAAAACATATTCCTCCGTCTTTCATCCAAAGTACAACGTTAGACATGATCTTGTATAGTTTTCCATTAAGATTTTCATTATTTTCACATGAAACCAATAGAGAGCAGTCGTCAGCAAACATGACATACGGTTCTTTCAATATAAAAATTTTGTTACATATATTATGTTGTATTGAGTGTTACCCCCCCCCCCCCCCCTTATATATTTTTTTATACATTTAAAATCTAAACTAAGTAGCAGCTAACACCTACGTTCTAAATTGTATTAAAATACGTCAAAAAATTTCCAAGTAAAATGGCTGTGACATACGGACAGACGGACGAATGGACATGACGACACTATAAGGGTTCCGTTTTTGCCAATTTGGCTACGGAATCCTAATAACGGGCCTATTATGTTTATGTGCTAAAAATAGAAAAATCCAGCCATCTGTTGTTAAAATCGTGCACATTAAATTACTGTAATACTTCATTCGTTCACGACCTGCCAATAAAGGCCAGTTTTATGGACCCAATAAAAGTAAAAGCACATAAAACACTTTATTTCTTCGCTGCTGGCTCATTTTTCACGATTTTGTATTGAAGGAGCATGACGAATTGGCATCGTGTACCTATCGGGTTTTGGCGGTGTTTTTTATCAACATTTTTTTGTAATATATCTGGATGGATGAATAAATTAATTAATTCACGATTAATCAAAACTATTTTAAATGGCATTCAGGACAAATTGTTACAGTTCACCATTCGAAAAATTACATTTAAGTTAGGTGGGGTAAGGGGAACAGGCTACGGGTAAGAGGGACACTTGTACGGAAATTAAACACTTAGAGATATTTAAAGATATTAAAAACCAAATTAAATGATAATACTCATAAAAATAAGTTAATGAAATTAACTTCAAATACTTAGGTACCTAAAAGGGCTTTTTTATACGGTTAGATACCGTATATACCTAATAACAATGTACGTACGACTATTTCAGCTATACGACACAGGGGGACTATATTTAGGACACATCCTTGGCACACCAATAAAAATAACGATTAATTTACAATGTCAACTTATTGTTAACGTCTCGCCCTTATTATCTCTTTGTTTTCGTAATAGGTTAATAGTGTTATCAGTAAACCGCGCTCTGCTCAGTCATTATTGACTGCCATCCCGTAAAGAACACATTTAAAATGTATCGAGTGTTGTTATTTCTCACTATTTTTAATTTTGTGGAGCCTCATCAGTGGTGCAACCAGCATCCAACCCTCTGCCATAGAAACCATCACGATTACAAGCGCCATCATGATCACAGGGACGAGAGATTCTTCCATCGCCTTGCCAACGACCTTATCGAAGTCGACAACAAAGCTAAAGATTTCTGCGTTCAAAATCAAGGGATCACTACTAAAGAAATTTATGAGCAAGATGTCTACAAATATATTGTAAGTCTTCCTAATTACAATGAGAGTAAAATTGAAGTGAAGATCAAGCATCGTGTGCTTTACATCAAAGCTGACAAAGCCGATAACAATAAGTATGTGAACGTGAAGATACTAACAGATCTGCTCAATACTGCTTCTGCTAAGTGGTACTACGGTAACGGAGAACTAACAGTTGCTGTGCCTTATAAAGTGTCTGTGGCGACGGAAGTACCAACGAGCTGTGGAGATGAAATCAACAGCAACGTTCTCGAAGTCCGCAAGTCTGATTTTGATCCCAATGAAGCACCAGAAATTGACGTGAGGTTCTCAAACAAGGCTGCAAATGTAAATATTACGGAAAATATTGTGTAATTATGAGATTTTCTTTATCAACTTGATGTTTTTTGAGAATCGGAAGTGGTTGTAACTTCATTATTGATAGCCTGTGGCAAAGTGTATTTTCTCAAGGTTTCCCGAAATGTATAATTATGTAGTGACCCCAACAGATACAAACTATTTTTCAAGTTTTAACTGGTCAAACCAGCTTACTCTAAGGACAGCTTACTCTACTTTCTTATGAAAATATTTGAATTTGTGTTTATTAAAAGTACTCACACTACTTCGTTTATTTTGTTAGTTTTATTACTCGTAAGTTTATGGTATTGGCTTATTTTGTATTATATTATTTGTTTAAAATATTTCTAAGTATATTGTTACCCGCACACCAGTGCCGCACAGCAGTGTTTTTATCTCTTTATTTATTTAGTGTAAGATCATAATGATCAAATCAAAACCCATTCAGTCAACTAAAATCATGTAACAATTTTTAAGTACTTAAAACTTTATTCTAAAGTGCTTTGATAATCATACAGTATAATATATGCACCTATGTTTCAGGAGTGTATAATATTAATCACACTTTTATTAGGATTAGTGTTCTAGTTTTGGTACCACATGATAATACCTACTATAAATTACGTCTGCGATATGTATTAATGACTAGCACAAGTTGTTGTGTTGCTAAACCTGGTCAGAAAGCATCTTAGGTAGGTACTTCAGCAATGAACATGTTTTAGTAGTATACAGTATATAGGTAAAAAACTTAAGTAAGTCACCTGTTGTATGTAATTGTGACGTGTTCGAATAGACAAAACATGTTTAAAAGACACACACAAACAAAAAAAATGTCTAATCGAACACGTCACAACTACATACAACAGGTGACTTACTTAAGTTTTTTACCTATACCCACAATCGGTACGGTAGGTATAACTTGATATTTTAGCTCTTTACTTGTGTGCTAATTTTACTTGTCGAACGAACGAGCGAAGCGAAGTCAAGTTCTTACATTCTACTTGGAACACATGACTGTATAGGTGCACGTTCCGGCATTTCGATGTTTTTAAGCTGAACTATCAGATGATAGTTTGATGGGTACTTATTTATGTAAATTTGTTATAAATTAAATGAAATTGGGTAAATATGTTATTGAGGGAGTTATATTTCAGTCATTAAATTATGAGGAGGCTCGATCAAGAGATTATGGAGCTAGAAGAGCCTAGAAGACCAATAAGATATTTGTGAGGAGTCTTGCTGTTCAACTTATTTCCAAGAAAGTATGGTCGAGTTTGGAATCAAATGAATGTGCTCGGCTTACACATTTATAATGGCTCCTCTACACGATGGCCCAGCGCTGGACCAGCGAGATGGCCATACGGTGGTTGAGATCATGCACTATGGAAAGGGCCACGTGTAGATGTGTACGCACCATCGCTGGCCCACTATCTTTGATGTGCGGACGAAAAACCGATATGTTGGCTATCCCATCGCCATCCCGCCGCGCCATAAGTCATCCGACGCCACTACCCTCTCTACACGCTGGCCCATCATAGTGGGCTAGTATGATGGTCCATCATGTAGAGGAGCCATAATACTGTTTTTTAATTAACGATTTTAAAACAATAAACAAGGTAAAACCGAAATAAAATAAACATAATATAGGTATTTGACATTCGATCAAAAAGATTAAGACACGACAGATACAGTTTATTTTAATATTTGAGGTGACCTAAATATATCAGTTACGGGCTTCACAGATCTTGCAATAAATCGCACGCGGTTTTCGATCCTTTGCCGCCTAAGTATGTGCATTCAATATCAGTCATTTTGGTGAACCGCGAGTTCTCAGTTCGGGGCGAACTACTAGTATACACACTATCGCTTACAGTTATCTGCTTGCAACCTCTGAATTGCTACCATCAATGTCAAAACATAATATGTGCTACAATCATATTTTAGTATTTATATCTCTTTGAATGTGAATAGCTACAATAAATTTAATGTTTGTTGTTACTTAACTTAATAAGAGTTTCACAAACTGGGGCCCACTTCTCGAACGGTATTAGTCTAATATTATTAGTGCGTTGCCATGGTAACCCATACGACTTGACCGTTCGTGGACTAATATTATTAGTCTAATAAAGTTCGAGAAATGCGCCCCTGTGCACCAATTTTCTAGTCTTCTACCTGGGACTTATTTTCGACAGGAATGCGATGTAACTGTAGGTAAAGTAATTAAAGAACAGGAGGCTAGCCAAGGTGATAACCGTACATCGACGGACGAAAAAAAATGGGCCAAGAGCATGTCGGGCCATGCTCAGTGTAGGGTTCTGTAGTTACTTTTCTGTCAGAATAGGCTAAACGGGGGGTACTAGTAAGATCATGTACATTACAAGCATAAGCTTTGTACTTCTTTTTAGACTTTCTGCAATAACTCAAAAACAGCAACACCGATTATGTTTAATATAATTTTCATTAAAAGCATTTATTAAGCATTTGTTTTGCGATTTTTTTCATCTTGGTACCCAAGGTTCAAAAGTTAGAAGGGGGGGCACATATTATTTTCTTACCGTCCAGTCGCTATGTATGATTTATATATCCTTGCTAACTTACAGTTTTCTATCACGGAATAAAGCCTCTGACGGACAGACAGACCCTAGTTTAGTTGACTACGGATCGCTAAAATGTATCGGGGGGACAGATACTACAAAAAGCACGTGACCTTGTCCAAATTGGTGTTTTCTATCAACGATTGTCATCTTGGCTAGGCCAAAACAACCTAATATGGAAGGATGGTAGGATGGCCTGAGGGTCCAAAACATGCCAACGAAACGAATTTCGACCCAGGTATTTGTGTGTTAATTACAAATATTTCTTCCTGATTTATGGATGTTTTATTTGTATATAAGTATTTATATTGTCGTCTGAGTACCCAATACCCACAACTACTGAGGGCTTAACGCGAACTACGTTCGACGTGTTGCCTCCCTGTTTCACTTACGTACGAATTCACAAGTGCGATAGAGAGGCAACACGTTGAACGTGGTTCGCGGTAGGCCCTCTGATGTGCCGGCGGAAAGTTTGTAAAGTCCACTTGGTAAAATTTCGAACATGACATTTTTGTATAGGAATCGGAATTTTTCATATCCAAAATGAAAGTTTCCTTTGATAAAAATTTTATCCCGAAATTTCCGAGAATTTTTACAACTTTTTGGAAACTTTCCGCAACTTGCACATTTGTACCCAGTACAAGCCTTACTATGGACAACTCGCCCCAGAAGGCATTCGACACTTCGTTCTCTATAGAATCACCCGTCACCTGTCATAGAAAATTGAAGTGTCGGTTGCCACATCCCGGGTCCGGGCCGAGGCAAGCGTGAGTCATCGTTTAAGCCTACTGTGGAACTAATTTGTGTAAGATTGTCCTTATATATTAATTTATTGTAATGGTACATAGCAGAGGTAAAAGCGCTGGTGGCCTAGCGGTAAGACTTGCAATCTGGAGTTCGCTGGTTCAAACCCTGGCATTGGTACGAACCAATGATTTTTCCGGAACTTATGTCCGAAATATCATTTTATATTTACCTATCACTTTTCGGTGAAGGAAAAATATCGTGAGGAAACCGGACTGGAAGGTCAGATGACAGTCGCTTTCGTAAAAAGGAATGTCCTACGCCAATTTTTTAAAAATAATTATATATATATTATAGTACGTCGGTGGCAAACAAGCATACGGCCCGCCTGATGGAAAGCAGTCTCCGTAGCCTATGTACGCCTGCAACTACAGAGGAGTCAAATGCGCATTGCCGACCCTAACACTCCGCACCCTCGTTGAGCTCTGGCAACCTTACTCACCGGCAGGAACACAATACTAGGGTCTAGTGTTATTTGGCTGCGGTTTTCTGTAAGGTGGAGGTACTTCCCCAGTTGGGCTCTGCTCTAGATCTGGAATGATATCCGCTGTGCTGTGCCCTACCACACAAAGCGAGATGACCTTCACCATGCCCATACCTCTCTTTTGGACGTAGTTTAAGGACATACCCGGGTCCGGGGGTAATTGGGTAGTTGACACATGTTGAATATTATAACAAAATTTAGTTAAATGGATAGAAAATGAGGCATCCATTATAAAAAAAGTGGAATTTAAAAAATTATATTGAGAGTATAAAAAAATACAAGGCTCCGAAATATCAAAAAAATTTTTTTTTTTGTCTTTCGAAAATAGAAATGAAAATGGTACCAATCGATTCCTTACATTTTATTGAAAAATAAATTGTATGACAACTATACACATAAACGCAATATTTCAGGGTCAAAATGGCAATTTCCTTGATCTTCCATACATTTAGGACAGACTTATATGATGTGACGTCACATCACCTTATCATTTTGTTAGAGGCGTTTCAATCGTCGAGTGCGAGCGTCCGACTTTAACTCTCATTTCTGATCTTTGTGTTGCTTAAATGCCATGAGTTCTATATAGACATTTGATCCTCAGGAAAATCAAGATCGTTTGACATTATTTACAGTCAAGTAGCCAAAGTGAACCCCAGGCTCCCATGAGCCGGGGAAAAATGCCGGGGCATCTCGAGGAAGATGATGATGGTCCATAGCAGAGGTAGTTCCACCAGTTACTGTAGTTATTTAGGTAATACAAATGATTGTCTAATGCGATGATTAGTGGCAATCACAGTCAGCCCAACATGGCGTTGTTTGTGTTTACGCCTGGCCGATATTACTGACTGATAATGTATCCCCAACTATTTGAACTATAGTCTCGAGCCTGATTTACATGCGTGGTAAACCTCGGTAAGCCTCAAGGGACAGCTATGCGGTGGAATGAAATAGCAATATCGCTTGCTCCCTCTATTAACGAATTTAGATTAGTGACATACAATTTAAATATAATTTTATACACATATGACATATTAAGATAGGCAACACAAAAAGTAGTACAGTAAATAATTATATAATAAAATAAAAACTAGGCAATCTAGACGCACTATTTCTCAACATCTGTTCCTGCCACATGCCGACTATTCCAATGCTTGATTAATGGTGCATCCATCCTATCTGACAACGTTTTCAGGATACTATTGTTACTGCCACCCAGTCCCCGCATAAATGAGGCCGATCTGTTGCATATAATCGCAAAAAAGTAGAAACTTTGCTAGTGTAAAGTGTTTGACATGAAAGCATAATGCCATTATATTTATTTATTTATCTTAATCATTTATTTTCATAAGACACGGCACATTAGTACTGCGAAACAGTTTGATGGCAATTAGTTTCGCTCTTGATATACATTTGTGTCAGTTAAATATAAACGTGCTGTACTGCTGTATTATTTTAACTTAATACTAAGCATGTAAAATTAATTATAATTATTCTAATTAACCTTCAGGATCAGCAAAGACGGGCCAAATTTGTATAGGTTTCCATAATGAGTCCCCCCTCTCTACTGCTCTTGTGGGCAAAAGTACGAGGGCTTATTTCTAACTATTTGTACAGTAGTAGGGGTGGCGACGAATCAGCGATGTGTTAGATCATATTGAACTGCCCCAGTAATGGCGGGAAGCAGATTAGCCGCGTTATTGTGTCAGTACTGCTGAACGGTAATCCAAATAATGCTGACTTGACGGTAATTGACAACTTAGTAATGTATTATTGATTTCAGACATTTGCACTTACTCTAATTTACTTTACTTTTTGCACAAAAGAAAACCTTACAGCACAAAAGGTGAACTCAACCACAATCTAATCAATTTATTATTCACAGGACTAAAGACCACATTATTAACTAATCTTTAAGCATTTAAGAAAATCTTTGATAGGGAAGTTTGAATTTTAAACACATTTATGACTTGAACTATTTTTGTATTTGTATTTATGGTTAAGTACTTCATAAATCCGTTCATTTTTGAAACTGGTTTTCAAATTGATTTTATTTCTATCAAATTTGTCAAAATGTTTTCAATTGTTTAAAAAGATGGAAGCACATTTCTGGTTATTTCAATTTATCATCAATTGAATACTTTTTTTGAAGACGAATCACTTCTTAATGTACTCAACGTCATTTCTCTCGTCAAATTCTGCATCCTTATGATTCTCTGATTCTACAGGATTCTGAGTAGTCCCATGAGTTTCAATATCAATATCCTTGTCTGTGATATCATTTTCGTGACTCTCTAATTCTTCACGATCAGGTTTCTGAGTTGTCATTGTCTCTCCAACTTGGAATTTGACTGTCAAGATGCCGTTTTTATATTCTTGGTAGGTATTAATCCGTCCCACATAAGGAGATAACCTAGTTTCTTCAAAATATTTTTTACCGTCGTTGCCGTCGTGGTCGGCTACAACTTTGACCGAGCCTAGATTGAATGTAACTGTGATATCCTTCTCTTCAAATCCGGGGAGATCAAACTTCATTTCTCGGTCATTTCCGGTTTCATGTCTGGGCCACGGTGCCCATGGTCGTTTCATTCCTTCTTCCATCCTTTTCCTGATGGCTTCTACGTCGAAATTGAAATCGCCAGAGAAAGTTTGATTAGTGAAGTCGTTTCTGCTTTCTTCCACGTGGGTTTTATGAAAAGAAGATGAAGATTGAACAACACCAGGGTATGGTTATTTCGTGTTTCCTGAGTCGAAGCCATCGAGAAATCCGCTCCATACCGTTTTATTTTCGCTAGAGGCATGAGTTTTTGAAGATTCATGGATGCTTATGTTGGTGCCCTGGTAGAACTGGGGGGCTGCGAAGGCACAAGCCAGAACACTAAGACACACTAGTGTTTTCATGATAAGAGTACTAAAAGTATGATGACTGTGATCACTGCTGAAGATTTTGGCAGTATGCGGCCGTATGACAGAGTAATCGCTATTTTATTGCTAATATTGTCGGGTTAAAGTTTATCGCTCCAGTCTGGTTGACGTAGGCATATCTGGGTTTTCTTCCGCAAACTCTTATCAATTCTAAATATTTTATTATCAATTTCGTAAAAATACAATGATGAGGAAACAACAACGGCATGTTGCATGTTACGCAATTATAGGAAAAGTAACTTAATAACAATTTTAGGTTTTTTTATGGCTCAACAAGATAAAACTAATTTTGTTGATACCAAGCAGATACACGTCTGTGAGCGATGTTATAAATATTTTAAATTAAAGGCCAAATGGAAAAAAACACAAAAGAAATAAAATGAGATTTTTTTTTTTTTTTTAAGGTAAATTGCCTTACCTTAGTTTACCGATTAAGCACCTACTTAAGAGGCTGTCAATACCTAAAGCGCGCACACTGTCTATTTGTATCGGAGTAAATGAGATAGCACTGTCGCATGTTACTGGGCCTGGGCAAGGGAATAATAAGAAAAATATTTAAATAAAAAAAAGTGGATTATTAGTGTAATATTTTACTCAACAGCGGTTTAGATATAAATGTTTTGAAATTGTGATTTTAATTGCAGACCCATAAGTCAAAACAATAAAGACATAAAACCGTTTAATTGTGATTTTAAGACCAATCTTTGCAATTATTTTCTATCGAGCCGATTTCGTTCAATCATGTATCGAGTACAACCACGGTCTTTGAAATATAATTAATATGAACATATATTTTTCTTACTTGACTAAAACAAATAGTCTTAAAAAACTGTTTAAGTAACATCAATTTCAAGGACATTGGGTGTTGACAGCCTCTTAACTATATATGTAGCTAATACCTAATAATGCGATTATGAAAGCAAATAAAATACCGTAAGTTTATCGCTTACCATCAGGTGATCCGTCTGCTCGTTTGCCTCCTCTACCATAAAAAAAAGTCATTCCAAGCTCATTCTGCAGGAATCTGGCAAGCGACAGCCACCTGGTGCCTCACTTCACTGAAAATCAGCGTCACGTAGTGTGTCCTAGGACTCACTTCGTGGCATCAAGCTGAGTGAAGACCTATTAGCACAATTTTCTGTTCCTTTATATATTCATTTGTGTTTAATGATTTATGTTCTATTTTTGTGCTAATAAATTCTTCTTACCTTATAACTATCAAGTTCTTGTAAAAATATAACGTTTAGTCACTACTAACAACTGCACTTCCCTACTTTGTCGCTGCAAAGTCAGTACAGATTTTACTTACACTCTATTACCTGCTTATAAACAAGTTATTAATTAATAATGAACAAGGTCGCTAGTTGAGCTCACGAAAAAGTTATCTTCAATACTTACATAAGATTTTTGTGTTTTGAGCGTAGTTTCATTATCTACTTCGAACACTATCGTAATGACGTCTTCTTTAAACTCAACTGAGGAACAGCCGACGGACAAAGTTTCCCGAAATCCAGTAACAGTTTGATAACTTTTGCCACCGCTATTTTCCAAAGGCCTGTTGAAGAAAAACATTTTCATTATGCTTTTCTTATTGTGGGATTAAATTTAGCGAGGCATATTAACGATAACTCATGGTATAACGGTCCGAGTCCGAGGCGTCTGATACTTCATTTTCTAAGATTGGTGATCGATGCTCACCACGGACATTTATATAAAGACGGGGCTTACGGGCAATAAGAATATGGCCAGTACATCGGTGTCACGCACACGTATTCGAGCCAATCGTGCAGTCTAACGCCACAACTCGATTGGTTGATAAGATCGCATCATGCGCGCGATTGCGTTGCAACTAGTTGCGTTAGACTACACGATTGGCTCGAATTCGTGTGACACCCCTGAACTTCCTGGCAGACCGCCGCTTCCACGTACAAGTGGAAAGCGCGGTGTCACAGGAACGCCGCATCCAGGCTGGCGTCCCGCAGGGGAGCTGCCTGTCGCCCGCTTGCTATGCGTGCTATACCGACGACATTCCTGTCGTTGGGCAAGCGCAGCTAGCCCTCTTCGCAGACGACGCCGCCTACTTTGCGACATCTTTTAAGATGCCGCACGCTGTATCCAAGATACAGCCGACGCTTGACGCCCTTCCTGACTGGCTCTCCAAATGGAGGCTATCAGTCAATGTGGGAAAAACGCAAGCGCTCATCACAGGGCAAGCCACCGCCCTGCCCAATCCCCCTTCTCTTTTAGGTCAGCCGCTCACATGGTCGCCCGCAGTGAAATACCTGGGGGTGACCATAGACAGGAGGCTCAACATGGACCGGCACGCCGCAGACAGTTCGAAGAGCGAAAGTCGCTCGCATGTGTCTGCGCCCGGTCTTCTGCAGCACGGCGGTCTTTTGTACGGACCAAGCTTGGTCTGTACAAAGCTTACGTACGATCAAGACTTACCTATGCTTCACCTGCCTGGTACTCTTTCTGTTCCAGGTCAAACAAGGAGAAGATGAGGCGCCAGGAGACCCTCACACTGAGGACCATCCTCAAGTGCCCGCGGTACGTCAGCAACGCAGCCCTCACCGAGACACTGAAGTGGCGCGGCTTGGAGGAGTTCGTCGAGCGTCTCGCGCGGGTCATGTTTGACCGCGCGGACAACGCCGGCCTGGACCATCTTCGGGACATCGCGCCGCATCACACCACCAGACCTCCGGAGAGGTGGGCTCGGGACTTGCCCCGAGCCCTTCTACACCAGCAGTAGCTGACTAGCACTGCTCACCACACCACACTCGGATCCAGCACGCCACACACGCCAGCTAAGCTGCCGGTCGCCTTCTCCGCGGCTCCATAACCTGGCCCTGCTCAAACGGTGTCACCAGGTTAGGGGCCGTGGGGTTGGATAACGATCGGTAGCGAAGAGCTGGCCTACACCAGCTACCCACACCGTCCCCAAAATGACGGCCATTCGACCACCCCACCAGTTGGTGGGGAAGCGACCCGCGACAGCCGACGCAGCCGTGAGGCGGTAGCGGCCCCTCATACCCCCCTGACGGGGGGTATCGACAGATCACTCACCACTGAACTAGTGCTCGTAGGGCCTGTGCTTAGATAAATGTCAAAATGAAGTATCGAACGCCTCGTTCCAGACCCGGGCCGTTCTATCGTCGTTTATAAAAAATAAGCTTATCCGTCATAAAATAAGTGTAAGATTTTAACATGACGATGACCTGTCTGACCTAGCGGGTAGTGACCCTGCCTATGAAGCCGATGGTCCCGGGTTCAAATCCTGATAAGGGCATTTATTTGTGTGATGATCACGGATACGTAAACGTAATACCTACTCGTAACTATTAAGAGGCTGTCAACACCCAAAGTCCTCGAAATTGATGTTACTTAAACAGTTTTTTAAGAAAGACTATTTGTTTTAGTCAAGTAAGAAAAATATATGTTCATATTAATTATATTTCAAAGACCGTGGTTGTACTCGATACATGATTGAACGAAATCGGCTCGATAGAAAATAATTGCAAAGATTGGTCTTAAAATCACAATTAAACGGTTTTATGTCTTTATTGTTTTGAACTTATGGGTCTGCAATTAAAATCACAATTTCAAAACATTTATATCTAAACCGTAGTTGAGTAAAATATTACACTAATAATCCCTTGCCCAGGCCCAGTAACATGCGACAGTGCTAACTCATTTACTCCGATACAAATAGACAGTGTGCGCGCTTTAGGTATTGACAGCCTCTTAAGTAAGATTAGGTATGCTACAAACATTTTCAGCTAAAACTGAATAAAAGCTATCAAAATATCGAGGAAGTTGGAATTTTTCTACTAGGTACATGTAATAAACCTACCTCATCTGCACCTATTTATTATAGATCAGATACCTCATAACTCATCCTTTGATAACCATGAATATTTTAGCTTAAATTAAGACGTTAAAGCATTGACTGAAGGTTCATTATCCTTTAATAATCATGATGCTATAAAGGAGTGTTTATTTTCGAGTTCACGTAAACTGGATTTTTGTTTGAACGGATATTTAATCAGGAAAATCATTATTTTTCCGGCAGAGATTAAGGATTTGCGTGGAATGATTTCATTTTCATTGGCTAAAGTATTTATTTTACATTTTCTTTGATTTGTTTTTTAAGGGCTTTTAAATTACTTACCTATTATAAGATATGATTCGAAGAGTTTTTTAGAAGTTTTCGACCAAGCAGTGGCTTAAATTAACCACTAAGTGGTAACAACTGAGAAAAAACTAGAACTAAAAAACTTTTCGGAACTTATGTATGATATATCATTTGATTAATTCCGATAAGGCCTTTATAAAACGCCACAAACGCTTTCATAAAAACTAGCGCCTATGCCAAGTCTTGGGATTAGCTGCCAATTGGACCTCAGGCTCCCTTGACCTGTGGCAAAAAGCCGGGACAACTTGAGGAAGATGATGGTTAGTTACTTCACTACCTACCAATACTGAATTTGACGGTAACACTTTCATTTTATATTGTGTGGTCACTGAATTAACCTTAGATACGGCTCGACCCCATTGTTTTAGGAAAAATCTTCAAAAACTAAAATGTGTTTACTATGTTACTTTAACAAATTCAATGCCAACGCGTGATATGCGCTACAAGCGTAACCGATAACATGGGAAAACCCGTATGTAGCGAAAAGATACTGTTCGTAAACAGAGAGCGCGCCTGGTCGGTTGCTTGCAGTGAACAGTGAATGCGTTAAAATAAAATTTGTATAAAGTGTTTGACAAGGAAAATTAATATAATGGATGCCACTAACCTACCTATTATTATGTTCCAAAGTGAAGTAAGTTCAAATTCAACCTTCTAAATATCTACTACATTATAGTACATTGTGCAGCGAAGGGGGGGGTAAGCGATATTTTGCAAACGAAGTCTTTAGATGCACGACAGCTACAGGCTGGAATTCTGTAAAAAAAATGTAAACGGCTTTTAATAAAACAACTGTAATTATTTTTTAACATACAATAAAAATAAATCATAAATGTCAGTATTTTTAAAGTTAAACCAGTTTGGTTCTACTTGGTTCGTATGAATTAGTGACATAATATTTAAAAAGCTGCGAAATGTACGAAGGATTTAAGTGTTTTAAATCCACACAAATTGCGAATTACCTATTCACACATGTGTCGTACAACGTTTTACAGTAATTAGCACATTAACGTGCTAATTATCGCACTAGTGCGGTAAAATACCGTATGTATTGTTAAATACCTTTCAATACGCTACCTAATATTAAATCGCTTAAAACCATTTTAAAACTTAAAGCTTTTGGTAAAAACCACTTAAAAAACTATACACTTCGTCCGCCAAATCCAATATCGTTTATTTAACTAGCATTAATGCTTAAACTTTTAAACGCAGCACAATTCAACTTCGAACTGAAAGAGAACATTTCACCTAGGCCACACCTGCATAATACCAGGACAACACTGCTTTCATAATGTGGATTCTGGCATCTGTTCTGCTCTATAGCGAAAGGTTGGTGAGAGAGAAGAGATTAGTTTCGCATCGACTCGAATGCCGTTATTATATTATCGTTAAGCTTGGTGTACTTATACAGGCTTTATTATAAATGGAGTGTAATATATATAATGCATTTATTTTCGTAGAGTATGTACAGGGCTAGTACAAATAATGGGTGGTGTAGGTATACTAAGAATTAGTAGCGACTCTGTTATCTTGCTGTGAGGTTGATCAATAACTACAGGTATTAGCAGTCAAATGTTGTTACTCGATTAGCGCCACCTACATTAGGAACACGTGCAGGGTGTTAGCGGCAATTCCTGCGGACGTGAGTAATCCCAAATAAATAAAAATAAATAAATAAATCCTTAGCCGGCCGGCCAGAAAGGAGTCGTTAGAGCTATAAGCTCCAGGGGTGGAAGTGAAACATGCATAAGACGCGAGTTGGCACAGTGGCTGCTCGCAGCCGCTGGGTAGAAAGCGGCGTACACCTCTCAACACCCCTGGCAGCGTAGCCAACGTGCATATCGTTCACGCTCCGTGGCGAACGAAACGATAGAGAGCGAGTTAGCTACGGAGCGTGAACGATTGTAACGTTGGCTACGCGGCCTGAGCCGCTCACACCGGTGTTGCCTGGCTCATGCAAGGTTCGTAGATGTCGCTTTTTGTGGGGGCCTATCTTGTAGGGGCGAGTCACCGTCTGCCGGAAATAAAATTGAATATCGTCTTATTAGGCAGGTGTCTGGTTTTTTTATCCCATAAATACTGGGCATTTAGGCCATTGTTTTCACCCAATAGCCCAGTTCATTTTAGATTCCATCAACTCTCAAATTCTTCTTATACCCTGGCGGGTGCCTCTGCGTGTGTCCCATGACACGGGCAAGGGCAACATCCGCTCGGTGTACCCCTTACATTTCATTAAAGTGTCATAAGGGCCTCTACGTGTTGGCTTTGGCTCCGCGCACGCCTTCCAAAGGTCCGGAACACCATTGTATAATTTAGTTTAGTGATGGGAAAGACATACAATAATAAAATAAAACATTGCTCTGTTTGAAATTTTGAGAAATATTTGTATATACGTTCCTAGATCGCAATACTTGTAACAAATATGTTATAAGAGCCGATTTTTATTTTCATGTCGTTTCTTTTAATTTTTGTTACCTTTTGATAAAATTTGGTGAATAGATAGAATTCCCTATTCTGTACAACATAATCTCAATTCCTGCAAAATCTTCCTAAAGCGTACGGATGTTTCGTTACTCAACGTACATTTACATACGTAGATACTTAATTTATTGTGTCCCTAATTGAGATTTTGTGTTTGTCCAACTAAAATGTGGGGTTCTTCAATTCAAACTAACCAAATGCTATCAAAATCTGTCACAAAACTAAAATCGTCAAAATAGTAAAAATCGCATACATGCATACATGGATACAGTGAACCAGAAAGTGAACGTCGTGTCGTATCAGGCTGTCAAGGAAGAGGCCAAAGAGAGGCATGCCTGGAGATTGCTTCACCGACAAGAGAGCAGCTCATAAATTTATGATGATCAGTCAAAATCGACCCATATCCGAACGAAGCGAAGGTTTTACAAGTCTTACAGAGCTCTGACGAGGGTGCGGAGTGTTAGGGTCAGCCGCGCATGTAGCTCCTATGGAGTTGCAGGCATACATAGGCTACGGAGAATGCTTACCATCAGATACCATGCTTGTTTGCCACCGACGTAGTATAAAAAAAAGTCGCACGTGACATGGCTGTGACAAACTTCTACGCTAAATGCACTAAAAAATAAAAATGTCTATGTTTTAGGCACTCGACGGCAGCACTTTCATGTCTCTGTGTTGAGTTTGGCAATTTGCCCCGGAACCACCGACATCCTTTGGCTTGAAGTCGGAGCTCTCGTAATAGTTTCCTGAACTTTCCTGCAGTGACCATATGCGCATGACAATAGAGACAGGAACAGAATAACAATTAGTACAAATGTAGTGCATAATTATGTTCCATTATATTTTAACGGAAACGTACGAACGTATCTATTTCAGTCAGTCTAACCTGTATTGGAATTGAATTTTTTATTGCACAATTAAAAGAGGCCTGTGCCCAGTGAGGGGAGGTTGTACCTACCTATGGCCTGGTGATTGCTTGTACTGCACTAAAGGATTTTTCTGGGCGTTACGCAAAAAATATTCCCACACATATGTATACATATAGGAATATCCCCATTTAGGCTTCATATATAGTATGAAATGCCTAAAGCATAAGAATCTTTCTTGGAGTTGGATCTGAGTCAGGATATCAAATACATATTATATAAATGTGGCAGTCGAAAAAGGACCTGGCCGCGTAGCCAACGTTACAATCGTTAACGCACCGCAGCGTAGCGTAGTCATCTCTCTCTATTACTCTTCCATATTAGTGCGACTGTGACAGTTGCGTTTCGTTCGCCACGGATCGTGAACGATATGCACGATTGTACGTTGGCTACGCGGGCTGAAACGCTTACGCTATTATTAGCGGCGCTCCAATACTAATGCGGTACTACGCGACGTAAGCCCCAACCGCCATAAGGTCCCTTTTGATATTGACTGTCACAAATGCATCGCAGGTGTTATTTAAATGACCTTAAATTAAATAGCAATGTCGTGTGTACCGTGTTTTACTGTAAAAGAGTTCACTTGAACCAGTTTGTATCGACATTTCAGGTACGAGTACCAGAGTGCACATGGAAAACTTTCCAATTTCTACTCCACGTTTGCATTTTCGCTGAATTCAGCCAGACTTTGTACTCTTGGATGTTTGGATTGAAATACTTAACGATTATTATTACTGTTATGTTTGCGACTATTTTAGTAAACAACTGTTGTCTTAATGATTTTATTTCGAAAACTCGGAGATTGTTCAACTTAGCAAATATCTACTGGTATTTTATTTAATGTGTGCATTGGGCAAGAGTGAAATTGTTTATTTTTCCCTCGGGCTTCTTGTTGCAATCTAAATCATTTCGTTGTGAATAATATTTGTGTTCTATTTTAGGAAAGAATATTGTACCTAACTACCTAATATTTTTTAAGATGTAAAAAAATTCATAAATAAAAAAACTGAAATATTAAGAAGAGTTTGTCAATAATGCCAGAACGAGGGTAGTTTCTCGTTGACCCTACCGGCGCCGTCACCCGTGCCGAGAAATCGGTCGCAGAGAGCTACAGGTCACAATCTGTGTCAGGCACCAGCGTGTTACATACTTATGTAGAAAAATGGTTAGTAAACGATGATGAATATGAATAATTTAATCAATTTAAAATTAAAATTAATGAACAAAAATAATCCTATAATAATATTTTCCGGGTGATAAAACTCGACTGCGTGTGTTTTCTCACCCAGAATAAGTTTTTGCCAAAAATTTCATTTTGATACAAGCTTTTATCGTTGACTGTACCTTTCTTTCCACAGGCAACAAACAAGATAATTCACTCATCGAGACAATTCTAAAAACCCCAAATACAATTAGGTTGCGTTGATTTATCACAGAGATCCTGTGGCTACCTCCTGTCTCCATCATCAGATCAGCTCGATGAACCACAATATTGCATTGTCACCCGACTTACATATGTATGCAAATTTTCAGCTTCATTGGAAACCGGGAAGTGGGTCAAATTTAACTTGCAAGATTTGATTATAGACCGACAGACAACGGGACAGGTGACACTAAATACTCGTAAAAGCTTGTAATGAAAATAATATAGGATTGTCCCATCTCTCGGCAATGGCTTTCAGGATGCTGTTGGTGCTGTTCCATACCCAGTGCATCAGGGAGGCGACTCGCTTACGGATAATTGTATAAAAACAATCCGTTCGAGCGTTTTTAGTTTTAGGTAAATATGTAACGTCTCGTATTATCGTGTTGCAAAAACATAACCATCTAGATACATTATAGGCTTTTGAGCACGGCTTTGCATAAAATTTCTGCACTTAATCACGGCAAGCTGCCTCCTTATCAGGCAACAAGTTACAAGATGGCGAGATTTTTAGTACAATTTTAATAATGAACAAGCATACATTCCGCCTGATGATATTCGGTTATTTTGTATTCTATAATATAAATAAGTGAAATATAAATATGTCGTAGTATTAACTTCCTAATACAAGCCGTTGGAAATCAAGTCCTGTATTCTATATCGATATATTTTTTTTTCTCGGAAATGGCTTAGATTTAGAAACTAAAAGGACTATAAAATGATATGATATAGGAAGGATTCTTCGAAAAAATTCGTGAAAAGCTACTTAAAAAAAAATGTTAACGCCTGAAATATTTTTACGAGCAATTTCAACGGTCAACGTGATTTTTTTTTTATAGGGAATAACGAATTTTCATCGTTAATATTATACAACGCCGCGTGCCGCATCGTCTCATCGGTACTTCTATATTCCACTTCCTTAGTAATTCCACCCCCTTTTCACACCTTCTAGGGATGATTTTAGGTATGAAAACTCTCCTCTATCCTTTTGCATGTTATATGCTATGGTGTCATGTTATGTCTATAAATGTTTACACTGCTGCTCGGTAAATTTATTTATTTCAAAAATTAATTATGGGGTCATAATTAACGTACTCAAGAAACCTTCTTAATTAATGATTACATGGGTAAGTTCTATATCTGGTTTAATTTCCTCTCCCTAATTGGACTTACACACTGTATAAGTAAGGAGTAGGAATGGGCCTATTATGTTAGGATTTTCACTTTGTGCATATGAAAACTTTCGGCTGACGGCTATTGTTTTGAAGTTAGAAATAACAATCAGATGATAGTTTTCATTAACATTTGATTTATTATTGATTAATTCTCTTCATGAATTTACTTAAGTATCTCTGACCAAACCATTACACAGTTTCGGGTTTAAGATTTCAATCATTTAATTATCATTTCATCTAAAAATTTATTATAATCTGAAATATATGTTGCTGAAGAAAAAGTGACCAAGTTCTCCAGTGGCGGAGGCCGGATCGGGCGATATATACGAGTAATACTAGAGAATAGATGCCACGAATATTTGGCATCTATTCGGCCACTTTATTCGGTGTTCGGCCGAATGTCGCTTACTATTCGGCCGAATACCGAATATCTGTTGCACCTACGTGTACAATAAAAATAAACAAAGACTAGGTATATTTAATATTTAAAATGTATTATCGGAAAGTTATTAAATACGAAGACCCTTTTTAGAGCATTTGTTGAATACAAAATATTTTATTTTTATCATGGCTTGACGACTGGTCTAGCCTAGTGGGTAGTGGCCCTGCCTATGAAGCTGATGGTCCCGGGTTCGAATACTGGGGCATTTATTTGTGTGATGAGCACGAATATTTGTTCCTGAGCCATGGCGGTTTTCTATGTATTTAAGTAATTATAAATATTTATATATTATATTTATCGTTGTCTAAGTATCACAACACAAGCCTTATTGAGCTTACTATAGGACTTAGTCTATTTGCGTAATGTCCTATAATATTTATTTATTTATGGGTCTGATTTGATTGACTCTAACTTCATTCATTAATTCAACAAAAAATATATCGTAGCAAACGTGCTTTGTTAGCGAACAGTTTTCATAATAATTGTGATTCGGTCGCCGAATATTCGGTGTTCGCTTAAATCACTATTCGGTGCATCCATAATACACATACACATCTTAAAATTATTTTGGCAGTGAGGTTTGGTATATGTATTTACGTGTTGGGATTGTTGCAAAATGAAAAGTTCAGACGCGGTAACAATAATTAATCTATATTAACACAACTCAATACTAAACTAACACAAATTACAATAAGTAATAGGGAGCGATATATAATCGAGCTCCACCCTTAAAGATAGGTACCAAGAGAACTCGAGGGAGCGATACGATATTAAGCTCAACCTGTGATAATAGGTACGAGACAACTTGTCGAGTTGACGTCCGACTACGAACTATCTCTGACTCCCGCGATCCCGATGATTATAACCTTGCATCAGGTACGCAATAGGAATAGCGGTACAGAACCTATAACGGTTTCGCATATGGCCAATTCTAATGTTTCCCACGAATTACCCCGCTGGCTACAAATTAGTTTATTACTTAAAGTTAACAATATTCGGACACTGACAAAGAATTACAACAAAGAGAGATTAACACAAATACAAGTGCCGACAATGGGAAGGAAACAGATTACTTATATTATACAATGCTTTTACAAGCTCATCCCTATAGCGGTCATAATAAACAGTTACGTATGCTATTAACTAAAATTCACATTGCGCATAACGGGAAAAGCTAAATTAATACATTATTTATTAAATATCATCTAAAGCTTGGGTGAATGTAGGACGCAGTAATATCAGACGCAGAAATTTACATTTACCTATTTACATGATAATTTGATTTGTTACGTTAGATGTGGAATTTAGTTGTTCTGTAAAATAACAAAATTATTTTATCTTTTAACTCGTGCAGTTGCAATATGCACTTAATGCATCGCACGTCCCGGTGCATCCCAGCTGCTAAGCGGGTATTAATATCGATTTATATGCATCCTGCATGAGGAATGAGATGAATCTTATAAGTGAACGATGTTGGTAATGATTTTTCTTAGAGTATGGATATAAGAAATATATTCTGGGAAAAACTTTTACTGACTTTTGCGTATAAAAATACCTACCTAGGGGTTTTTTGCTGCACCTATACCTTTGCTTTGGTCGTTTTCTGATAAAGCGCAATATGAATATATAAAAGTATGTATACGTACGCATGTATGTCACTTTATTGCATATAAACAAGTTTACACAAAAAGGCAAAACAAAGATGTAAATTGTGTATGTACAAAGGCGAACTTATCCCTAAAAGGAATATTTTCCAGTTAACAACAAAACAACAAAACAGTTTGAAAAATGAGAGAGGAACAAAGAACTAAAAGGTGAAAGACACCTAAATATGAGCCTAGGTATATGTATATACTAGTTACGCTCAATCTAGCAAAACATTTTATCCAGTAACGATATAAGTATGATATAGTAAGCTAGTTGAAGCAATAATAACTTTCGTGTTAATTGAATATTAATTGTATCAGAAAATAATGTTCTAGTATGATTTCATGCATCTTCTTCTTCCTCGCGTTGTCCCGGCATTTTGCCACGGCTCATGGGAGCCTGGGGTCCGCTTGACAACTAATCCCAAGATTTGGCGTAGGCACTAATTTTACGAAAGCGACTGCCATCTGCCCTTCCAACCCAGAGGGTAAACTAGGCCTTGTTGGGATTAGTCCGGTTTCCTCACGATGTTTTCCTTCACCGAAAAGCGGCTGGTAAATATCAAATGATATTTCGTACATAAGTTCGGAAAAACTCATTGGTACGAGCCGGGGTTTGAACCCGCGACCTCCGAATTGCAAGTCGCACGCTCTTACCGCTAGGCCACCAGCGCTATTTCATGCATAGTGTGAAATAATTTATTTTCAATGCAGTCCTGTCGCCAAGGAACTCCGCTTGCTCGCAACATCCCATCGCGCCACGCACCCCTCCCACTTCCTTAGCCGAAAAATCCACGGAGCGTATGATCAGGCTGTAAGTAAATATGATAACAATTGCACTATATCTCTATTCTAAACAAGACGGGTTTGCCGAAAAATACTGCATTTATTATAAGGAGGCACAAAATAAAATATAACTAGTGTGTGTGTTTTATGAAACTGCGTTAGTTAAGATACTAACAAGCTAAAAACAAATAAGCACGTTTCACGTTTATCTACATTTTAACACATTTGCATTTTATATTTGATGCTATGTCCACTTTGATATCCAAAATGTAATAAAACACTTTTATAGCATTTAGAAATGAACTCTATTCTACTCGTCTGAAGGTTCAATATCGAAGTGTGTGTGATTTTTGGACAGCAACTGCAGAACGTATTTTTATTTTTACTTAGTTTCATTTAGCCATTTGTACTTACCCCGTTTTGAATTTTAATACACGTTAAAAATTCAAATCACAACAATTGCAACAGCCATACGCATCCTTTTTTTTAAATTATTTTGTGCATTTTTCACGCTATGCATGATTATAGGTGTTTGGTGGTGATTGGTGGTGTTTAGTGCCCGCGTGGGGTTGAAGGCCTGGAGTTTTCCTGTGGGGCGCTTTGTTGCGAGACCAATGGTCGGACTTCATTAGAGCTGAGCTCGGACAAGAACCAATTGCCAAATCTTTCAAAAAGTGAGCTCATAGGCCGAGCTCTGCATTGGGCGGAAGGCCCGGAGGGTCCGATTGTGGCAAAATTCCTTACGAGATCAAAGACCAAACTGCGAGAGATCAGTTTGAGATTGGATCAATGGCCAAGTCTGTCAATTGACAATTATTAGATAGTTTGCCGTTCTAAGTTAATTTTCCCCACGTCATCGCTTATATTATTATCCTCCCCACGCACTTCGCACATAACCAATAGACGTACCGCGTTGGTTCAAAATAATGATAGACGAAGTGGTAGAAAAGGTTGGCATCCACTCTAAAGGGCTTTGCACATAGTTTAGTATGCTCATCGTAAAGAGCTATCAACAATACAGAACGCTCCCCTTAAAATTTATTGCATAACATTATTATAATTGATGAAGTTGCCGACATACTTTACACGGGGATCCGGCGGAAACGGTGGATCCCAATAAATTCCTGTCGGTCTAACGATCGAAGCTCAAGGTAGCTTGGTTGTTGGTGTACACGTAGTGAGCTGGCCAAGTTACTATTTTTAATGTTGAAATATGGACTTCTTTCTGGCGAAAATGGCGAATTAAAACAACTTGGAGCAGAATTTTTAATATCTCATTGTTTGGGTTTTGATTTGTAAAGGTGCAGTGTATCTCATCATGCAGAAAAGTCTTGATTAAATAGTAGGAACAGATGGACTTGTTATGCAAAGTAGTAACGTAGGTCTATGAAATTCTCACAGTATCTGTACTGGATCGTCTATACCCTCAGATAGTTTTCTTGTATTATGAGTTATATATACGAACTATTTATTTTTATATGGTAAACTCGGTTTCAAACAAAGCCTATATAATAAAACTATGAACTCGCAATTAAAATGTGTATACAATGTAATAATATAACTTTACAACAACCCGACATATCAGATACTCCCTTAAGACCACATTGGCTACTCTTCTACACGTAACTTTCGCGAACTTGGCCAGCTTTCTCTCACTTGCAGACTATAATAAATTCCCCCAAGTTGTAAGGTCGAAGAAACTCGACGAACCGTTTATAAGTTCATACATGCAAACTTGGGTGCACTCAAGTGATTATGGGTGCGAATATCTGGTACGGAAGTTATGAAGTTTTAGATCTGTGAATGTATATAGTAGTCAAGAACGTGCATTTAGGGTGCCTCTGTAAATGCACCGAAAGTTTTGCACACCCGAAAATTTTAAAGCTTTTTTGTTTAATATAAATGATGACGGAGATGGCGGGACAACCTAAGACACCTTCATCAGTAACTGGCCAGAAATAGCACAACAGCGGGAGCTGTGGAGATCATGGGGAGAGACCTTCGCCTAGCAGTGGAACACTATATCGGGCTACTAAAGAAAAAAAATGATACCCATAGATGAATGTCATAGTGACTACTATATCTTTATGTTTTGAAAAGATTGCTGTTACATGACCGCATGCCGCATGCATTTCTAAGTAAACTTACTTTTTTGTAGAGCTTGCAGCCCAAGGCACTAGATACTGGAATATTATTTTTATAAAACATATTACATACAATACGAAAATACGACCGAAATGATGATGCAACCCCAAAATCGCATAAAAACTGAAAATGGCTCTTCCATAAAAAAAAAAAACGTATTTCACCGATTTGCGAGACCGAATTCCATAAGTGTTTCGTAAACAAAGTTTTGTACTCAAAGAATCTAACACTAAAAAATCGACAAGTCAAAAGGGTTGGTACCTTAGTAATAGTTTCTCAGTGTGTGTCATGTCAAACAATATGGCTAAGGCTGATTCAATCACTTGCTATATACTCGTATTGCGCACGAAATATGTAAGATTGTTATTGTCTTATATTTATATACTCTGGCACAGCCACCTTGTCATTAGAAAAAGGCGGCAATTAAAAAAAAATTAACCCATGAAGAGTTGACTTCTCATAGAAAATATAAATTTCGCGCATTTTTCTACTGACAATTTGGGTAACACACCCATGCGCTATGCTCATTATAACTTTTTACACAACATTGACAATAAATATATAAAAAAGTGTTAAAAAACAGCCTGTACGTAAGAGGAGCTGTAGCTGGCAGAATGGCAGGTTGAAGAATGGAAGCCGGGTTTTCTGTTCGGTGTGAAAAATGACTATCGTGTGAACGACGAGTATTATGGGCGCGTGTTCGATATATTCACGTTGAAACAAATTCGAGTTTACACAACAAGTCAAAGCCCTTCCTTGTTACAAATTGTCGTTTGTTTTCTGTGCCGACTGTCATTTGTCTTTGACTAATTCAATAATCTTTTTCTGTTAATATTGGGCCCTTTTGTTTATACCTGTAGTTGTATACCTACTACACATTTATGATTTATAACTAATAGGGAGTATTACTGCAATGTTCTGCCGCCAGAGTGCAGCACTAGCACCTATCGTAAATCAAGTAACTTATACATATTGTCCTTTAAATTGTTTTTTGAAAAGTTTTCACAGATAATAAAATAGGGCATTGATGCATCAAGGCGCTTTGTTTACTAACGGCCTACAGAGAAATGCGAAAAATATTTCCTACATTTCTATATTTTAAAGTAATGTAATCACTCGGGCATCCAAATCTCTGTTATGTTTAGTACAACACAGACGAAACTCAATATGTTACTTTTTACGAGGACCTTTCTCATATATGAGTACCCAATCTCAACCCTTCATCAAACATGCAAAAACACATTGAAGATCTAGACAAAGTTATTTATTCCAGCGGGGACTGGGCCCAATTCGACTTGAAAAATTGATGGGCAAAGGTCAAATTTTGTTCATCATGTCATTACGGTCGACCCTTAGAATTTGACAGTTCAGCCATGATAAGCTGATCTCTCTCTAGGCCTACCCCTTTTCTTCGATGGTTAATGTTAAATTTTCACCTACTTTTAACCGAGGAGGGTCTCAACTGGCAGGAAAGGAACCTGTGTGCAGGAGAGTATATTAAAGACAACTAGCGACCCGCTCCGGCACGGGTATATTGTATTATACAAAATTAAAAACCCTTCTTTTAAATCCTAGAGGGAGGGAGGGAGAGGATCTATTTGAAAAAAAACCGCATCAAAATCCGTTGCGTAGTTTTAAACATATAAGCATACATAGGGACAGACAGACAGCACAAAGCGACTTTGTTTTATATACTATGTGGTGGTGCGTTTGGTTTTAGTTAAATGGAGGTAGTTTTAATTTTTGTTGACATTTTCTAAGATACGAAACGTTTTTTCCCAACGTATTTTTGGGCCAGCCTGTAGTTTTCCAATAACAATGTTTAC
The DNA here is from genome assembly GCF_033807575.1 of Cydia pomonella. NCBI lineage: Eukaryota > Metazoa > Arthropoda > Insecta > Lepidoptera > Tortricidae > Cydia > Cydia pomonella. The sequence continues at coordinate 20,650,610 of NC_084708.1, read as the reverse complement.
AAATAATGGTACCTGAGTGAAAAAAACTTTGTCTCGGGCGAGACTCGAACTCGCAAGTCCGGGATACCAGCCCGCCGCTCTACCAAGTATAGTAATGTTTAGGGTTCCGTAGCCAAATGGCAAAAAACGGAACCCTTATAGATTTTTGTAGTGGTATCGTTTGCTGACGTTTCTGCTAATTATAAAAAAAATAACGCAAAATTCAGTAATATTTAGGAGTGTAGGAAGATTATACCTTATCTTACTCGCTTCTGACGAACCAAAAAAACTTGGTTAATTATTTCTAGGGTCTGTCCCTAAGGCGATCCATCAAGGAGGCTCAAGTTTTTAAGTATAGGTAAGTACCTACTACTTATATATAATTTATTCATCGTTTTCTTTGAGGAAAAACTAACAATACAACTTTTTTATATTCTTAATTAATGAAATGTGAAAAATCTTGTGTAGATGATAAAAGTTGGATTTAATACTGTTAGAAATTCTTGCAACGATAAGGCGTACAAAATAAAAACCGGAGGTTAAATGACCGAATTCGAACCCCAATTCAAGCACGAATGAATGCGTTTCCTGAAAAAGGAAAAGAAAAAGGGAAAATAGGGAAACAGGTAAGGACCTAAAATATAAAAATACAGAAAATAGTTTATTGCTCATAAACAAGAAAACCAATTAAAAAATGAGTCGATCTTAAGGGAAATAAACCGGCCAAGACCATATCGGGCCATGCTCAGAGTAGGGTTCCGTAGTTACTCTTCCGTCACAATAAGCTAAACTGGAGCTTAAAGTAGGTATACTAGATTGTTAACCAAGGGATGAACTGTGGATGTACGTCTTTTTACTATGAAGGGGAAACTTTTTGCGTTTTGCTAGTTGACTACGGAACCCTAAAACACTTTATAAAAATATGTTATTTGCCCTTGAGGCGCGAGTCCGACTCGCACTTAATATACACTATTCTATATTCAGTAAACCATAACTCAATTCCTAGTCTCAACCCAGGGGGGGTTGGAAAGTCGCTCTCGTAAAAACTAGTAACCCACGTTTATTTTTGGGATTACTTTGCCGAGCGCTCGCCAGTCTCAGCGATCCACGCAAAGCCAGCACGCAAAAAGGCTACGCAAATATTATCTTCCTAATGAACAACGTTAGGAAGATGATGACGATTTGATTTACGTAGGAAAGGCGCATGCTTGATATAAAGGCTTAAATTAATGTTTCATCATTACAAATACTCCCGCCGAGACGTGGGCGTATTCTTTGCTGTTATAACTCGAGAGCCCGATTAAGATTTAACAACATGTTACGGTTTTTTATTTTGATACGACATTGAATATCGCTCATGCTGAATGGTGCATACGAAATGAAGCGAATATCGTGGTAATATGTACGCCAATCAACAAGAAGATTGTTAAGGTCAGTACGCAAGGTGAGTGCGTAAAATACGGCCCGCGGGCCAGCCCCAGCCAGCTAAAGGATTTTATCCGGCCCGCCGCGCCGCCGGTCCCATGAAATAAGTAGTATAAGGCATTGGCCCACGATAATCGCAAACCAAAATACATTACTGCTCTCAGGCTGCGTTCCGGACTCATACCACTTAATAGTTTCGGATTCATAATGGATAAGAACCAGTCACCAAACTGTACCGAATGTGGAGTGGAAGAAGATGTGTTCCATATCTTGGTGGAATGTGTTCGAAACGAGGCTGAGAGGATAAATTTCATGCAAAAATACAATTGTAATTTATTTGACATAGGTGAAGTTAACTTAATTTTAGCCTTCCCGCAATCAAAAAAGGCGAAGAAGATATATGAGATTGATAATCTAGGTATTAAAGGCGAAGAAGATATATAAGATTGTTAACCTAGGTATTAAGCGTAGATAATAAGAGTTGATTTGTTTTGCTATGTCACAATAAGGGTGACATTTTCAATTGTGAAAAAACCCTTTTTTCAATAAAGATTAAAAAAAAACATTTTTGCTGCAATTCTGGTCCTCGTCTTAAATTTCTTAAACTTTAGGGCCTTATCATTATTTTTTCATTTCCATAGTATTAATATATGGCATTATTCAGAAACATGTATCAAATGTAACATGCCGTTGATAATTTACTATCCCTTTAGGTAATTTCATCATTTTAAAACAGTTGCTTGTATGAGACGTTTAACATATGGTTACTAAGTTTTATGAATAAGAAGGTTATATTTTACCAGATACTGAACACTGTGTGATTACATCCGTGGTGGTCTCCTGTACTACACTTACACAGGAATTTTAATTTCCTTTCACTTAAAATCCTGTCTCAGCTAAGAATGATAATCACTCAGGTCTTGAGTCTACGACAAACAATAATGCTCTCTAGTCCTTTCAGTTTAAGGCACATTATTGTACACGCGTTCGTAAAATGAAATAAATAACCATGATAGGGTGATCACTCATATTTTCTTTTTAAATGTAAAATATGATAAATAACATTTAATGGCATTTTCGGCCTAAAAACGGGTACAATTCATTATTGTAGAGCTCCATTAAAAAAGGGTTTTTTGAAGTTCAACCCCAAGAGGGGTTAAAATTGAAAGCTATTGAACTGATTCGATGCTAGTTTTTAGGGTTCCGTAGTCAACTAGGAACCCTTATAATTTCGCCATGTCCGTCTGTCTGTCTGTCTGTCTGGCCGAGGCTTTGCACCGTGGTCGTTAGTGCTAGAAAGCTGAAATTTCAAAAGTTGTGGTTCAAAAGTTAGAGGGGTCTAACTTTTGAACCATAGGTCCAAAAAATATGAAAAAAATCTTGGAAGTAGAGCTTAAGAAAGACATTAAAGGAAAACTATAGCGGATATGATCAGTTTAGCTGTTTTTGAGTTATCGCAAAAAGTTTCCCCTTCATAGTAAAAAGACGTACACCCACAGTTCATCCCTTGGTTAACAATCTACCATACTTTAAGCTCCAGTTTAGCTTATTGTGACGGAATAGTAACTACGGAAGCCTACTATGAGCATGGTCCGACATGCTCTTGGCCGGCTTGGCCATACTACCTTTTAAACTAACTAGTTAATAATGTGGCTTAGCGATCAAAGAAGGTCTTGGTGTGACTAGCCATATGCCTATTATATTAGCCTCGATTTTATATTAAAATACATAGAAAAATAACGAAATACCTTGTAAAAACAAGTCTTCTTCATTTGCATTTTTCATTCATAATTTCACTGCGTATTCTGACAATTACGACTTGAAGGACACGTTTCCGTATTTCACCACTTGTGATGACAATTAAATACGTAACATACAGTAAACATTCATTATTTTGGTTTATATCAATGCGCGAAAATAATAAATAATATTAAGACCGCTAGTTGTTACCTGGTATTAGTTTTCTTTGAAAAGAATATTTGTAGTCTTACGTGCATGTAAAATGTATAAGTATTGGTACAAAAAACATTGACTTACTTAATAATAAACATAAAATATTTCAATACAGGCGTTATTTTCAGAAAACAAAACTATAATACCTGAAATTAAATAATGGTGTTAGCATATTCATGTTTGACAGGTTTTGGAACGATCCCTTTTTTATCGATTGTTTTGGTCTACTTAAACTGACTATTAAGCAAATACTGTCATTGTGAGCGTAAACGACATTGTGTGCGTGAACAAGGTAGTGTGCGTAAACGTCATTGAAATTATCTCCGTCTTTCTCTGAGCCGTGTATGCGAAAGAGACACAGTTGATAATTGGCATTAATGTGAACGTTATTGTATAGGGAGTATGGATTGGTAAATAAGATGTAACTTATGACCTTTCTTCATGAATCGTATGTCGTTACGTGCCGCGAAGCGAACATCCTCTTCTCTGATTTTGATGCCCTGGTACATCAAAGCTAGAACTACGTCATAAATCTTCACCTGTCGTCATTGTGTCGCTATTGTGTCGCTATATTGTCGCTAGTCGCCAATGTGTCGTCATTGTGTCGCTATTGTGTCGTCATATTGTCGCTAGTCGCCAATGTGTCGTCATTGTGTCGCTATTGTGTCGCTATATTGTCGCCAGTCGCTGTTATGTCGCTATTTTGTCGCCAGTCGCTAATATGTCGCTACTAAAGAGTATAAAAGGGCCGGAAAGTACGGTAGGGGGGGATTCATTCTTCGACTATCAGACTAGCAGTATCTCTGGCTTTGAGTAAGTCAAGTTTCTCTACTATTCTTTATATTTGTTTGTGTTTGCTGGGAATTATCCTGGTGAATTTAAACTTGTAAGATTATGTCTGTGTTTGGCATTGCGGGGACAATGTTGTCGTAATGCTAAGCTTAGGCTATGGTGGAGATTCTTTACTTTCTTATCTGTGTTACTATATTGTGTGTTTTTTATTAGTAAAAACTAATTTTGTTATTTTACTACCTTTCTATGAGGTTAGTTTGTTATTTTATAAAGCCAGATCACTGTTTGGACTAACAGTTTGTCCAACTAAGCAGCTTCTCCCTAACGGTGACAAATTGCAGCTGTTTAGAAGTCTTTTGCTCCAAGTTGAGAGGACTTGGCGTCTCTTCTTTACCAACATAAGAGGCGAGCATATTCTCCTTAGTCTCAAGGTCCAGCTGTTAGATGAATGTGAGGGCATCACGTGCGTGCCATTGGGAGTAATCCCTACTCACTGAAGTCTGCAGTAATTGAGGCTAGGTCCCGTATTAAATATATTTATATATTTCGGTACTCTGGTTCGTGCTTGTGCTGGTTGCAGGGAAAACTTCTGTCGTGATTGATACCAAACACAAACAAAGTCTTAGTCATGGCAGCGTTTCCCATGTGGCTAGTACGGGTGTGGGCTAGGTTGCCGATGTTTTTATATACATGCTAGGGCGGTCTATTCTCATCCACCGTGCCCACGTGGCGATGAGGAGGGGGCCAATCACACAGACACTAGGGTTTGCTATACCTCGGTTTTGTCGGCCGAATGCTTACAGCTTAGATTTAGGGATACACTTGTGTATGTTCCAAACCACTAGATCAATGGTAAGTACGATCTGTGTTCTGGACATACTAGATTAGGGACTAAGGGCAGGAATAGGGTAGAGTCACACACACTGTTATAGGGTCTCTCTTAGGTTTGGTCTATAAAGTTGATTGGTTGGTGTATATTTCTCTTTTAAAGGTTCTAATGACGAGAAGCTATGGTTTTATATCTTGTACTAATGCTAATATTGAGTGAAATATTGGTAATGGAGTCCAATTACCTAAATCTTCCAGACTGTTACTTATCTTGAGTGAAAAATTGAAGGTTACCTGTAAAATCTTTTATCTATTTATTTTCATTTCTGGGTTTTTTTGGTGTAGAGACGAAGTACTGAGTATTGCAATCAGGTTCTAAGGTATTTATAAATTCAATTCTTAAATATCAAGTTGGGTTTAGGAACACAGACTATTCTAAGATTAAAGAATGGTTTGTTTTAGAGACCCTTTGGCAGGCGAGCGCAGTCCATTGGAATCTTTGAGTGGAATAATGCTCACCTTGATATTTCGATCTCATAAAGTACAATAATGAGCTAAACTTGTACTTCGTTTATACATTTGAAAGGCCTGGGAATTCAGCCTTCCTTTAGCTATGGGGACTGGGTAATAGCTTAGTAGCCTTAGTTTTTGGATATGAAAAAAGATAAGTAAATGGTGTCTGACGAATACGTATCGCTTCTCTTCATCAGCCCCTAGGATTACATAGGTTTCGAAGCGTTGGTCATAGCCCGTCTGGCTAATAAGATAGGAGTAGGTGGCCCGATTGATATTGCTAATCGGAGTAAGAGTCTTCAGACCTGCATCTAGCATTAGAGGCAGCACGTGTGAATAATTCATACCTCGTTTAGAAGATGATAGGATTGATAGGTAATAATATTTAATCTGATTATAATAGCGTGTAAATGGGCTTATCCCAGGAGTGCTGCTTCAATGTTACCCCGAAGACTTAATAGGAGTAGCAGGATTTTACCAAAAATATTTTTATATTTATATTATCTTACATGCTGCAATACTATTTTTATATTATCTTACATGCTGCAATACTATTTTTATATTATCTTACATGCTGCATTACTTTTCTAACGATTTAATATAAGCATATTTTAAATTACTTCAAAAATCACATTGACGTTTCTGTATTTGTAATTTAAGGCTACTCCCGTCGTCTACGACCTTGCGCGTGTGGGCGGAGCCTATATCCTTTACCACGACACTGCTCATACCTTGTCGATGGTTATATATTTTCATTCTACTTATAAGGTGTCATATTTAATATAGAAAAAGGTTGCTGAAGGTTGAATCTTAACATAATATCCTATCGATTATTTCCTATCATCATAATAAATTATTTAGTATAGTAAATTTCCGAGTCTTAACATCTAGGTAATACTTAATCAGGTAGAATCAGAGTCCAAGATTTAGTTGTTACTCATTAAAGAATCTAGGGAACCGCGGTTCACTTCGAGGGGTCCTAACCTTTAACTAGACGATCACTTGGCCAAATAATTGTTAAGGTAAAATTATTGTTGGGGTAAAATTATGAGGGTAGAATTTAAGGGTGGTATCAGCTTAAGGTGAGGTAGATTGCGGGTAGGTAGGGGAGGTTACATTTTGGTGCCGTGACCAGGATTTATTTTACCTGGTTTACTATGGTTTTTTAAGATATATCTATGTAAAAGTAGCCATTCAGGCTACATTTTGGTAGGCCGTGTCCAGTATGCAGCGTAACCTCGATGGTTATATTTTAGTGGAATCGACACCAAGGATAGAAGTAAAAGTAGCCATTCAGGCTACATTTTGTTGCCGTGAGAGCGGAGTGGGTACACTGAATTTTGGACTCTGTTTTTATTGTGTTTTAAATAAAAGTCATAAAATCTAACGTTTATTTTTCAAACTGTTATTATGTACAAAAAAAATCCTTAGTTATTGTCTACTTAATAAATAAATCCTTATAGTTATTTTCTACATAATAAGTATATCAGTCTTCTTTACTTGTTTTCTTATCGCCGTTGTTAGGGGATTCATTTCATATTTAAGACGTGTCATCACAAAATAATCAATTATAATTTCATCTTCTTGCGCCTTGATACCTGAAAAATAATAATAGCAAAATTAAAATAAGTATAACTTTAGTACATACAACGACTATCTTAAGCGAAAATAATTATACTTGTTCCTTTCGCGTCATAGATTTGTTAAGTAATTATATTTATAGCAGGGACCAATAACAATAATGAAATAAATAAATAAATATTTTCAAGTCAGTCTTTCACATATCGACCGTGTCTCAAATTAGGCAAAGTTTGTGCTATAGGTACTATGCGGCGTAGTGTATATTTCTATGGATAAGTACATACTTAAAACTTAGATAAATAGATAATATCCATGATTTAGGAACGCATATTCGTGGTAGACCCGCAACGCATATGCGCAGTAGACGTGCAAGTGGATGCTTTTGTTAGGCAGCTGTCATAGGAAGGGTCGCTACCTAGTAAGCTAGGAGGCTAGTGCCAATAGTCTAGACATAAGTTAACATTACCTAAGTCTACCTAGGATGCGGTTAGGTATAGCCTAGATAAGACACAGGTCTGTTAGAAGTTGTGCTTTACTCGAAAAATCATGGGGGCGTGAAATAGCTCCATTTCACGTAGATTTTCTTAAAATACTAAGGAATAGGGGGCGTGTTCCGCATCTTTCGTACTTTTCTATATATGCCGGCAACGCAGTTACAACCCCTCTGGGTTTGCGGTCGCTCGACTCACCATCGGGCGATTTATTTGCCTTTTGGTTTTTATATCATATAAATATTTATATCATATAAATAGCTACGCGCACGTGATAATATAGGAGTTCGACTGTTATTAGAAAGTTTATAATCTCATAAAATATCATCCTATAAGCTACAGACTGGTTAATAAAGTTCATGCATTATCTGACGGTTAAGCACAGCTTTGTCACTCATAGAATAGTAGCAACAAACAGTTCATTCTGTTAGGTACAATTAATCTGTATGAACGTGGGTCTAAGTAACAACCACACATACGTTAGGACTATGTTTGGTTTGATTATTGTATGTGAACATCATACATTAGTTACTGTAGGATAATCATGTATATATGTATGAACTAGGGATCTGATTAAGTACAGTTGACAGAGTTATTTACCACACATGTTAGGACATTTAGACTAGGAAAGCAAACAGTCATAGTACGTCATATAATAATTATTACAAGATTAGTAGTACATATACATATGTATGAGAATTTAGCTACATAGGCCTTCTTCAGAACCCTCACTATATTTATTAAGAATAGCAGTGAAATATGTGCATAGTTACTATCTACAGTCATTGCTATTATTTACTAGGGCCTGTACGAGTGCTTTGTTTTTCATGAAAATCGACCGAGATATGTAATACGTTATTGCCCTGACTAACGGCGCACATACAAAAACATACTTATTTGTAGTATAAAAGTATATTAGACATAGGTTGACTAAGGATTACAGTACTGACGACGGTACAGACGGACGGTCTGTTGACGGTACTTTTCCATCGTATTCTGACTACGGTCGAATAATAGTACATGATTGGTTAAGCCTAGCATACTAAGTACCTAACATAAAAGAAGATCTTGAGTGTCACTTTCCCTATAAGTAGTATTCAATGTAGACCAATGCTGTTGTGGGTGCAGGTTTCTAGAAATAGAGCCGTGGGACAGGAACTTTGAAGTGGCAGTAGACAGCAGCCATTGTTACAGCAAAAGTTGTGAAATAAAATTATTGAACAGGAGTCTGGAGAGGTGTTGTCCTTCGTAATCTGAAATAAATAGGCAAGCATTAGAAAAAATCTGTTAAAATTAAAGAGGAATAGGTAGCATTATATTTTCCTTTTTGAGGGTCAATTTTAGTTAGGCTATATATCAACAATTTTCTTAAGGCATCCATTCGCGGGGGCGCGTTATTATTTTCAATACATAAAAGGATATATAAACCCATTTTATAGAAATATTAGGGTTCATAATGTAAAAATAGGTGGTACTTAAATTTTGCAAATAATTCTAAAAAGTTTGAAAATCTTTGCCTTGCAGGACATACTTCCTTAATCTAGGTCACAAATAAGCTAGGTTAAGTCGAATTAGTCAATAGAATAAGAATAGGTTATGTAGGGCTAAGCACATTCTTCATTTCTTCGCTCATTCATTGAGAACGCGCCGTTTAGGTATTTAAAATATAAGTGTCAGTCAAAAGGCATGAGTCTCATACATAACAATACATTTTGTACAATATATTATAATAAGATAAATTACCTTTCATAAATAGAAGCATTCAGTAAGTGTACATTGAGGGTAGATGTATTGACTCTGCGGGGCACTGTCAGTTCTCCGGAACACTGAAATTGAAAATGTTTAGCTTAAGTAGGGTATATTTAAGAAAACTTAATTTCAAGTCTCTTTCAAGGGTTTTATTTTCTACTATAAGATACTTCACATACATCACAGTTCAGAAAAAGGAAGACTAAACAGTTCAGATTTCTTTATGACAAATGAAGAAAATTAAGTTGCTTATTTTACTAAGTAGGCTTAATTCTAAAGATAGCTTTTCAAGGTGGCATTGGTTACTATACTTACTTGAAAATTGTGGTAAGACATGGAGAAACAGGAATCATGAAAATAACCATGGCGATTTCCTTCGCTTGGCTTAAGTTTAACTGACTGCTAGGTGACCTAACGGCCAGGTATCAGGAAACCATTCTGTTTGCTGAAAATTTAAACATATGTATATTGTACATGTTATTGCATTAAGTAGGATATTTGAGACCGATAAAAATAAATGAGTAGATAGCAAACATAAAAATGACCAACTCAATGTACTGCGCGTGGTCAATGTTCAAAATAACATAGTAATAGGATTTATACAAAAGTCAGTCTGAAATTATATAAACTTGAGGATAGCTATTTATAAGTATTATTAGAAGTGTTTATTTTAAATTAGAAAGGTTTTAATATAAAAAAAAAAAAAATTTTAGTCCTAAAAATTATTAAAGCGAGAAAGTTTTTTCCAAAATTTCTGTTTTTAAGTAGGATTAAGAAAAAAACCTTTTGCTTTGAGTGACAGAGTTGTTGTACTTACTTGGAGATTATCGAGACTCAGAAAAGTCCATGAAAACAGCAAACGGAAATTTGCTCCGCTCGGCTTAAACATCATCAAACACTAGGTATGGTATGGGTATATATAGGCAGCCATCAGACTTGTCTCTGTTTCCTGAAAAATTAAACATATATTGTAAGGTTAATTGCAAGAGGAATATTTATGACAGGTTCGAGATTAGGTTCACTTTTTGAGTTACCGGACAACTGATACTTTTAGAAAGAAAACTACAAATTCACTAACAAATTTTCAGTAATGCAAGAAATCCTATTCATATTTTAGCTGAAGTCATCACATAATTTTGAATTTTCATAACATATTGCACTTCCAAATTAAAAAAAAAAAAAACTCAGATTTCAAAAAAAAAAGGCAACCATATCATCTTATAGAACAATAACATTTTTCGAATTCCAAATACAAATACGAATACCAAGTAACGCCTAAGGGAATTTGTTTAGTAGTCTAGTAGTAGTATTAAAAATGTCATACTTACTATTTAAGGTTGTGTAAAGATTCATCAAATCCAGCAAGCGGGGTTCTCCAGCATAATTTCAATACATTTTCATTGTTAACAGTTCATGTAAGTCAGGCAACAGGGACTATTCCAATATAGTTGTCAGTTTACTGAAAGACACATATAGTTTGTAAGTCTTATTGCAATAGAAAACGCGTAGTAAAGGATCAAAATAACATTAGATAGGCAGCATAAAACAAAATTAGGAATGTCATCCCATCAGTACTTTGATTGTTTTCGGTTCTATTCGAAAAGAAATGTGTTTGTATTGGTGAACAAGACAGTAAAAATAAGGCAATACAATACTCTAGGCCACTATAAGTAGAATAATACCAAATTGGGAAAAACTTAATGCTAGTCTGAAACAGACAATACTCATATTGTCTCGTATTTATTGGAAAAGCAGTTTTATTGATAAATAGGTCAATTTGTGGGTGGAAATTATTTTCTATCAGGCTTTAAGTATGTGAGTATGTTTGACGACAGGGCTTCAATACCAGTGATTTTTTCTAAATGACAGAATAAAAATAGAAACTTACCTTGCTAGAAGTGACAGATTTCATATTTGAGCCCATTTCAATCGGTATATCGATTCAAACAGGAACTAGGCACATTAATTAAACATCCATGTTTCTATACAGTTCCAACTTTAGGTCATAGGTCATCGTAGGGCACTGGATTCATTGAAGATTTATAAAATTTGACGAAAGTGAAGAACATGATCGTGTTTTAATCCGAAATTCTATTTCGTTTGTCTTGTACAGTTCTTGCGATTGGCAATGGGTAGAATATTTAGAGAATCGTAAAAAGCACACGCGAGGACGATCTTTTCCAGTACAATTAAAATTTCTGTCGTGATAATGCTTTGTCAACTTTCTCCATACAGCTTATTTATTTACAATATGGCGGTTAGATGGTTGTCATTTATTTGCTTATTAAGGTTTTAATTCACTGTGACACTGATAGTTGAGGTAACTTTGGTATTTATGACCTTAATTAATAATTTCGAGATTTAATAACAAGTTTTAGGCATTGAAAATGAATGCTCTTAATAGAAAATACTAATAAAAAAAAACTTAAATGAACGGAAGTAAGAAAAGTGTCAGAGCTTAGGGCTGCCATGATTAAAATATCATTGTACGTCTAGAATCGTTTATGGTATGACATGATTGAATCAATTACTTTAATTTACTTACTGGATAAATGCATCCTTACTATCATATTAATATAAAATGCATATTTAAATCTTAAAACGGCCAAATTTCATTGTTTTCTTTTATTTCTAGTTACACACGCCATCTATGGGGAACATTAACTAAGTCGGCTACAATCCGATTAAATCATGTAGGCAGTGTTTCGTATGTTGTCAGGGATGCTAGGACGTATTTTAAATTTGTCGCACATGGCCGACATCTAGAAAACATTGTTTATGATTAAAAGCGGGTTTACACGATCGATTTAATTTAGTATTAAAAATAGTTAATAAAATATTGCATTTTATTTTTAACAGGTCAGATACGAAATAATCTTTTGGCAGAGAATTGAATAAACTCAAAATGTATAAATTCCGAGTACTACTTCCATCTAGTGTCGAGTAGAAGTACTTAGACGTTCCATGATTGATCGATGACTAAAATTAATTAGTAGGTGGCGCTAAAAATCAAAAATACTAGAGTAATTTAATTAGTCAGGAGGTTTTATTTATCATCGTTTTTTATTTTACTTTATCTTTGGCTAGTACTATTCATCGATTATCATACAGTAGCATGTATTTCAAAATTTATTTTCTCCAATCTGTTGTTTCGAATTGTGAAATGAAATTTGGCAGCTTATCTTTACGGCGTCATCTGACGGCGAACTGTGACATTACTAGAGTGCGGAAGTGAATACGTAGATAACCATCGTAATAGTGTCGCTACTTGGCACTAGGTGACAACAACATCGATTATTGATACATCGACATGACAACAACATCGATGATAATTATGGTCAAGTTTATTTGTATATTTTGCTAGGGATAAGAAAATGAAAAGAATAAATTCTTAAAAATGCACCGGGTACAAGTTTTGTTTAGGGAAGTCAGCTTTTCGCTCATACATTTTGAGTTTGCCGCCTATAATATACGCTTCCGATATGTTTGACAGTTTGTAGCGGTGAAGATGGAGTAAAGACTGTCTAATTGTTTTTGTTTTCAAGTGATCGTAAAAATAAGTCTAGGTCGTTATAATAATGGAAATCCGTATGTGAGAGAAATAAAAATCGTTGTGAAGTTTAGGATAATATGTGTATTAGCAAACTGAGTTCATGACGTGTGGTCCATCTTAGTTATAATAAAAAAAAATGGTGTTTGTAACCGGGAGTATTTGTTTAGACAGAAATATGCCATTAGAAAGTGTTAAAATAAATTGGATAGTGTTTAGAACAAAAACAAATATAGATATTATCCCAGAGATTGATTATAAGTGCTGTAACAGTGGTTAAAAGTGGAAACATTAGCAAGGAATGTGCATGGGAAACGTAAGTACAGAATATTTTCACAGGAACATCTGTAGGTTGTTTGTATATGAAACAAAATTTTAAATCTTCGGTTCGCGTTATATAAAGCCAAATAATAATTTACTCAAATTCTTTAGAGATTTCGGATTGTTAATTAACATGTGTATTTGCGTTTTAAATATATATATATTTTTTTCTCTTCATTTAAAAATTAAACTAGCCAGTAAGTACGTGTGTGAAACACCTGCATAACAAAAGGAAATCAGCGAAAAGTTACGCTACGAACCTATTGCTAAATTCACCTCTTTCAGTAACTCTCTCGTGGCGTAATAGTGCTGTAGGTTGCCTAATGTATGAAGGCTAATAAGTAAATGCTTTTTGCCTGAGTTCAATCCCACTGAGTGAATAATTTTTTTTTGTTTTTGTGTGTCAGTATTAAATGATTAGCCAACTTTGCTATATTTTAGATCATTTTAGGGCTTCGTTTTTTTTAGGTTGTTGTAGTTACGTGGCTTATTATTTTTCTCCGTTTAATATTCTTAAGAAAAACTTTACCTTTATAAGTTGATTTTAAATATCAAATGCAGGCATTTAAAAAAAAGGGGGTTTAAATTATGTGTATCTGAGTGAAAAGTGGAGTGTCTTATAGTGTGAAAAGTGTTAATGTGGTTATAATTGAGGTGAATTAATGAAAACCTGAACTATAATTCAAGTGAATATTGTGATACCGGGACTAGATTATTAGTTAATGCCGGGCAATTTGGAGAAGAACAGACACCATAGCCAGACTTCAAGCGCTGGTGCCGCTGGTGAAACCAAGTAACGACAATCACTGACTTTCCTGTTGCAACTGTCCTAAGGCCTACTGAGCATCGTGGTAAATGAAGAAGATTAATGTGTGAAATCACAAGCAACTTGTGTTAGTCAAAGGCAGATACTGTAAGTATGAAAAAAATTTGTTATAAAATTCTTTTTCTTTGCTATTAGACATTTTATAGATGGAACTTTTGTGCTCTTAACATTTTTAATTTATATTGCAGTTTACTATGAAGTAATGAATTAAGCGGATAGTTTGAGTAAAGTACATTGTTGTTTCAAATCTTGTTAAACATATTTGCTGTAATTTGGTTATATATTAGGGTGTAATAGTTACATAGATATATTTGGTGTAATGAAAATGTGACATGTCAATGACCTATGTCAAATGCATTGTGCGGGAAAACATTTTTAATTCAATTCATTATTTAAATATTCATATATGAACAATGAATATTTATTATTTATCAACATCAACATCTCAAATGCTATTTGAGAAATGTTCGGAATTTTACTGGGAAGAAATACCTAATATTTCATTTTTTATCACACAGATTGTTTTTATAATAGATTATTGAGTATATTTTGAAATATTCTGCCTAGGATATGGCTTAATCATATAGAGGCAGAGTACATCTAGAGTCAATTTAAGGTTTTTATTGCCATAGCATTCCAATTTAACCCAAGTTTTGTAGATAAGTGGCTTTTGCCCAGTGGGACAGTTTTCCCGGTATCAAGGTAATGAGAACAAAAATTCTATGACATCTTATGTAATTGTTGCATAATAGTGCGTGGTTTTTTTTTTAGAGCAATAGTTAGACATCAAGAGCATCATATCGATTCTCTGGGGTAGACAGTGGAATGGTTGGGCGTGTTTCGAGATTAATTCTTCATTATATTATGTATGTACAGTTAGCAATACTATTCGTTTGTGTTCTTGCTCGGCTCCTCGTGACTCAGGGTCCCGGCCATCTGAGGTCGTTATTTGGTTCACCGAGGTCTTTCATTCTGCACAATGCCTTCGTAGTAGTAGGCTAAGCGCCTGCATAGATCATTATTCTCAATCCTTCCATATTGGCATAGCATTCTGCCATACAAACTTTAATACAGGGTGGGGTACTTTTGGCAATTGACTGTACATGTCCACGATGCGATGGTCTACTGTATAATGCGTAAACGACACTGCATTTTTCAACGGCATTAGTGAGCAAAAGGCAGGCGAATTAGTTGCGGAGCGTTGTCATAAAATATAACAATAAAAAAATTATATTTGAAAAAAAAAAACTTCGTGTGTCAATTGAAATAAATACTTAATAAAAATATATTCAGGTAGTAATTATTAAATAAATAAAACCGGTATTGGGCTAGTATGGGGCTAGGACAGAATGTTTTTTTTCTTACATTTTTTTTTATTACAAGTGACAGTACAATAATAAATTTTGTGTTTTTATTTATTTAATTTTTGATTGCGTCTCAAGAGTCTCGGCTGTCTGTAAAAATCGTGTGAATGCGTAACTGAGGAGGAATGTATATGCATGATGAGTGTTTATAGTTATGAATATGTGAGGTTTTATGAATGAGATGTATGAATATCAGATGATGGACGTATAGTAGACGGATGTACCTATATTGGAAAAAATGGATTGATACAGATAGACAAAGGCTGGAGTGTAATCAAACTAGATTTGTCGGTGTTTGCAGGGGAACAGAAAGGGGGGGAAGGGGAAACACAACTAACTGGAAAAGTCTTATCAGTAGGTTAAAATCCATTGGATTAGACCCATTTAAAAGGGTAGATTTTTCTAGTTAGTACTCTACAAGGTATGAATACACTTACGAAACCCACACACTCATCTTGGATGGGATATATCCGACATTCGACATGTTTTATGGGCCGTGAGCGTCTAGAAGGGACGAGGCTCTTTCCAAGAATTAATTAAATATATTTATTGTTTTTATTGGTATAAGGTGTAATAAACAGCAAATATTTTTTACCTTATTTAACTTGGTTAAATAATTCTTTTGTTTAGACAAAAATATCTTTGCTGTACCATATTGAGGTAATCACTAGTGTCAAATTTAAGTTTGTTTAAAAAAAAAAACACCCAAACAAACTTAAAGGTCGGTGTATCTTATTTAAGTATGAGACACTCGCCAAGAAAACGTGGCTGAGAGTGATAAGGCAGTGAAATTTGGTTCGAATTTTGGCAATGGAACTTGAAAGCTTCGTACTTATAAAAATTAAAGGTTTCTTCGTTCTGCATGGGAAGTTTTTGCTGTTTCATTAGATGCTCTTCTACGGAAGTGTACGGTCCACAGAGGGAAAGAATACTCGCCGAGACCGGGGTGAGCTGGCAAGGACGGGTTAATAGGACCTATCGGACTCACAATCTGGTATCTCTGGCAGAGCGAGGTTTCTGGGGAAAAAGTTGTCTTGGTTCATTGACGGAGTTCTGATGAACTGATTTCAAAGCTGAGTCGTTAACAGTCACTTAGTATTGGAATACACACTACACGTTTAAAAAAAAGGGGGAAATTTACCGACTAATCTAGAGGAAATTGAAATTTTTTATGACTTTCTCTGTAAGTCATAAAAACATTTAAATTTGGGGGCGGTTGTGACTAGCCATATGCCTATTATATTAGCCTCGATTTTATATTAAAATACATAGAAAAATAACGAAATACCTTGTAAAAACAAGTCTTCTTCATTTGCATTTTTCATTCATAATTTCACTGCGTATTCTGACAATTACGACTTGAAGGACACGTTTCCGTATTTCACCACTTGTGATGACAATTAAATACGTAACATACAGTAAACATTCATTATTTTGGTTTATATCAATGCGCGAAAATAATAAATAATATTAAGACCGCTAGTTGTTACCTGGTATTAGTTTTCTTTGAAAAGAATATTTGTAGTCTTACGTGCATGTAAAATGTATAAGTATTGGTACAAAAAACATTGACTTACTTAATAATAAACATAAAATATTTCAATACAGGCGTTATTTTCAGAAAACAAAACTATAATACCTGAAATTAAATAATGGTGTTAGCATATTCATGTTTGACAGGTTTTGGAACGATCCCTTTTTTATCGATTGTTTTGGTCTACTTAAACTGACTATTAAGCAAATACTGTCATTGTGAGCGTAAACGACATTGTGTGCGTGAACAAGGTAGTGTGCGTAAACGTCATTGAAATTATCTCCGTCTTTCTCTGAGCCGTGTATGCGAAAGAGACACAGTTGATAATTGGCATTAATGTGAACGTTATTGTATAGGGAGTATGGATTGGTAAATAAGATGTAACTTATGACCTTTCTTCATGAATCGTATGTCGTTACGTGCCGCGAAGCGAACATCCTCTTCTCTGATTTTGATGCCCTGGTACATCAAAGCTAGAACTACGTCATAAATCTTCACCTGTCGTCATTGTGTCGCTATTGTGTCGCTATATTGTCGCTAGTCGCCAATGTGTCGTCATTGTGTCGCTATTGTGTCGTCATATTGTCGCTAGTCGCCAATGTGTCGTCATTGTGTCGCTATTGTGTCGCTATATTGTCGCCAGTCGCTGTTATGTCGCTATTTTGTCGCCAGTCGCTAATATGTCGCTACTAAAGAGTATAAAAGGGCCGGAAAGTACGGTAGGGGGGGATTCATTCTTCGACTATCAGACTAGCAGTATCTCTGGCTTTGAGTAAGTCAAGTTTCTCTACTATTCTTTATATTTGTTTGTGTTTGCTGGGAATTATCCTGGTGAATTTAAACTTGTAAGATTATGTCTGTGTTTGGCATTGCGGGGACAATGTTGTCGTAATGCTAAGCTTAGGCTATGGTGGAGATTCTTTACTTTCTTATCTGTGTTACTATATTGTGTGTTTTTTATTAGTAAAAACTAATTTTGTTATTTTACTACCTTTCTATGAGGTTAGTTTGTTATTTTATAAAGCCAGATCACTGTTTGGACTAACAGTTTGTCCAACTAAGCAGCTTCTCCCTAACGGTGACAAATTGCAGCTGTTTAGAAGTCTTTTGCTCCAAGTTGAGAGGACTTGGCGTCTCTTCTTTACCAACATAAGAGGCGAGCATATTCTCCTTAGTCTCAAGGTCCAGCTGTTAGATGAATGTGAGGGCATCACGTGCGTGCCATTGGGAGTAATCCCTACTCACTGAAGTCTGCAGTAATTGAGGCTAGGTCCCGTATTAAATATATTTATATATTTCGGTACTCTGGTTCGTGCTTGTGCTGGTTGCAGGGAAAACTTCTGTCGTGATTGATACCAAACACAAACAAAGTCTTAGTCATGGCAGCGTTTCCCATGTGGCTAGTACGGGTGTGGGCTAGGTTGCCGATGTTTTTATATACATGCTAGGGCGGTCTATTCTCATCCACCGTGCCCACGTGGCGATGAGGAGGGGGCCAATCACACAGACACTAGGGTTTGCTATACCTCGGTTTTGTCGGCCGAATGCTTACAGCTTAGATTTAGGGATACACTTGTGTATGTTCCAAACCACTAGATCAATGGTAAGTACGATCTGTGTTCTGGACATACTAGATTAGGGACTAAGGGCAGGAATAGGGTAGAGTCACACACACTGTTATAGGGTCTCTCTTAGGTTTGGTCTATAAAGTTGATTGGTTGGTGTATATTTCTCTTTTAAAGGTTCTAATGACGAGAAGCTATGGTTTTATATCTTGTACTAATGCTAATATTGAGTGAAATATTGGTAATGGAGTCCAATTACCTAAATCTTCCAGACTGTTACTTATCTTGAGTGAAAAATTGAAGGTTACCTGTAAAATCTTTTATCTATTTATTTTCATTTCTGGGTTTTTTTGGTGTAGAGACGAAGTACTGAGTATTGCAATCAGGTTCTAAGGTATTTATAAATTCAATTCTTAAATATCAAGTTGGGTTTAGGAACACAGACTATTCTAAGATTAAAGAATGGTTTGTTTTAGAGACCCTTTGGCAGGCGAGCGCAGTCCATTGGAATCTTTGAGTGGAATAATGCTCACCTTGATATTTCGATCTCATAAAGTACAATAATGAGCTAAACTTGTACTTCGTTTATACATTTGAAAGGCCTGGGAATTCAGCCTTCCTTTAGCTATGGGGACTGGGTAATAGCTTAGTAGCCTTAGTTTTTGGATATGAAAAAAGATAAGTAAATGGTGTCTGACGAATACGTATCGCTTCTCTTCATCAGCCCCTAGGATTACATAGGTTTCGAAGCGTTGGTCATAGCCCGTCTGGCTAATAAGATAGGAGTAGGTGGCCCGATTGATATTGCTAATCGGAGTAAGAGTCTTCAGACCTGCATCTAGCATTAGAGGCAGCACGTGTGAATAATTCATACCTCGTTTAGAAGATGATAGGATTGATAGGTAATAATATTTAATCTGATTATAATAGCGTGTAAATGGGCTTATCCCAGGAGTGCTGCTTCAATGTTACCCCGAAGACTTAATAGGAGTAGCAGGATTTTACCAAAAATATTTTTATATTTATATTATCTTACATGCTGCAATACTATTTTTATATTATCTTACATGCTGCAATACTATTTTTATATTATCTTACATGCTGCATTACTTTTCTAACGATTTAATATAAGCATATTTTAAATTACTTCAAAAATCACATTGACGTTTCTGTATTTGTAATTTAAGGCTACTCCCGTCGTCTACGACCTTGCGCGCGTGGGCGGAGCCTATATCCTTTACCACGACACTGCTCATACCTTGTCGATGGTTATATATTTTCATTCTACTTATAAGGTGTCATATTTAATATAGAAAAAGGTTGCTGAAGGTTGAATCTTAACATAATATCCTATCGATTATTTCCTATCATCATAATAAATTATTTAGTATAGTAAATTTCCGAGTCTTAACATCTAGGTAATACTTAATCAGGTAGAATCAGAGTCCAAGATTTAGTTGTTACTCATTAAAGAATCTAGGGAACCGCGGTTCACTTCGAGGGGTCCTAACCTTTAACTAGACGATCACTTGGCCAAATAATTGTTAAGGTAAAATTATTGTTGGGGTAAAATTATGAGGGTAGAATTTAAGGGTGGTATCAGCTTAAGGTGAGGTAGATTGCGGGTAGGTAGGGGAGGTTACATCTTGGCCTCCGAATCAAAAGCACGCCACTATTCCTAATCCTGCCATTTCTTACCAATTATCAGGACGAAGCTGACGCAGATCCGCTTCTATACTGTCTCCCTAGCGGTATCTGGACCACCAGTCGGTCTTTCCAAGTACGATCTCTTGGCAGTTTGACCCTACCCCATTCATCATTCCCAACTACCTATTCGTAATAAAAATGATGTGCCTTTTGATATTGCGACCGAACCCAGAACTCGTTTTTGTTGTATCAATTAGAAGAACTGGTTAAACTCAGACAGTTTTGCTATTTACCAATAGGCGAATAAAATAAGTAAATACCGAAACACTTGAACAATAATCGACAATTGCGAAAATGCAAATTGATTGGTAATTATAAATTCCACATTACATTGCATTTAAATGAAATTTAAGCACGATAAACTATATTGTGTTACTGGTATAATTGTTGAAACAATTATCTGGTTGTTTGCCAAGCGTGCAGCTCTGCAATTAACACCGGATATTGAAATAACACATTGTTTGAGCAAATCGTGTTACTTAATTAAGGGGGTGTGTTATGACAGTAAGAGAAACTGTGCTTTGGTAATATTGATTGAAATAAGATTAATTTGGAATTCAAAATACGGCTTGTTACAGAAATAACAAATTTCGAAGGTAAAAAAAAATCAATGCTTCGAGCGAGATTCGAACTCGCGACTTTGGGATGCCACTCCACTGCCGTCACTTTACCAACTCAGCTTCTTTCTCATGTCAGTAAAGATTTTTTTATTTACAATTCAAATATTTAAATCAGATTGCTTAAATTGAAATATTAAATTGTTTGGATGAAAGGTACTATAAATTGCTGCTGTCGAGGTAGTTTGGCGCTCGAACGCAGTGAGAGTGATCTGAGACTAAAATGGTGCCTTTCACCCGAGTTAAACACTTTACTTTTCATTTTGAATAAGGGGAAAGTAAAATACACGTGTATTAAAAAAAAAACATGACTGAGTATAAACATTTAAAGTATTTTTTGAGGATAAACTTCTAAATTCAAAAAAATATTCTGCATGTAGGCCACAAGGACTCGTTTGTCATATCATAACATCAGATAGTGACATGAAGAACACATAAAATATTTATAATTACAACAGCCAATACCGGGTTAAACATTACATTAAAATAATCTTAAAATAAATAATTACTACAATACAACAGATATTATAGTCTCTCTCGTTAAAAATACATTATATCTGGAGATATAAAAGGTTCCCAATATTAAAATACTAATACTAATAAGCTTTGGAGGTGTAAAGTCTCTCCAAGAGTCAAAATGAAATTTATAATAATATATATATACATATATATACAGGTACGTAGGTTAACTTTGTAAAGTAATTAACGGACATAAGCAGTCTTACAAACTAATGCTATAGAATACGTAACTTGTATGTATCCAATAAGTCAAGTATATTTTACCATATTACAGAAACGTATAGTCTCCACGGTTAATTCATTAAGTTTGGAGATGTATAAGGTCCCCACGGTCTGAGAAAGATAATAACACCCATTAATATGATTTGGAGTTGTAAAGGCTCTCTAAGTGTCAAAGAAAAAAAAAGTGTGTGAAATACATATTTCACGCCAAGAGATTGTTAAGCTAACAATCTTAAAACTAGTTCTACAAAATACATAACCACTATGTATCTATCTAATAAGTCAGTGTTATAATCAAAATAACTAAATATAACAAACATAAATACATAAGGTTGAAGGTACTTTTAATTAACAATTTAGGTCCACGTACTGTACACATCATTAAGTTGTATGTGTTTTATATTTAGGTAAAAGTATTTTGATTTATGGAATGAGGAGTTAAATATCAGAATGGAAATTGTACTACAAATCCATTGAATATCAAATTGTAATTTCTTATCGCAATATAAGAGAGATAAAACTTACTAGAAGAGTAAAATGCTCTAGTGCAGAGACGTATCATTTTCTGCACACTTTTTAGAACAACAATGGAGCCATTTTAAGAGCATTACAAATGAAAATGATATTTTTGCTAGGAGCTTTACGTTGCCGGACCTTAAAAACCTGTACACTCCTTTTTAGGGTTCCGTACCCAAAGGGTAAAACGGGACCCTATTACTAAGACTCCGCTGTCCGTCTGTCACCAGGCTGTATCTCATGAACCGTGATAGCTAGACAGTTGAAATTTTCACAGATGATGTATTTCTGTTGCCGCTATAACAAAAAATACTAAAAAGTACGGAACCCTCGGTGGGCGAGTCCGACTCGCACTTGCCCTTGTTTTTTTGAAGAACTTCGTACTGTATGGTAGACAGTTTTTAGCATTTTAAGGTTATAAATTATGTGGAGATGACGTCTATCACCGTACCCATGTTATTTCAAAGATACGGATCCATGTTAGATCAGTATCACATTATATTGTTGTAATTGGCCTGTACGAGTATGTCCGTTAATTAAATTACAAAGTTAACCTACGTACCTGCATGTATAAACGTGTAATAGAGCTATTATTAACAAGATACATGTATTTGTACTTGCTTTATTAATATCATCTCTCAGCAACATAAAATCAAGTACAAAGTCCAATAAGTCCTTTATAATGAGACCCGGGGGAACCGCAAGTAGAAAGTTACGTTTATTGCGAGAAAATACACTTTCAAGGAATATCTCTAGTTTCATCGCAGTAATGAAGAATGAGAAGAGTGCAATAATTTTGAAAACCTGATCAGTTGAATAAGTTTCTTTTAGTTTTCCGTAACAAACTTGGTTTATGGGACACTTTTTAGGGTTCCGTAGTCAAATAGGAATCCTTATAATTTTCCCATTTCCGTCTGTCCGTCCGTCCGCGGCTTTGCTTCGTGATCGTTCATTCGTTAGTCCTAGAAAGCTGCAATTTAGTATGGATATATCATACACGGTAAAACTAAAACGGTAAATAGTTAACCACATTATAAATTATTCTATCCATACCAGTGTTTTTCCTTCCACCTGGTGCAAGGCATACGTCACTATTAGTCACTTTCGGCCCATCTCTATTGTACCATTCTTGTCCAATATTCTTGAAGCCGCCGTTTATGATCAAATTTATAAGTACATTCATCACAATTGTCTCTTATCTCCATATCAATCTGGATTCCGGCCAGGCCATAGTACTACCACTGCACTACTGAAGGTCACTGAGGACATAAGGCAGGGCATGGAGTCTTCTGAAGTCACAGTCTTGGTGCTCATTGATTTCCTTTCTGGATATTAACGTTATGGAAATATTTTTATATTATTTGGATTTTTTTGGATTATGGTTGGGGAATCGAGAGAACTCGATCAGAATGGAACTCTTCAACGGCGCATTCCCGCTTGGCGATTTACCGCCTTCGTTATGTTTGTTAGGAAAATTAGGTTTTCCAGACGAATTTTTGTCAAGCTCGAGATCTGATGATAGAATCTATGAGGGATCGAGGAAACTCCTCAAATGTTACAGCCATACATATAGTGATTTTTGTAATTTCTTTAACAAAACAGGCATTTACATTTAAAAAAATTACATTTGATGAAGTGGAATTGCTGATGATGAACAGAATGGAATTCTTCAACGACGCATAGTTCACGTTTGGCAATTTGTTCTCTTCGCATGACAGTCAAGCAGTAGGGTTTTTCAAAGCACATTTTTGTCAAGCTTTAGTTCTGATGATGGATTCCATGAGGAATTGAGAGTACTTTTCAACTCTTTTAAGCACACTTGTAGTCATTATTATTTGGGTTCTTAGTTTTTCTCGGTATTCCACGGAATACCGGTGTAATGAAATGCACGGGCCGAAGCCAAGTGCATCTCATAATAAAATTAATCACTACATAAAAATTGACCGTTTTCAGCTCGGTTGGAGCTTGGTCCTGGTGGCGGTAAGGTAACTGAAGAAAGTTGGTTACTTATATTAGGAAGTTGCAAATCATTCTGAAGAAACTTTCTGACTATGCGGCATGTGTTTAAAATAACTGCTTTTTGCATAAGTAAATATGAAGATGGTGATAGCGATAGGGTTTTTATTGAGGTGTGTAGTTGTTTTGGGATGACACCTGTAGTAGACAAAACAATGGGTACTATGGTGACGTTGGTTAATTTCCACATTCTAGCTATTTCATCTTTCAAATCTGTGTATTTGGTAAGTTTTTCGGATATTGTATTTTGTACGTTGTGAGTATTCGGAATTGCTATGTCAATTAAAAGGGCTGTTTTGTTTGTTTTGTCTACTACAGTGATATCTGGTCTGTTGTAGTGGGTGGTTCGGTCTGTTAAGATAGCTCTGTCAAAATACATCTTGTAAGCGTGGTTTTCTAAGACATTGTCAGGGGTGTACTTGTAGTAAGGAACGGCTGGTTGGGTTAGCAAGTTATATTTTATCGCAAGTTTCTGGTGGACTATGTTGGCTACCTGGTCGTGTCTGTACTTATAATCAGTCTGGACTATTGCTCTGCATGCTCCGGTAATATGTTGTATAGTTTCTCCTGGACTATTGCACTTTCTGCATGAATCTATAACTCTATATTTCATAATGAATTTTTGATAGTTACGGGTCTCTATTACTTGGTCCTGTATAGCCATAATAAAACCCTCTGTTTCTGGAAAGAGCTCGCCACGATTCAGCCATGCGTTCGACGCCACTTTGTCGACATTAGGTTGGCTTAAATCGTGGCAGTGTCTTCCGTGTAGGGATTTCGCGCTCCATGCGGCTATTTTTGTTTTATTATCAGTTATTTCTTCGGATTTTTGGGTAGTTTTTTCTCTTAAGTTTAAAGGTATAAATTTCTGGTCATTCTGTTCTATGGCACTGTGTATTGAAGAAGAATTTGATTTTAGATGAAAATATGATCTCATTGCTGTAATCTGTTTGTTGTGGAGATTCGTGATATCAATAAGTCCCCTGCCACCCTCCTTCCTAGGCAGGGTTAGCCGTTGTATGCAAGATCTGGGGTGATGTCTCCTAAATTTTGTCATGGTGGTATTTATAGTACGCTGGAAGTTTTTCAATTCTGATTTGCTCCATCTAATTATGCCAAACGAGTAAGTTAGGATCGGTACTGCGTAAGTATTTATTGCTTTGGTGGTATTTCGAGAATTTAATTGGGTTTTGAATATGGAGTTAAGCCGGTGTTTGAATTGTACTTTTAGTCTGGTTTTTGTTTCTTTATGGTGGATCAGTTGTGATTGCAAGTAACCTAAATATTTGTAACCAGTTTTATCATCTAACGGATCTATGGTTTCTCCTGTTTCTAATGTGTACGTGTGCTTGAAGTTTCTTCCTGCTTTAACACTATTTATCTTACATTTATCGATCCCAAATTGCATCTGAATATCTCTCGAGAATATTTCAGTTAAGTTAGCCAGTTTCTTAAGGTCGGGTTCGTTTGCGGCGTATAATTTAATATCATCCATATAAAGTAAATGGTTCAAACGTATTTCGTCTTTGTCCGTCTGTCTGTCTCCGTCACTCGTGTAAGATTCAAACTTGAGAGGGTGTCCTGTATTGGTGTTGTTTAAAATATTAGATAGGGGATTGAGCGCGAGGCAGAACCAGAGTGGGCTAAGTGCATCTCCCTGGAAAATGCCACGTTGTATTTTAATATGTTCGGTTTCTATTGTTCCAGTTGGTGTGTTAAGTCTTAGTCGGGTAGTCCAATTATGCATAGTTGCTTTTAGGAATTGAATAATTTGTGGATGAATTTTGTATATTTCTAAAACTTTAATTAACCATGAATGAGGCACGGAGTCATAAGCCTTTCTGTAATCAATATACATTGTATAGAGGTCTGATTTAGATTTGTGTACTTGGTTTAGGATTATAGAGTCTATAATTAATTGCTCTTTGCAGCCTTGGCTCAGTTTTCTGCAGCCTTTTTGTTGTTCGGCGAGGATATTGTAGTCGTGGGTGTGTTTGTAAATGAGCTCAGAAATGCAACTTGTAATTATTTTGTAAACGGTGTGAAGACATGTAATTGGTCTATATTTAGCGGGGTTTTTGGGATCATTATGGTCTTTTGGGAGCATGTATGTTGTTCCTGCTGTAATAAATACCGGGATAGTGTCTGGGTGTAAAATAAAGTTATTTATGTGGTTGTGCAAGTAGGGATGGATTACAGTGAACTTCTTATACCAATAGCTATGAATGTGGTCAGACCCCGGTGCTTTCCAATTATGCAAATTGCGAATTACCTGTTGAAATATGTCTATGGGGATGATTTCAAATTTCATTTCATGTATATGAGTGTTACTAGCTGTTTGTGTCTCGATCCATTCTGCCTGGTTATTGTGCTCTATAGGGTTTTGCCAAATATCTGCCCAAAAATTGCGCAATTGTTCTGTATTAGGGCCATTGTGAAAAGTGTGATTATTTTGTAAATGGGTATTGTTAGTACTAGATGTAAGTTCTCGATAAAACTGCTTTTCGTTATTGATAAATTGTATATTTTGTTCTTTTCGGAGCGTGCATGCTTTGTATCTATGGAGGCGACTGCAGGTGACAGCTAGTTTCTGTTTAAGCGTGTCCAGAAACTCTACTAATTGTTTATTAATTCCTTCGTGCGTGGAGTGGATTTGATATTGTTGTTTAATTCTCTCTACTTGCATGGTAAGATTCCTGCTTGTGTTACCGTTAATATATTGTGTCAACCTGCCTATTTTAACTCTCAGATCTTTGATTCTTTTTTCTAAACGATGTTCCCAGCTCGGTTTCTTCTTCCTACGGGGTTGGTGTGATGGGGCAGGAGGTATTAGATTAAGTTTCTGGTGGACTATGTTGGCTACCTGGTCGTGTCTGTACTTATAATCAGTCTGGACTATTGCTCTGCATGCTCCGGTAATATGTTGTATAGTTTCTCCTGGACTATTGCACTTTCTGCATGAATCTATAACTCTATATTTCATAATGAATTTTTGATAGTTACGGGTCTCTATTACTTGGTCCTGTATAGCCATAATAAAACCCTCTGTTTCTGGAAAGAGCTCGCCACGATTCAGCCATGCGTTCGACGCCACTTTGTCGACATTAGGTTGGCTTAAATCGTGGCAGTGTCTTCCGTGTAGGGATTTCGCGCTCCATGCGGCTATTTTTGTTTTATTATCAGTTATTTCTTCGGATTTTTGGGTAGTTTTTTCTCTTAAGTTTAAAGGTATAAATTTCTGGTCATTCTGTTCTATGGCACTGTGTATTGAAGAAGAATTTGATTTTAGATGAAAATATGATCTCATTGCTGTAATCTGTTTGTTGTGGAGATTCGTGATATCAATAAGTCCCCTGCCACCCTCCTTCCTAGGCAGGGTTAGCCGTTGTATGCAAGATCTGGGGTGATGTCTCCTAAATTTTGTCATGGTGGTATTTATAGTACGCTGGAAGTTTTTCAATTCTGATTTGCTCCATCTAATTATGCCAAACGAGTAAGTTAGGATCGGTACTGCGTAAGTATTTATTGCTTTGGTGGTATTTCGAGAATTTAATTGGGTTTTGAATATGGAGTTAAGCCGGTGTTTGAATTGTACTTTTAGTCTGGTTTTTGTTTCTTTATGGTGGATCAGTTGTGATTGCAAGTAACCTAAATATTTGTAACCAGTTTTATCATCTAACGGATCTATGGTTTCTCCTGTTTCTAATGTGTACGTGTGCTTGAAGTTTCTTCCTGCTTTAACACTATTTATCTTACATTTATCGATCCCAAATTGCATCTGAATATCTCTCGAGAATATTTCAGTTAAGTTAGCCAGTTTCTTAAGGTCGGGTTCGTTTGCGGCGTATAATTTAATATCATCCATATAAAGTAAATGGTTCAAACGTATTTCGTCTTTGTCCGTCTGTCTGTCTCCGTCACTCGTGTAAGATTCAAACTTGAGAGGGTGTCCTGTATTGGTGTTGTTTAAAATATTAGATAGGGGATTGAGCGCGAGGCAGAACCAGAGTGGGCTAAGTGCATCTCCCTGGAAAATGCCACGTTGTATTTTAATATGTTCGGTTTCTATTGTTCCAGTTGGTGTGTTAAGTCTTAGTCGGGTAGTCCAATTATGCATAGTTGCTTTTAGGAATTGAATAATTTGTGGATGAATTTTGTATATTTCTAAAACTTTAATTAACCATGAATGAGGCACGGAGTCATAAGCCTTTCTGTAATCAATATACATTGTATAGAGGTCTGATTTAGATTTGTGTACTTGGTTTAGGATTATAGAGTCTATAATTAATTGCTCTTTGCAGCCTTGGCTCAGTTTTCTGCAGCCTTTTTGTTGTTCGGCGAGGATATTGTAGTCGTGGGTGTGTTTGTAAATGAGCTCAGAAATGCAACTTGTAA
The DNA here is from genome assembly GCF_033807575.1 of Cydia pomonella. Taxonomy (NCBI): domain Eukaryota; kingdom Metazoa; phylum Arthropoda; class Insecta; order Lepidoptera; family Tortricidae; genus Cydia; species Cydia pomonella. The sequence continues at coordinate 20,622,147 of NC_084708.1, read as the reverse complement.
TTATTTTGTAAACGGTGTGAAGACATGTAATTGGTCTATATTTAGCGGGGTTTTTGGGATCATTATGGTCTTTTGGGAGCATGTATGTTGTTCCTGCTGTAATAAATACCGGGATAGTGTCTGGGTGTAAAATAAAGTTATTTATGTGGTTGTGCAAGTAGGGATGGATTACAGTGAACTTCTTATACCAATAGCTATGAATGTGGTCAGACCCCGGTGCTTTCCAATTATGCAAATTGCGAATTACCTGTTGAAATATGTCTATGGGGATGATTTCAAATTTCATTTCATGTATATGAGTGTTACTAGCTGTTTGTGTCTCGATCCATTCTGCCTGGTTATTGTGCTCTATAGGGTTTTGCCAAATATCTGCCCAAAAATTGCGCAATTGTTCTGTATTAGGGCCATTGTGAAAAGTGTGATTATTTTGTAAATGGGTATTGTTAGTACTAGATGTAAGTTCTCGATAAAACTGCTTTTCGTTATTGATAAATTGTATATTTTGTTCTTTTCGGAGCGTGCATGCTTTGTATCTATGGAGGCGACTGCAGGTGACAGCTAGTTTCTGTTTAAGCGTGTCCAGAAACTCTACTAATTGTTTATTAATTCCTTCGTGCGTGGAGTGGATTTGATATTGTTGTTTAATTCTCTCTACTTGCATGGTAAGATTCCTGCTTGTGTTACCGTTAATATATTGTGTCAACCTGCCTATTTTAACTCTCAGATCTTTGATTCTTTTTTCTAAACGATGTTCCCAGCTCGGTTTCTTCTTCCTACGGGGTTGGTGTGATGGGGCAGGAGGTATTAGATTAAGCTTTGTTCCGTTAGCTTTAGCGGCTGTCCAGCCTGCACAGTAAGTTACAGTTTGGAGGGAAAGAAAATCCGTGTCCTTATTGATATTCTCTGGGAGGATTATGTCATTAATATAAGCAACTATTTTAGATAATTTCTTGGATGGTTTTTGCTTGGGAATGTAAGGCCGGTTAGTGGGTTCTATATCTGAGAAATGTCCAAGTGCCTCTGAAAATATTTCTTCTATTTCAGAGCTTCTATCTAACTCGATTTGTTGTTGGGATGTATTATCTAAATGTGTGTTTGTACTAGTTTGAATATTTAGGTTTTGGCTGTCGTTAAGAAGTTCATTATTAAATAATTGCGTACCGAGGGTGTTATTGAGGTTGTTCTCTCTGTCTGCTTGTCGGTCAGTTGTTAGTTCGTCCTCTACTTCTTGTCTGATTTCATTAAGCCTGTGATCAGTAATATATTTGTTATGTATTATTGTTCTTCTTTGGTCAGCTATTCTTTGTTCGCTCCAGTGAGCGAGCATCGGAAATTTGGTAATGAACTGTTGATGAAGTGGTTTTCGATATGCTGTTCTATTGGTTTCTAAGCGTGTTATCTGTAAGTAAAGTCTGATTATTGCTTCATTCTGTTCGTTCGACCATCTCATGCGGGTTTGTGTATTATGAGTGGGTGGTGTATTTTGAGATATGCGCGTTACTTGTGTGCCTGATGATGTTTGGGTGCTATGTGTCTCTATATCAGATTGTAATTTTTGTAAATCTTCCTTAACTTCAGCGCAAATTTGATCTACTCTACTTTGGGGTATCATTTTGAGGCGTTCTATTGCACGTTTTTGGTCTCCGATTCTCTGCCGGCTGACCTTCATATGGGGATATTTCTCTAAGAATTTTAAGTGCAACGGCTCTAGATAGTTCTTTCTATCAGTGTCCAGTGATGTGAGATGAAGGTAAGTGCGTATTATGAACTCGTTCATTTCAGATGTCCATTTATTACGCTTGGAAGTTTCAACCTCGGTGGGTGCAGTGTCGATATCCTCATGTAAGAGGGCATCCTGCACAACATCCTCAGTGTTGCTACTAGACAAGGTGGACTTAGATCTAGTCATATAAGAGGGGCGAGTTGATGGGATGGAAGAAAATAATGATTCTGTGTCATCGCCCGAAGCGGCTGTAGCTTCGACACCGGTAGCCCGCCTGCTCAGCTCCCGTTGACCGGCTGTAGTATTTTTATTGACGCGAGTCCGCCTGCTCAACTCCGCGCCACCGGCAGTTTGCAAACTGAGGCATCCAGTACCGGCTCCAGATGCGCCCCGGCGACCCCCGGGCAGCGACCGTAAATTATACCTGCAATTCTTACCTGCTTCCATTTTAATCATCGAAGGTTGGGACCGTTAGGTTGGGAAGTATTTTAGCTGGATGTTGTGCTAATTTTTATTAGTTCAGCCGTAAGAACGGGTGTGGTCAAGGTGTTGTAGACCAGTTATAATAGCTCTTCTACCCGTAAGCCCCCCCACCACGGCAAGGTGGTCCCACAGGGGGGTCATTATTATTATTATTATTATATTTTTACATTTCTATCCTATTTGTTAAATAGAATTTATGTTTAAATATAACTGCTATCTATGTTATGCATGGTGTGAAATAATTTATTTTAAATACAGTCGAATACCCCATTGCGGGTATCTTACCAGTCAACCATAGTGCAAATCTGAAATGTGTCAAGGTGTGTGCAGTGACAAAAAAACATTTTACCTCCTTTTCTACATTATTAGGCGTAGGACTCTATTTTTTTAATGCAATTGTATGAAATCCAAAATCAACAATAATATTTCTTTCACCGGTCGCCCTCATTGAAGTATGTTTTTTTTAATCATATTATGTAGTTTACTATGTTTGGCTTCTCTGTTTCGGATGCGTTGAAATTTCGCTGTAGATATTGTACTCACCTGAAATAAACACAAACTCTGAAAATAATTTAATAAAACAATATTTGTGTAACGTGATATTTACTAAACGAAAGATCTGAGGACACTCCAACCGAGTGTAATCTCAATCTAATTATACATAACTCGATGTGAAGTGGAATCAGCAGAATTAATTTAAAGGGAAGTTTGTTTAAATTACTTCAATGCTCCACATTTTGTTTTGGGGTATACTGAGGGTTTTAAATTTTCTTTATTTTGGGTTACTCGTAGGTATATTCAGGTCTGGATGAGGATGGAAATAATTAGTAGCAGAACTTTAACAATCAACATAGTATTATATTCATGAACCAGTAAAGACACGATTATTTTTAATGATACACATAGCTGCTTGGTGGAAAAATTTAATGATTTTAGTATCTCATCCACCATGACGCGCAGGATTTTCAAATCTATCCTTTAATAATATAACATAACATAACCGTACGAGTCAAGGCATCACGCGTCATCGTGAAGGACACGATCTATAGTAGTAGTCGTTGAAGATTTACTAGCAAATCACAATAAAAGAGCCAAATTTAAATAGAATATTTCATAGAAGCTCGCAGACTAGATATTATACTCGTAAATAGGTCCTGATATAAGAATCAAACCACTCCATATTAAGAATTAAGTTTAAATGCGACAATTTTTTGAATTAACTTTTGGGCTGTTGCTTGTCACCGGAAATGGAGTTTCTCGAAACATTTCCGCCTTAGGCCTGAAAAGCACGTAGCGTAGCCGCGCGTGACATTGCTGTACGAACATTGAATTTTTCGTTCGTATTTTGACGCATTTATTTCTCTAGAAAAGAACTATAGTTGTCAGACCTGAGAGGAAATATATTTCAAAGTGATGGTATATATACTTATTATAACACTAATACGATTACGATGCGCAAATCTGATATCTATTTTGAATTGATACATAGAAATAGTCATCACCATTAGTTTGATGGGGCAGCGAAGATACGAGTGAGTATGGTCCGGATATTCAAAGTAATTGAAAATACACCCAGCATTTTAATAGAATTTTAATATACTTATAATTTTTATTCTAAGTTAGGTATCCGTTTCAAGAGTGTTTTTTCTTTAACGCGCTCAGCGCTCAAGTAAAAAAGCTATAAAAATACTTACTACCTACTTACTACCGATTAACGGTACTTTTTTTACAGTATGTTTTTGTAGCCAAAATGGCAACAATGGAACCCTATGTAAAATAACGTTTCATCATGTCTGTCTGTATGTCACAGTCATTTTGCTCGGAAACTATAATGTGAAGCATAGGTGTAGTATGTGTAAAAAAACCTCATTAATGTACTAATTAAAAGAAAAAAAAACAACGGACGATTTTTTGAACATGGATTGAGCCATTAATGAGATTTCTTTCATTAATTCAATCAAATTTTTTTTCGCGGTTTCGAGGTTGGTCCCATAGTAAAAGTAGCTCAGTATGACCTATATATTCAGCCCGTAAATTATTGCAGGTGACTAAATAAATACTCTGTATGTACCTGTAGCTTTTCACATTTAACTACAACTTGGTAATGCGCAAATCAAAGATAAAAATGCTTTAAAAATTCACAACCTTGATGTAGAATATTTTTTTTTCTCTTCAAACAATTAACGGAAAAGAAGTTACAAGAAAAGAATAATTACGAAACTTTAAAGCGTGAAGTAATTCGGTCACTGTCGCCTGCCTCAGCGAACTTTGTGCGCTGGCGCAAATTATGAGCTTTAGCGTTTGTTTGACAGTTCTATTCACAAAAAAAACGGTCAACAAAATCTACGTGTCTCCGAAACTTGACACGGTACTTGCTATGGTACTTGGGATTTTAGCGGACAGATAGATGAACATATGGATCGGATAGCGGTGGAGCGTAAGTTCATTAATATGATAAAACCTATAAATTAATAAGATATATTATAATGTCGTTAAAAATCTAGGTGTAAATTAAAATATATGGTTCATAATGTATTAGATAATAAAAGATTAAATATTTGTAGTAGCTCCTTCTCGAGCGACCCAAGACTTTTTTCTTACACAAAGATTCATTAGCAATATAATCAACCAGCGATCGGAGCAAATTGTAATTTTTTTGCACGGGACAAGAATAGCGGCGCTTTAGGGTATCTACATGAGAAAACATCCTCGATATACAGGCCAATTCAAACGTATACTGATACCAGAATGACATCAAACTGACGTCATTCAAATATCGGGCATTTCGCTCGTACTTGTCCGTACATTTATTCGCACATGTAGGCGAGGGCGAGACGCACGATAATTAAATAATATGATTCAAATATCATTCTGATGTCGGTACTTTCTAATTGGCTTGTTGATCCTGGTAATAATAATAAAAATAATTTACGAATTAACCAAAAACTATATACCTCTCTCTCTCTCTTGACCAAGTTTTATAATTGCTTCTGTTTGTGACTTAGAGCTTGTTTCATTTTATTTAAAAGTGAAACGCTAAATGTCGGCGAAAAGTTTAAAACTAATTACGTGTCCAAATCAATTTGCAAAACGTAAACACTTTTCTCAAGTCAATTTTCTTTCAAAAAGTTATTTACCAGGTCGTGGCTTTGATATTGGCCGTTTCATTTTTAGTAACATGGAAATTTTTGTCGACAATCAATGCTGTCTCTGTCTTTGTCGTAAAAAATCAACTCATTCCATTATCATCAGAAATTTCCTACTTATTAGACTTACACTTACGTGGAAATTTATCGAAACAAAAATTTAAGTACTTACCTATTTAGGTATAATCTTCAACATGGCAATTTTTACTAATTATTTTACAAACTCAAAAATGTTCGCCTAATATAATAAAATCCCAAAATACCTGAACAGTAGGAAATGACTTTTTGTGATCAAGGAAATTTGTCACCTACCTTGTAATGAAAAGACTTCCGTACAAATGTAATTGTTATAGAACGTTTCAATAATAAAGAGGTTAGTGAACTGACTGGAATATAAAATGAAACAGAAAGCTAATTCCCTTTTAAAAATTTGATATGATGAAACTTCATCGAAATTTGATGCCATGAAAGCGAAATACCTTATGATACGACTCCTGGCTGCCTAGCCAACATGCCAATCACTTACACTCCGTAGCGAACGAAACACAACCCTTTGCTTAGCCAACATGCCAATCGTTAACTCTCCGCGTAGCGACAGTGACAGTTGCGTTTCGTTCGCTACAGAGCGTTAAATATAGGCACGTTGGCTACGCACCCTGATTGCATTTGTGTGATCCGCTAACGCTGGTTGGTGCTCACGGCTAAGCTCGTATCAGAATAAGATGGAAACCATGCCGAATTGTTAAAATAGAGTCGGCCTCCAGGCGTTCGAGGCGTAACAACGAGGGAAACGGTTTAGCGAGCGCGATGCGGAATTGGAGAGCTGTGTCGCTCTGTCTCGCGGTCTGCGATAAAAGACGGATTGCGGTCTAGGCCTTCCCGATATAAGGCTGTCTACACATAGACGAACCTACTCGTTTTTTGCAAAATCACGGAACTATAGTAAGTTTTTTAGCATAACAAAAAGGGTATACAATCTTCACGTTTTTTTTTATTGAGGAACCCTTTTAAAAATAAGTAACTATTACTTGAAAGCAAAATAATGTAAAAGATCATACGTGATTTATAATTAATATAATATGTGACTTCTACTTGCTGTATATAGGTAACCGAAAAATTTCAAAAAAACTAATCAATTACAAATCGGTACAAGATTTCTTTATATATGTTTAGTGCTTAAAACTAAAAACATAAACTGGTACAGCCAAAACTATTAATATTTTAAAGACGATTCCGAACGTGTCGTGTATTTCGTAGTAACTATCTATAGGTAACGCTAAGGAAATATTGATAATAGACATGTCAATATTTAATTTTGTCAATCACTTTTCTTTGCCACAAAAACTTCTATTACGGTTCAAGTTCATCACGTAATTAAGCGTCAAAATTAGTATTTTTAGTGATGCCTGGGTTTTTGATTATTTAGTGAAAATGTTTTGCTTTAGAACTGTGACATTAAATAACATTCACACTTTAAATATAATATTGGAGTTAATTATGGACCATTATTTATGGTGGGAGCTTTGGGCTATAGTTTAAAATTCATTTATTTACGTTACTCGTCAGACTTTGGATCACCAATTTACATATGTGTATCTCAACAACAGACGGACAAACGAAGAGAGAGAGGCGGAAAAACAGACACACGAGTGATCATATGAGGGTTTACTTTTTTGCTTTTGAGGTACGGAACCCTAAATATTAGCATTATTTGATTCTTACTATCTTAAAAAAAAAGGTTTACTTTGCACGCGGCCTAAACGCAAAGTTCACTGGCAGTAGCATGGAAGGATTTTTATCACCTGTTACCATGCTTGTCACTTTCGTACTTTATGGTGGCATAGAGGAGGGCTTAAGTAACATTTAAGAACAATCTATGAGTATGAAAACATTGGGGACCTTACTCTGACATTGGGGACCTTTTACATCTCCAGATTTAATATATTTTTAACCACAGAGACTATACATCTCTATTGTATTGTAGTAATTATTAATTTTAAGATTATTATAATCTAATGTTTACCCAGGTATTGGCTGTTGTATTTTATAAATGTTGTTATGTATTTTTCATGTCACTATATGATGTTACTCTTAATGTTGTATTGACTTGTAAAAGAGCCCTCGAGGCCTACTTGCAGAATATTTTTTTGAATTTGAATTTTGAAGACGTGTCCATCAAAAACCTTGAATAGGTGGCGCCACAATACATTGCGAGCAAATTTTTGACTTTGTTAAAAAAAATCAAATCACTGACAGCTCATAACACTATGTCAATGACGTCTAAGTTCATGTCATGCCCGTGTGCTCTAGCGCCACCGGAGAGATTTCAAACTATTATTTACAGCTGCCAGCTTGCCACTTTTGCATCACAAAGGAGATTGTTCTCCTTACCTCTATAACATACTTGTTAGAACGTGACATGTATGATGACAGGGGATAAATATATGACTTTAATAGTTGAAATAAGCTGCTTTTAAACGAAACATGAATAATTGAAATACTACTAAAGCCATTAAAATTATAGACGAAGCACAAATCTGTAATTTTATTTCAATTTAAATTTGAAATATTTTGAACTATGATTTGGGTCGCTTAAAGTTATTTAAATTAAGTACATTAACTCGAATAAATTTAAATACACAATTAGGAAAATGTTAATATACTTCCATGCAATGAGAAAGTTATGAAATCCGAAGAGATTGAAATTACTAGAGTTTCTATCTAGAACCTAAATAAAATGCCGCCAGCATCCTTGGTACAATGTACAATGCCGCAAGGGCCTATTTTAGATATAAGCTAGTTATAGTAATCATCTGTATATATCCATTATGTATATTGTTATTGTCAATAAATATTTAAATAATAAAAAAAAACTGTAATCTATGATATATTATGTCGTTATGCTTATTCTATGATTATTAATATTTAATGAATTTGCCAAATATATTACAAATTGACAACATTGATAAAAAAAATTAAACGACAAATTTTTAAGAGATTTGTTATTGCTATGACTTAAAGAAGTAATTGGCTTGTTTTACGCAGCGGCCTACGTAAGCGAATAACTCGCGAACGCGAAGCGGCACGGCGCGGCGCGGCGGCGGCGCGGGTGAATCAATCCTTTGATACCCATGGAAGTGTCCTATGTGGGCAATCTCGTTGCGAACGCGAATGCCGCCGAAAGGGCCGCCGCGCCGCGCCGCAAGTTATTCGCTCACGTAAGCCGCTGCGTTAACCAACTTCTAAATTCCAAAAGGAGGAGGTTCTCAATTCGACTGTATGCTTTTCTACCCCAAAACTCCGTTAATTCTCAACCGATTCTGATTTTTTTTGATATTGAAAGTACATTGTTTTTATTTGTATATTCTTTAACAAATCAAGAAATAAAGAATATACCAGAATGGAAGTCCTCCATCACAATTTTTTTTCTAATTTTTTTCTTACTATTGCTACGTCACCTCATATAAGCTTAGTGTTCAAACGTGCAAAGCTTAGCCATATTGATTTTACTATTATGAAATACTTACTCGTAATTTCGAATTAAGACGGGTTTACTATTAAAAGTTACTATTTAACATTTTTAGCAGTAACACTTAAAATATAAATTTTATTTATGCCTTTCCGGTATACGGGCCATGAGTTCCCGTCCATTTAGGATTTGAGCACGGGGCCGAAACCAAATGCAATTATACGAGGTACACTGGGCGGAAAGCACTTGCCCCTCGCAAGTGTTAGGATGTTAGGTGGGGAAAATGAAGTACTAACAGATGAATAAACCGAACGCTGCCGAATTTAGCGATATAAAACTTTATCTCCAGCAGACGGGACGAGCCTTCACCAAGATAAGACTCAACAAAAAGCGACATCAAAAATGGTTCAGGGCTACATCATAATATAGCCAACTAAGCTAAGTTAGGTTCAATACAGGGTGTTTATTTAGTCACCTGCAATAACTTACGGGCTGAATATGACCTATATACAGCACCAATACCGAAATCGCGATTTTTTTTTTCTCTCCCATAGAAAATGTCAAGGACAGACAGCCAAAATGTATGAAGCAGCCAATTTATCTTCGCTATTTCGGGGTTGGTCCCATAGTACTTAGTTGCTCAATATGACTTATATATTCACCCCGCAAGTTATTGCAGGTTATTGAAGAGAAAGCTAAAAGTATTACTTAATATTTGTATGTTGGAGGGCAGATTCAGTTTTCTGCCAACAAAATGCTTTGCAGTTTGGCAGATAAGTGACTATGAGTACTACTGTATTCTTCTTTGAATAAAATAAATAAATATTTACTACTATTATAAAGTTAATTTATTGTAATCAGAAATGTCTCTAATCCTCCTTCATAAAAAGTACAATCTATAATTCGCTGCTAACTCAAAATGAAGATAATAAAACTCAAAAGCCAGCAGTATATTAAGAAGTTTTGGCACCGTCCACAAGACTGCAGGCAGAATGAGGGTTGAAAGAATAAACGGCTTCGCAAGCCTGCGTAAAGAAAAAGTTCCTTTCAAGCGGAATATTTATTAGGCAAATTATTTTAATTTAAATCCCTTTGCAACGAGGTTTCTAGGAATGAAACGTTGTGTTAACTTCCCTACTTGAGAAATACAGTGAGTCTGGTTTTAGCAATTTAACAGAAGAAATAATTTTGTGCTGAAAGGCTTAATATTTTGGCACACTTATAAGATAATTTGTAATAAGTTCTTGAGTGTTTTATTATTTTAGTAGATAACTTAAGAAATCTGCCATTATTATATTTTGTATTTTAGATATTTTTTTTATTCGTTTGTCATAATTCTTGTACATAGGTACTAGAAAGTAATGAAATAATAATACACATAAGTACAATGTGATAATGTAACATGAGACACTGTCTAGCTAAAAGTCCCATTTTGAAGATTCAAGTTTCCATGTTACAGGCAGTTTATAAAAAAAAATAGTAAATAGTCCATAATGGGTTTTTGTTACAAACTGTTTATAGCCTAAATAACAGTAACTTATAAAATATAATATTGATAAATTAAAATATAGTTAACCCTATAAATAAGAAATAAATTGTAACAAACTAACAAGAAACAAAAATTGGCACACACATTACTTGTCACATGTTGAATATTATAACAAAATTTTGCTAAATGGATAGAAAATGCGCCATCCATCATAAAAAAGTGGAATTTCGAAAGACATATCGAGATTATAAAAAATCATCATCATCATCATCACAGCATCATGACAGATGATTGTTGCAGCGACAGGTTATTAAGAAGAAGAAGAACGGCACATCTTTTCCTGTGACTGTAAAGCCCACAAAGCTGTTAAATAAAATAAAAAAATTGCTTTCAAAAAGAAGAAAATAATGGTACCATTCGATTCCTTACATTTTATGGAAAATTAAATTGTATGACAACTATATACATAAATGCAATATTTAAGGGTCAAAATAGCAATTTTCTTGATCTTCTATACGTTTAGGACAGACTAATGTAATGTGACGTCACATTACAATACCATTTTGTTAGAAGCGTTTTAATCGTCGAGTGCGTGCGTCAGAATTTAACTCTCATTTCTGACCTTTGAGTTGCTTAAATGCCATGAGTCCTATATAGACATTTGATCCTCAGGAAAATCAATATCGATTGACATTATTTACAAAAATCTGTCAAGTAGCCAATTGGTAGACCAGGTTAAAAATACAAAAACCACCCTTGCGGCAAGAACCCCATGACATGACACTGGCGACGTTTCCTCTCTATATCGCAAGGGAGATACTTTGAGAGGGGTACGTGCCAGCCCTAGGATCCCCTGTGGTATCAACCAGCCGCGCTGAAATTGCTTTCATGTCGGCTGACCAGGGACCCAAAGTCTAAAACGCAAGCACTGCAAACTATGTAGAATGATGATTTATTTCGTCTAAATCGTTTCTACGTTTTAAACTTGAAGGGGTAAAAGAAACAGATAAAGTACCTTCCTATTTATTGACCGAAGCGTAAGCGAAGGTCTACGTTTTGACTCGGGCAATCTGCTTTCGTATGTCCGGATGTTCTCTACAGATCGCAATACTCGCGTCAATTATGTGACCATATTGTATGATTAAATAGAATTTATATTATATTATATATTAGAGATAATTAAAAGTAAATGATTGCCTACTTTTTATCAAATAAACAGACACTGTATTGCAATTTAGTTGAAACAGGATCAATTAGAACAGCGAAAGTAATTATCCTAACAGAAACGCTTAGCAATTAGATTTAATGGGGACAGGATCACAGTTCATGCTCGTGGAAATGTTTCCAAGTTTGATAACACTCTATTATGTGAATTATGTCCCTAAAGGAAGGATTAGGACTCGTGGATATTCTACAGGAACTTACGGCTTAGGTATTAGGGCTGATAAATAAAAAGATTGTAAACTCCCATTTTTCCTCAGACTACGGGAAGAGTAACTGTCAATCTCCTTGATAAAATGAGTGATTACGAGTTAAGGCACGCATCGCCGTAAATGACACGATATTTAACCGCGACAGCAATGCAGCAACGACTTTATGACACCGAATTCAAACATATTATTTTCTAACACAAATAAGACTAATGTCCCTGGATTTTCAGTGGCAGATTTCCGATTTCAAATTCAAATAATTTTCGAACGCGGAGTGCGTGCGAGAGTTGCGGATTGATTAGTGATAAATAGACCGCTAATTAGCAGAGCAGCGTGCATATATTATGCTGTTGAGACGTATCGTACAATAATAGGCTTTTCATTTAGGCATAAGTGTTTCAGTAATTTTGTAATATGCGGAAAAGGTTGGAGGAAGTGCGTACACAGTGAAGGCCGCCATTTAGATAATGTGATTTCAAAAAATAAAATCTGCAAAAAAAATATTTTATCATTTTTGAATCTGATTTTCGTTTTTTTAATTTCTTGTAAAACTACTAGACCGTGGCAGATATTTTTGGGCAATATTCAATCCTATTGTTTCACCTAATCATCATCGGAAGATAAGTGCTGGAAGTTGCCAGTAGGTACTTTCTCCTTCCTATGTTTTTTCTGTTGTGTTTAACTCTGTCTTATTCGCTACTACGAGTACCTATTGGACTGTAGTTATGGGGGTATGATCGTGTCGTGTATTTCACCTTAGCGTCGAAACGATTGAACTGATTTTGATTACTTATGTATCAATCCATTAATCTTTAAGAGGCAGTTGACTAATAGGTACTAAAGAGACTTTGAAAGAGGAGAGATTGTTTAGCCCTTTTGCCGCTATATATGTCTACTGAAGCGTGCGGCTACAGCCCAAAAGCAACCTTCTTGTATTCCAACAAGGTTCACAATGACGCGCCACACACGTTAGGCATGGCGTTCAGAGTGTTAAGAAAACCGTAGTCGGGATAAAGCTTTTGAATCGTTTTGCTTGGTGTTAATTCCAATCATAAAGGAATTCCTTTCAAGTTTAAAAAAAATTAAATCCTTAAGAGTACTTTTTAAGACACACATATGTTTTTTTGGTCATAATATCGGGGTGTGGCATCCGACATCTGCCGGGCTAGCGCCAAATGAGATGTAATCGTAATTTTGTGTGCATTTTGATACGGGACATCTCAACTTAAAATAAATATATGCTCTGGTGATACACCCCTATAATGGAACAAGTACCACTGTAAAACAAGTATTAACCATAAGTTTTTAATTGCCGGCAACATTTTACCATAAACAAGAGCCAAAGAGCTGCATAAGTTTAATTTTTCATTGATGTTTGTTATTTTGAAAATGAATGGCGCCGTACATTTCATGACTGGAGGAAAAAATTCATAGTTTTAATTGGTTAATAATATTGAAACCAATTGCAGTAGCTTTCATTAAATACAAAGAAAACTTAAAGGACGAATTGAATAATCAACTTTTAAAGCGTAAAGCTGTAAAAAATTTACAGGTGTCTGATGAAATATCAAAAACACTCCAAAGTTTCTCCTAAATGTTCCATGATTGGTGCCGTTAACATGTGATTTGTGATATAGGTTGATAAATAATAAAGAAGCAGACAGCGTTAGATAACGTTATTTTAAGATAAAGAATGTAAATAAGATAAAAGAACTGCCGTACAAGAGAATTGAGTAGCACGTGTGTCAAATAAAATCAATGTATTTCCTTCCTGACATACCAGCTATAAATCTGTGACGAGTTTAAATACATTGTTTATTCAACAATCCCTGAGTCTTGTATAAAAAGACTTAAGCCACATACTCGCTTATTGAGATAGGGCGTTTTGTAAAGATTGGAGCAGTGTGGAACTGATTTCAGCGCCGCCCGCGCCCTTGAGATCAAAATCAGCGGAGTATGAAAGGGTATGCTCCACTTGAAACTGGAGCAATGAACCGTGTATAAAGCTAATATCGTCATAAACTTAGAAAGGGTTGTATCAATTTTAAAGATTGAATTTCTTCTTATTTAAGAGCTCTCCAGGTTGAATGTTAAGCCCGGAGTCTCTTGAGAAGTTGAGGGTCGTAAAACTAGGGCCTATTGAGAGAACATAATCATAAAATAAAGTAATTTAATTTGCATATTACGAACTGTCTTAATATTAAACAATTAAGCGTTTTAATTTGCGATTCCGAAATTGAAATGGTGAAAAAAAGGGTTTGAAGTGTAAACAAAAATTTTAATTTATTCGCCAATCTTCCAGTTGGCGAATCAAGCTTCATTGAAGTGGTAAAATTATTAAATGGAATTATATTTTCAACGTTCAATATGTGAAATTGTGGGTATCTTTCTTGAATAATGTTTTTATACACAATCTACAGATAATATGTAAGTAGTTGACGATACTACGCGTCAAAAGTGCCTTTAACTCTTATAGGTTAACAAATAGAGACATGTCCCTGTTTACAGAATAATTACTCTGTAGTGTAGCAAATACCTACTGTTAAGAGACAAGACCTTTTAAAAGATGTAAGTATCATATTTGCAAAAGTATTTAAACCAGATAATTGTGACTTTGCTCTACGAAATGAGTAGCGGCTCGGTGTACAAGACTGACTCGCATTTGACAGAGTTAATTCAATATAATGAGTCCATATTTTTGAAGCTCTCTTACAGACATAAGAACTAAGTTATAAATCACGTTTTGCCCCCAAAACCTAGTCGATAACGGCATCATCAATCATATTTCTTTGTGGGTATTGACATGCTTTATGCGGTTTCCGCCAGCTTGTCCCTTTGGTAAGTCCATCAATAAATAATAATCGTATGGCCTCGAATTTGCGCGAACAGCGAAAGGCGGCAGCGGTGCTTGAGAGAAGATGATTATCAATGATGATATATTATTGTAGACTATACGATTTTTTTGCATTATGAACACAGAGACATAATATCTGAGATATGTCTTTTGATATGAGTGTAGTTTTCTGAGAGTTAATTCCTGCTGTACATATTCAATAATCTTCTTAAAAAGTTTGTTTATAATACAAAATTCTGAGTGGAGTGCGTCATGCTTTTGTCGACCTTGACGATGCTTCGACGTTGCCTGGCAACAATCGTTTTTCAAATGCACTTATTGGTAAAGTCTGATCACGCATATAACATGTAAGTTAATAATAATAATAACTTCACGGCCAATTCGGCTACGGTGGCTGCTATCAACTCCGTTGCTGTCTCTGGTGTGCTCGCAAGTGACTGACGTAGCCGATCTTGTTACCAAAAGTTCGCATGTGCCGCTTAAACACATATTTGTACCTGAGGAATTGGCCACCCTGTCTCCGCTTACCCTCCTCAAGCTTTGAATAAAAGATGCGCTTAGCCACACGCTGGTGGTTCATCCGTGAAACGTGACCGCACCACCGAAGCTGACGTCACATGAGGTATACCTCGTTACCACCCACATTGACTCTACGAGCACGAACAGACTATAGGATCTTCAGTATTTTACCTAGACATCTGAGGTGGGATCGATCCAGCATGCGAATATGGCGGCGATAAACGGTCCACGTTTCAGTGGAGTATAAAATAAATTCATAGGGAAATTAAAGACAAAAGGATAAGGCTCAGCACATGCAGTTGCTCGCTGACACTAACCAGTTAGGGAAGTTCTATAAGGAGATCAGGAACCTTACAAATACCATACCACCTGTAAAAAGTGCTTATTAAGCCTTGTAATGGCGAAAGCCTTCTTTAAAAGGTTAAGATATTGACAAGGTGGGCACTTGGGCAGAACACTTCAACACTGTTGAATGTTGATCAGATCGCAGATCTTGTACACATCCGGACAATACCTCAACTCCCTATTGCCGTTGAACTGGATGAGCTACTGTCAGATGACGAAGTTGCTCTTGCAACAATCAAAACAAGCGTGTAACTTAACTTACTTACATACCGTCGTGTACCAATATACTTCTATTTACATTATAAAAAAAATATTACAATGAACCGTCAACGATAACAGCATTTGAATCATTAAAACTTAAACTAAAAGTCGGTTCGCGTGACACGACAGACGTTCGTTTTCCCCTCCCTGCCCACCGCTCCGCTCTCCGCTCACGGCGAACATCGTGGACAAGCCTTAAGGCCGACCACACACATTATTAGAACGTGACGCGACACAACCCGACGCAACGCGTCTTGAGTCGAATCAAAATTATATTATTTTCTATGACCAAAATCACACTATGAAAAGTCCATGTCACGCATCGAATTGCGTGGCGTCACGTTTTAATAATGTTTCGGGTTTTACTCCCCTCCTTGCATTTCATTTGATTAAATTGCCATGAAGTGACTTCCACGGACTAAATCTATTTAATTATAACTTAATATCAACATGCAATCTATATTCTGCTTTATTGGTTTCCCGTATTCGTAGCTCCACTGAAAATCAATTATGGAACCTCACATTTCAATAAATTTTAATAGCGTTAATCATAAAAGCGCTACAAGCCTCAATTAGCTAATAATCATTGGTTAATCTATCATTTTGACTTTTGTATTTGTGAGAATAGGATAAAACATAAATTAACTAACTGAAGTTTGTAAAGTTTTATGAATAAGGGGGTAAGTCAATAAGAACACTCTTCAAAGCAAAATATTTACTACCTACTTATTTCACAATTCAGAAATCTGTTACATTAGGGAACAATATTCAAACATGGCCTCTCATCCTAAACGCAGATCTACCAGGTAGATAATGTCATCGTTCCGCCTTGAGGTGAATAAAAAAAGAGATTCAAAAAAGTGCACACGCACTTTCCCAAGCAGAACACACCAATTGAAGTTACGAACAAAATAATTCCCATCACGTACTGGATTCATAGAGATTGGCAAGCAGGGAGCAAATCAGTTGGTATATTTATTACTCTTCTCGAATGTAAGACAGAAAGAAACGCATGTGTACATTGTGAAAAACGCGACAGTATTAGGTGAGCTAAGCCTGTACTCGTGTTCAGATAAAAGGATTTTATGAGTAGCTACTAAGTCGCTTTGAAATGTTACGTCAAGGGTGTGAATTTAGAGATGAAGAATAGGATTAAAATATAGCTATTTATAAAGAACCTTGTTTTTAACATTGTTCTTATGTTTTTTTATTTAATCAACTTGTTGTTAGCAAAGGGTTATTGTCCCATAGAAAATTTTAAATTCGCGCTCTTTTCTAGTGACAAACTTGTTTGACCGGCTAAAGATTTACATACTATGAATTCCTTTTTTACCTACTACCTAAAATCATGCTCAAAATAATAATATTGTAAGTGGTGGGATCGATGGGGCGTTTAAACCAGGGAAAGACAGTGTTAACGACAAGTAGTTTATCAGACTTGGTAAATCCACAGGAGTATGCGTGAGCAAACAGACTAAACCTGTCACCTATGGCATCTATCAAATTTGTGTAATAATGTCCTATAATATTTCTTTATTAATAAAAAAAAAAACTATGGAAGACAAATGCTTGCGCGTTCTATCTCGACGCCACTGCCATCTAACGAACAGTTTGCATACTAATGTCTAATACATGCCATGAAACTGTGAAAGACTAACGCTTGCGCGATCTTTACTTTACTTTACTTTACTTTACTTTATCTAACTCGACGCTAGCGCCATCTAGCGAGCAATTGGGTAAACTTTCCGTATTGGAAGTGGTGTTAATGTTATGCTTTCAGTTAATGTCAGCCTCAAAACTAGCGAATCAGAATAGGCGTCAAAAGTATCTACAGCTCAACAAAAATAAATATAATGTCTCTATATGTATAACAAATAATTTTAACAAATATAAGTTATTATTACGTATATATACCCAAAATCACTATTTGTGAACGAATAACAGAACCCTCGTGCCTAAAATGACATATTACCTACATCAATTCGTTGCTTGTAAGGTCCCGTGAATAATAAGGGACGTCACTCACAAACCAACTGACCCAAAAATAACAATACAAAATTAGCCATTTAGTTGGCAAAAGCTTCTCGTCCATAGTAACTTCGCATATGCTCATAGATTATGGAAGTCAAACGAATGCATCTGATAACTTTGTCTCACTAACAAAATATGTCACATGCGATCAAGTAAGATTTATGATTCTAAACAATAGATATGTTTGGACAGAATTAGATATAAAATGTTATAACATCCCAGCCAGCGATGATTTGCTGCCAGGCGAAAAATAATATTATGGTTATCTAATCTACTTTCCCATTTAGTGTGATATTATAACAGGTAATCAACGACTATTTTTGGTTTCACGTTGTATTTTTTTTTGGGAATTATTGCAATTCCGGTGACGGTGACGACCGGTCTGGCATAATGGGTAGTGACCCTGCCTATGAAGCCGATGGTCCCGTGTTCAAATCCTGGTAAGGGCATTTATTCGTATGATGAGCACAGATATTTGTTCCTGAGTCATGGGTGTTTTCTATGAATTTAAGTATTTATAAATATTTATATATTATATATTATATACATCGTTGTCTAAGTACCCTCAACACAAGCCTTATTGAGCTTACTGTGGGACTTTAGTCAATTTGTATAATAATGTCCTATAATATTTATTTTATTTATTATTTATCTCCAAATAAAAACACAACGTTCGTGGTACAACTATTGAGTTGTCAGTCATTTTAAAACGGCTAAAGATTATTTATATTTATAAGAATTATAAATTCACTTACACATAAAAACATCTAATTTATTAGATTAAATTGTCGGTTTAACGTTCAGTGCATAATTATATGAAGTCGAAGAACAAAACTTAAAAAATAAGATCACAATTCGTCGGGACTTTATTTCATGATTGATCATAACAGTTTAAGTTTAATTACGTAAATGCAGGCTCAATGCACAATAAAGGATGACTCACGTTAGAACGGTCCGGGTCCGGTCCGTGGCTTCCTACACTTGGTTTTCTATGACGGGTGACCGATGATCACGTGATGATTTCTAACTATATGAGTACCTAGTGTAACCCGAAGTACAGAAGAAGAAGGAGAAGTGCGGACCTGGACCGCTGTAGCGTGTCATCCTTAATTGTTCTCCTCCTAAATCTTAAATTGGATCGTTTATTTTTTCAAGTAGGCATATAACAATACTAACATAACCAATCTAACCCGAGAAGAATTTAAATCCCCCTAAATTGTAGGAGGGTATCCCAAATATGGGGATATTTTTCAAAACATTAATACTTATAACTTTTAGTTTTTAATTTTAATTTAATGCATGTGAAATTAAAATCTACAATTTGAAATAATAAGGAATTAAAAAAAAAAACAATGTAACATACCTACACTAGGTATTTTCGTATAGAAATTTGATGCATTAGATTGCTAATGCAGGACGTTATCATTGCCAAACGTCTCTATTCATGATAAAGGATCTAAATTCATACCCATTACATAAATTAGACACGTAAATATTTACCCCAGTTAAATACAAGGTAAGATCAATACTCCCAACTTGAAGTGTTAACCGCAAAACAAATACCCAAGCAACAGCAAAAAGGGGCGTACTTTGGTTTATTCAGTGGCTTTCGGCTTATTTCGCGGTTTGGGGCTTAAACGAGTTGGTTTACTTACCGTCTATAACTGGAGAAAGTTTCGAAATAAGTCCTGAACTTTTAACAAAAAGAAAACCGCCCTTAAAAAGGCTGAAATAAAAAACTACGTACCTCTTAACTCAAACGGTTGTTAACTAAGTTATGTAAGCACAGCGAAACTTTGGACCGCAATGTATTCAACCATAAACATAAATTTTGTTACTTTACTGTCTGATGTAAGTGGTACAACATAAATCCCTCCAACATGTTCGAATATTGAAACTTGGATATAATACAGCACGTTTACAGCAAAGCAGGACCTTCAATATTAAGTAACTGATTTGGTGAAAGAATAACAATTATGGATTACTTTATTAAAACCTATCTAACCTAATTCAAAAATACAAAATTCCTATGTTTACTGCATTGTATGACGTAAAAAAATTGCGATATACTTACTAATCAATAAAAGATATACAGACAAAGTAAAAGAAGGAATAAGCTTTTTAAAAATGTAGAAAGAAAATAATGCAACTGATTCCGACATAATTTATAGATTCTAAATTAAAGACCAAGAAAGTAGGTCAATTGATACAGACAATTTCAAACAAAGTAACTCTTGAGTGTTTTAAATCACGGCACATTTTCACGGATATTAAATCATTGAGAAAAATCAATTTAAGATCCCCTGCTCTGTAAGCAAGGCGCCACGTTACGTTAGATCGAATGTAAATTCGCTGATAGGCTCCCATCGCGTTGATAGCCGAGTTAAGTACGAGTACATATATATATCTTTGGTATTAGACTGTGTGGCTCTCCTAGTGGGAAATGCCAGTGCTTCCGCTGCTGAGAACACAGCTAGATCATTAACGACAACATCGCCATGGTCAAGTGTCCTAAGAGCGAAACAGAGGGCTTTTAGGTGTGCGAAGGCCAAAGACCGAGATTTGCGTAAGGCCGAAAGCCCAGAGTATCAGACAGATATTGGACACAACTCAATAGATCTTAAAAATGTTCTGCGTAAAATTACGAGCAGGTCAAATATTTTTTTTCTAAAATAACCTAAAAATCCTGTAGAGGTACATTTGACCAATGACCTAAATTATTATTTAATATTAACAAAGTTTAATTTGTTAGTTTGTTGTCTTAATTATTCCTCCCTAAACTCGACGTATTCGTTTATCTAAATTAAATCGGCAATTGGGTACTTGACACATGTTGAATATTATACCAAATTTCGTTAAATGGATAGAAAGTGAACCATCCATTATAAAAAAGTGGAATTTAAAAAAAAAAAAAATTAAATCTAAAAAAAAAAATTTTTATGTCTTTCAAAAACAGAAAAGAATATGGTACCATTTTCGATTCCTTACATTTTATTAAAAAATAAATTGTACGACAGCTATACAATATGACAATATGTTATCTCGATCACACCAATATATGTATGATGGACATTCGAGGCCAGAATCGATTAGTACGAGAGACATACACGGCCGAGAGGACCTCAAGAAAATAATATTGAATCGACATTCTGTTATTGTAACTAATACAACCTTAAGTGAAGCGTATTTACCCATTTACGCGTATAGATATTAGTAGAACCTTAGATAAACGCAACCTTTATTATTATATACCTGAGCTGCAACCAATTCGGTTCAGACGTTGAAATCATATGATAAGACAAGGTGTTAATTTGATAGCCACGTCATTGTAACTGAAACTGTTTTGATAACTAATTGACCATGCTTGAAATTAACATACAGGCTAGACAGTGGGCACTGAAACATGAACACACTTGTAAGTATTGTATGTAAACCTCAAATTATGAACAATTTAATATTAATATTAACATACAGGCTAGACAGTGGGCACTGAAACATGAACACACTTGTAAGTATTGTATGTAAACCTCAAATTATGAACAATTTAATATTAATAATCGATTTAGCCCATAACCCTCCCTCAAAGTTAACAAGTTAGTAACTATAAATGGGTAAGGAAGTAGTATAGAAGCGCCGGTTCTGCCCCATGGTTTCACGCCCCCCCTTTAGCTCCGCCCCTCGCCCACCAGGTGTCCCACCCCTGATCCCAGTCTGCCCGACCTAAAAAAAAAAAAAAAAAAAAAAAAAAAAAAAAAAAAAAAAAAAAAAAAAAAACAAATAGGGCCCCATTTGGATCGATTGCGATAGGTCCCGACAGTGCCCGGAGTCTCCTTCTATCACTTCTGCACTCCGCTACATAAACAATACACGCTCGTCGACTCTGCCATAAAACCCTCGCCGGCCCTTTCTATTGTCTCTATTGTTACCACGACTCGGCGACATGCTATTGTTACTGCCTGCGGTCTCACTCCGATCTTATTTATTCTGTACGTGTTTGCAACAATTAATTAATTTAATAATTATTACATATTTACTTACTCCATATCTACTTAGGAATAAGTATTTTACCTGACCTATTTATATTACATAGGTTTTTTTATATGAACACCTATTACGTTACGATTTTGCATGTCGCCTCCTTCAAACTGTACAGCTCTTTGAGAAAACAATATTGGTTGCAACGCCTATTTATATATAATTACATATTTACTTCCTCCTTATGTACTTAACATTAGGTATTTTTTTTATATGGGCCCTTAACGTGCCACGATTTGCATGCTGTCTCTTTCAAACCTGTATTGTTTGCAACGCCCATTTATTTATATACAATTACATACTTACTTACTCTGTATGTACTTACGACTAGGTATCATACCTATACTATTTTTATTCAATTGGGTTTTTTTATATAGCCACCTCTGTTACGTTGCGAGAACAATATTGGTTGCAACGCCTGTTTATATATAATTACATATTTACTTCCTTTTCTTATGTACTTAAGATTAGATATTTCTTTTATATAGGCCCTTAACGTGCCACGATTTTCATGCTGTCTCTTTCAAACCTGTATTGTTTGCAACGCCCATTTATTTATATACAATTACATACTTACTTACTCTGTATGTACTTACGACTAGGTATCATACCTATACTATTTTTATTCAATAGGGTTTTTTATATAGCCACCTCTGTTACGTTAGGATTTGCACTCGCACGTTGCTGTCTCTTTCAAACCTTTGAAGAAATCAATAATGTGTATTTACGATAGGAATTATACCTAAACTATTGTATATATACATAATGGGTGATGATTTCATCCCAAATATTTTACATATTTACCTATATGTTAGCAGTTTTTGTCTTAAATTTTATTGATTCCAGATTATTATTGATCGAGACATTTGTGTTGTCTTGATTTTTTATCCACTCGTAAATAAGTTTGGTATATGTGAGAAATTGACTGCTAATTATTGATAGACAGTTAACATGGCCGTCTTTAGGTCAGGTTTCAACTTGTAGGTATATGTAAACAAAGTTTCCGTTATTTAGTGCTATAATTTATTGCATTCCTGTTTATACCAGTTAGATAGATGGGGTAGTGACTTTCAAAATCCTGTTAAAACGTGTCTCTTCCTAGGTGGTCCTCTGTTCCCACTAGCGTGCCTGAGGTTTTTTTTAAACACAAATTCATATAAAAAGGCCGCTGCTGAGGGTGAATTATATATTTATATTATCGCGCTATAGTAATGATAACAAAGCGAAGCGAGAGCCGAGGAAGGAATTTTGTGTTTAAAATTCAAAGAAGCGCCCATAAAATAATATTGCTGCATTTTTCGAACGGGGTAAAAAGGATACAAAAGTATTTGACGATCTCTAAACGCATAGAAAGCGGTGTCACATTTCTTACTATTGTCAAGACGATTCGATCCTTTTATGAGTGTAAAATAAAAATAACTAAGTAACCATAAATGATACAAAAACATTAAACTACGAGTAATAGCTTTATAGTTTCTGTTTTTGAGACAATGCTCCTACTATTGTAAGCATGTTGCATTTTAGTGTTGTCCGTTACTCTCGGTGAAAGATTAAGGGATGATATTAACTTTACAAGCTCTCTCCAACTTGACCGGAACTATTTTAAGGAGAGGGAGTGAACTGCTATACCTGCTATAGGTTATTTAAACCAAAATAAAGGTGTTATTCAATTCATTCTGTTCAAGCAGTTACTATGGATAACTTAAACAGTGATATATACGATTCGCAACTAAATAAAGTGTGTGAAGATGTCGAGGAAGATCAAGCTTTATACGATGCCGGTGAACTATTCAGCCAGTTGCAACGTAAAACGTGAGTATTATTTTTTATTTTATTTACAACTACTTGGTATCGTCCATCGTACTTGAAAGAACTTGTCATATTTTTTTATTTTGTTTCTGTCGCGTTTGGCTAAACTTGTTAAAACATGAATTTATTGTGTTGCTGAGTGGGAGTAGGAGCTTAATATATAAGCAGCCCGACCACCCATTCCCAGCCATTCTACACCATTATCCATTTAAGTGTCAACTGTCAAGGTTATATTGGTGTGTGATACAGTTCTTATAATGGCATTCCAATTTTATCCTCGGTCGGGATTTACTTCAGATGAGATAGCGTGTTTTAATAAAGTTGTTATACTTCAAAAATTCCACAGATTTATAAGATTATGGTATATTGAAGGGGTTTTACCTAATTCATTTATTGAAGACTGGGATATAATACCTTATTATACACCTTGTAATGGTCATATGGAATCTAATCAGGATGTCTCATTTACATCTAACCCTGATGAAATAGATGGGGTTCTACCAATGCAAGCATATTGTTTGCATTGTAAAAAAGAATCTAGTTAGTATATTTTATAATGGTAATTGTGTGAATACTAATTTAATGATGTGTTAAATGAGTAAGTATAATAATTAGTTTTCTTTTTTCCTTTCACAGAACTTCACAAGTCGGAACCGGTATAAAAAGAAGACTTACGGTGGATCCAGGTATCGATATCCCATACAAGAAAAACCGTCAATCAACTAGTCGTGATCCATCCTCCTATGCACCACCTGAAGCATCTGATACGGATTTAAGTGCAATTAACAGCGATAAAACCGGTACGAAAAAAAGAACTGCAGCGGATCCGGTTAAAGATAGATCTTACAAGAAAAACTGCCCGTCAACCAGTCGTGACCTTTTCACCTCTGCATCACCTGAAGCACCTGATACCGATGTAAGTGCAATTAATAGTGATAAAATCGAATGTTCTGTGTGTCGTATATATGTTTCAAAAAATTTTTATGCAAACCATGTAAATAGCAACGGACACAAAAACAATGTCTTACATTCAGATTATGAACTAATTAATGTTCAGTTGATTGAAAGTGCTTTTAAAAATAGGGTTGCAACGTATAGGGTCGTCTCTAATAATAGTACTCTTGGTAATCTTGAAACCCCTGAAATATTTTTACAGGATAATAGAGAAAAAATACAGACATTGTGGAACCGTTCACTTACAAGTCATTGTAGCTTAAAAGTTAACTTCATTCTTTATGCAGATTTCTTTCAAGAAACAAAACAACTTACAAATACTTTTGATTTTCAATTAACTAACAATATCATTACCAGAAGCAGTGATAGCGATGAAATCTCTCTTGAATGAAATGTTAATGAGATTATCAAATTTTGAAAAAAAGGATAGTGGCTGGAGTTTACAAAAAATTAATTATCTAGATGTGAATATAAACAAATATAATCCGTTGCATGGTTCATCATACATAAAATTACCGCGTGATATACACAATAAAAAGGCTATAATTAATGTTCAAAATAATGATTACGAATGTTTTCGATGGGCTGTACTGTCAGGTTTATATCCACCTCAAAGGAATAACCATGCAAATATTGTGGGCACATACATGAAACATAAGGATAAATTGAACTTTGGACAACTTTCTTTCCCAATGAAACTTACTGATATTCCTAAGTTTGAGACTCTGAATAGCTTGAGTATTAATGTTTTTGGATTGGAATACAAACCACAAAGCAAAAAACATGATGTTGTGGGTCCTTTGCACCTTTCAAAGTGTAAACAAACAAATCATTTGAACTTATTGTACATAACCGAAGGTAGCAGAGGACATTATTGTTGGATTCGTAACTTATCTCGATTAGTGTCTAATCAATTAAAAAGTAGAGATCATAGTGTTTTTATTTGCGATGGGTGTTTACTAAACTTTACATCAAACGAAAATTTAGAAAGCCACCAAAAAAATGGTTGTTTTCATGTGTGTACTAAATTGCCATCACAACAACACAAACAAAGAAATTGGTTTAATGAACTAGTTCCCTCTAACATGCTTACCTTCAAGAATTATGAACGTAAGTTACGAATCCCCTACGTTGTATATGCTGATTTCGAAGCATTTTTAAATCCGATTCCACATTCTAATAATTTCGATAAAACTACATCTTCAACCACTAATATTCAAAAACATGAAGTCTATAGTTATGGATATTATGTTAAGTGCTCCTACAACGATAAATTATCTGTGTATAGGACCTATAAGGGTGAAAACTGTGCTCGTACCTTCATGGATTCGTTAAAAAAGGATTTACAACGAATTTGTTGCAAAAACACGTTTGTAAAAACCCCTCAACCCTTGACTGAAGATAACAAAGTAAATATTGCACAAAGTAGTCATTGTTATATTTGTGAAAAAAAATTAAACGGGGAACAGGTAATTTATTACCACTGGCAAACGGGACTTTATGAAGGAGTCGTTCATTCACATTGTAACGAAAAATATAGGTCTCCCGACTTTGTACCCATATTTGTTCATAATTTGAGTAATTATGATAGCCATTTTATTATCCACGGGTTAGGTTTTGAGGAAGGTAAAATAGAAATTATCCCCCAAAACAAAGAAAAATACATATCATTTACAAAATCCATAAAAGTTAATAATCGTATCATGAAATTAAGGTTTGTTGATTCTTTGAAATTCATGGCTAGTAGTCTTGATAAGTTGACTAAAGATTTAAAACCCGAACAGTTTTACGATCTGAAATTGAATTTTCCTAGTGGGGCAGATTTTAAACGGCTGATACGTAAGGGTATATATCCATACGAATATATGAAATCGTTCGATTGTCTGAAATTAACATCTCTTCCTCAATTTAAAGAGTTTTATAATTCTTTGACCGGAAGTGACATCGAACAAAGTGATTACGAACATGCATTGGATGTATGGAACCATTTTAACTGCAAAAATATGGGTGAATATTCTGACTTATACTTGAAAACAGATGTTTTACTTTTAACTGATGTTTTCGAAAATTTTAGGAACGTTTGTATGAAAACATATGGGTTAGATCCGGCTCACTATTATACTGCTCCCGGTTTAAGTTGGGATGCAATGTTACGTGTAACAAAAATAGAATTAGAACTTTTGACAGAGGTTGATAAAATCACATTTATTTCAAAAAATATTCGCGGCGGTATTTCGCAATGCAGCAACAGATATGCAAAAGCGAATAACAAGTTTATGACGGAAACCGAATATGATCAAAATATACCGAGTTCCTTTCTAATGTTTTTCGATGCCAATAACCTTTATGGCTGGGCTATGTCACAACATCTTCCTACGGGTAAATTTGAATGGGTGGATGTGGATACCCATTTTGATATTCCAGATGATGCTGATCATGGTTTTATCCTGGAGGTTGACTTAGAATATCCATTTGAGTTTCATGACGCTCATTCTGATTTACCTTTCTGTCCAGAAAATGTGATATTAGGTGACTCAAAAGAAAAAAAGCTAATAGCTCATTTAAACAAAAAATGTAACTATGTAATTCATTATAGAAACTTAAAGCAATGTTTAAAAAATGGATTAAAGCTAGTAAAAATTCACAAAATATTGCGATTTGAACAATCTGCTTGGATGAAGTGCTATATAGACCTAAATACTCACATGCGAATGCATGCAACTTCTGTATTTGAGAAAGATTTTTATAAATTAATGAACAATGCGGTGTATGGAAAAACAATGGAGAACGTTTTGAAACGTGTTGATGTCAGATTAACAAATCACTGGGAAAATAATGGAAATTCTCTAGGAGTTCAGTCTTTAATAGCCAAACCTGAATTTCATAGTATATCAATATTTTCTGAAAATCTTGCAGCTGTTCAGTTAAAACAAACGGAAGTATTTTATAACAAACCAATATATCTTGGTTTTTGTGTTTTAGATTTATCTAAAACCCTGATGTATAGTTTTCATTATGAATATATGAAACAGAAATATCAGGGGGAAAAATTAAAACTACTTTACACCGATACCGATAGTTTAGTTTACCAAATATTTACTGAAAATGTTTACGAAGATATTAGATCAGATCTTGACACATATTTTGACACATCTGATTACCCCATTAACAATCAGTATGGCTTACCTTTAGTAAACAACATGAAATTGGGTTATTTCAAAGATGAACTAAAAGGGAAAATTTTCAAAGAATTTATAGGTCTTCGATCAAAAATGTATGCCATGGATATTCAGAATGAAAACAAACTTATAGTTAAAGCCAAAGGAGTCAACAAATCCGTTACCAGTAAAATGAAACTTGAAGAGTATAAGAAATGTTTATATTCAAAATCCACTCAACTGAATACAATGTTGAGATTTAAAACTATAAAACACATAATATACACACAAAGAATTCATAAAATATCACTGTCTGCTAATGATACGAAAAGGTATTTAATTGAAAACTCAACAGACACCCTGGCATGGGGTCATCATCGCATTCCTAATCACTAAGCACAAGTAGTTTTCTAACGATACACAGAACAATAAATAATTTTATCATTATTTTTGTACATAGTTGCTTTTATTTTTATTTTATAATCGTTAATAAATGTATATTTTGTAATCGTAACTTAAAAAAACTGTATTTATAACTTTAATGTATTTTTTTTTCCTTTTTTTTTAGGATATAATTGAAATTCCTAGCTCCTTTATAATAGTGCCCTACAACGACGAAGAGAAAGTTGTATCGAGATTTTTTTTTTTGTGATTTTATTTTTATTATTTTACAGTCGTTATTGTCGTCTCACTTATGATATTTGTTTGTAAGAATATTTTGTTTGATATTCCTTGTAAGCAATAAAAAAAAAATGTTTTTTTGTTTATAGTGAAAAAAAAAAAAAAAAACGTGTATGTGTATTCTTCTTGGTTCTTTATTTTTCCGAAGTGATAGTAAAATTAGATTATAATGACAATATTATTATATAATCTCAAAAATAAAACTTTTATAAGTAATAATTGATTTATATTATTTTCTTGTGATCCCTCATCGGCTAGTAACCTTCGTGGTTTAGTTTAAAATACCTGAATTAAATGAAATATGTCACTTCAATTTTATTTCTCGTGACATCAGCACATGCACACTTTAAACTGGTCAGAAATGATTCATTTTTACCATCCTTTTACCACTATTGTAGCTGGTCCTAGTGGATGTGGTAAAACTAAATTTGTCACAAGTTTTTTGGAAAATTCAAACGAAATATGTAATGTTGAGTTTGACGAAATTATTTGGTGCTATGATGAAATGCAACCTGTATACAATTTAGAAAATGTTAATTATAATCAAGGAATACCCGACATATCTATGTTTGATGGTCAAAAACCTAAACTGCTTATAATAGATGATTTAATGAGGGAATCAGATGGACGAATTGTTGATATTTTTACGAAAGGCAGTCACCACAGAAACTTGAGCGTGTTTTATATCACACAAAATATATTTCATCAAGGTAAAGGTCAACGTGATATGTCTTTGAATACAAGTTATTTAGTGTTCTTTAAAAACCCTAGAGATAAAACACAAATACGTTATTTGGCTCGTCAAGTTTACCCAGAAAATTCAAAGTTCGTGGACGAAGCTTACAAGGATGCTACTAAACACGCCCACGGCTATCTCATGATTGATCTAAAACAAAATACAGATGACATGTGCCGTTTTAAAACTAAAATATTCCCGTTTGATGGTCATTGCACGGTGTATATCCCAAAGAAAGGTTTTAAATACAACAAGGATCATCAAGTTTTAGTCAGTTCTAAATGATGCATTCAAGGGTAAGCACCTATAAACATTTACTAAAAGCACTTCAGTTACTTAAACCGAAATATCGCACAGCTTTACTTAAATCGTGTGATGAAGAGGAGATCAATATCATTTGTGAATGTATCTATAACGTTCTAAATGGGAAAATTCCTTTAGATAACAAAGTAAAATCCAAACTCAAAAAATATAAGGATATATTACGAAAATTAGTTTCAAAAGGCAAGAACAAGCTTAGAAAAACTATTATTATTCAGAAAGGGGGTGCATTTTTACCAATTATTTTAGGTGCAGTGTTAAGTGCTTTGGTAAATTCCTTATCTTAAACACAATGGAGAATACAAAGAAAATGTTGTTAGTAGAACCAGAATTAATTGAAAGACTTAAAAGAAGTGACAACCAGGTGGAAAATTCAACATCTCGTCTAGATGGCGAAATGCATAAAATTCTTAGAAGGAAAATAAATGATCGAGAAAAGTGGGCTTTATATTCTCAAGCACTACAACGATATTTACATTTTGCTGAAACAGACCGAAGACCATTTAAAATACCAATAGAGATGGATGAAGTTAACCACCTTAGCGATAAGATCTACAACTTTGCTTCGGAATCCAATAAAAAGGAGAATGACGTCCAAAAGGATGAAAATGTTCGTATTGAGAAATCATTTACTGAAAACTTGAGCGGAAATTTGAATTTACCTGAGCCTGAAACGAATGTTTTTGCTACACCTCCTGGTGGATCAAAGTTTAATTTACCTAAACAATATTCTCCATCTTATATTATAGATGTTATACCTAAATCTTACAAGACAAAAACACAGACGCTACTACAAAATATTATTTTGAATAAACCTAAAATTTGGTGGAAGGAGAACGGTGAAGTAGTTATAAACAGTCAGACTATACGAAACAGTAATATTCTCGATTTGGTAGGTGATGTGGTTAGACCGCTTAAACGCCCAAAACCAGTCGGTTGGGAAGATTTCGCTAGTATGTTAAATGAGATAAAAGTGCCAACGTCATGTATTGGTAACCCAACAAATTTGGAATTTATTAATAAACTCCATTCAGCAGAACCTCGCACTTCGCAGGCTTCTATTAGCGCTCAAAACTTATCAATAACAGAAAAAAACGCATCTACTCCTCTATCTACTAAGCCAAAAACGAGATCTCATAAGAAATTAGAGTGGGAAAAATGGACTCCTTATTAGACATAAATAGAATATACTACGATGTATCAAATCCAGCTGGGTATAGTAGTTTAAATAATCTGATAAAGGAAATGAAAGGTTATATGAATAGAGAGGAAGTGAAAAAATGGTTGCAGTCCCAAGAAGCGTACACTCTACATAAACCTGTTCATAAACGTTTTTCGCGTAACAAATACATCCTGTCTAACTACAATGAACTATGGCAAGCTGACCTAAGTGATATGCGTACCTATAGTGAATACAACGATGGGTATAAATATATTCTTTGTGTTATTGATGTATTTAGTAAATATGCTTTTGCAAGAGTAATGAAAAAGAAGGATTCTGAAACGGTTAAAACATGTTTTGAAAGCATATTTACGGAAGCAAATGCAACTCCTAGACACATTCAATCTGATAAGGGTACAGAATTTGTTTCAAAGACAGTAAGAGCTTATTTTAAAAGTAAGAATATAAATTATTATACTACCAATAATCCAGATATTAAGGCTAGCATAGTTGAAAGATTTCAAAGAACTCTTAAAACAAAAATGTGGCGTTATTTCACTCATAATAACACTTACAATTACACTAATATATTACAAGATCTTCTTTATTCATATAACCATAGCTATCATTCCAGCATAAAAATGCGTCCAGTTGATGTTAACTTTGGTAATATAAGAACTGTTTGGTGTAACTTATACGAACGAAAAAATTATACACGACCTTTATTAGGAAAGGCAAGGCTAAATGTAGGTGATCATGTAAGGATAACAAAATATAAACATATATTTCAAAAGGGTTATGAAACTAATTGGAGTGATGAAATATTTGTGATTGCATCCGTTATTAATAGGTATCCGTGGGTTGTTTATACTTTAAAAGATTTAGAAGGGGAACCTATAATTGGTACATTTTATTCTAAAGAATTACAAAAAGTAACTCATCACCCCTCCATCAAGTATAAAATCGATAAAATAATACGCTCGCGGCGTATTGGCGGCAGAAAGGAGGTGTTCGTGAAGTGGCGAGGTTATCCCAATAAATTCAATTCCTGGATACCGTCATCTAGCTTAGAAACATTATGAGTGAAAACAGTTTTTACTTAACTTTGTTGAGTAATAGCTCATCTGATTATTACAATGATAATACCACTGCCCATTTTTTAACAAAATTACCTAAAACCATTAAATTAGAAGGAGAATGGGTCGTTGGCTTAGTAGAATTTCAATACCCTTGTTCCATGTATAATGTTCAAGATCTTGAAAATATAATTTATATTAAAAAAAAAGTAAAAGGACATGCGGGCAAGACGGATAAAATTGTTGATATGAAAACTCATATACCGGCGACTTCATATGACAATATTGATCATTTTCTTAATGCATTCAATGAAAATCCACTGTTAAAGAATAAAGCTAAATTCAAATATGATCAAATCTCGAAAATGGTGTCAGCGGTAGCAATGGATAAAGAAATTATGTCAATTACAACAACTCCCATATTAAGTCTGCAGTTAGGCTTTGCACCGAGATCAAATTTAAAAGACATCTCAATGGGAAAACATCCAGCCAATTTATACTTAGGTTTACCCTCACAAATGTTCGTTTATACTGATATCATTCATCCACAAGTGGTGGGAGATGTTATAACAGCATTACTAAGAATAATACCATTAGATCCAACTAAGTTTATCTATGGTGCTTACAAAACACATATTTTCTCACCTGCTCACTATGTACCCGTATTACGAAGAGAATTTGATACTATAGAAATAGATATAAGATCAACTACCGGAGCTAGAATACCATTCCAGTTTGGGTCTTCTTGCGTGAAACTACACTTCCAACGAATAAAATGAATTATAAAAGATCATCTATCTCCTGTCCATATGAACATTACTATTCACATCAAGCTGGCACTGGTATCGGAATTGTATATAAAGGGGTTCCATTTCAACGAGGACATGGAATTGGAAGTTTTTTGGGTGGTCTTTTTAGGTCTGTGCTACCATTATTATCTAGTGGTTTTAAAACAGTGGGAAAAGAAACTTTAGATGCAGGGATCGGCCTTTTATCCGATATGGTAAACTCACGACCAATGGATAGTTCGATTAGATCTAGGTTTAAAGAAGCAAGTGCCAACTTAAAAAGAAAAGCAGATGAAAAAATTGATTCATTGATGTCGGGGTCTGGGTATAAAATGTCTACAAAAAGACGTGAACCGTTCATTAACTTAAAAGCATCGCGACGAAGAGGAGCTAAAAAACAAAAGAAAAATAATATTGAAGATATATTTTCAAACTAAAAAATGTCATTCTTACATAGTCATTCATGTGAGTGCGCCAAATCTGAGTTAGACTTATTTGCTCTACCATCAACTCAAACCAGCATTGAAAGTGGTCAGTGGATTCATTATAAACCAATTTCATCACTAAGTGATGATGGCCCTATCGAGTTTCAAGTTCCCGGGTCGGGCGATGATTACATTGATCTATCACATACTTTGTTGCTTATAAAGGCCAAAATATTGAATCAGGATGGAACGAAAATAAAAGCTGACGCAGACGTTGCCCCAGTTAATAATTGGTTACATTCCCTTTTTAGCCAGCTAGACATCTATTTAAATCAGAAGCTCATATCACCTCCAAACAATACATATGCTTACCGAGCCTATATGGAAAATCTGCTTAATTATGGTTCAGGAGCCAAAAAATCTCATTTGACTTGTGGATTGTGGTATGAAGATACCCCCAACTACATGGACAGTGTTGACTCGAATAACAAAGGATTTCACGAAAGAATGGAGTTTGTCAAAGAAAGCAATGAAGTTGAAATGATCGGACACTTGCATGGTGACATATTTAACCAAGAGAAATTTCTTATTAATGGTATGGAAATGCGAATAAAATTAGTCCGTTCGAAAGAAGCATTTAATTTAATTTGTCATAAGGATGGTAAATTTAAAGTACAAATAACAGATGCCAGTCTCATTATCAGAAGAGCGAGAATAAATCCGAGTGTTTTGTTAGCCCATCAAAAAGTATTAGCAACAACAACTGCCAAATACCCGATAACAAGAGCGGAAGTTAAAGTTATAACATTACCCGCAGGTATACAGGGTAAAACGTTGGATAATATATTTCTCGGGCAAGTTCCTAAAAGATGTATTATTGGATTTGTTTCAAACTCTGGGTTTAATGGTAATTTAGCTATAAATCCATTCAATTTCCAACATTATCATATGAATTCATTTAGTTTGTATGTAGATGGTCACGAAATTCCTTCTAAAACATTACAACCCTCATTTAACTCTTCAGGTTTAATAGCCACTGCTTATCATACTTTGTTTTCTGGTACTGGTATTCATTTCCATAATGAAGGTAATGCTATAAGCAGATCCAACTATATGGGTGGTTATTCTTTATTATGTTTTGATTTGACTCCTGATTTATCTGCTAGTTCAACTTCACACTGGAATCTTGTTAGACATGGAAGTGTTAGAATCGAAGTTCGTTTTGATTCAGCTTTAAATAGCACTATAAACTGTGTTGTGTATGCTGAATTTGATAACATAATTGAAATAAATAAAAATCGCGATGTCACTGTAGATTATAACAGTTAGTAATTAAATAAATACAATGTATTCACACAATTTTTATCATTACCCCTTCAACGTTGGTTGTAAAATCATCAGTAGTCAACATATACATTTTGTTTGATATGGATTCGAATGAAATACAACTGGGTATGAATAAAATAAACCAAAGGTTTAAGTCAAATGTTTTTCCTGCAAATCGCATTCCTGTTTGGATCAATTTACCTGCTTTTATTATTAGCAATTTGGACCCCGATTCTAAACCTGGGTCTCATTGGATCGCAATTTACATTGATGTGAACGGATATGGTGAATACTTTGACTCTTTTGGCCGAAAGCCTACTGGTTATCATAAGTTATTTCTAAAAAGAAATGCTAAAAGGTGGTTTCATAACCATAAATCACTTCAAAATTATTTTACCTCAGTTTGTGGGGAATATTGTTTAGTTTATCTTTATTTTAAGTATCAAGGGAAAAAAATGTCTCAATTTCTAAATTTGTTTTCTGATAATACTTTGAGTAATGATCTAGTATTAAGAAATATGTTTAAACAAATCTTTGTGAAATAAAAGAATATGTACAATGAAATTATGTGTTTTATTTATAAAAAATATATATGTTACACAAAAAGTTCGATATACACAGTATTACAATTAAGACACTTAAAATAAGTTTGAAGCTAAACGTTAACTAAAACTATTTTAAACAATACAATATTTGAAAAACTTATTTTAGACCTAAGATTATGAAATTAAACAAAGCACTTTAACACTATTTATTTTCAGTTCCTAAACAATATTTAACACACTTAGGCTTTGCCGATAACTCTTTTGTGATGTTGTAAATGACATCACGAGCACTTTGTTCATGCGTGTCCCCTTCTCCGACGGTGTAGTATCTAACACGAAGATCGCAGTGTTTCCAATGCTCCAATGGCGAAACATTTTTAATTTTTTCCATGTCGTATACCTCTATTTTGATCAGATGTGAGGCATATGCCCCATCGTCTTGTCCAGATGTAAGGTATGCGACACCGTCTTCCGTCATTTTGGCGACCGTGGAAGATTTCTTGTAGACTTTCGGCTTCTTCTTGGACTTTTCGAAAAACACGTCGATGTTATTGGATGGTCGCTTCTTTGCTATGGCCTGCTTGACTTTGAAAGCAAGCGTCCCTTCCTCATCGCTCGCTTCGTCTTCGTGTTCATTGAAGTAGTAGTTCTTGAAGGTATTCTCGGTAAACTGAAATAATAATATCAATTAAAATTACACACAAACATACACACAAGAGTTAACATGATAATTAAACAATTATAGAGTAACACAATTTAATTACTTACATCCATGATCACAAGTGATAATCAAAACTTCAATGTGTAGAAACCAAGAGCTCTTAACTGAACTGGTGGTCTAAAGATACTATATAATTCACCCTCAGCAGCGGCCTTTTTATATGAATTTGTGTTTAAAAAAAACCTCAGGCACGCTAGTGGGAACAGAGGACCACCTAGGAAGAGACACGTTTTAACAGGATTTTGAAAGTCACTACCCCATCTATCTAACTGGTATAAACAGGAATGCAATAAATTATAGCACTAAATAACGGAAACTTTGTTTACATATACCTACAAGTTGAAACCTGACCTAAAGACGGCCATGTTAACTGTCTATCAATAATTAGCAGTCAATTTCTCACATATACCAAACTTATTTACGAGTGGATAAAAAATCAAGACAACACAAATGTCTCGATCAATAATAATCTGGAATCAATAAAATTTAAGACAAAAACTGCTAACATATAGGTAAATATGTAAAATATTTGGGATGAAATCATCACCCATTATGTATATATACAATAGTTTAGGTATAATTCCTATCGTAAATACACATTATTGATTTCTTCAAAGGTTTGAAAGAGACAGCAACGTGCGAGTGCAAATCCTAACGTAACAGAGGTGGCTATATAAAAAACCCTATTGAATAAAAATAGTATAGGTATGATACCTAGTCGTAAGTACATACAGAGTAAGTAAGTATGTAATTGTATATAAATAAATGGGCGTTGCAAACAATACAGGTTTGAAAGAGACAGCATGAAAATCGTGGCACGTTAAGGGCCTATATAAAAGAAATATCTAATCTTAAGTACATAAGAAAAGGAAGTAAATATGTAATTATATATAAACAGGCGTTGCAACCAATATTGTTCTCGCAACGTAACAGAGGTGGCTATATAAAAAAACCCAATTGAATAAAAATAGTATAGGTATGATACCTAGTCGTAAGTACATACAGAGTAAGTAAGTATGTAATTGTATATAAATAAATGGGCGTTGCAAACAATACAGGTTTGAAAGAGACAGCATGCAAATCGTGGCACGTTAAGGGCCCATATAAAAAAAATACCTAATGTTAAGTACATAAGGAGGAAGTAAATATGTAATTATATATAAATAGGCGTTGCAACCAATATTGTTTTCTCAAAGAGCTGTACAGTTTGAAGGAGGCGACATGCAAAATCGTAACGTAATAGGTGTTCATATAAAAAAACCTATGTAATATAAATAGGTCAGGTAAAATACTTATTCCTAAGTAGATATGGAGTAAG
Organism: Cydia pomonella; assembly: GCF_033807575.1. NCBI lineage: Eukaryota > Metazoa > Arthropoda > Insecta > Lepidoptera > Tortricidae > Cydia > Cydia pomonella. The sequence goes on along the minus strand of NC_084708.1, from coordinate 20,585,342 downwards.
TAAATATGTAATAATTATTAAATTAATTAATTGTTGCAAACACGTACAGAATAAATAAGATCGGAGTGAGACCGCAGGCAGTAACAATAGCATGTCGCCGAGTCGTGGTAACAATAGAGACAATAGAAAGGGCCGGCGAGGGTTTTATGGCAGAGTCGACGAGCGTGTATTGTTTATGTAGCGGAGTGCAGAAGTGATAGAAGGAGACTCCGGGCACTGTCGGGACCTATCGCAATCGATCCAAATGGGGCCCTATTTGTTTTTTTTTTTTTTTTTTTTTTTTTTTTTTTTTTTTTTTTTTTTTTTTTTTTTTTTTTTTTAGGTCGGGCAGACTGGGATCAGGGGTGGGACACCTGGTGGGCGAGGGGCGGAGCTAAAGGGGGGGCGTGAAACCATGGGGCAGAACCGGCGCTTCTATACTACTTAAGGAAATAGTTTGTGTCCGGGAAAAAGACAAAGGGTACTATTTCATCACAAAAAATTGCCCTGAAAAGGGTAAAATTGCGGATGAAATATACTTGTAAAAGTAAACTATAAATAAATAAATAAATATTATAGGACTTTATTACACAAATTGACTAAGTCCCACAGTAAGCTCAATAAGGCTTGTGTTGAGGGTACTTAGACAACGATATATATAATATATAAATATTTATAAATACTTAAATACATAGAAAACACCCATGACTCAGGAACAAAATTATCCATGCTCATCACACGAATACATGCCTTTACCAGGATTTGAACCCGGGACCATCAGCTTCGTAGGCAGGGTCACTACCCACTAGGCCAGACCGGTCGTCAAACTAGTACTTCCAAAAAACAATGCAATATAATATATAAAAGTGTAATTAGTTTTTTTAACAAATAAACTTTTTGCTTCAGTCTTTATTAAATATATCTGCGCAGCGAAACAGGGAACCGTAAAACGATCAGTATTCCGGCCACGTGGCAACATCATTACCTAAGCAGGAGTATCGAATATTGATATCAAACTTATTATTAGATCCGATATTAAACGAGTTTTATACATGAAATTTTTGGTTTTTGGGGTACCTATGATGTGATTGAATACTAAAATGTATTGTTTCATGAACAAGTAGATTGAGAAAATATTTAATAGAAAGGATACGAGTATGGGGCAATATGGAGTGCTTCAAAAAAGGAGTGTACAGAGCCCCTAGTGTAAATGAATTGGATTTTGCGTTAAGTCTCATTAAGTATGGGATTTAGAAACAGCGCGCCAAGCGTTTTGGAGACTCAAAATCTCATACAAAATGAGAATTAACGCAAACGCGTACGTCACGTTACGTCATCGAATAAATTTACACTAGGGGTACCGAAACGCGTATGTAACACCTCTAGAGTTGCAAGCGTCCATAGACTAGGTGACTGCTTACCATCAGGCTTGTTTGCCGACGTAGTATTAAAAAAAAGGAAAGTGCTGCGCGATAATCAACTCAGCCGTAGTGAGTGTGCAGTCGCCACCAGATATATCGGAGTGGCCAATGTGTTCATAAATATCTGAACAAAGCCTTTATTATGAAGATGTTAAAGCGACTGTTCGGATATCTTAGAGTGGCTTCGATGCTCCGATATATATAAGTCAAAATTACAGATTAAGACAAACGATCGATATTAGCTAATTCAGGCATGTAAGGCGTTTATGGATGACGTCTGTATACTTTAACCTCATTTGCCACTTTAATCCCGTGTCATTGATTCAGATGTGTAAAATCTAAGACAACGATATAGCGCTGTACAGCTCAATACAGTTTGCGGTAACTCTTGACTGTAAAAAGTTGACGTTTGACAATTCAGTGACCGCAAAATATATGGCGCAGTACATCCATGCATTAGTACTTTAGTAGCGCCATCTGTTTTGTATGTCAAACTAAGGGGCACATTTTTTCTTTGACTTTACCTCTCTATTATATTAAATATTTCTCTTTGTTACTATTAAATTTCGACTTCACGTTGATTTCGTTTAGATTTTTTTAATTTGTATGTTTTCTTGTCAAGTCGAATACGGACCAACATTGAAAATGCAAAATGAAAAAAGATAGCTTTTTAAACAACACGACGTCACGAATAATCACAGGCAATAGTTTATTTTATATATTTGTATACTGTGTACGTTAGAAAAACACCCTCTATGTTTGTTTGTTTGTTGTTGTGTGTTTGTTTATGTTGAGGTTGCCAGAGCTCAACGAGGGGGAGGCGGGTTTAGGGTCGGCAACGCGCATGTAACTCCTCTGGAGTTGCAGGCTTACATAGGCTACGGAGACTGCTTACCATCAGGCGGGCCGTATGCTTGTTTGCCACCGAAATAGTATATAAAAAAAAGTGAATATTGAGATTTAAAAAGCAGACATGAGCTTAAACACCACCAGTTATGACTTAATTTCTCTTAAAATCAAATATGATCGTGATCCCTCAAAATGAGTTACTGACTCGAGTTTGAGTTGTATAATGAAACGCACGACGTATATCAAAAGGATAGGAAATGTGGACTTTGTGGACCCATCTCGAACTAAAGCTGATGCCGTAGGGCTGAAGGAATTAATATTCAAGTTTAATCTTAAGGACCTACCTACAACCTACTACTACAACCACCAAATGGAGGCGGTGTTAGTGGCAGCCGTGAACTCAGCGGATCACAATCAAACCTTGCAGTGGGTACTGAACTAGATTTACAAAGACCAGGTTTTCGTAATAAACGTAAACTGTCTGATTTTTCTGGTGACCTTTTAATGGAAATGGCAGATTTAAAAAAGCAGATGGCTGAAATGATGACTCTACTAAAATTTTCTAGTAACACCCAAACAGAAAATATAGAAAAGCTCTGCCAGGATGTGAGTACCATTAAAAATCAAATTGGTAACATATCGAGTAGTATTGACACTATGAGTGCCGAACAGAACCAGTTAAAGACCGATGTAAGAAACTTGACCACATCTGTAACGGCCGCCGAAAATAAAGTGAAGGTAATAGAAACGGATCTTCAGTCACTTAGATCAAGTGTTACACGAGCACCCATTGCGTTAACGCCTGACAGTTACAATCAGCTCGTTGCAGAATGTCAACAGCGATCCATTCGAGATAAGAATATCATTATAGTCGGTATCCAAGAAGCAGGTCCCGAGGCTGCTGATAGAGATGTCCTTGACAAATATGAAATTGAAAAGATTATAAAAACAATATATAACGACTGCCCTGATCCTCTGCAGATCATTCGCCTAGGTAAATACGTCGAAAACAAAGTTCGCCCAATAAAGGCGACCTTTGCATCAAAGGCTACAGTGAACAACATACTCCGAAATAAAAATAAAATACATAATGTTAAAATATACTCGGACCAAACGCCCTACCAGAGAGACTTTCTAAAAAGTGTAAAAGAAGAACTTCAAGCTCGAATATCTAATGGTGAGCCAAACTTATACATCAAATATGTAAAGGGCATACCAAAAATTTTATCTTCACATCCAAAAAACCATGTACAAGTAACGGTGACGGAGACTCCGGCGGTGTAAAATTAAACTCATATATATATACTAATATAGCTAATATTACGTACCAGATTTCAACTAAACATACTGGAATCGAAATCCATGGCTAGCTTCAACAAGCACCTAAAATTCTATATAATAAATAATGTAATAATTAAATGAGCCTGTGCATGTATATTTGTTAAGCAAATAGTACGTACATATAATCAAATACATTTTCAATTAATCCAAATAAATATTATTTTTAAGTTTTATACTTTAAAATAATAATATCCGAAAAAAATCACGCATGTAATTTCATATTCAATATATATACTATATTACTACATGTATCCTATATGTCTTACAACCGTTAATATTCATATGTAAACAATACTAATTCAAACTATACTATTAAACAATATACTAAAATAAACATAAATAACAATAAACTAAAATGATAAATGCAAAAACTTTATTTCCCTACTTATTATTTTATCCATAAAATTACATGAAAATAATATACATCAACAAAATAACTATACTATAAATAAAAAAGTTACAACTACTATAAATGAAATATATATATATAAATGAAATGATATATAAATGAAATACCGTAAATAATTGTAACTTGTTATATTATTTGTAACAAATACTATGTAATACTCTGTGACTTGCGTTATAATAACCAATTGACTTCTCCATGCTAACTGGTTCGTAGCTCGCCGACATTTGTCACGCAACGAGTTTTCATTGCCCCGCTGACGGACGCATAATTGGTAAACCAATATAACGCGACTCACAATTCCTACTAACCGCGCTTAATTGGAAGTCACACATATACTTGATTGCGTAAACTCACATGCGCTAGTTAAGCGCTGGGAATGCACCATAGTTACTTGTACGAGTTAAGTTATCCAAGTCGGCTAGTTAAGTATTTCTTTTCTATTCTACCCACTTTGTAACCTAACTAAAATTTTGTATCGATTAATCTTACATTGTCTGCATGTTAGTCCTAAGATATATTATATAAATATTGTATTCTCAAGTAAGCGAATTTTGTAAATTCTTTTTGAGAATAAATTTCTTCTTAACCATAAACCTATGTTTGGGCATGTTGTTGTTATGGCAATAATAGGGTGGCACCGAATAACACGACCACCTTCAAATCACCTCTATAGTTGGGGAGCCGGATATGATAAACGTGTACTTACTCGAGCGTCGTTTACCTATTGGAGTCGAAAGATTAGACGATAGGAAGGAAAAAGGGTTATATAAAGTTTTCTTTTCCAGCGATTAGGAAAGCGTCTACAGATTTTTTTTTTTAATTTTGGGGGTTGGTTAAAAAATCGTTAAGTAGATTGTGAATTTGATCGTTTTGGTCCAAATTAATGCTATAATTATTCTATTATTTAATTCGACAGCTATTTGTACGCTTTTCCTTAATTTGACGATCACTAGTTCGACGCCCGATTTTCACATTGTAACCGTCAGATTAAGGAAATGCGTAAAAATAATTGTCAGATGTAGTAATAGCAAAATTAAAGCAATAATTTGCCCACAATCGGCTTAACGACTTGTTGTACGCCCCCCGCCACCAACCAAACAACCAAAGGATCAACATAGACGGCTAAAAGTGGTTGAGGTAAGCTCCACGGAGTAGCAAGATATCACTCATATCTTAATCTGACGCGCTCGAGTAACTGCATAAATCCTCTCTCGGCTCCCCAACCCCTATACAGCGTTGCCCAAAAATACGTTAGATTTTTTAAACTATAGCATGGCTATTTTAGTTACTCGTTATTTTAACAGCATTAGTATATCAAAGTAATTTTCTTCTAGAATATTTTGAAGATGTACGTTTTATTTTAGATGAATGATTGTTTTTTAACACAATTTTTAAAAGACAGAAAGTCTTTTCCAACATGTTTTCGGACCCACCTTTACATTTTGATGTTTACTGGGAGAAAATGAGTCATAAAACGAAAATACAAAGTTTACAAGTTATTCTTGATTTAGAATTAACAAATTAAGACATCTCAAGTTTACAAAAGGTACTGGTAAGCTAATTATTTTGTTCTACAAAAGATTTTCATTGCAAAATATATTAACCCTTTCTGTACGGGGACTTGGAACGCCTAGCACCGCCTCAATACGGGCATGTCTTTGCGAGAGTCAGCGGTTAGACATATTTTCACTTACGTGTATTTTCTGAAATATAACAGCTGTGCGGTTGAAATTTTGTACACACATTAAAAACATTATGCACTTTTGATAACTACTCACTTATTGCACTTATAATCACTATTACTTTATATTTCACGCGTAATATCTCTCACTAAAAAAAGTATAAATGTAAGTTACTACAAGCGATTTTAACTATTGTTAGTTTTGTAAATATTAGTTTATGATATTTTGAATAGAACAAGGCCTTGAAATGATAATAATTATTAACAAAATGCAAAAATATCAACCGTTTTAACGCAACATAAAAACACGACTGCCATTTGAATAAAATAGTGATGTGCACCTATCGATACAGTTGTCGATATTTATCTGTACTGCTCAAGGGTAAAAATAAAAAAGTGTAGCAGAGATCATTACTATTTTAATCTTAAGAACATATTATTATTATTTATTACCATGCACTGTAATATAAGCCAATTTTATAACTTTTTTTTTAAATTATTCTATAAATCACGAAATTTACAACTATAACACTTGCAACTAGCCTAACTACTAAAACTCGATGAAATATAAAACAACACTATTTGCCGCCATATTGAGTTACTTTTTCTGCACTCGTGGAGTACGGGTGTCAACCCCAGTTGACAGAAAAAATGCGGGATATTTAAATAAATATTTGTTTTAACGCCATCTACCAGAATGTTTTGCCATTTTTTTTTAATCTATACTAATGCTACTACTAAATATCATCGTTATTACCAACATATAAGGTCTAAGTTGGTTGAAAAAAAATTTCAAACTTCGTCCTTGTTTCGATCAACTATAGTTGACACCCGTACTACAGTGATGATGCCTAATTGGCCACTCTGGTTGTCACCCGTACAGAAAGGGTTAAATGAGACTTTGGATAGCCACGTTTTCCTGTACCTGCTGTTTCCTGCGTTGACGTGGGCTATGTTACTTCAATCTGCTGACTAAAATTAGTGACAGATTTAACGGTCTAATTTCGACAGTAATGTGGCAACGTCATTAACGCAATTTCTCAAGAAAATCCACAGGTACAACAGTAATATGCTGCAGAGGCCATCCGAATACATACTGTGTAACAAATCCAGATCAAATTTATAACTTGTTATTACAAATAGAATAAGCCTCAGGGTTTCGATCTTCTCTTGATACGATTATGAGAATATCTATACATTTAAGTAATGTTACATAAGTATTTTAAATATCATCGTATTATGATGTGAATGCATTTATCAAAATAATCATTTTTTTTTTCATTAAATTTTTTTTTTCATTTGCTAAATAAAAATCTAAAATTTATTGAATGAAGTTCGGTGTTAGTTGTTGACGTCAATTAGAAAAAGAAACATTTTAAGTACCTAAATTACCTTTCCACGTTGACGAAATTATTATTTACTTTACCTTTAGTTATATTTAATGATACGATATGAATGCATGACAATGACATGTCATACGCCGTAGGTGATTTTTTATATAAAAGGTCAAAGAAGGTTTACTAATGTGAGGAATTATATCCTGTAGTAAATAATTCATATTAATTCATAATCATTTATTTGTACCTAAAAAAAGAGTTAGAAGGAAAAAAAAATTACATATATTGATTTTTCTCCCAACCATATGCTTCTGCAATGAAAACTGCACGTTGGTAACGATCACTAACCATTAGGCATATCACTCGCACTTGTTGGTGCGCGTGAGTGATGCAGGTCGTATCAACTCCAATTCCTTTTGTTCACAAATGCCTTCACAATTTGGAGGATTTTACAACTGGAGTTCTGTAATTTTCTGTACAAAAAGTATGCCGATTTTTGCGGGGTAGGGCACGTCAAATGTATGGATATTTGTACGTTTACAAATAGCCATGTCAGATAAACGTCAGTCCATACAATACATATTTTCCGAGGTTTCCGACAAGGGAATAAGCTCTTAAAGGCGACTCCGGTTGTGAAATCCTCCAAGGCTCAGAGGCATTTATTGACCTGTCCCGCAAAAACGCATTTCATTTCGTATAATAATTATATATTTTTCAACATTTCAGATTGATCATTATTTTCCTGGGCATTTTTTAACATCTATTGTAAAAAATAAAATCCTATCCCTGCAAATCTGTAGAAAATTGGCCTATGTACGGGACAAAGGTACACAATTTAGTGGATTACTTCTCAGCATTTCAGTCGCCTTAGAATTTGTATACTTTGTATTTAGAAACTTTTTGGAACGAGATAAAAACAGGCTCATTTAAAGTTAGCGAGACAGAATGTTATCCAAGATCTTCACGCCACCCGAGACAAACTAATCTGAGAAAGGTTCCATGTGTTTGTTCCCAACTTTACAATGTTTCTTATCTCGACGCATCGTTTAGTACAGTCTAGACGTATTATGGATGGCTTTATCCACATGATAAAATAAGTGTCACGTTTTGACACCACGCGATTGGAAGAGACAGACTCAGTCTTTATCACTCCGTCATATTGACAACTACGACCATCGTACTCGTATCTGTAGAGTTCACTATAGCACTAACTTCAACTTTTCAGAACAGTTTGCAATGAACCCTTAATATTTTTATGTCCATCGATAACATTTTCTTAAACCAAGAACAATAATGATTCTTAAAAAATGCAATAACTAATAAATACCGAATAAAAAGTAAAATGCATTTTCACTCGGCCAAATGTTGTTCTTAGTGTATACTCGTAGGTAGAATATAATTTAAATTAATTTAATTATTATTATTTATTATTTGAATATATCTGTAGCATGTAGGCACTAACTCCTACATTTAAGTACTTACTTGTAATACTAACAATGTTCTGGACCCGGAGTCTGAAATAAATACATTGAAATATAATAGAATATATTTTAAAATAAGTAAAATAAGTCAAAATGACGGATAAAGACAATCTATTAATAGCTAGGTCAGACTTGTAGCGCATATATGAATCGAATATGACTAGAGATTATATACCCTTTACTACAAAATATGGATTTCTCTAATCGGTCTTGCAGTTTTCTAAAAATTGGGCATTTCATCTAAGTATACTCAAAAAATAAGTATTAAAGAACAATTGTGATAAATTGAGAACATTTTTATTAAAAATTTTGAATGGCCGAAGTGATTTTTGATGTGAATTCATTATTTAACATTGGGATTTTGGACACTTACTAAAGAAACCAACACTTACTTAGGCCATTTGAGCGTGGGGACTATATACCAATCCATCTTGTGCACGAATCTAAATTATTATTAAATATATTACTAAAGAAAATATATTAAAATTTATATTTTTCTTGATAACGCAATACTAGAATCCCCGAGGAATCAAAACAATCGATCAATTTGGTCATGATGTTATTTAATATATTAATTTTTGTATTTTTGCAGTATCTCGAGGATTTTAAATGGCCCCTGGATGTACTTTGGATCATGTGTAGTCTGGTTACACCACCAGCCTAATACAGCATTTTCATCTCGGTGAAATAAAACATAACCTTAATTTAGTGCATGTTTAATAACAGCTGACTGTACAGACTGTCAATCGATGACACGCAGACCCATAATCCAGGCGCCTGGGCTCGCTTTGCTGGAGCTCGCACGAAGAGATAAAACCGGCCAATCTTTTATTCTCTAAAAACGGCTTTTGTGGAAAATAGATAAGAACGCAATAAACTTTTACTTGTATACAAGGTTTCTTTTATTGTCATAGGTCGTGGGTAAAATGTATAAGAGCGCTTGTTGTTTTGTGTTTGACAGTGTTGAGTTGGACCCACTGACTACAGAGACATTGCATTATGATACACTAGCTCTTGCCTGGGACTTCATCTACGTAGAATGATGATGATTGATATAAATGGTCCCTATGTCCTTCCACGGACCTCAAACTATCCCCATACCAAATTGCATCTAAATCGGTTTTTGCGGTTTAAGCGTGAAGAGGTAACAAGCACACGCACTACGACACACACGAATGAGGGTAGACTGAGCGCGGTCACAACATTGACACTCACCCGCCATCTTCAGTTACCCGTGAAAAAAAAACTCAATTTTTTGTTCCAAAAAAATAAATAAATACAGCAACGAATAAACAAACACGCACAATAGAGACAATAGGGTGTAAGTCCAATAAGGTTGTTGACGGTATTGTGCAAAAAAATAGTTATTAGTACACAAGAGAGCAAAGTTTGATATTTCCTCGAGTGCTTATTTTGAGTTTGATCTCGTGTAGTACATAAGACTTTTCAAATCAACAGTGAGAACATATTTGGAAGGTAAAAATAAAAGCTGAAAAAATGAAATACTTCTTTATCACTGTTTCACTCAGCTTTCTTAAGGTATTCTAACAATTAAGTTTAATTACCGCAATTAAACAAAATAAAAGAAATCACAATAATACAATACAGGAATAACGAACATTAACTGACAGTTCAGTCGAATACTTTTTTTTGTAATAAAAAAATGTTATTAGTTACGGTCCGAATTGCGGGTTACTTTTTGTCAATTATAGTAGAGATCGTTAAAAGTGGAATTCCTTATTTTGCGTAATAATCTTAGTAGTTTTTTAGTTCATTGTTTTGATTGTACAATTAAATATGGTGTTTTTATTAAATTTGAAGCTTTTTTTTATTCATTGATTATTACGAATGAAAAGTCATAGGCTGATTTGGAACGTTGCGGTCTGACTTATTTGGGTGCCTATATGTAATAAACCTTCAGTATACCGTTGAATTACGTTTGAACTTTTTTTGCTAATGAGGTGAAAGGGACAGAGAGAATAGAATCCAAATAATTAGAACTTGTATATTAGCCTTAGAAATGACGTACGTAGAATTGACATCCGAATGTAAAGGTCACTTGAATGTAATTTTGTCTCACTCGTTTTTAAGCAGTAAATTAGCCATGTTCGAGCTGCTGAGGTGAAAAATATATTTTACATCGTGCATGACTAGCACTAAAATTATTGAGAAAAAAAATAACCAAAAAAATTAATACAAAAGGTAATCACGATCCACATCACAGTCGATTTAAGTCTAGTGAAACTAACTGTGAATCATTCAAACCTGTTTTAAATAACAGATAGACAGTTACTTTCGCATTTAGGTATAATATATATTAAGGGATTTACAAAGAGCTTCAGTGACCGCACACAGGCGCAATTTATTTGCAAAATGCTATACCGTGAGCAGTACTACTGAGTTACCATTTATATAATATATGCTCCCTGACCGTTTTCGGCCACGGCGACTGCTTCAACTCCTTTTTTGGCGTTCATGTGCTCTCGTGTGGCTGACGTAGCCGATCTCTGACCATGAGTTACAGTACGCTGCATCTAGTAGTTGTGGTGATCTGTGATTGGACCATAGTTAGAATATACGGTGATCATCTCATTAGATTAACCATCAATTATTGGGAATGAGTTTAGAAAAAGTTATTTTCTGTGGACAAATCAATAAAAGTTAACGATTCTGCAGGCTTTTCACAGAATCGCCGTGATAGTGTTTCAGCCACGAGATAGATACCCCTTCTTTATCTAACTGTATTAATTAGAGAGGTACAGGTACTTTCGCGGGCGAGATATTGGCGCAGAGCTTCTGTACCTACTGGTATCTATATACCCTGTGTTTCTTATTCCAATCTTAAGTAATAAAAAAATAGGAAGGACGCGAACGAGTAGTATAGGTATATTAAATGTGTTTACATTCTAGGACAAAATAATCTACATCTTCTTACGATCTTTACGTTGATTTAACACCTAACTTTATTTTTTATTAATCTCAAACTGTGTCGTTCCCAATAATCCCAAGGTACTCCATTCAACTTGACAAAACCACTCGCAACTTTTTAACTTAAGAAAGGAAAGATTTATAAATCTCAAATAAGATCGGAAACAGACAGAAACCGGGTCAACCTTCGTCCTATTATAAACACCTGTTAAATGCGCGCGAGTCGAGCGCTCGTTCAAGCCAATGCGGAGTATAATATTGCCATCTCACGTAAATCGATCTTTTTGTGAATGCATTTTATTTTGACATGTAAAATATAATGTACATTTCCAATAAGAAATAAATGAATCTAAATTAATCTAATCTAAAATAAACAACTGCTTCGTGCTCTTGTAGGACCCTAATGGCCTACCCACAGAAAAAAATAGCGTTTTCCGTGAGCCTACCGCGAATATATGAAAAAAAATTAAATACAACATAGTGGTCCAAAATACTTAGCAATATTGAAAATTGAATTTTTGTTATTTGGAAAGACACCTAGCTGGAATATAACAAGTGCGATAGAGAGGAAAGTTTAACAATAACGACTGTGTTAATTTTTGGGAAAGCAGTTTAAACTTTACGTATGTCACAAATCCTTGACTTGACGCTATACTGCCTGAGGTTTGAGTTAGAAAGCTTTTAGCGGGAACAGATACTAAAACCTAATCAAAACATATAATAAAAATTAAAAGAAAGAAAAATAATTTATTGCTACAACTAATAATCTTAATTACAATAAAATATTACACACGTAAGCTATACTTAACCTAGACAATATCTTAAAATTAGTTTAATTTACAAAGTTACAATAGGACAGTCTCAGCTATGTACTGGAAGCCCCATCTTTACGGCGTGGTTTCAGCGCTGGTTTTTAGCCTTCCCAAATTGCGGCGGTGACCCAAGGCGACTGCCAAAGTACGTATATGATTTCGAATTTAAATCGCTTAATTTACATAAAGAGCAAAGATTAAATTTAATCACAAAAAGAGAAAACAAAGTTTTAATATCTGGTAATCAATAATGATGAAATTACCGAGCTTTCTCTAGAAAAAATATTTAACACCTGATTCTTACAGATCACCAGGATCTTGGGATTTTGGGTTCTTTCAACTCAGAATCACTAGCATTCAATCTTGATACCAAAAATATGTCCCAAAAATTTGTATGAAAATTGTAGTTTCCACTACGTTACGCTCATACAAGTGAAATATTTTTCTACACTAAATCGTGACGTAATGGAGCGGATGTTTTGGAACATTTTTTTAATGATACGAGTATAATGGAGAATGCTAACGATTCTAAGTAGAATGAGCCCAAGAAAGTCCAGATTTGTAAGAAACAGGTTTTCAATATTCATTTTAGAAAACACCCTCCCACACTTTATTATTACAAATTCCATACATAGTAATCTTGGTCCGACTCTAGAGGTTCTCATGCAAGCAAAATACTCGTTCCCAGACAGGTACGGTCCATGTAACAATTTGGCGGGAAAAGCGTAAAAAGTTTTTAGCGTCACAATATTTCACACAGATAGACAAACATTTTTCATGGCTGTCAGACTAATCTCTTAAGAAGCTTTAGTCTACATTATTAGGAAACTTGTGCAAAGATTATACGCAATAAAGAATTACAATTGTCAACCACATTATATCAAGTAACCGATAAACATCACATATTAAAAGGCTTTTTTATTACTACATTTTATAATTTTCTCTGTATAATTATTAATTGGTATCGTAGATGTGGCAATCGTTCGTAATACACATGTGACATTTATAAATAGAAATTCATTTCTTCAAAAACATAATAGAAGATCAAGGCCGACTCGAGAAGAGAAATTGTGATTATATTTCTTTGTAATATTATTAAATGCCACCTAAATGTCACGCACGTAGCTATTTAGTACAAAAACCCTGCTTTTCCTTAATAATAAATCGCTCAGTATGCAACTGACTTTCGTTATGGCTCCTCTTCACGATGGCCCAGCGCTGGCCCAGCGAGATGGCCATGCGATGGCTGACACGCCACTACACGATGGCGACATTCAGTTGCGATCTATTCGTTTTCCAAGATGGACGTGGGAGCATTAGCCGCTGCAGCAATTTATTTATACGCCACGTACCAACCTTTTCTTAATCTGCACAATAATAAAGTAATTAAAAAGAAATGACGTAGAAGATTATGGTGGATGTTATCTATCCATCGCAATAAATAAACTACTTATTATGGGACAGTATTACACAAATTGACTAAGTCCCACGGAAAGCTCAATAAGGCTTGTGTTGTGGGTACTTAGACAACGATATACATATTATATACATATGTATAAATACTTAAATACATAGAAGACATCCATGACTCCGGAACGAATATCCATGCTCATCACACGAATAAATATCCTTACCAGGATTTGAACCCGGGACCATCGGCTTCATAGGCAGGGTCACTACCCACTAGGCCACACAGGTTGTCACCTAAGTCAATTTAAATTTGTGCAATAAACTCTTCAAAGCTTTGAAACCCTACTAAAAATCATTACTTGTCTCTTCCTTAATGTGCCGCTGTGTAGGTATATATTATTTATGTATATTTAGATATGTAGGTATAATTTATGTATGTATATTTAGATATGTAGGTATCTAATATTAATTTCTTTTATTATTGGTATATTTATTTATTTAAATTGTGAATGTACTGTATATACTGTGTAGATGTCTGCGTAATGTATAATTAATTTACCTAATCCTCTAATTAATTCGTGCACTATTTGTTATAAAAACTTCTTTTTTAAATATCCTGCTACCTTATTTCTATAGTTTTGGTCTTTATGTTTGGGGTTCCATGTTACGCTTTCTCCCCGATATAACTCTAAAAACTTTATTCTTTCGTGATGCACCCACATACTCGTCATTTTTAATCAAAATAATACACAGCACGAACGTCCTCACTCGACCGCGTTCGAGCACGCACTGAGGGATGGGCCACGTGTAGATGCGGACAGCCATCGCTGGTCCACTGCCTTTGATGTGCGGACGAAAAACCGACACCGCGGCCATCCCATCGCCATCCCGCGCGCCATAAGCCATCCGACACCACTACCCTCTCCACACGCTGGCCCAGCTTAGTGGGCCACTATGATGGTCCATCGTGTAGAGGAGCCATTAAAGTTACTCGCTGCCTTAACCCCGCACATTTGGAGGACCGGCGGGACCGCACCGGGGGGTTTGGTATGTCATCCATAACAGCCACGACCACTCCGACAAGAGTCTACCCAAGCAACACAAGGCAGCTGAATATTGTTTGAATAATAGAGCATGGCGGTACTGTAAGCCGAATAAGGTAGCTGAATAATGCCTGTAGTAGCGCTGTTACAGACGTTATACACAAGATTTGGCCACAAATTAAACAGCTTACAACCGAATACCAGCAATATAATAGCTGCATAAGTGTGTGCATAGTGGTGAATCAGCTGAATAACACTTGTATACAGGCTGTCAAAAGCTTTTAAACCAAAGTTATCAAGATTTTTTGTACACAATAAATCAGTTATTCACACGTTATTTAGCTTTTGGTTCACAATGTCCGACCATGTGGCCGGCACAATTTGGATAAATGGATAAGCTGGTTCACTGGTGGATAACTTTTCAATAAAACGTTGGATTTAACACAATAGTCTTTTATTTCGACTTTCACATTATGATGCACAATATTTGTGCACTAAACTAATTTTATTATTTTTAACACAGAGTTACGAACTTACGCGTGCAGCCATTTTTGATAGAGAGAGCGAGAGCAGTGAAAACCATTGACACTATCTATGGGCGTGTGGCGCCGTTTGAGATACCAAAAAAAACTATGTTGACAATAAATCGCAATTACTTATAACGATTAAACATTCCGCCCGCCAAGAACAGTATGTTCTTCCTACCGCCCGCCATGACATCATACAGCAGTACATACATAACAAGGTTTAGGAACTGCACATTACTAACGTACTAAACTAACATGAAAACGAGTTAACATGACATCAATAGATAACTTTGCACTCCATCTAAATTTTTTAAACATAAACAATACAATACACTGTTCACCAGTCTATAAGGCAGAGATCATGAACAACTTTGATTACAATCTATAGAGATAGAGAAAACAGGCTGACTAAGACAAGTAACATTGTATGCTAACTTTAGCACGTTAACTAACATTTACTAACATACCCGTAAAAGTGAGTATCCAGAAATCACCTGAAGGTTAAAAACCCTTTAATTACTACATAACACATAAATGTAATTTAGAAAAAAAAAAAAAACTTATAAGTATACCTATTACAATATTTATACAATTAGTACTCTTTCCTATCAGTTATTTTGAATAAGTACACTTGTATAGTTTTACATACTAGTAGAATTTAGAAGTATTAATAGAGACTTCAGTAACAACCTTGTAGGAACTTCATTACGAGTAAGAACCTAAAGTTATACAGTAACAGTATCAACCATATGAATTTTACAGTACCATTTTGGTACCTACAACTAAATTTAACACATATTAATAACATACTCTTAGTCTTGCTCTGACTGGTAGCAAAATAAGAATACAGGAAACTATAACTTTAACTACATGACAAATAATACTAGTTGGCAACAGGCAACACTATTAATTTGGAAACAGGTCTCATAAGTTTGGAATGTTTACATTTTAAGGTAACGACTCTAGTGACATTGTCTGGACCAGGGTGCTTTTCTTGTACTAACCCATATAACCACATCGAGGGCGGGAGATCATCCTCCTTGACTAACACTACGTCACCTACCTGTGGCTCTGGGGTCACCTTAGTCCATTTGTACCTCTGATAGAGCTTTGTTAGGTACTCCTGAGACCACTTTCGCCAGAACTGCTGCATAATCTTCTGGGTGAGCTGCCATCTATGTAAAGGGCTGATTTGAGAATCTTCATAGTTGCGATCTGGCGCGGTTACCAGAGCTTCGCCAACTAGAAAGTGTCCCGGGGTGAGTGGACTCGTGTCCACTTCATTTGATGGCAGCTGGTACATGGGCCTACTGTTTAGACAAGCCTCAGCCTGTGCTAAAACCGTTGATAACTCCTCAAACGTGAGAGTGGTGCCATCTAGGACCCGTTTCAAATGATATTTAGTAGAGGCGACACCCGCCTCCCAGAGTCCACCGAAATGGGGAGCCCGGGGTGGAATAAAATGCCATTCAGTACCTTCATTAGCTAAGGCCTCAGCAACCTCTTTCATGACAGAAGCCTCGCCCTGCTGGAAGAGGATGCGCAGTTCCTTGGATGCACCGACAAAGTTGGACCCATTGTCGCTCCAAATCTCCTTACAGGGTCCTCGACGTGCCACGAACCGTCTATAAGCAGCTAGAAACCCTTCAGTGGTAAGTGAACTTACTGCCTCCAGGTGGATGCAACGGGTTACCATACATACAAACAGTGCTATATAGCCCTTATAGCTCTTGCATCCTCTACCTTTGGATATTCTGATATTTATAGGGCCTGCATAGTCGCACCCGGTGCGGTGGAACGGTCGAGCAACAGTCACCCTGGTACTGGGTAAATCAGCCATGAAGGGTTGAGTTTTGGTGACTTTGTACTTTATACATCTCACACATTTACTTAAAATATGTCTAATCAAGCTTTTGGCATTAATAATTAGAAACTTGGATCTTACATAATTTAGGGTGAGTTGGGGGCCTCCGTGGAGAGTCCTTGAGTGAGCGTCACTCACAATCAGCTTTGACAAGTGATGGTCATGAGGCATTATGATAGGATGCTTTACATTATAAGAATGATCGCTATGCTCAATCCTACCTCGCGTTCTCATAATGCCATCCTCGTCCAAGAAGGGACACAATGATAAGATAATGCTTCTCCGGGGAATTGGATTAGAGTTATTCAGGTTAGTTAACTCCCGGGGAAAGGCTGACAATTGACTTGCTTTAATACCTACCTTCAAGGCATTATCAAGCTCTCTTGCGGTCAGATAGGATGGAAACGATTCTCCTTTCAGTTTTTTACAAAATCTGAGACAGTAAGCTACTACTCTTACTGCCTTTGTTAAAGATGAGTATTTAGTCCAAGCACTCAACTCTTCGGATGGCTGAGCAGGGGATAAAACTGTACATACCTGGACTTTCATGGGCTTTGCTTCTAGCTCAGTGGATACGGGCTCGGATGTTGGATGCTGGTAGTTAGGGTCATGTAGCCAAGCTGGGCCATGGACCCACAACTCGAATTGGATGAAATCAGATGGTGACATTCCTCGACTCGCACAGTCTGCCGGGTTGCTGGTGGATTCTACATGCGCCCACTGATCATGGTTTAGTATGGATAGGATCTCAGTGACGCGATTGGCAACAAACGTTGTCCAACGGTTCGGCTCACCTTGAAGCCATGCGAGGACTATGGTTGAGTCTGTCCAAGCCCTGCAATGACTGACTGGCATGGATAAGACAGTGGATACTTCTGCCAGCAGTTTGGATAAGAGTACTGCTCCGGAAAGTTCAAGTCGGGGTGTGGAAATTTGGCGGATTGGACAGACCTTCGTTCTGGCTGCGACTAAATGGACAGTAACATTACCTTCATGATCCACTACCCTCAGGTATACGACTGCTGCGTAAGCGTCGTTGGAGGCGTCGCAGTACCCATGCAGCTGGATATCACTCGCGTCTTGCCTGACGCCAACCCATCTTGGCATGATGAAGTCGTTGAGAACCGGGAGCTGCTCACGGAACTCATTCCACTCTGTCAGCAAGTTGGAAGTCACTTCCTCGTCCCACGAGTGACCTGAAACCCACAGTTTTTGCATGTATATCTTGGCTCGGATAATGACTGGGGAAATCTATCCCAGTGGATCAAAGAGACGTGATATGTCAGACAAGATGTTCCGCTTGGTGACGGGGGTTGGCTGTGGAGGTAAGTTAACCTTATAGTGAAATGAGTCAGTCTGATGATTCCAAGACAAGCCTAGGATTTTGATCATGTCATCCAGTTTTATGTCTTTGTCAGAGCTGGTAACCGGGTGTGGATAAATTGTTTCCATTAATCTTTGACTATTGCTTGCCCATTTTTGTAATTCAAACCCAGCTTTACTTAGCAAACTAACTATTTCCGAATAGATTTGGATGGCTTGATCATCTGTCTCACACCCACTCATGAAATCATCCATATAGAAATCTGTCAGCACCCTTTCTGCAGCCAATGGATAATCTTTACCATCATCTTTAGCCACTTGCTGTAAACTTTTGACTGCAAGATAAGGAGCTGACGAGACCCCGAAAGTTACACGTAACATCCTGTAATCCTTTACAATGTCATCAGAACTCTCACGCCACAGCAAGCGTTGGAAATCAGTGTGTTTGTCCACGACTTTAACCTGCCTGTACAATGGATAAGCTGGTTCACTGGTGGATAACTTTTCAATTTATCCAAATTGTGCCGGCCACATGGTCGGACATTGGTCCAATCGAACCGAATAAGAACGAAATTACAAGATTATCACCATGGAATATATAAAATTACAGCAAAATATAGAAGAGATAATTGACAAGGCCGCTTCTAACCTCAAAAAATCACCGAAATCGCGTATGACCAACACGTACTTACAAGCAAGGTTAGATCTTCTCGAAGGAAATTGGAAATCTTTCGAGAGCAACCATCAAACGATTTTGTTAGAATCTAAGGATCCAAGCAATACGTACTTCACAAATGAAACCTATGACAGAGTCGAAGAAAAATATATTGATTATAAGTGTCAGTTAAAAGACGCCTTGGAAAAAATCTCTTCTATATTTTGCTGTAATTTTATATATTCCATGGTGATAATCTTGTAATTTCGTTCTTATCCGGTTCGAAGGACCATGTCCGACCATGTGGCCGGCACAATTTGGATAAATGGATAAGCTGGTTCACTGGTGGATAACTTTTCAATAAAACGTTGGATTTAACACAATAGTCTTTTATTTCGACTTTCACATTATGATGCACAATATTTGTGCACTAAACTAATTTTATTATTTTTAACACAGAGTTACGAACTTACGCGTGCAGCCATTTTTGATAGAGAGAGCGAGAGCAGTGAAAACCATTGACACTATCTATGGGCGTGTGGCGCCGTTTGAGATACCAAAAAAAACTATGTTGACAATAAATCGCAATTACTTATAACGCTTAAACACACAAGTACATCTTTACAGAAAATGTATTCAGATAGTAGCTCTACTACGACTGAGAAGAGATTTTTGCAAACTCTTATTTTTAATGAACTCCAACAGTGATAACTGGATTTGGTCATGACGTCACCGTTTTATCTCACCGATCCTATATCTGTCTGTCTATTTACTGTTCACATATAAAACTAATTGCATTGGTCCGTCCGCTGCAAGCTTGTTACGCCTCACTCCGGGTAACGAGCCACAAGATAACATCATTAGCTTCACCCCTTTTGACCGGCACAGGGCGAATTCGCTCCAACTTACCCTATCTGAATTTTTATTTTTAGAGTCCAACCACGCTAATATTGAGTATAGAAGTGTGATATTGGCTGAATACAATAGCTATTATAGAAAATGCTTTAGTTTTAATGTTTAGTTCCATAAATGGCCTTTGGCGCTAGTAGTACGATGGTGGACGTACGGTCGGGTCGTATGCGTTTACTTACACCCGTAAGTAATTCGTTCAATGTATTGATTATTTATGATAGTCTTCCGTCGTCGTCGTCGTCGTCGTTCCGTTGTTGTTTTCCGATTTCGTTAATAGATTATGGGCCCAGCACGCTTTCGTTGTGCTTATAGGTAAGTTCAATATGAATATTGCTAATGCATGCATACTACTATTGATGTTGTTAACGTGCCTAATAAAAAAAAATGAAACTTAGAATGATAGGATTGACTTTCCCTCCCGCGAAGCTCGCTATTGCTATTGGCAAATGCAACTAGGCCTAACACAAATGTTTTGGTGTAAATGATTTAAGTAGATATATTAACAAATCTAGTTGCGGCATGTAGCTCAAATGAAAATATTTCAAAATTCAAAAACTTCAACATTTATTCATGAAATAGGCTACAAGGGCACTTTTACATGGAATTTAAATACAAGCAAAAAAAAACAATTATAAAATACAACTAACTGCAAATATCATTTCAAACTAAAGTATTATTAACCTTACTCTTGCGCTTAGAAAGAGCGCAACGTGCAGTCTTAAAGGTAATTTTCAAGAAACCCTTCAGGTATCCTACCATTGATCTTTATAGAGAGAGTAAAGTGCTGTCGGTACGAAGTCTATTTTTCCGCCAAGTCATTTAAAAAAAACATAAGACCATAACCTTTGATAAAAATCGCACGAAAAATAAACGTCGAGTTCGTGTCTGTGGTATACAGAAATTTCGCTTGGCAGTTTCAGGACGTCATGTTGATTACCTTAGTTCTAAATTGTACAATAAGGTTAACGACCTTACGGATATAATATGCTCTCACACTAAGAGAATGTAAGCAGAAAGTCACTGATTGGCTACAAACGCTAACTTATGACGAGATTGAGGATTGCCTAGCCTCTCATTATTAAAATATAATTCGAGCAACTCACACACACACACACACACACACACGAGCACATTTACAAATTAATCACACTTTCAACTCCTGTGTAACACTAATAGACATTGTGATACGTAAATAGTGTTAACTCTTTGTTTATACATATTTTGTATTATTCCGATATTTTTAGTTTTATTTTATTATCAGTTCTGTTGTACACTTGTAGATTTAGTACCAAAACCTATATATTAATATAGGTATACTTAATGTTTTCTCGGGGGTGAGAGCCTGGTGAACTGTAATACGGGTTTATACCTAGTTCAGACTCCAGTCTCTCACAAAGGATCACAACCTCATCTCGAATTTAAATGTTGTTATCATATTGTGAAATTGTTACAAATCCTTTGTGAGCTGATAAATAAACATTTTTATTATTTATTATTTATTTTATTATTATTACTTAAAGATATTCAAAGTCTCTTAATGTCGAATATAAAAAAAAACTATAGTAATAATATAAAAAAAAACTCAAAAAAAAAAATCTAAAATAATTTAGAGATGTAAATGTCTCCGAGTGTCAGAACTAAAATATTATGTAGCTTATCAAATTATCCTTAGAGATATATAGGGTCCCCAAGAGAGAAAATCCTGTATAAAAACAAAAGATTTTTTTTTTTAATGAGAAGCAGTCAGACTTAGTTGGTTATTCAAACTCAGATTTTGCCCAGAATTTCGACACTAGAAAGTCAACTACGGGTTACTTTTTCATGTTAAATGATGTGCCTATTCCTTGGGATAGTCAGAAGCAGCCATGTGTGAAAACAGCCAAAGTGCCTCTGCATTCATTTTCATACATTTTGAATATTATGTAGATATATTTTTCTCGCAGATATACTTGTGCTAATAGGTACGGAACACTGTCTAAGCCATGAACATAAAACCTACCTACCGCGTATTAACCGAGGCAAACCCTAGACTGGGATCCCCAAGGAAAGAGGAAACGTTGCCGTCCAGACCTGGCGCCGGACTATTATTGCAGAGGCGAAGGCTATTGGGAAGACTTGGAGCGAATTCAAGCACAAAGCTCAAAACCGATCCAGATGGCGACGCACTGTGAATGCCCTCTGCCCCATCTAGTACAATAAGTCAAGGTAAGTCAAAGTCAATACATTAACAAAATCTTCGTAATACATACAAACTCCACCCAACCCTATTGTCTTGTGCAGTATATACAACAAAGATACTTTCATCCGTGGTGCAACCAACACACTGCGACGTATGTATACATTTTCACTACCCACAGAATCTATATACGTAAGTCAAAAGCAATTATTTACTCTCGGAACCGGAAACCTGCCTTTGGCTTACGTCGGTAGGCACGAGTGTCTAGATACTATATAAGATACCTGAGCTTGACCTAGGCCAAGCGGATTTATGGCTTAAATCTCCACCGCACAGCTATGTTAATCTACACGCTTACCGAGCGAGGGTAAATTGGGATCAGAAAAAATATTACATTATAGGAATAAAATGATTTGCCCAAAACAATAAATTGTTCTTGCACCCTATTCGCTGATGATATATCATAAGTAATTTCATGCGAAAATAATATTACTTTAAAAAATCACTTCGATGAAACTATATCTAGTATTGTAAGTTGGCTTAGCGAGCATAACCTAAGTATAAATTTCTCCAAAACTAAACTCTTAGAGTTCAGACCTTACCAAAAACACAGTTTGAACGTAGACTATAGCTTCAAAGATACAAAACTTGAATGTGTGGATTCTGCTGCGCTTTTGGGTATTCATATTGATTCTACAATAAACTGAAAAGAACATGTCCATCAAATTTCCCTTAAATTAAGTCGATTCACCTATGCCTTACATGAAATTAAGAAATGCACCGATATAAAAACAGCGACTTGTGCCTACGCATATGCACGCCTAAAATATGGAATAGTCTTATGGGGAAACAGTTCAGATACTATACAACTGTTTATACTACAAAAACATTGCCTAAGAATATTAGTTAATGTGGATCAAATGATAGGCTGCAAACACTAATTTATAGAACAAAAAATGTTGACTCTACCTTGAATACACATCTTAGAAGCTTCTATGTTCGTGAAAAACAACTTGCCATTATATCCAGAATACTCACACGGATCTTCATTATGACCTAGAAAACCAAACTCTACCTGAGACCAAATTCAAGATGGTTATCTCTGCTCCTTTTGCCATGGCAATAAAAATATTTAACAAAATCCCAAATGAGATCTGAGAACTTAGTAATATAAGTGCATTTAAAACCCAACTCAAAACATATTTAATTCAAAAATCTTTTTACTCTGTACTAGAATTCCTGAATTAAAATGTAACTTTATGAAATATAATGAAATAACTAATAATATAATAATATATTTAATATTTAATATGTAATTAATCGTGATGTTAAATTAAATAATATGTAATCATCAATTGTCCTCTAATGACACCGTGGATTGATTGTTTCCTTAGTAGACGTGACATTGTATTGATGATGAGACTACGTTGTGGACATATCCCATTGAATCAGTTCGGTTATTTAATGAAGAAAGTTTCTTCTCCTAATTGTGATGAATGTGACGTATTAGAAGACGTGTACCATGTTATAATGGAATGTGTCCGGAATGAAGCCGCTAAGATACAACTGGCTTTTTCAAGCCATAATACTATGTTTGATGTCGGGGGCTGCAATAGCGTTCTGGCTGCTCCTCTGTCAGACTCCGCCATGGCGCTACTACAGCTTGTACGAAAGGCTATTGTTAATAGAATTAGTTAATTGTATAAGAATATTGTATTATTGTTTTTTTATGGAGCGACATGTTCACCTCGGTGACAAGCTCTTAAATAAAGAGAGAAAAAAAAAATCATCGATTGTAATGTAAATTTCATAATATTTAATCTTTAGTCGTATTAGACAAAATTGACACTGTCAAAATTAGACAGTGTCCGAACAGGTTTGCTTTAAAAAAATCCTTAAGTGAGCACATTGCTGGCAGTACTGGAAAATCTTAATGTTTCTGCTTTGTAAGTTCATCTGATTTCATATATATATATGTATGTATATGTAAGTATATGTATTTGTATCAATATTATTTATATATATGTATGTATGTTTATGTTTGTGTATTTCTTATGAATGTATTGTGTTCGTACATGTATCAATTGTATCACCTATACCTCATGTTTTTGCACCGCCTACAACTTATCTGCTTTGCCTAAAGGTTGACTGGTAGAGAATGCCTTACGGCATTAAGTTCGCCTATTGTACAGTGTGTTTTCTTATGTGCAATAAAGATTAAATAAATAAATAACATGTAATTTAATTTTTAATTGTAATGTTAAATTTAATATTTTATGTAATGTAACCTTTAATAGTGATTCATATTTCATAGCTACTTATTACTAGTCAGTAAGTTACGTTTGCAGTGCCCTTACAGCTGATCAAAGTTCTTATGTATCACCTTAATATGTACCTATGAAGGCAATAAATGACTGAATACCTACTGAATAGTGACTTAGTAATTTTGTAAACAAAATTAATATTCTTATCGCCATGAGCTTTAAGCGTAGAGTCCAAATGAAGTCAAAGACTTTCGAGTTCATGTTCGCATGTTTAGATTAGAAAGAGTAATTTGAAATTTGCAGGCATGGCATGTATTTTCATGAAATTACCTCATTATGTCTGTAACATGACAAACCTGCATGGTACTGCCACGGTGCGCGCTGGCTGGTGATAAAACATGCCCTTTTCGCTCGTCTTTTGTTTTTTCTGCACAATTTTGTTCAGCAATTTGAGTACGAATTGATATATTCAATTATAATTATTTAATGTTAATTCCATGTTTATGGTTTTTATATCAATTAATGTTATTAAATATATGGGCTGCCTCTTATTCAGGTAAAATAGTACATTACGATACAAGTGCGAAAAATAGGAAATTCGAAACGAGTGGCGATAAATTAAAACACGACCGAAGGGAGTGTTTTAAATCGACACGAGTTGCGAATTACCTATTCGCACATGTATCGTACAACGTTTTACAGTACATATGGCCCTTTAAATGTTCGACACAGTAACGTAATATGCTACTTCTCGCACTAGTGCTATAAAGTAGCCCCATATGTACTGTAAAATATGTATTAATCTTATTTACAGTACATAATATGGTGCTACTTTCCCGCACGCGAGCGAGAATGAGATGTACTGTAAAACGTTGTACGGTACACGTGCAAATAGGTAATTCGCAACTCGTGTCGATTTAAAACACACCCTTCGGTCGTGTTTTAATTTATCACCCCTCGTTGCGAATTTTCTATTTTCTGCACTTGTATTGTAAATAACTATTGTACGTCACTGGTGTTTGGGACTAACGAGGCTCAGAATAGGTTCCGAATCGAAATTTAACCACGCACGATTGATGCAGCCCTTTCTTCTACTTTCAAACTCAAGAAGCATGACTGCAGCTGTGTATGGTACTATTTATGCTGCTGAAGTTTCCACTGCGCGGGCTTTGGTGCCCCTGCATCGGACACGTATTGGTACCAGTGGCCGTTATTCATCGTTCGGTTCAGTTCGGTTAATGGAAGTTAAGGTCAGTGACGATCTTTTATTTGTTTATGGCTCACGTACTGGCGATTAGTGTACATATTTTTATTATTATGTTGTTTTGCTATAAGAACCAAGTTTTACATTGCTACATTGTCATCCAAATAATTCCAGTCAGTACTCGTACGTGGGTCTTTAAGAAATTGGATAGGGTTATGTACATACTTGTAAATGCCATAAGTGTTTGTGCGTACTCTAGTAAGCCCTACTTTATATTTTTCGTGTAATAGTGTGTGCTTTTTTTAGTGTGGCGTTACGTTAATAAGCGTTGCTGAGAGTGAATAAGTTAAATAAAATATATCTACATAAGTGCCACTGTTGGTTGAAACTTTTATCGAAAAACGCAACAGCAGCATTTTTTTTTTCAATTTGTTGTCTGCAAAGTTTGCGCTTTCTAACTCTGGATGCCATTTTAGAAATGGTCTCGCCTGCTCTCGTGTGCCATCGGGAAACCACGGGTTGCACTCGGCCACCGATTATACTGCACTGATTTATAGAACCATTTCCTAGCATACATTTCAATGAAAACCTTGCCTAGGTTAGGAAATGTGAGAAAATAACGGACCGCTTGGATAAATTACGCTGGGAACTCGCTCTTGTTTGTGGTAAACTTAAGAAATAAAAAATATATAATAAATATATAATATGCTAATTTAGTAAATATTTTCTTAAACTTAATAAGTAAATACTTAAACTTGATAAGTTACAAGTAAGTTAGCGCGTATAAGGCACTGAATCTTATGCAGATATCTGTCCAATGGCAATTTGTCGCTATACATATATTGACAATATTTCCCGCCACAGGGTTAACCGTGTAAAACGAAATTTCATTATCTGCCTTTTTTTGGGCTGCATTAATCTTGCATATTCTGGCGGGAGAGAGGCAGATAACAAAATATTGATTTTCGACTTTCGCGGTAGACCCTCAGACATAACTGCAGCAGTTTAATAGCTTCTTTAAGCTTATGAATCATGCAAAGCTTTAAGAATCATGTAAAGCGTAAACTTATTTCTAAAGCTTATTATACCACACAAGACTACATGAATGATAAAACAACGTGGGATTAATTGTGATTCGAAATGATTAATTATTTATTATATTTGAATAATGATGATGAAATGGATATTCCAATGCATGTATTTCCTTTGTTGTTTTTATTAGATTTGTTTGACATTTAGAATTTATTCTAGAAACAATCTAGACTAGTATTTTTTATACATTTTTTTTGTATGACTATATTTTGTGAAACTTTTAGTATAAAATTTGATCTATGAATTATATTCATTAGTATTATATATGGAATAATATTTACAACATCAATAAATTGCTCTGATAATTAGATTAAGATAATTATATGTAATACTGTCTTACTATTCATAAGTGCTTGTTGCTAGGCCTACATGAATAAAGTATATTTGAATTGAATTGAATTGAATTGAATTGAATTGAACTGACATACACGATTTGTCGGCGGCCGATCGTAAGATCAGGCAGATCGTAATATTCCTGTGTAATGTTTTGACGGTAGTCGCATTAAAGCAATAGATAGGTAGGATAGGTTCGATAGGTTGCTTAAGATGCCCGAAGGGCAAACTATCCAGAAATAAGAGCCCCGCGTAGCGCAACTCCATCAATTCAGGGAACGTGATAAAGATTTTCACGATAAGCCTAAGAAAAACTACGTCCAAAAGAGAGGTATGGGCATTGTGAATGTTATCTCGCTTTGTGTGGTAGGGCACAGCCAGTGGATGTCATTCCAGATCTAGAGCAGAGCCCAATTGGGGAAGTACCTCCACCTTACAAAAAACCGCAGCCAAATAACACTAGACTCTACTCATAGTGTTGTACATGGGCTACGGAGATTGCTTACCATCAGGCAGGCCGTATGCTTCTTTGCCACCGACGTAGTATATAAACAAAAAAAAACCCGATCTGCCTGATCTTACGATCGGCCAGCGACATATATAATCTGACATTATTAAATATGTTACAACAAGTCACTCACGTATTTTAAGTCACTTATTTAATATGTATGTGTCTCATGGAAGTTTTGTTATTAAAACTGACAGTTCTACTCTAATTATGATGAAATCAGTCGAGACATTCACTTGTTCTTAATTTATTTTTTTACCTATACTAATAGGTACTATTAGCTATGGCTCAGGTACTTTCGTTTAAGCCAAGGAAAACCGTTAATTATACCCGTTATAAATGTGTAAAGTAACTTAATTGTTCCAACTCTTGCCAAAAGCGTAGAAAGGCGGCCATCAGTTAGTAAGAAGTTAATGCGGGTTCAATCGAACACAGGAAAGGCATTATACCGTCAGTGTCTATCTGGTACAAGGCATCTCATGCTGCGGATTACTTTTAAGCTGCTTTTTTTTTGCTGGCAATTGCAGAAGCCCTTCCCTACAGTGAGTCGCTCGATACGGGTAGCCTCGTGGTGTTTACAGACTACAGAAGCGGTTTACAGCACTTGGCTCGATGCACCTCGAACTATCGAGGCGCACCGATAGCCTATAGCATATTAAGGTCGATTCGTAACTTGCAAGCAAATAAAACAGTCATAGTTTTGCAATGGTACCCATTGGGATACCGGGCAACGAGGCGGCAGACCGACTCGCTAAAGAGGCGTCTACGGACCGACTTGTTACTAGGTGGTTACCATGCCATAGTGATCTTTTTTATGCAGTGAAACTGAAGTGCTTTGATATGTGGAAATAACATTTTAATGAAAGATCACTAAGCAAAGGAATCTGGTATCGGACTATATAACCCAATCTGCTATGAATCCCTTGGTTTGCAGGGTTAAATATGGCCAGATCGGATGTTGTTACTGCTCTCAGGATGCGTTCCGGACACATACCACTTAATAGTTTTGGATTCATAATGGGTAAGAACCAGTCACCAAAGTGTACCGAATGTGGAGTGAAAGAAGATGTGTACCATATCTTGGTGGAATGTGTCCGAAACGAGGCTGAAAGGGTAAATTTCATGCAAACAAACAGTTGTAATTAATATGACATAGGTGAAGTATATGAAATTGTTAACCTAGGTATTAAACGTAGATAATAAGAGTTTATTTTTTTCAATAAAGATATATATAAAAAAAGCTGCTTTTTACGGTTCCGGGAAAAATGCTTAATACATTTATTGTTTCGACGTGACTGTGTCCGTCGATATCGGTGGAAAAAAGGAAACATAGGCGCCTAACGTAGTGCTACGTCGTAGCTCATAGCATGGATTTTCCGGTATGTAGCAGAAATGCTTCGTAGAGGCTACACATCGGAATTTCTTTGTTCAATTAAAGTACTTTTTAATTTGTTATTGCATCGATGTGGTTTCTAAAAATATTTTACTATTCAATTTTTTTTTGGTCTGTGACGATATCTTGTATGTTTAAATTCTTGGCTTTTTAGACTTGGGCCGCGACACAAGCTTCGATTAACTGACTTAGGCGGCTGTTTGCTTCTCTTTGTTTCGATTTGGAGACTTATTTCAAAATATCGCTTTTGCTCTTCATTTTCTAATTTTGCCACCAGTAATTTTGCCATATTTAAGTATGTTTTCTAAATAAATCAAAGGTACCGTTCCCTTTTATTATTTTGTAATTATTTTGTAACTAGTTATTATCATGTAAAAAATAAGAATGACAATCTGAGACATTAAAATCTAGTACGAAATTAAAAACAAAATTTGAGTTCCTAGGATTTAATTTAGCTCTCTAATAATACAATTTAGATTATGCTTTTGAAGTTTCTCATCTTGTCAATTTAAGATTATATTATGAACTTATGTTTGAAAACCTAGGGAAGTTTATTTTCGTTAAGGGACTAAACAAAATAGAATTTTCGGGTTATTGAAAAAGTAGAGCACGTAAAAGTTGTGTCCGAGTTCGGATAAAACAATTGGAATAGACGTGGCCGGCACAACAAGTCGGTCCCGAGAGACAGACGTGCTAAAACCACTCGCTCGCTAGATATTTTTCAGTGAACTCTATTGCATAGGTAATAAAGACGACTGGTAGCTATAGCTACCAAACTAACCGCATTCGGACTTTAATAATCCTAACTAGATTTGACACTTCTTATCGCAATGTTTTTGAAATAAAGGACAATTTTACAAATTAAAATACTCGTAGATGTCATTTACTCGTACTAAAGCAAAAAAGCGGCCAAGTGCGAGTCGGACTCGCCCATGAAGGGTTCCGTACCATTTAAGACGTATTAAAAAAATATTTACTTGATCTCGTTAAAACCAATTTTCGGTGGAAATTTGCATGGTAATGTACATCATATATTTTTTTAGTTTTATCATTCTCTTATTTAAGAACTTACAGGGGGGGGGGGAGGCACACATTTTACCACTTTGGAAGTGTCTCTCGCGCAAACTATTCAGTTTAGAAAAAAAAATATTAGAAACCTCAGTATCATTTTTGAAGACCTATCCATAGATACCCCACACGTATGGGTTTGATGAAAATATTTTTTTTGAGTTTCTGTTCTAAGTATGGGGAACCCCCAAAATTCATTGTTTTTTTTTTTCTATTTTTGTGTGAAAATCTTAATGCGGTTCACAGAATACATCTACTTACCAAGTTTCAACAGTATAGTTCTTATAGTTTCGAGAAAAAAAGTGGCTGTGACATACGGACGGACAGACAGACATGACGAATCCATAAGGGTTCCGTTTTTTGCCATTTGGCTACGGAACCCTAAAAAGTGACCAAGCCCTCTAGTGGCGGAGCCCGGAATCGAAAACGGCGTCTTCAGCTTTTTCGGCTACTGATGATGCAATCTTAGAAAGACTAGGAAAATTTAGCAGTCTTGGCCTGGGCGAGACTTTAACTAATGTAAGTACGAGTACATAATATGAAGGATGTGGTGGAAATATTCGCTGTCGACGGTCTATGTCTGGTTTTCTGGGCAGCTCAGTTATTCAAGCGGCGGGGTATCTCGGAGTCGCGAGTTCAAGTTTTGGCTTGGCATCGTCTTCAATCATAAATATAAGATGCTAGCGCATAAGAACGGGATAATACTTTCTTTTATTCTTTTTGAAGTCGGTTTTCCCCCTATCCAGTTTTCGTTATGAGCAAGTGTTATAAGCAAGTGCTTACCTATTACTTAATAATTAACAAAGCGCCGAAATTTTGAAACCTGATAAATATAAGAGCCTCGGTAAAGGTACCATTTTGTACCATTTGCTATCGAAACTCTAGGTCCATGGGGTCCCAGCACGCACAAGTTTTTTGCAGAAATCGCGAAGCGTCTGGTTGACGTAACTGGTGACCAAAGAGCTGGCGGCGTCCTCGCACAACTTCCTTGGTACAATGCCTCAAGGACCTATTTCAGATTTAAGCCAGTTATAACAATCCTCTGTATATATCCATTATGTATATTGTCATTGTAAATAAATGTCATAATTACTAGTTAGTAAGTAATATATTATTATTACCTTTTTATTTCTTATAGTTTTATTCCTAATAGTACTAAAATACCAGTTATATAGGCCAATTCAAACGTGCACTGACATGAGTATAATATTTGATGTAAATAATTTAGTACAGTGTGTCTCGCCCGCGCCAATACATGTACATACAAGTACGAGCGAAATGCATGATATTTGAATGATATCAGTTAGATGTCAGCCTAATATCAGTGTACGTTTGAATTGGCCTGATATTCGCGTTGAAAGGTATGTAATAAAAAGCCTATAAATTGGCATGCGTAAGTACAGGCATTTCTGTTATTGTGCCTATTGGAACCAAATTAACGTAATGAAACTTTATTGACCTCTTGCGATGCTGGATTTGTAAGTGCCTTTCCATGTATACTGCTCTTTCCAAGTTGAGATTTGCCTGGGGCAATATGTGGTATTTTCGATTAGATTTTCCATCAAGTGAGCACAGCAGTCACTGACAGGGAAATTTAGATTACAAACGAAGTTGAAGTTTCGAAGAAGCGACATAACTAGACGGGAAGAGTGTTTGTTTTTACGGCTCTTTTGAGAGAAACTCTTGTTATAATTTTTTAGGGGTATTTATATTTCATAATTTTAACTTAGAGGGAATTCGAGACACTTGCATAGGTAGGAGACTCAAACGCATCATACCCAAATCGGTATCGTAAGGAGTAGAGGTCCGCATAAGCTTCGTTGAGTTGAAAAGATTGTTATAATACAACCGTTTCAACTCAGTATAAGAGATGGTTATAATACACACAACCATAAGTGCGACTAAGATGGCGAATCACGCGATACGATCCCGCCATGTTTTTCTGACACTCTCCAAACCGCTCCGAAATGATCGTTTCGCATATTGGCATCGTCTCACTCATTTGGCTCGGCCGGCTCATTCGAATCATGAGTGGGAAAGAGCGAGCAAGTAACGCTGACATAGATGAGTTACTGAGCGATTTAAATCCCAATTGAATTGAAGAGTGAGTGAGTTAAATTAGAAGATATAGTTAGTTCATTTTAATTACTCACTCGTCACTCTAGTTAGCAGGTAATTGGAGTGCTAATAAAATAATTATTTTGATTTTGGAATAAGATTTAAGTCTCCCCTATACCTCTAGATTTTCAAGTTCTGAAACATATACTCTTTTTGTTCATAAAATAGGGCATGTAGGCAGTTTTAATATGGTCCTACAAATTAAACATTGGGTTTTACACATATTAACAATGTGTCTTATAAGCAATATGTCTTCTTAAGCATATCAATCGAACTTTATACAAAACAAAGATTAAGTTTCGTATTCAGTACTAAGTACATACATTGTTGAAACGCAGCCAAGCATGCTGAGCCACGTATCAGTGAATTCGCACCTCCGGAGCAAGCCATTCGTCGGCGTAAGCCTGCAGGCGTCATGTAGATTTGTCACTGTAAGCCATTCAGCGGGGAATTAATCTTTACCAGGCTTATGTAACTTCGATTAATTACTGAACATGTGTTCGTAATCGCTCTTGTCGTTCCGGAAAAGTTGGGTGGAGGAGTAAACATTCAACAATAGTAGTAGCACAGAATAACGGATGGTTCACGGTAGAACGCTACACTTTGTTTTCTATAGAAACTATCACGCGATCAACGATCACCCGTCATAGAAAATGAATTGTCGGACGCCTCGTTTGAGTCCAACCGCTCTAACGTGATTCATCAAGTAAGCTCCCGTCCCTAATTCAACGCCGTGTATGGGATATTGTAAATTTTAGTAAATAATATTTTTTTCTTGTGCCACTTCTTTGCAATAATGACAGCAAAATATTTTCAACTGGATATCCTAAGAAAGTCAACACACGGTTATATGGCATCAATATTACGATACGGACTCATACTTTGGGGAAACTCGACGGATGCTGAAATCATTTTTAACCCTTAATAGGGCACCGGTCATATACTTACCACTTCTTTCTGTCAAGCACAGATTAAATACAATTTGAATCATCTGGTGGTTTAAGAGGTTTATGAACGCATACATAACCTACCATTCATAAAAAAATATGTTGGCAACACTGTGAAGTGTCATAAGTAGGTTCTGTACCTGCTAAGCAGAGAATTTGAAAGTCGAGCGATTTTTATAGTGTTTAGAGAATATTTGTAATCAAAGTGTTCTATAAAAATTCCGGTAGGTGGTTTTTGTTATTTTTATGTAATAATTAGTTATTTTATCTAGCTAATTAAATGCTATTCCCTCTAAAATACATATTCCCACGATTTAGGATGATAGCTCAAAGTTGTTGGTAAATATTTTACCAGTGCCCGTTACGGTCATAAAAGTACGGATCAAATAAAAAATATTAATTTTTATTTTCTCGTTTTCAGTAAATATGTCTAGATAAAAGGAGTAAAATGATAAAGATATTCAAGAAATACTTAATAATAATCTTTTCAGCCCTGAACGCGAGTCAAATGATGACATGTGATATATTTCTAATTTTGTTAAGGAGTATAATTGAGATAACTAAGTTATACGAGAATTATCAAAAATTTTGAGTTCTGAGGTTGACGAAGAGCATATTGTTGATACCAGAGATGATTATCTAGAGGTAGACGATATGGCAATAAGTGAAAATACCCCACAAAATACTAGATATACCCCACAAAATACTAAATCAGTCTTCTGAAGATATTTTGAAATTAGTTGACAACGTAACCATGGAAACTGAAAAAATCGCAAGACCTGTTACTCCCTTAAATAATATGCCTACCCCTATTGCTTCATCTAGCACCACTGAGACAACTGATACTCAGTCCAGCAAGGAAATACCACAAGTTATATATATACACCGTGTTTTTTTTGATTTGCGTTAATTTCGAGGGTGCATTCCTGAGCTTAAATTAAGTAACTTTCTCAAAGATACCGATATTCTAACTAACTCCATTTCGGAGATAATCAATCATAAATTTTTATATTATAAGGCCCTTACGAGCGTGTACACTTGCTTTAGGACCTGTTTACTTATTAGTTAGTGTTTAGTGCGAGTTCATACATTTGCTACTAAACGTACGTACTATCTCGGACGATCGATGTTAGAAATGACATTGATATGTCACAGTTTTCAATTGTTTGGTTGAGTTAAATGTAATGCCCGTGTTACAACAACGCTATATGCAACATTTAGTTACTTTTTATAAAAATAAAAATAGTAAAAAAAAACAAAAAAAAATTTTTTTTTTTTGAAAATTAACTATGCCATTTAGTTTCCTTAAACGTACTTACCGAAACCCCGGAGTTAACGCAATTCAATAAAAACACGATGTATATATATATATTTATTTTTTATTAAATTACAAAGTAAAGTTGTGCCTAGTTCCCTTCTACGTTCAATGCAGACACTGTCTCTGGTCATCAATCAAAACATACCTCAAGACATGGATGAAACTAAGTTTCTTCGTATAGAACCAGCTCAAGAATGGTCCTCAGATTTACCAGTACATCGCATACCCAAGTTTATTAGACCACTGCCATTAAAAAAAATTATGGCATTTACTCACAAAACACAACTCTACGGTTTCTTTGAATATATTTTTTTCCTGACGCGGCCTGCGAACTTATTACAGAACAAACAAACATTTACGCTATACAAAAGAATGCTTGGCATTGGGTTACTTTACTACAAACAAAACCGAAATACTCGCGTTCCCTGGTATACTTATTTTGACGGAACTCAATTCACTACCTGATTGCAACTTATATTGCTCATCAGATCAGTTTTACAGAAACCAAGACATTTATGAAGCGTTTATATGTAAAATATTTCAGAAATTGATAGAAAACTCTTCACTAGTCTGAAGACACCATTTTCTCATGTAGCACGATCGGGCAACGGTAAAATACTTACCACTTCCTAAAAATCATTAAGAGGTAACGGTCATATAGTTACCACCCCGATTTTCATGAAAACTAGTTTCCTGAAAAATATTTTTTTACTACCATGTTAATTGTGGCTACATTAAATATCTAAATCACTCACTGAACTTGTCTTATTTCGAAATTCATATCTCTGCCCTATTAAAGGTTAAAATACAAAAAAACTGCATTCGCACTTTATGTGGAGCCGATTTCTTAGACCATGGTAAACCACTTTACCAATCCAAATGCGCGTATACTGCCACTTCCATCTTTGTATGTGTTTGAAATGTGTTTATTTGTAAAGAAAAATATAGATCTGTTTGATGTAAGAGTCACTAACTCTAAGAGAGGGACACATATTAGGATTAAGTTAAACTTACCGAAAACCAATCTAGCGTTATCACGGCAAAATTCATACTGTATGGCTATGGAGATATATAATATTCTCTATGATACATTTAAAGAAATGCCTTTTAATATTTTTAAGAAGATGTTATTTAATTATTTAATTGAACATTGTTATTATTCTGTCAATGAATTCATTAACAAATGTAAATTGTAATATTAAATTACTCCGCCAATGATATTATTAATTAAATAATTAATTTTATTTAAAATCTAATTTGTTATTCATTATTACTTGTTCTTATTACTTGCATGAATTACATGACATTCTAATGTTTATCGTAGTATGTAAGGTTAGGTTTATATCTTGTACATAGTCAATTTAGTTAGTATAAAAACAATATTTGTACGCCAGTCATGGCAAAACAAGGATCGGTCAAAACCAAAAATGTAAAACCCATGTATATACACTTGTTTGACTCAAATAAACCATTCATTCATTCACATTGATGCGTTTACCTACCGATATACCGCACATAAACACTATAATTTTCGCGCACATACATACAAATTATTCTCGTACCTACAGGCACAAGTAACGTGTAATCTTATATGCACCGCGCGATGATTTATAAAGCGCTTTGTAAATAAATACCATGTTTAAAATACAGGCGGTTCATCAAATTACTAGGTATGTTTTACTTGTAATTTTCTTAATAAACCGCATTTTTTTACATATACTATTTAAAAAAAGTCCATCAAACGATCTGAGCCGGTGCCTAGATTTAGATTTAGATTAGATTTAGATTTATTTATTTCATAATATTAAATTACAATATAAATTATTTCAAGCTAATCTATATGAATTTATATTATGATCGTCAACTATTTATTATATATATACAATATCAAGACAGAAAAATCATTAAAAATCAATAGCAAAATAAATTCATCACAATGTCAAATAAATACTGGGAAATAATTATACAATGTCAAATAAAATAATTACGGAAAAGATGTCAATATGGCTACTTATACCTAGTATCTCGCAATGATCGTCAAATTAAAATACAAGGCATTACAATATAAGAATAAAATAATAATTATCATATATTAAAATCAATTCATAATTTAACATGTCATTTCCATGTATTATTTTACAGAATATAATGGATTATCCAATAAAAAAGATCTTAATTGGCGTTCAGATGCTTCGTCAGATGGTTCTTTTGGCAATTTTGCAGATTTTTGACTGAAAGTGCCATGCGACGCGGCACTGTACGTAGTCTCCCTGTAGATCGGAGTTGCTTACCCGTAACCTCGATACGTTTGAACATATTTAAATTATATCTCACAAACATTAGTACTTGAAATATGTATAGGGAGAAGTGTGTCATGATGCCATTTTGTTTAAAAAGTTCTTTACACGGATGTCGAGCTTGGACTCCGGTCAGCAATCAAATCGCTCGTTTTTGTATTATTAAAACTCCCTTTGCATCAGTAGAGTTTCCCCAAATCAACGTACCATATGATATTAAGGACTGTTAGGAGTGGAAATGGGAAAAATATACAGCTTTTAGCGTTTTTCTCGATATAAGTGGCTGCAGTTTTTTGATAGCAAAGACAGCACTGCTAATATTATTAGATATTGCCGTCGTATCTCATGAAGATCCCTGTGCTTTTGCATGTATGCATACAACTCGTCAGTTGCCCACGGCACCGATGATTTATTTTTTAATCGCAACTGTTTATAAGGAAAATGTAAATTTATGTAATAAGTTAAATTTGATAAATTAAATTTTCAGTCAATGTCAATATTATTATTATAAATAAAATCAAAATTGTAATTAGAAATGTCACAAAAAAAATTCATAAATCTATTCGTGATTAAAAATCGGCGTTCAACTAAGTCGTTTGGTTTGTTATCTATATCCTATGCACCGATATTTAAAATAACCTCAAAATCGGCAATTTGTTTTACAGCTACGCGAATTGCAAGCTGCCTGATTTAATTTTCAATGTTATTAATTAGGTTTTCAATAAACGGCAAGTACCTACCTTTAACTTTGTTTACGATCGTAACTAGAAATAAGGCTTATATCTGAATACCAGATAACTTGCAAATATTGTCCCAAAACATTTTTACGGCCTACATGTAAATGACATCATATTTTCATATACATTCCTTAATTTAAGAGACCATAAAAAGTGAAATATATTTATGAAATTTTGCGAGGCGGCTACGGATTTATTTTATGTCCAACCATAGTCAAATTTAACTACCAAGGACCAATATAAAGCGTCGTATGATAAAAAAACGTTTTATGACCTTCGGGTTCATGATTAAAACCTGTGATTTGATAGACGTAAGACATAAGAATAGGCGAGAATATTGGCAACCGGTTTATAAGTGCGATACAAAATATTATTTTTCATTTGTCATACTCTGA
The DNA here is from genome assembly GCF_033807575.1 of Cydia pomonella. Lineage (NCBI taxonomy): Eukaryota > Metazoa > Arthropoda > Insecta > Lepidoptera > Tortricidae > Cydia > Cydia pomonella. Next base: position 20,547,520 of record NC_084708.1, on the reverse strand, counting down.
AATTGGCTCATTGTTTATTCGCCTGCTTTGTTATTTCTCATGTTAGGGCGTATTCACAAGTCCAACGCTACTAGGATATGTCCTTAAGAAAGCAAATCCTTTCATGACTAGTATTAAGGATTTTTTTATAAATTATTTTTTCCTAACTTTGGTCAATATTCTGTGATCCTTGATTATATAATCTTCACTTTTGTAACTACTTCTTTTATTTTGTGCTAGATATCTAGCCCTAGCTAGATTGTGGCAGCTAGATAATGTTAGTGCTTTATCTTTTTGTTTTAAATATTGCAATCGATTACGAGTCTAAGGTACTTTCGCCAACAAAGACCGGTTCCTATGCCTACTTTCAAAATTTCATATTTTGCACCACATCACACCAACTTCGCTAATAGTCAACTAGTTAAATCCTTCAAACAAAGTTAAATAGCTACTAGTAAAGTACCTGTTTACGAAAGATTAACACTTTTATTTACTTACTCCTCTCTTGCAACTAGGAAAAACTTGGTAAGTAAATATTTAGGGCAAGCTGCAGGTGAACTCGAAGTAATTGAGAGGCACACACGGCAAAGCCGGACTTCAGAAACAAAGTTAGGAACTTTGCATCAGAATTGAGTAAAATGTTACTGCTTTTGACTTTTGTATGTTCATTTTTAGCAAAATGCCTTTAGTGTTTACGAATACTTAAAGTACCTAAGTAACAAAACACGTGCAAAATGTTACAATATGAGCATAATTTATACTTCACAACAATTACAACTTGTTAAGGTTTTGATATCCTCTTTTTACGCACAACTTTCATTCTTCACATGCACCATAACTTCATTTCGCATGCACCAATCAGCGGGAGCGATCTCCAAGTTTGTATTCAAATAAGATCAATACCGCAATAAATTGTTAAATCTGAATCTAGCTAAGGGACAATGCTTGAGATCTTTGTAGTTACATAAGGAACTTACAGCCCGATCCGAAAAATGATTAAGACACGTTTAAGATCTTTAACAGATCGATAACTAAACGACATGTCAAAATTGACGTTTATTTTGATTCCGCTGCTGTGAACCCAATAAGATCTATCTACGATATTTCTAACGTCAAAGTGACATTGGTTGCCGGATCGAGCTGCTTCTGTCAATTATACGAAATACAAACGATATAACGACAGAACTTATCGTTATCGTACCTCATTCTTCGAATCGGGCCGTTAGATAGTGCTTATGCGGTTTCCAATACAGCGCCAACATTATCAATGTGATTATTATCTTAAAACAAAACGGCGACTAAAACGACAGCATTGTATGGAAAGAGCGGTTATTGTTTGGCAATTAAAATTTATAATTATCTCCAAGATTAACTGAAATTATTACCATTTAGTAACATTTGGAACATTTCAAAATTTATTAATAAATAATGTATATACAAATTAAATTGAAGTTACAAGAATTATAACTGCTTATAAAATGAACTAATTTAATTAAACCTAACTCAAAAAAGTAAAATAACTAACCATTTAGTTGCTTTAAGCGTAAACTTAAAAGTTAGCTGATACAATGATGTTTTTATTCAATTGGTGATTTTTTGACTATTTTAGAACGTTATTACGACTATTTTAGTTTTTTAACGTTATAATTATGGGAAGTGATCATGCCAGTTGCTGGTGAAATATGTATATGCTTCTTAGTTGCTAAGTCTACCTTGTATACCATATTTTGTACAAAATGAAGATATTTAATAAGGTAAGATAAGTAGGTAAGGTAAGGTAGGTATTCAGACTTAGACCAGTAGTAATAAGACTGCTGCCGCGATCGCATTGAGGGCGGAAATGTCAAAAATGCGGGCATAAAAATTGAGTTTGACATTTGTGGCTGCAATTCAATCTGCAGTAATGTCGCGCTGTGATACTGCTGCTGTAATGCTGTCTTTACGCCCTAACAGTACCTTTACGAGCGAGTCTGCAGCTGCCTCTCATGATTTAGCCCGAACGTAAAATTTCGGGTGTAAATCGTTTTAAGGGTTCCGTACTCGAAGGGTGTCAAACGAAAATACATTGAATTAGTATCCCTCGCATTCTTTTGGTTCTGTTGTCCGTCTGTATGTCTGTCAGCGGACTGTATCTTGATAAGAGTTGATTTTTTCTAGAGTTTGTATTTTGTAGTCATCCTAATAACACCACACAATAATTTACTTACAAATTAAAGGGCTTCCTTTCTCGAATGGAAACCACATCTTCACAATACTGTTGGTTATTTTTGATTGGTATTGCTCTGCGATGGTTAAAAATTAAATGCATAGCAACCAATACAAAAACATGATGCTTGAGACAGTCTTACGGGCAAAAACTAAAACGTTAAAAGTGTGTGACGGTACTAAGCCCTTACAGTGCAAGATCGGCTCGAACTTGCCGGGTTTTTTTTATTACTCTCCCATGGACCCACATGGTTGTCACATTCAGCAGTGCGCCTTAGTGGCCTTAGCCGTAAAAATATCGTTAACCTACTAGTTCCTCAAGTACTACTATTTGTTTATATATTTTAAAGCCTGACCAGTTTGTTTTGTTAAGATACCTACATATAAATATATAGTATGAACAATAACTACATGAATTATAGTTGGGTTAATCAGATCGTCATTAAACCAGACAGCGGACAACTTCCTTCTTGAAATTTTTCTATATTAGCTTTATACGTGTAAAATCAGACACCTAATACCATAGTAACAAAGCATTTTGAGAAAAAGTATTCAAATGTTATAACTAGATAGCGCCATTAAAGTAAGTCATAACATTAAATGCAAAAAATCTGAGTTTCCAAGTTGCTTTTATACAAAAATTGAAAATTAAAACATGATAAAAAAAACTTTCGGCATACCTATTTTGATTGAATGGCGGATCTTGTTATAACATTTGAACACTTTTTCTCAAAATGCTTTGTTATACTTTAAATGTAACATTAAATCAAGTCAGTCAAGTCCTATTTTACGTTTAAATGTTTGGACGACCGGCTTGGCCTAGTGGGTAGTGACCCTGCCTACGAAGCTGATGGTCCCTGGTTCAAATCCTGGTAAGGGCATTTATTCGTGTGATGAGCATGGATATTTGTTCCTGAGTCATGGGTGTTTTCTACGTATCTAAGTATTTATAAAAAATTATACATTATATATATCGTTGTCCAAGTACCCTCAACACAAGCCTTATTGAGCTTACTGTAGGACTTAGTGAATTTGTGTAATAATGTCCTATAATATATTTTAAAAAATACAATGTATATAGCAGCAGGGTTTCAGTTTTCATACGTAAATAACTAAAACGTAAACATAATATTTATAATGTATCACCTATAACAATAACAACTCTCTCGGCGTTGAATGGGCGTCAGGTTTCTTTATTTCCTAGATTGTTTGCAAAGTTGATAATGTCTTTAATTATAAGATTTATAAGATAAGCCCTGTTGGATAGCTTTGTATTGCTAAAATGAATAAGTTTTTTTGATATTAATACGCTTTTATATTCAGCGACACTACGTGTTGTTTTAAATACTAATTCACTCTGGAAACCTCGTTCCATGGAGCCAATACGTTTAAAAGTGAAGCCTAAATACAACTTATTGTATTCCATTTCAATAACAAAACTTCATTGACACAGATATATTTAGATCAATAGATTTTGTTTTAACAATAATCTAATCAAAAAACACAACATCTTACAATTCTGTTTTGTCACTACACACCTACAGCTAACTATTCAGATAAGTTTAAATGTCTTCACTGCAAATCCCTAGAATTGCCTCTTAAATTTATATTCTATAGGGTAGTAAGTACTTATGGATCCCGATTCATAATGAAGAGCTTGTCAAAGGTTGTATCATTTTGAGATGACCTTAAAGATCGCTCACGCTAAATTGGTGCATGCGGAATGAAGCAGAAGTCGCGCGTCAGGTGCACACCAATCCCTACACCAATGTGTAGAAAAATACTCACCGCTCCATCATGATTAATCCATATTCTTCCGCTCTTATAGGACTGTAAGCTAATGCGGGCAAAACATAACAATGATACATGCAGGTTAATGTGGTGTGATACATGTATCACTTTCTGTAAATAGCAAAATATTCATTATCATTCGCCCGTGCGACTCGCTCACTCTAATATCATGTACGGACAAAATACACGCGCAAATTATATAGGTAACTAAAAGTCAAAATTTAAATATCAGAATGTATGTTCGAAGTTGCGTCCAGTTTAGCAATACAATTTATGCTGCAAGATATTCGACATTACACCTCCGTCTAAGCCCAAGAAGGGTCAATACAATAATATTTATCAAGATCTCGGGGCTGCATTCTGCGGAGCCATTAACTAAGTCAATATTTATATTCTCCACGAGAATAGTTGAGCTAGATGAGATTTGTCAATATTTTCTACTTTCATTGTGCACTAAGTGAAATCAGTGAGGTTGTTTTTCACCTTTTTCAGTGAAAAAGCTTGTGGAGGTGATTTATTTTTCGTCTCGATGGACGCTATTGATGTTTTAATGGGCCATTTTTGTGAAGGTTTAATAACAAACTTCAGTGTAAATAATGTATAGGTATTCAGTAGTTCTCAGACCAGCTGCACCATCTCTACTACTGATGATATTGTGTGCGCGCGCTCGATCAGTCAGTAGAGACGGTGCAGTCGGTGATCCAGTCCAAGACCATCAAAAATTGATCGAAATACGTCGAGCGTTTATCCGACTTAATCATAGATACGATATTAGCCCTTTTAATATAATTTTATATTATTTTGTTTTTGCATGACCCGTTATTTAAGTGGCTTGCGCTACGAGATGGGGTTTATAAAAAGCGGGTATTCAGGGTTTTCAAGGGTCGGCATCGCATAAGTGGCTCCTCCAATATTGTTCATGTCCGTCCAATCAGACGGTTCACCTGCTCGTTTGCTAATTATTACATATAAATGCCTCTTTTGTTCCCTGTCTACTCTATCCCCTGTTTTTCACAAAATAACCGTATTGGAGTTTTTGCTGCTCATTCCAAAAATCGCGAAATTGCAACAACAACTAAAATCATCACAAAATAGTTGCGATATATTATAAAAATAGGAATTTAATGTTTCGAAAGTAAATTAAACAATTTCTAACTAAACGAAAATCATTATCTAAAATTAGACTATTCCACTTGTTCTTTAGAAAAAAAAATAGCCAGAGAAAATAGAGAGAGAGAGAGAGAGAGACTTTATTTCCGTATCTCAGATGTTTCTTAAGCGCAGATTATGTAAACAAGAAGCAAAATCATTCCACTCTCGCCCTTTGCCCTTTAGGAAAATATATAGCCAGAGCGTCTACATCCAGTACTTTATTTCCGTATCTCAGATGTTTCTTAAGTGCTGGGTATCAAACATCCGTCCGACACAGATTATGTAAACAAGAAGCAAAATCATTCCACTCGCCCTTTGCCCTTTAGGAAAATATATAGCCAGAGCGTCTACATCCAGTACTTTATTTCCGTATCTCAGATGTTTCTTAAGCGCTGGGTATCAAACATCCGTCCGGCACAGATTATGTAAACAAGAAGCAAAATCATTCCACTCTCGCCCTTTGCCCTTTAGGAAAAAAATAGACAGAACGTCTATATCCAGTACTTTATTTCCGTATCTCAGATGTTTCTTAAGTGCTGGGTATCAAACATCCGTCCGACACAGATTATGTAAACAAGAAGCAAAATCATTCCACTCGCCCTTTGCCCTTTAGGAAAATATATAGGCAGAGCGTCTACATCCAGTACTTTATTTCCGTATCTCAGATGTTTCTTAAGCGCTGGGTATCAAACATCCGTCCGACACAGATTATGTAAACAAGAAGCAAAATCATTCTACTCGCTATTTGCCCTTTAGGAAAATATATAGCCAGAGCGTCTACATCCAGTACTTTATTTCCGTATCTCAGATGTTTCTTAAGCGCTGGGTATCAAACATCCGTCCGGCACAGATTATGTAAACAAGAAGCAAAATCATTCCACTCTCGCCCTTTGCCCTTTAGGAAAAAAATAGACAGAACGTCTATATCCAGTACTTTATTTCCGTATCTCGGATGTTTCTTAAGTACCCAGTATCAGACATTCGTCCGGCACAGATTATGTAAATAACTGGTAGGCTCGTTAAAGTCCGGCACTCGGTATCTCTCAGGATATAGATAGTGTAATTTACGACGACGCGTTTCTTGACCCATATTGTCACGTAATAAAGGTTAGGTTTGTCAAATCTGCGCGTCATCGTGGATGACACGAACTGTATCGAGTGATGAACCTTTATGCCTATTCAGATTCAACACCTTGTTACGATTTTGATCATATTTTGATATGACCTTGTAAATCGCTCATGCTGTTTGGAGCGTAAAATGCGCGTCAATCATCAAGACGATTATCTAGCTAGAATCAAAACCAGTTCAAAACCATAAACAGTTCTTAAATCTAAATCGGGTTTTCCTACTTCCTAAGTCAATAAATGGATTTGGAAAGCAGGATAACTAGTGAAATTCCACGGGTAAAGGTACCTTATGGCGGTTGGCGCTTACGCCATTATTAACAACGCTCCAAACCGAATGCGGTGCTATGCAACGTAAGCGCCAAACGCGGCAAGGTACTTTGTCGTGTAACGTCACTATAGTTATCCTGCTTAGGTACCTTTGGAATCGACAACGCGACTTGATTGATGTTGTCACATCCGCTAAGTTGTAGGTAATCGATATGTGCTCAACTGATCATCGTTTTAGTGTAGCTCCATTTTTTTTAAATTTATAATAACAATTGCCCAATGAGATGCCCAGTGTAGTAAATATTAACTTAGATGTATTTTCAAGAAGAACTAACACACATGCATTGTTTTAGGTTTTTTTTGGAAAATTTCTGTCCTTTATTTCATTCAACCATTGAATTTTCTGAAAAGTCAGTAATGTAACCTAACCCAATGAAGTCTACATGATGAGTATTCAAATAGTCATGGTTTCGGAAAAAAGGCATTGTAAAAATGGAACGAAACATTGGAGTAAAATATTTCGGAACGTTTATGGTTTTTGATTTATTGATAACAATAACCCAAAGTTCGGTAAAAAAACGTAATCAGAATCATAATTGAAGCCACATATCTATTTTCAGTAAGACAGCTGCCTACGCACTGGGCAAATTGAAATGTTTCAAAAAAGAATGTTTAAACACCAACCCATGTTCAATTTAATTTAAAAAAGCGGTCACGTCTTTCGAAACATGTCATTCGCAATCAGCAGAGCCAATAAAGGCCGTCTAATAAATAAAATTATCCGGTCCCTTTGTCAAGAGTTACAATGCCTCGAAACCACAAACGGTTTCAATGTGAAATAGGCCGAATCACATTTGTCGGAACAATTTTGAAACATATTATGAATTTCCTCCGTCATTGCTTCTTTGGTAAAGCTCGTTTTTGCTCCCCTTTCACTCGACTACGTCAAGGATTGTAATTATAGTAGTGTTTATGTGGATGTGTGTATGTGTGTGTTATGCCTTTGTTGAATGTGCTAACGTAGTTAAGACTACTCTGCCGATTTTGAATGAGATGTCAATCGTGTCAGTAGGGCTCGTAGTTTTAGTGCAGATGACGTAAGAATGACGGCGGATTGCACAAATAATTATGTGTTAAATAAATTGCACAAAACTTATTACCGTAAGGTACGATTGTTTAATAAATTTGTCTTTCAGTACACTGTGTTTGTAACTATCGGCTCGATTCGAACAATGATTGAGACACGTTTAAGATCTTTAAAAGATCGATAACTAAACGACATGTCAAAATTGCCGTTTATTTCGATTCCGCTGTGATCCCAATAAGATCTATCTACCATATTTCTACCGTCAAAGTGACATTGGTTGCCCGAATCGAACTGCTTCAGTTAATTATACGACATACAAACGATATCTAAATGAGAACTTATCTAAACCAGACCTTAACGTTTTCGTATATCATTCTTCGAATTGAGCCGTATATTAAAATGTGTTGTTTTGCATATGTCAACTTATTGTTAATCTAAATGACAATGTCAGTCAAAGACGTTTTGTACTGTTTATTTCAAATAGCGATATCCTTTATTTAAGAGTTGATATGTGGCAATTGTTTACAAAAAGATTATTAAACATATGGGTGGTTTGATCATGCTGTCACCAACGCTAAACGTTCGAGCCCTGTCAATCAATTTCAGCACATGGGCCAAATTCTGGCTAAAGTTATTCATCACGTAGAGCCCGATTCAGATTTAACAACTTGTTACGGTTTTGATTTTATTTTGATATAATTTCGAAGATCACTCACGCTGATTGGTGCACGAATAATAAAGACAAAATGAATGAATGATTGGTGCAGTCGTAAGTGAGATGCCAATTAACAAGACGATCGTCAACGTCGTGTCAAAATTGTTAAATCGGAATCACGCTCCTGATATATGAGACAAAGTGACATTGATGTAAATGACACCGTGAATTATGGACAGGGTACAGCGTGTATCTGATGATGTTGAAAGTCACTACAAGGATGATGGAGCTATTTATAACTACAGATTAAGTAATACGAGTATGCGGCCCTATAGTGGTCTATAACCGCCTACCAAAAAATATTACTGAGGCTTCAAGCGTGTAAGCAGCTTTAAGCATCGCTTAAAAAGTTGGCTTATTGAGCGCCCGTTCTACAATTATAAAGAGTTTATACTCTTAATATAAAAAAAAAATTCTATACAAATATTCTTTATTTTTCACCAATATGAAAAGAACATAATGACATACAAATTGAACACACAACTCAGACTACGGTAGACAACGGGCGGTCTTATCGCTAAAGAGGGATCTCTTCTAGACAACCTTAAGGTAGTGGAGACAAGGGTAAAAAAAACAAGTAATGTGAGTAGTTTATGCAGTGAGTGATAGAAGTTGAGAAATAATAATACAAATTATATACATACATAAATATCAAATAGTATAAAATAAACTACATACATAAATAATATCATATATAACAAATTTACGAATATATATAAATCTAATTTCCGCAATGCGGCCAACAAAAATTTCAAGGGAAACAGGAACAGAACATAAAATAACATTACGGAAGTGATAAATAATATTCTTTTACTTGAGTTTAAAAAATATGAAGTGATTTAGCATGCCTTAAGTCAGAAGGTAATGAGTTTCACAAACGAACCGCGTGGAGAGTAAAAGAATCATTAAAAAATTTAGAAGATTATGATTTTACTTTCTGTTGAAAGTGTTATATAATTGAATTTTATCACACTGACTGACATGTAAATTGGCTTAACGAATAAAATGATTATGATTATAAAGTACAGAAGGAACTCTAAATAATGAAATTATTCAATGTAATAAATAGGTTAGACGACGATTTATACACCGTGGGTTGGTAAAATCCGACAGATTTTAAAGATGTATTCTTGACCGCATTTAGAGACTAAAATGTCATACAAAGTTTTCTGAAATCGGTCTTGTTTTAGAGATAATGACATTTTTGTGAATATTTGTTTCAGTAAAAACTCAGTGAATAACACCTTCTTGGCCACGACGCTGCCACTATGTGATATGGATTAAACATGCCTACTGACAGAAATTAAAGTCTTAAAGCAAACTCGCATTTTATATCTAAAAATAAAAATGAATATTTACTTATTATAAATGATATATAAAGTAATTTGTAAGTATCTATTATTGAAAGCTTTTTAGGCAAATATGTCGTATATAGGTTTTTGTACTAGTAGTGGTACTTCCTAGGAAAAGCTGCAAAAAAATGTATCAGTTTTGGCTGGATCGAGTACGACTACAGTTTAGAAACAATGCCTGTATTTTATTAGTAATTAAGGAATTCGTCTAGCGTACTTAACTTACCGTATGCCTACCTCTAAATCCCTAACAGTGAGACTAATATGTCCATAATTATCTATTCAGAGGACAAATTCTGATTTAACAATTGGTAATAGTTCACACCTAAAGCCTGGTGCTTGCTAACTGCCACGACCGTCAAGGTCGTTTCAAAACAAGACAAAAATTGTAACAAATGTTTAGTCAGAATCGGTCTCCACATTAAACTAGTCTTTGTCATTGTGTGGATTGTTACTTGTATATGTGCGTGCCTACCGTGAGTGTGTTTTTCGTTTGAAGATGGGATACCCTTTTATATATCTACTCTGGCAGGACTTCCGAGCTTTTGAGATCACATCTCATGTGGAAAAAGAGCGATTGTTATTAAGCGTCTTTTGCAAATGACCTCCTCTATAGTATTATAAATACAGGTAGCTATGCAAATAAAACTGAAATGTTTAGAAAGGGTTTTCTAACATGTTATTAATAGTGGCTTTTATAGAAAGGGTTTTTACAGGTAACAAAGTCACCATGATATACATTTTTTTAAGTACTTTGTTTAGATTGCTTTTTGAACTTTGATAGGTCCAATTATATAAAAATAAAATTACGGACTCTCTTGATTGGATTGTGTCCTGACCTTTCGTTATTTATTTTTATCCTGTCTTTCTTATCGTTTGACTCGTAATTTAATATTTAAATGAAACCTTTGCGTGACTTAATTTTCATGATACTTACTTTGGTTGTGTAATATTACTTATACACCGTGTCTTTATTTAATTCCGTTAACTTCGGGGTATGGATAAGTACGTTTAAGGAAACGAAATTGCAAACTTGATTTTAAAAAATGCTTTTTTTATTAAAAGTTATTATTTGTTGTAACATGGGCATTACATTCAATTCCTCCAAACAATTGAAAACTGTGAAATATCAATATCATTTCGAACATTGATCGTTATTAAACACTATTTAATATTCAAACAAGCCTGAAAGCTAATAATTAAATATTGATCATCTCAGAAATGTATAATACGGTGTCTTTGAGAAAGTTACCTAATTTAGCTCAGGAATGCACCCTTGAAATTAACAAAAAAAACATGGCGTAGAACTTATATTACAGTATGATACGACTGCAGCTGCATTACTGTTGCGACGTCGACGCCGGCGCTGGCACTGTCAATATTCTAGATAAAATGAGTGACCGAATTTAAACTTTCGTAAGACATCTTCTTCCTCGCGTTGTCCCGGCATTTTGCCACGGCTCAAGGGAGCCTGGGGTCCGCTTGACAACTAATCCCAAGATGTGGCGTAGGCACTAGTTTTTACGAAAGCGACTGCCATCTGACCTTCCAACCCAGAGGATAAACTAGGCCTTGTTGGGATTAGTCCGGTTTCCTCACGATGTTTTCCTTCACCGAAAAGCGACTGGTAAATATCAAATGATATTTCGTACATAAATTCCGAAAAACTCATTGGTACGAGCCGGGGTTTGAACCCGCGACCTCCGGATTGCAAGTCGCACGCTCTTACCGCTAGGCCACCAGACTAACATTAAACTAATTCTACGATCATCATCAGTTTGGTGAAAAAAAAGCTGGTTTAAATTTAGAAATATTATTTTTTATTTAATCATTAGGCAGTAACCTGCTCGATTATATTCTGTTTTCTAAATCAATACCTACTCTTTGACTACCGTCAAACATTCCCGCACTGAAACCCCCGGTGTATCACGAAGAAGGCAATGTCATCATTAGAGTGAAGTTTCTGAAAATATGACGTTAATAATTTGTGTCATTAAATTATTAACGTCATATTTTCAGAAACACAGAATCAAGTGAGGGAATTTTGTTCTTAGTACGTGCAAAGTTAGCATTAGATCTCTAGCTCCACTGGTATAGTGGAAGGCTGATATTCCGGTGTCACGGGTTCGGGTCTCGTTCGAGGAAGTGATTTTTTTCATTGTCCTTTTCATTTCATTTATTTAACATTAAAAGTCATGTGCATTGCAGAAGATGTTAGTTGAATGTAGTCAGTACATGACACTCGGGTAAAGCGCATAAAGGTTGACTCACGCTACACAGGGGCAGGGCCGGGCCGGAGCTTCCGGCGCTTCGTTTTCTATGGAAAGCATTACGTCATCACCGGAGCTCTGTAGTGGCCCGGTGCGGGCTCGGACCGGAGACTAGCCGGTCATGCTATGAGCAAAAATCGGACTTCCCGGAGCCTCCGGGCCACCCGGTGACTCAATTCTTCCTTTCGGGTGATATTCCACTAGTCTAAGATCTTTGTCCAATGTGCATTGCGTCTCACTCTCTCATTAAGCAAAATGTCAGACGCAAATACACATTGGACCAAGATGAAAAACCAGAATACCACCCTTCGCAATATGCATGCTCGGATGTGTCGGTATATATTTGCCAAAATAAGAAGGTTACAAAACGTCATAAATTTGTTTGTTAAATATGGATGGTATAGCCAATACATTACTTGGTCGGGTTATATTTTACTCGGCGCAGAGAGAAGTTAATTAACAATGACTGCCAATCTCTATATGAAACCAAATTTCTGTAAATAAAGCTACACAATTCTACATATTGCCGGTTTTGTGGAAAGCAATAAAAAAATAGTACTTATATTTATTTTAGTCACGCTGGCTCCACATTTTACTTGAGATAGTTGATAGCGCCAGACAAGTTGCCTAAGAATTTGTTACCAATTTTAATAGTAAATGAAGTGGAATAAAAAAATGTTCAGAAGAAGCAGAGCTTTAAGAACTAAATACTGCCGTTTCGTACATATTGTCGGATTATCATATTATTGACAATGAAATAAATTATATAACAAAAGAATAACGTACTATAAGTATATATAAGTCGTTACGTAGCCGCCTGTTGTCTGCCTCTACATTTAATCAATTGTTTGTTTTTTATTTTCTTTTGTATCTTTTTACTGAGGTGTTCCAATAAAGAGTATTCTATTTATACATCTATCTATCTATCTATCTACGCAAGGTTTATTACAAGCGACTTAGTTAAGTATTTATTTGACCTATATATATTTCCCGAACAACGCGGTATCCGTGAAGATTCAGTCTTTATTATTTACTTTTCCATGTTAGGTGTTACTACATGAAAGTCGCGACGGTCGCAACACGGGCGACTCGGATATATACGTCAAAATTATATAAGTTGCATAATGTCTTGATTTATTTTGTGAAATACGGAGGTGTTGCGGAAATGTAATTTAGTCGGATTATATTAAATGAGATATCTAGTAATGTTACTGCTTGTAAAAATTATTCATTAATGAGCATGTAGGTTATAAATTAATATAAATATACTAATTTTTTCTCATATTCCCACGTATTACTTTTCATTTCGTACGAAGTTATATATAATGAAATATCTCGTTAATAAATTTGTAGATTACGGGAAACTATTTCTTTTACTTAATTTAAAGTCCAACTGATCTTCTGTAAATCTGCCTGCAGAGAGTACGAACATCATATTTCAGTGCAGTTATTGAATTACTCATAAAGGTGCCTATATTTCATTTGCAATCTGTCGTTGGCGATATTATTGCTAGCTGCTCGCGTACGATGCATTCTCCTGAAATAGATAGGCCATACATTTTTTCAGGCTGTAGAGAGCAGCACTAGCATGTATTATAAACCTGAGAGTAACTTATGCATACTATGCCTTAAACAGTTTTTTGACAAGTTTTCACTACGGCATTGATGCATCAAGGCGTTTTGGTTACAGATGGTCTAACGCGAAACGAAATTTCGTTACCTATCTGCCTCTCTGTCTATCGAATATGCAAGAATGATGGAGGCAGAAACCACAATTTAGATTTTCCATTTCGCGGTAGGCCCCGTGTGCGTTAGTAACGCCCTCTACGCAGAGTTTTGCGTAATAATCCCTATTTTATGCCTATTATTACTGTAACTACTGAAATAATACAATAATACTCTTCGTATGTTTTATTGTTCTTAAATTAATGATTAAGACGTGGAACGCATAATTTCGTCAGGGGGAAGGGGAAGCCTATGTGCCTCTCTTTCGCACAAAGAAAGATCGCGCAGTGATAGAGAGGCGAATAGATGAACTAATGAAGTGGTTCGCGGTTATAGCCCTTACTGTATTGTAGTATCGTAAGTGTCAGGATGTCAGGACCATGATAGCTATTTATAACGATATAAATAGCTATCATGGTCCTGACATCCTGACGCTTACTCCCAGTTTTAGTACCTTTTTTGTATTATTTGGTACATGACATCAAAAAAAAATTTACCTCGCTAAAAATCGAGAAATATTGAAAATAATGTGGTCAAAAAAGTTACAGTTAGAATAAACTTTGTATGTGCACAGTGGTGCAGCCACTCAATGTGAACCGGGCCTTCAATATAGTTCAACAGTTAATATTTTTGGCTAAAACAGTTATGTATTTTAGAGAAGTGGAAATCTTGAGCGTTTCGGGGGTTTGAAGACACGAGGGTTAAACAATTTTTTCTAACGACTGAAACACAACATTTTTTATAGTACATATGGTACTACTTTACCGCACTAGGGCGTTAATTAGCACTTTACGCGCCTATGTCGAAAATTTAAAGTGCCATATGTACTGTAACACGTTGTATATGTGCGAATAGATAATTGGCAACTCGTTTCGATTTAAAACACTCCTTTCGATCGTGTTTTAATTTACTGCCACTGGTTGTGAATAATTGAACTCGTTATGAATCAATGTATAATTACCACACCAACGCCAAAAATTATTTAAACTTCAAAATCATCACAAGTCGTCGTCGTCGTTAATTTTACATTCCTAGGTGATAAAATATTTCAAAATTTGAATGATTAAATTACTTTGCATTTCTTATGAATAAAATGTAAGTAACTTTCCCATCCGTTTTTAAAGAATAACGGCAATACATGCGAAAGACCGACTATGACTGTTAACCACCGAATCCCAGCGCTCAAAATGTATTCCACTGATGTCATGCTTAAAACAATCCAACATTTTGAGAATAATATGGTTAGTTATAATTTTTTACCCCTCTCATTTCTTGAAAATATAAGTAATTATGTTGAAACTCAGTAAGAGTTGCTGGAGAGATGCTATCTAGCAACCCTTACTGGACTTGTACTCCCTAACTATAGAGCTATTTTTTAATAAGTAAAAAGAAATGCAAAAAAGCAGTTACTTCTTTTACAGTCAAATATCCATTAACTTTATAACTTTTTAATATTTTGTGTTCTACGTTGTATCGATATATGTGTACCCGAAGTCGATAAATGAGAACTCTCTATGACAGTTCAAGAATGCCACAATAATTCCGGTCTCTGTTAATAATAGTTTGCCACCTTATTAACGTGCATTTTTACATATCAAACAAAAAATAAATAAAAAATATTGAATGTGGATACATTCATCCTCCTTAGACGTGGCTGCTACAGTCTTCACGATTTTATTTGCCGTGTGATCATCGCTTTCCAGTTGCAGCTTGGTGCCATCGAGGAATGTCCATAGTATATGAAAAAAGAAAAATGTTTATAATACCATTCATTGTATCACAATATCGACTAAGTACTACTAGAGGGCACCTTTAACCTTATTTTGGCAATGTTAAATATCCTTACAATTGTCTATTAATGATAGTTTTCAGTAAGTAGCTCATAATTGGGTAGTTTCTCCCCTACACCCTAAATTCATCCAACGAAATAAAATGTTCCGTAGGGTATACATGGTGGCCTATTTAGATCGTTCAGTATGGGAAAGTTTGAAACTATAACACATACGAAGATCTGTTCCTAGGAATCATGCCATCGATTTTCTATATATAAAGACGGGCCAATAACACCTGCTTTGTATCTACTGTTTTATTTTTGAAGATTCTATACCTATGTTATAATTATCACCTACTAAGTTTTTGAAATTAACAAAACTAAAGCTATTTTAGTCTAACAAGCATATTGTTATACTTTCTCTTTCACATATGTAAACTATTGAATGAAAAACAATAGCCCATAGGTAAGCCCATATAATATACCTAAGCCCTAACTCGTAAAATACTTGTCAAGGAGAAGTTATATTCTAATCTTCATGAACACGTTTCACCAAATAGCACTGTTTAAATGTAAATATAAAAATATACTATATGTAAAATATTTGAAGAGTTTCATCCATTATTCCTGGGATCCATTATCAGAAATAGATCTTGACTAAAATGAAGCTTAAAAAATAACTTGCAGAACAATCTCAACGAAGAAGATATCGCCAAACGTGAAATACGCGTAGTTGAGGTGTTCCGTCTGGTCTTCATCAGCAGTTCCACTTAATTAAATGTCACTCACTTTTTTAATGTAAATGCTTGATTTGTTGATACAACAACAAATATATACAGGGTGTTTATTTAGTCACCTGCAAATAATTTACCAGGTGAATAAATTACGAGGTCATACATTCCTTTGTACATCTCTACAAATCTTATGATACAACCTCTGTTCATGGGCTCTGCTCATTTGCCTCCTATATTTAAAAAAAAATACTTCTACTTAACATAGCGCCATTTCTATGTACATATCTATAAATCTTCTGATACGAGCTCTGTTCCTGGGCTCTGATCTTATGCCTCCTATATTTAAAAAAATACTTCTACTTAACATAGCGCCATTTCTATGTACATATCTACAAATCTTAAGATACGACCTCTGTTCATGGGCTCTGCTCGTTTGCCTCCTGTATTTAAAAAAATACTTCTACTTAACATAACGCCATTCCTTTGTACATCTCTACAAATCTTATGATATGAGCTCTGTTCATGGGTTCTGCTCGTTTGCCTCCTATATTAAAAAAAATACTTCTACTTAACATAACGCCATTCCTTTGTACATCTCTTTAAATCTTCTGATACGAGCTCTGTTCGTGGGCTCTGCTCGTTTGCCCCCTATATTAAAAAAAAAAAAAAATTCTACTTAACATAGTGCCATTTCTTTGTACATATCTACTTATCCTATGATACAACCTCTGTTCATGGGCTCTGCTCATTTGTCCCCTATATTTAAAAAAAATACTTCTACTTAACATAGCGCCATTTCTATGTACATATCTACAAATCTTATACGACCTCTGTTCATGGGCTCTGCTCGTTTGCCTCCTGTATTTAAAAAAATACTTCTACTTAACATAACGCCATTCCTTTGTACATCTCTACAAATCTTATGATATGAGCTCTGTTCATGGGTTCTGCTCGTTTGCCTCCTATATTAAAAAAAATACTTCTACTTAACATAACGCCATTCTTTTGTACATCTCTATAAATCTTCTGATACGAGCTCTGTTCGTGGGCTCGGTTCGTTTGCCTCCTATATTAAAAAAAAAATTCTACTTAACATAGTGCCATTTCTTTGTACATATCTACTTATCCTATGATACAACCTCTGTTCATGGGCTCTGCTCATTTGCCTCCTATATTAAAAACAATACTTCTACTTAACATAGCGCCATTTCTATGTACATATCTACAAATCTTATGATACGACCTCTGTTCATGGGCTCTGCTCGTTTGCCTCCTGTATTTAAAAAAATACTTCTACTTAACATAACGCCATTCCTTTGTACATCTCTACAAATCTTATGATATGAGCTCTGTTCATGGGTTCTGCTCGTTTGCCTCCTATATTAAAAAAAATACTTCTACTTAACATAACGCCATTCCTTTGTACATCTCTATAAATCTTCTGATACCAGCTCTGTTCGTGGGCTCTGCTCGTTTGCCTCCTATATTAAAAAAAATAAATTCTACTTAACATAGTGCCATTTCTTTGTACATATCTACTTATCTTATGATACAACCTCTGTTCATGGGCTCTGCTCATTTGCCTCCTATATTTAAAAAAAAATACTTCTACTTAACATAGCGCCATTTCTATGTACATATCTACAAATCTTAAGATACGACCTCTGTTCATGGGCTCTGCTCGTTTGCCTCCTGTATTTAAAAAAATACTTCTACTTAACATAACGCCATTCCTTTGTACATCTCTACAAATCTTATGATATGAGCTCTGTTCATGGGTTCTGCTCGTTTGCCTCCTATATTAAAAAAAATACTTCTACTTAACATAACGCCATTCCTTTGTACATCTCTTTAAATCTTCTGATACGAGCTCTGTTCGTGGGCACTGCTCGTTTGCCTCATATATTAAAAAAAAAAAATCTACTTAACATAGTGCCATTTCTTTGTACATATCTACTTATCCTATGATACAACCTCTGTTCATGGGCTCTGCTCATTTGCCTCCTATATTTAAAAAAAAACTTCTACTTAACATAGCGCCATTTCTATGTACATATCTACAAATCTTATGATACGAACTCTGTTCATGAGTTCTGCTCGTTTAGCTCCTACTTAAAAAAAATCGATTCTACTTAACATAGCGCTGTTTCTTTGTACATATCTACCAATTCTATGATAAGAGTATGACCTCTGTTCATGGGCTCTGCTCGTTTGCCTACTATATAAAAAAAATCTACTTAACATACCGCTGTTTCTTTGTACATATATATCTACTTATCCTATGATAGGTACGACCTCTGTTCATGGGCTTTCCTCATTTGCCTCCTATATTTAAATAATACCAGACAAATGCGAGCCGGACTCGCCCATCTAGGGTACCGTAGTTTTTAGTATTTGTTGTTATTGCGGCAACAGTAATACATCATCTGTGAAAATATCAACTAACTATCACGGTTTACGAGATACAGCCTGGTGACAGACGGATAGACGTACTGACAGCGGAGTCTTAGTAATAGGCTCCCGTTTTACCCTTTGGGTACTGAACCCTAAAAAGGAACTTTTACTTATCATAGCGCTCTTTTTGGATATACTGTATAGTAATATTGAATTTACTGCTCTTCTGACCTATTTCGGTACCTTTTATGTACTTAGTTTTGTTTTCGCTGTAAGTAAAAATGCTTAACGGCTCAGAAAAGATCAACATGTAAACACTTTGTCAGACCTCTACAAAAAGGGGCCAAACTGAAAACCAGCGCTGGACGCCAGTCTAGCATATGCTGAGCTTGGTACCCACAGCCAACATGTCTTGCTAATTTTGATTACCATTTAGTTTAGACAATAAGTTAGTACTTAACCTAGAATAATTTAGTACATACTTAACCTAGACTTTATGTATTGTTTTTATTGTTTTTCTTTGTATCATCATGTTTTGGCAATAAAGTGTTTTGATTTTGATTTTTTTGATTTTTTAGTACTTACCTACATACATATTAAGGTTATACAACTATTATTTCTAGAATCAAAAAATCAATACAAACAAACCTACGTAATATACACGTATTTTAAAAACATAATCCTCGAAACTCGAAAGCTCCTCTTTTTGTAAATGCAATGCAATTAAAACGCATTAAACTTAATCATGACGTCACGATCAAGTACCTATCATTTAATAAGGGGCGTTTCGTGCGTAGATAACGATTGTCAGATTTGACTCTCATTTCTAACTTTTGTATTGCTTCAATGTTATGGGTCCCATAAAGACATGTTTCTTTTATAAAAACTTATTATCTAGCCTAGCCTTTTGGCAGTATTTTCTCGAGCTTTACGCAGTTGATTGAGGAAGCTGCCATACAAGACAAAAGCATTTTCAAAGCGACTTTCTCTTAGAACACCCCATCTATCCGTCTATCTATCATAATTTATTTCAGGCAACTAGCGGCCCATAGATAAATACCTTAAGATTAGCATACACATTATAAAAATATATTTTAAAACTAAATACTACAAATCACATTATTTTACTGTGGCATGAAACTATTTATCATAAGACATACCCTTTGAGACTGTCTACCCATTGTGTTTGTATATGACAGCTACACATCCTTTCAGCAATGGCTTTTAGGAACTGCAAACTAATAATCTATGGCCCGCTGATTTTACCAGTGCAATCAGTCAACTTCGGGCAGCTTGTGGCATGCAGTTGGGGAGTAACGATCTCACGTACCCGAGTGTTCCTAGGGAGTTCTGTCATTCGAAGGAGGGTGGGTGGGACAGGATTATCTGCTTCTGGGTTGCCTTGGCCGGCCGGCCAGGGTGGAGTCGTTAGAGCTATAAGTTCCAAGGGTGGAAGTGCAAGACGCGAGTTGGCACAGTGGCTGTTACAGCCACTGGGTTGAAAGCGGTGCACGCCTCTCGATACCCCTGAGCCGCTCACACCAGTGTTACTCTTGAGCCATCCCAAATGTCGCTTTTTGTGTCGTCTGCCGGAAATAAAATTGTATACCGTTTTATTAGGCAGGCGTCTGGTTTTTTATCCCATAGCTCAGTGTTTAGCCCATCGCTTTCACACAATAACCTAGTTTATTTTAGATTCCAACAACTCTCAATAGTCCTTACACCCTGTCGGGCCTGCCTCTGCGTGCGTCCTATGACATGGGCAAGGGCAGCATCAGCTCGGTGTACATCTTACATTTCATGAACGTGTCAAAAGGGCCTCTACGTTAGGTTAGGGCTCGGCGCACGCTTCTCAAAGGTCCGGAATACCATTGTTCCGTGATGGGAAAGACATACAAATTAAAATAATAATAATCGTTAATGCAATGCAGTGCTCTATTTGTCAAATAAAATAAAATTGTTTCACACTCACAAAACATTCATTCTTATTTTTGCTTATTTTTCATACATTAAGTATCTTTCTGTAAATAAGATCACAATTTTCTCTCTTGTCAGATTTATTTTACTATTTGAATAACATGACAGCGTCAAATGTCGTAAAAAGTATACAAGTAAAAAGGTTTAAGAAAAGAGTCCGCAACATATTATATATTAGACCTATTAGCAAAGAATATCCTATTAGTACGGTCGCGGAAATTGATTCTTTAGCAACTTGCGGTTCAAGTAAATTTGGCTGTACATACTTATCGTAAGAGCTGTCCATTGTAACGTGACACGTTAACTGCTAAAGAATCAATTTCCTCGACTGTACTTACAAGCTAAGCCTAAAGTGCCATGGCAATTAATGCAAGCTTACGAATAAATACAAAAAGCGGCCAAGTGCGAGTCGGACTCGCGCATGAAGGGTTCCGTACCATTTATGACGTATTAAAAAAAACCTACTTACTAGATCTCGTTCAAACCAATTTTCGGTGGAAGTTTACATGGCAATGTATTCAATATATTTTTTTTAGATTTTTCATTCTGTTATTTTAGAAGTTACGGGGGGGGGGGGGGGGACACATTTTACCACTTTGGAAGTGTCTCTCGCGCAAACTATTCATTTTAGAAAAAAATGATATTAGAAACCTCAATATCATTTTTGAAGACCTATCCATAGATACCCCACACGTATGGGTTTGATGAAAAAAGATTTTTGTGTTTCAGTTCTAAGTATGGGGAACCCCCAAAATTTATTGTTTTTTTTTCTATTTTTGTGTGAAAATCTTAATGCGGTTCATAGAATACATCCACTTACTAAGTTTGAACAGTACAGCTCTTATAGTTTCGGAAAAAAGTGGCTGTGACAGAATCGGACAGACAGACGGACATGACGAATCTATAAGGGTTCCGTTTTTTGCCATTTGGCTACGGAACCCTAAAAACCGGACAAGGGCGAGTCGGACTCGCCCAACGTGATTCCGTAATTTTTTTAGTATTTGGTTTTTTATATACTACGTTGGTGGCAAACAAGCATACGGCCCACCTGATGGTAAGCAGTCTCCATAGCCTATGTACGCCTGCAACTCCAGAGGAATTATATGCGCGTTGCCGAGCCTAACAACCCTCCTTCCCCTCGTTGAGCTCTGGCAACCTTACTCACCGGCAGGAACACAATACTATGTTGTTATAGTGGCAACAGAAATACGTCATCTTTGAAAATTTCAACTGTCTATCACGGTTCATGAGATACAGCCTGGTGACAGACAGACGGACGGACAGCGGAGTCTTAGTAATAGGGTCCCGTTTGGGTACGGAACCCTAAAAATGAAAACTGCTGCCATGTTACTATACATTTAAGAAACACAGAAAATCTGGAATTGACATATTGAAAAAATTATATTGTTATCTTCTTCTGCACGACTTTTTAGTATGAGGAAGCTACTTAGGTACGTAAGGCTACCCCCGATTCATTTGTTATGAGGGGGCCCTCGGCCTTAGAGCACGCATACCACAAGGGCTACGCCCGACTTTCTCAATATGAGGCCGCCGCTCTAGCCCGACGTCAGAGCGTTCATATCATTTCGGGCTAGCATGACGGGCTACGCAAGACTCCATTGCCATCTCACTTACTTAAAAAAAATCTTAAATTTAATACTCTTTTACTTGAATAACCTTTTCACTTTTAGTTACATGTATGGCGTGCCTAAAAATTATATTTTTATACACTTGAACTTCTAAACTAAGTAGTAGCTTACCATCAGGCCGGCCACCAACGTAGTATAAAAAATACCTACTTTCCACTTTTCTCTTTTGGTTATCTTATAGTTTTTGAGTAAAATAGCTGTGACATACGGACAGACAGATAGACAGACAGATGGACATGACGAAACTGTAAGGGTTTTTGCCATTTTGGCTACGGAACCATAAAATGCACACTGTAAATTTCAACTACCTAACCCACTCGTATTATAGATCAAAAATTCCTTTTCCGCAAGAAGTAAGTAAGCCAGTAAGTAGTTTATTTTTTGTACTTGTTAGACAATTCTATCTTAGTGTACCGAACTTAAAGGTTATTTTTTTTACTTTGAGAGCGCACCACCGACATTCTTAGTGGTGTACGCGTATTTCTCTATAGCTGAATGTTTGTAGATGATTATCTTATATCGATACTTTAAAATGTTGTGGTATTCCTACAGCCATTTTAAATATCTTCTCTTTTAAACTTAAGTTTTTCATGCATTCCTGAAACGGAACAAGTCTATGATAGGATTGATGGGAGAAAATAATGCAAAAACGCGGCATTAAGCAAAATGATCATTTGTGATTCAGGGTTAATATCTATCGGGTATCACTGAACCCCAACGGATATATTTTTGCAATACAACACAAATGCACACCTCAATAGAAGAAAATAATACTGAAAAACAATAGGCCTGTCTACTCGCTAAGAAGCACTTAGGGCAGCTTGTGATGAGTCAATCTCTAAGTAATCTGCCTAGTTACCTACCTCAAAACGGGACCGCTTTTCCATACAAACGTAGTCCCCATTACGGATAATATTTTTACAGTACATATGTTGCTACTTTACCGCACTAGTGCGAAAATTAGCATATTACGTTACTGTGTCGAACATTTAAAGAGCCATGTACTGTAAAACGTCGTACGATACATGTGCGAATAAGTAATTCGCAACTCGTGTCGATTTAATTTATCGCCACTTGTTTCGAATTTCCTATTTTTCGCACTTGTATCGTAATGTACTATTACAAAATTGGATGTAGAACGAAGGGAATATCAATATCCAGAGAGGAAAATGGGGACTATGTTTGTATGGAGAACCGGTCATCCCTTTTCCTTTTAATAGTTTAATATGCTTCGGCACATGATTATTTGAGACAATATACACGCATTGTATTTCCATTACCTTAAGCAGAGAACACGGTGGCTTCGAAAGAGTCTCGGGTCATGTGGAAATAAATCTCTTCACATAATGTTGTGTAATTCTCCTTTTTCCGAAAGTGTCCGCGAAATGTCCAAATGCACAATTGCCCAGAGTATGCAGTATTCTCTTCATCAGCTATTATGGCAGCCAGGGCCAATATTTTGATTTTATTATTTATTTCTATATCGACTTGCTTCCCATCGAACCAATTTTTTCAATATGATTGACATTTGTGACATTTGTCATGAACAGTCCGTTATTTGGACGGCTCGGTGAGCTCGGACAGCCCGGCCCAGCCTGTCTCGCGCTCGGAGACTCAACGATAGTGTCAACGCATAGAGTTACTATAATATAGAGATGATGGCCCGGTCGCCCCGGCCCCGGAACGGTCCGGCGACGGTGGCGCTCCTGAAAGTCCGTGTGACGGCTCGCTCCGGTCCGCCCCGGCCCGGTCCTGGCACTGTGTAGCGTGAGTCATCCTTAATGTTAGTACTTATGAGGTACCTAAATACCTACTTGTATACTGTAGTACTTATGAGGTACCTAAATACCTACTTGTATACTGTAGTACTTATAAATTCCTGCATATCAAATGTAACACTTTTACAGTATGTTAAGAAGCTAACAATTAAATTCTGTATTAAATGTTATATTCGATTACCAAAGTTATTAATATTATAAAAACACATATCTAGGTTAATTTATCAATGTCTAAGTTAAAATGGTTGTGCTTTCTCTGAGCAACAACGGATCTCTTGGCAATAACAATGTATGGACGCGATATACTTCACGCTTACGGCGGGTCTGTCCTGTACGGTCTTTGGTGCGCTACTATTCATTATTCTGTAGGGAATATAAAAAAAATACGGTAGATAAATAAACTTCTTTATTTAGACAGTCAACGTATTTCATAATGATTATTCATGCTAATATCAGCATTTACAAGGAAATCTGTAGCATAAACGAAATCACAATGCTTATAAAAGAGAATTTTTGAGAAAAATGGCAACGTTTCATAAATAATTTCCACATTTTAACACGCTTTTACTTCATACACTCCATATGATTTTAGTTTTTGTGAACGCAATATTTAATTTAAATGATTATGTGTCCAAACAGAGATATAAATAATTGAGTGAAATAATTACAACCAATTCAATTTATTATTGCAGAACTCTCATCTATAATCTTTTTACTTACATCAATATTATTGCAAATTATTTATGAGATATTGAAGCAATAATCGTAATATATACATTAATTTACTTTTAGATCTAATTTTTACTTATTTTTATAACATTTACAATCCCATATTTCTTTGGCTCAATTATGCTTTTAGCATTTAACTTGTATTTATTTTTGGATATTCTGGAGAAAGCTCCTTCTTGAGAAGGAGCTTTCTCCAAAATACCCATTATTATTATTTATAAAAAAATCAGCCACAACAAATATCATTTTTCTTATTGTTACTGTCGTTCAAGCGACAACAGACAAAAAACACGAAAAATGTCAACTCTTTATATTTAGGTCGTGACATAAATATAAAGAACGGCGGTGGAATGTATCTAACATTGTATTAAAAGTATGAAATGAGAATTCTTAATTTGGAATGATACTAACGCATTGGCCACGAAAAGTATGCTCCGAGCGTTATGCTCAACGCCGACTGAAAATAATTGCTCTAGGTTAAAAATCCAGGGAGGAAACAGTCGAGAGCGTTTGTATGGAAAAATCGCAACTTTGAATTCCTCTTAAAGTCCTGTGCCTACTTAACAGAGTCTATTAGTAGACCGAGAGCCCCGGAAGTCACACTCATAAATGCTGCAGCAGTAACGGTGCAAAAGTAATGTTGCAGTCGTCATCCGTGTCTTAATATGTACCGACCGTTCAGTTTGTTATGTCGGCTGTACACACTCGACGAGAGCCTCTCGCTGAGAGTCGCGGCAACGATCCGATCACGATCACGATTAGTACACACTCGTTCTCGGCATGTCTCGGGATGCCTCTACGAGTGTGTACAGGCCGCATTAAAAAACACGAAGTGGCGGTAGTTCTAAAAAGTTCGCCAACAAACTGTTAATCAGTTTGGCGAAAAATATGTTAAGTGAATATTGCTTTGTATTTCTTATTGAGTAAATAAAATTAAAAAAAACTTGCAAAGCCAGGTGTTGATGTTGATGTCGTGACGTGGCCGAAGCATTGGCGGTAATTTTTAAGTTTGTTTAT
The DNA here is from genome assembly GCF_033807575.1 of Cydia pomonella. Classification (NCBI taxonomy): domain Eukaryota; kingdom Metazoa; phylum Arthropoda; class Insecta; order Lepidoptera; family Tortricidae; genus Cydia; species Cydia pomonella. The sequence continues at coordinate 20,521,800 of NC_084708.1, read as the reverse complement.
ACGCAATTAAGTCCCGTATTAGTAAATAATAGTCATACATAGTTCACACAGACCTTACAGGTTAATGATAAACTCGTGTTGTCTCTTCCAGAAAAAAACTTAAAAGTATTATATTTACACTTGTTCTAGGAACCTTAACATTTAAGAGTAACAAAAAGTAATACTGATCACAAATATAATATTTGTGCGTTATTGTATTATTTTCAACGATTTTAAAGTCAACCATAAAGCAGTAATCATTACACAGGTACAACAAATAAAATACATTGTAGCATTGACATATATATCTAAGGACGGGCCTTATGGACACTAAAAATGGCGCTAGTTCAGTGGTGTCACTCTCGAATTCGGAACTAGTTGTGACCAATCGCGCGCGTGGAGCTAATCCATCAACCAATCGCGTTGCGGCGTTAGGTTGCACAATTGGCTCGAATTCGTGTGCGTGACACCGCTGTACCGACCCCATTCTTATTGTCCGTAAGGCCCGTCCTTAGATATATATGTCAATGCATTGTAGGTACAGTCGAGGAAATTGATTCTTTATCAATTTGCGGTTCAAAGAAATTTGGTTGTATATACTTTATTAAGACGATCCAATGCAAAGTGAACCTTTAACTGCTAAAGAATTAATTTCTGCGACCGTACTAAGAGGAATGTTCAGTAGTAACTGAGCGTTTCTCTTTTTTTTTCCATCTTTTTATGTGACTTTTTTTGTCACTTTTGTATTACTTCTAGTCAGGATCGTGAGCCCTTTTCATCCTTATAGGAGAAAAAAAGTGTCCCAAAATTTACATACATTTTTCATACTTTCCTTTTTGTTACCGCCATAGGCAGTGACTTACCTGAGCGAATAACTCGTGAACGCGAAGCGGCGCGGCGCGGGTGAATTCAATCCTTTGATACCTATGGAAGTGTCCTACGTAGGCGATCTCCGAATGCCGTTAGGCCGCCGCGCCGCGCCGCGTCACATTCGCGAGGCATCGCCCACGTAAGCCGCGCTGTTAAAAAGTATATGGGGAAGTGATAACATAATATAAAAAAAAACCTCTGGGATATATTTTTATCCCATTAGGATCGAAAGAGCTCATGATTCTGAGTAAAAATAACATAAAATTCACAAAAAAATACAAAATTTATGTAATTGGCATTTTATTAAGAAACGCAACTGTATTATGTATGTATATCTATCATACAAGTAAAAGTTTATATTATATGTAGTTCCGCAGTTCCGCCTCTTCTGGAACTTACTTGTTTACATAATCGGCCCGATTCAAACTTTAAGATACATCAAACATTTGCTAAAGATACGATATGGATTAAATATTTGTCAAAAGTGACGTTTCGTCAAAAAAGGTCACTTTTGACACTGACATATTTAATCCATGTTTTATCTTAAGGAAATTTTTGACGTATCTTAAAGTTCGAATCGGGGCGTAAATACCAATACTTCAGAAAACTCATTGCATGCACTTGCAGCGATTACGCGGACTTTTACCCAACGAATCTAAGAATTTTTTTTTAAATAAAACTTCCTCTTACTTAAATCACGATTCTACATAACTTAATTGCGCAATTCTAGGGCCGGTTTCACCAAACTGTCTGTCAACATAATCAATCATCACATTCAGATTTGCATGTACATTCGCCATGAGATATATCGGAGCGGCCAAGGTGCTCTAAAACCTCTGAACACACACTCTAACGCGATGACAATAGAGGCGTGCTTAGATATTTGTGAGCACCTTGGCTGCTCCGATATATCAGATGGCGACGGTACGAAAAGTTTGGCACTTCTCTATAAGTTGATAAAGCCCATATTTAACGATGATCAGTTAGTCGATTGTGTGTGGCACAAACTGCCCATATGTTAACAATATCTCATATTGTAACCCGTATGATAAAATCAGCAATATTTACAACTTAGATACGTCAAAAACCTTATCTCTATATTCACAAATTACTAGATTCACTAGTTGTCTTTCGTGGCTGGATAATTACAATATAATCTCATATAATACATGCATCTAACAATTATGACATTAATTTGAACACAAAATAAAGCTCTGAAGGAATTATTTAGTAACCATTAATTCATGTACATTCATAACTCCCATAATGGTCAACATCGATACAAAGCTAATCTATCTACCTATTAGTCTAGTTTGTGAACAAAACATTGTAATATTTAAATTAGAATATCAGGAATGTGAAAATATAAACAATGCTTTTTTTAATAGCATTAGATACGCAGTTGGAATTGGCGTTTTTTTTTTAATAAATACGCAAATAAATATAACTGACCCCTTTCAGTTGTCGGGTGTCAGACCGTCAACATCTCCAGCATCTCCTGAGGATGCCTCGTATAGAGGCGAAACACGTGTCGAGTTTTGTTCTTTTGGTGGTGGGTTGTTATATTTATTTGCGTTTTTATTTTTGCGGTGGGAGGGTGGAAACATTAATTGCATGTAAAAATACGCAAGTAAGTATAACGGGTTAGCACTGATTGATTCACACGTTATTTTTTCGCGGATTAGCAAAGTAATATTTCTTGCTTTAATTAGCATGGATTTCCGCAAAGTAACGCCTGATTCTACTAATTAGTTATTTTTCACCAAATACTTAACACAAGGGCATAATCAAATCCAACATTTTATTAATTGAATTATTTTTATATGAAATGAAAACATTATTTATAATATAACCTTGGATTTACATTTTTGACACCTTTTTATACACTTTATATATGGGGATATGAAAATTTTAATGAAATATTAGCTTTACAAATATTGAAACTTATTATTTTGTTTTTTTGCAATATGCAGTTAACACATCAAAACTAACATAAAAACAGAAATGCGATCTATTCCGAAATGCTTAGCAGAACACAAAAATATAAGAAACTAATTTTCGAGCCGCATTAGTAAACGATTCATTATATTACATTATTTATTTATATAGAGCTTTAAATATTTACTGAAAGATTTAAAAGGGAAAATATTTTTAGTTATGGAATAATATTACATTTATCTTGATATGCTTTCAAATTATTTTATATATCCAAAATGACTACATTACTGGAATTGGACCCCATTATGCAATCCGCTAAGAACAGTTTATTTTCAAGGCAAGGCTCGAAACCGGTAGAATTTCCAAAACCTTGTCACAATGATAACCAAAGTACCATGCCAATCCAAGCCACCAAGCCCAAGCCAAGTAGTAGCTAAGTACATACTTGGCGTAAAACCTTTATATTTCAGGTTCGCTCGAAAAACCGTTATTTTTAACCGGTTTTTATGAGAACAGTTCTTGTCAAATTAACCGGTCTAGAACAATGAAAACCGGTTTCTTCCTTTGTCGATGTCTATGTTTACGTGGCACACTACCAGGCCGACCGGCCGTTGCGTCGCGCGCCGAACAAACTGTTTTTTTAAGTTACAATAACTTTCTTCAAACGTTCACGTTCTTATAAAATCTCGGAGGAAAACCGGAATAAACCGGTATTTACCAGTATTTTAAAAACCGGTTCCGAGCCTTGGAAAAGGATGTAAACTTTATATTTCTGAAAGGTTCCAACTAAAATACATAGAAGGGTCCAAAGTTAGCAACACTCAATCACAGTTAAGACTAGCGTTTATAAAATCCTTATCTATCTTTGGACAATCTATCTGGATTAAAATTATCTCAACGTAAGTACAGTCTTTGAAATTATTTCCACGGCTTACTTCTTCTGATAGAAGAGACGTTTCTATAAATATGGAAGATTATACAGTGACTTCTTCGGTAAAACGACTTTTGTCATCAAGATTAATTACGATAGCATGTGTCCGCGCGTGGCCTGATCTAACACCTTTCAAAGTCTCTGTACTACTAGGACTTGATTTCAATTCACTCTTCTCACCTTTACCACTAAAACCATTCCTACTGGCTACCTCAGGCGGCCTTATATCACTACAGTTCGGTTCGCCAGAAATTTTGAAAACACCGTTCTGCTTGTCATCTTTCTGTTCTTCGTTTAGTTCAGTTTTTCTTTTTGGAGAATCCGTGGCTATTGTAACGTCAGTGTGACTGGGTTCTGTTTGGCTGTCATCGACAGCTTTCAAAGGACTAAACGTTTTGTGTTTATAAGCTGGAGGGGCTTCAAAGGGTAGATCTCTGCCACTGCTGCTGGATTCTTCGGCAGGTGTAACCGTACACATAAGGCGGTCAGCTACTGCGCTGAATACAGTATTTAGTTTGAGAGGTGCAGAGTGGTCCGACGTGGCTGGTTTCCTTTCATGTAACGCTGAAGCATCTTGCATGGCTGTGATGCGTCTGGATATGCCTCCAGTGCCACACCGCTCCCGTAGCTTCTCAAGTTGATTGCAGATTTTTCGAAACTCCTCCTACGCAAGAATAATTTATTATTAAAGTGAGTTTTCTCAACGTTATATGCACAAAATCCAGCTTAACTACAAATACTTACCTCGAGTTCCCTCTCAGTCATGTTGTCACAGAACCTCGTGCTGCGATTCGTGGTCATGGTGTAGGTAGACTCGGCAGCACGAGACCTGAACTTGCCGGTCTTCTCGCGCTCATCTTTGCCGTGTCCCTTATATACCATGTACGCCTGTGAACAAAGTACAGGATATTTAAAGTTATTTGTCATTTTTGTAATTGGTTTCACAATAAACGATACTTTAAATCGTGCGAAGTGGGGGATCATATATGTCATGATCATATACCTCAGACTTTACAACAGTAGCTGATGATATAATCATATTAGCACAATGAAAGCGGAAGTGACGGTTGCTAGCAGGTTATACGATTAATTATATTTAACACTAAGGACTTAAATTCTGTAATAATATTAATAATTAGGTACGGTGCAAAGAGACAGCATACATTAATAGGTTCTTTAGAAAAAGTATCAAAGTTCTACAAGGATAAATTGCGTGATATTTCAAATTTGTAAGCATTCTTAGCTTTATCTTCAAGCGGGCCATGCGATTTTATCATATACCTTTAAATACCTACATCGTTTAAATATGGCACTTTTTGTATCTGTTCTTTTAGTATTTGATTTTAGATAATTATACTCCGCAATTAATTTATACTTATTGCAAATAAGAGCTAAAATATAAACGTTATTTCATTTCTTCATTCTAATAGTACCTGTTTCGAGCACATTGCAAAATAAAATTTTATTAAAAAATAAAACGATTTAAAAGCATAACCCGAGTACTTTGTAGTGCGCTCGATTCAATTGGTTAGATTAGGGTTCCCACAAACATGCGATTTTATTAAAGTAATATCTTTGATATCTCTTGCAACTCTGTAACAGTGTATTACTTCTAGGTACACAAAAGAGTAAAAATATAATTATATAAGCTACTAGGAAAAAATCAGTTTCAATTTAAACCAGATCATGAAAAAGATATATATTTTGAAATTAGTTACTTATATCGGAAATCACATATCCCATTTCAAATAGCGTTTGTTTCCTATTTATAGTATTTTTCACAAAGCTTAGGTACGGTGAGCTGTCAGCGCTTTAAGATTATAAATTAGGTTATATTTTTGACGACCAGTCTGGTCTAGGTGGGATATTTGTTCCTCAGTCATGGGTGCTTTCTATGTAATTAAGTATTTATATTATATTATATATCGTTGTCTGAGTACCTTATTTCTGCTACTGTGGGGCTTAGTCAGTTTGTTGAATATTCGTAATATCCTATAATATTTATTTATTTGTTTATTATATGTAGATGACAGCTGTCACAGTATCCGAGCTATGTGAAAAATACTTAAGGATTAGGGGAATCAATGTCATAATACCTATAAAATCGCAGTTGAGTCACTGCTCTAAATCATCGTTCAGGGATGCCGGTTGTTTGCCTCACAGAGTGAACTCCACTGCTGTTTGCCTACTGTTCGCTTCAAAAAAGAATCCGTGCATTTGGGCCGATTTTTTATTTTGTTGTAGTTTGTTTTCAGCAGAATTCGATATTTGGTGGATATAGAGTTCCCCATTCTTTACAACTGTTCCTCTGAGCTACGAAAATGTCTGGTAAATTAGAAGTCAACAACGGAAAGTTACACACATTTCTGGTCCTAAATTGGGATTTCGTATTTATAATCCGCCCAGAAAGGGGCTCTTCAAACTTAACAAACTTTTAAAATCAAAATTTGTAAAAAAAAGGAAATAAAAAATCAACCCATTTAGTGAAACAAAGTAAATAAAAACGTTTAGCGCAATGAAAGAATAAAATTAAGCGTGATATCTTTGAATAAGAGTATATCATACTACATAAATGCAGATTGCTGTATTTATCACTTAAACCTTATCTTGGCTTTGTAACACTCGTGATACATTGAACTTTAAAAATCTAGCAGGTTCACTATATTACCTAACAACATAATTCTGATAATAATATGTCGAGCTATCCTCCTTTAATACAGCAAAAAACAATGCACACAAGTGTCAAAGTAATTGATTAGTAATAATCAACATGGCGCCGCGTAAACAACAGGTTTTGGTTTTGTATTTATTTGAACTTTTGCACTTATTTTTTATATTAGTATATCTTTATCCATAATCTACATTTTGATGCATTTACTATCTGTTAGTGCATAAATATTTACATAACAGCCGTATTTAAAAGCATTAAATATATAGAATCTTTACATGAAACTGTTATGTATTATATTTGATACATTGCCAAAAACCCAGAAAAGTACATATCAAAATAAGGAACAATGCCACGAGCTAATTTAGGCTTAGATTTATGATTATATAAATATATAGGTATTAATTGTCTATGTAAAAATTTGCATAACTATTAATAGTGATAAAAAAAATTGCACACCTCACCGGAACCAGTAACAGTGCGGGTGCCGCGGCTAAAGGGGCCGAAAAGCTTAAAATACAAAAGTACAGGGGTCTCGGCCCCGAATACATTTTTATGCCATTTGGGGTCGAGACGCTTGGCCCGTGGGGTCCTAATGCTCTACAACTTTTTAAAGAACTATCTAAAAGGCTGGTCGACTTCACAGGTGACCGAAGAGCTGGCAGCTTTCTCGCACAACGTATTAGCATCGCTATACAGCGGGGAAATGCTGCCAGCATCCTCGGCACCATGCCAAAGGGGCCAAATTTTTTAGACATATTTTAATTTTATTTAGTATTAGTTTTTAGTTTTAATTTAGTTTTATTTAATAGATAAGTTAGTTTATTTTTATAATGCCCAATTAAATGTATTTTGTTCTTAAATAAATTTGAATGATATATTGTCAAGTTGTTATCAAAATAGGAATGAATGATTTTTTTTTATTTGTATGTTTTCAATATTATGTCATATTAGTCACTTATTATTTAGTTATTGAAATTTGATTTTTCTTAAGTAATACGTTTTTTAACTGTATATTCATACGCTGTAGCGTTATTGCTATGCCGTTGACCGTAGTGCGGGAAATTATATTTATGACAAAAAATGCTCCCTAAGAAAAAAAGAATGTTTATTTCACCATTTATTATGTGTTTAAGTACGTTTCTATTTGACACAACTTTTTGTTAACGAGTTTTTTGATTCTCCACGGGATCAAATTTTTCTACCATGTCAAGTATCCGTAAATATAATTTATATTAACAAGCGTAATAGTCATTTAAATTGCGTTTAATTAGCAATAAATGATGATTTCTGTGACATTCCATCTTTTATTTTTATTCAAATTGTCATTTTTCGTCTAGAAAGTAGGCATCTAGTTTGTCGAGGGATATAAATTGTATCAAACATGATACATATGATTTTCCGAAACTGGAAAACCCGATATTTTTTTCATTATTTTAATAGTAGTATATAGTGTGCTCGATAGGTGTCTAAAAAAAAGTTAATAAGTATTTAAGATATTTTGAGCCCTGCAAAGATAAGGGTTAAGTTTAGGTGAATGTAAGAAAGTTATGCTTTGGAATGTACACCTTACGAGGCTACAGTAAAATTAGTAACTAACCATTAATAAGTAAATTATTATTTTGTTTCTTTCGTTTTTGATACACTAGGCAGCAAACATGGTTTTTGCTACGCTGTGTTATTTTGTTATTAGCATTTTAAATTTTAATCACGTTTAAAGTCTTCCCCCCTTATTCATAAACGTCTACTAAAGTTGACAAGCCGCTAATAATCGTTTGTCTCTTTTCGACGTATTGGTAGAAAGGGACAAACGATTATTAGCGGCTTGTCAACTTTAGTAGACGTTTATGAATAAGGGGGTTAAACTGTAAATATATAATATACGCCACTAACCTATATATTAGTAATTACTGTCATGTAATTGATTTTAGAATTATATGGTACGTTTTTATATTAAGCACGTATCATTTTTGAGCCATGATTTTTAATTTAAACTTATCCAATTGATGCTTAACTAAATGCACTTAAATTTAACTCATAAGTTTCCTTTTTGTAATTGATTTTCCACTACGAGGAGTGCGACTTCGGCAGCATTCAGATTAAGATTAAGGTTAAGAGTAGTTTGTAATTTAACACTATTTTATAAGTTAAATATAACTAACAACTATGGTTCTATTTCCGAAATATAATTATTTTATTTATTTATTAGTATTGTATTACAACGCAATATCGCGCGCCGCATGATGAAAGATGAGCCATCGCATAGATAATCATCTTTGACCTCAATTGTTTTTACTAATTAGTTTTTATTTATTTATTTTTAAATTACTCGACTTTATTCCTAGCTATTTTATACTAAAATCAGATGATGTTACGATATGCATGGAAGCGATAAACAACATAAAATAAATGGAAGTTAGACATGTATTTGTGTTATTTTCTATCGAGCCAACTTTAAGAGAAAAGTATACCACATTTGTACTCCTCGATACAAAAAGATAAAATGATGTTTTATTCAACATGATTTTTATGTATGTTAATGACTGACAATACTTAAAAACTAGCTTTATAGGTTTTCCTTTTTTTAATTTACAATAAAAACAATTTTAAAATGAAACCTATAAACCTAGGATATATTGTGCTGAAGCGATCGACATCAAAATTTAAATGATTTGTTAGGATTTAGTCAGTGCAAACAGTTTTCTCCCGTAATGGAAATTTCAAAGGAAAAGTACCGTTATTTCATTACGATCGCAAAGCTATTATTCCCTCTTAAGATTTTGGCTGGAGTTTGCCCTTGAAAATATGTAAATAAGTTTCGGTGTGATTTTTTATGGCATTTGCCCTTGAGGTATTAGGGTAGTTAAATCCTATAAAATCGTCCGTAAACTGTTTACAGTCGCATTTGACTACCTATTCAAGAACTTGCATGCGATTTTCGTTCCATTACAGTATTTTTTCTAAAACTCATTGTACTATGTATCAAAGATGATTTGAAATAGAGGTGGGTTGTTAAAGAAAACTTTATAGCTACAGTAAATGTACTGCCATCTTTCGATACATGATTAAAATTTTAGAACGCCATTTGACATCGATCCTTATTCTTTCACTGACACGTGTTAAATTTGTTAAATATAAAAAAAGTGGCGTCATCTTACTGGGCATCGGGTAAAGTTTGTGACGCTATCGCTCGAAACGATGTCGCCATACCTTTGGGCTTTAATCTATTAGATGGCGCCACTTTTTTTCTATGTATATACGTATGTATTTATCTATATAAGTATGTGTTTATCGTCGCCTAATACCCATAGTACATGCTTTACGTGGTTTGGAGCTAGGTTGAACTGTGTAAGATGTCCCCTGTTATTTGTTGTTATTATTATTAATAGGTAATAAAATACATTTAAAGCAATTAAGAAATCTAATCTAATGTTGCTTGAATGATGGATTATTTAATTGGTTTCACTACTGATACCATCGCAATGTTTTTTTTTTTTCGAAACTTTCACCCATTATGAAAAACCGCTAAATTTAAGATAGATATGGAGAAAAGTTGCTGTAAGATATTTATAATTATTAATCTATTAGAGATAGACCCTGAGAAAGGTTTCCATTCTGAAATGTTTGACAACAATTTCTGCTATTCAAATAACTTATTTTCATTACTGTTTGATTAACGTTATTCATAGCTTCAAATCACGTATATTGCCTAACTGCCTATTGATTAGCTAGAGGCAACATGAGAACAAGCATTCATTAGGAAATAGGGCCGCAAAATGTAACAGGTCGCTCAGTTCCCTCCAATTCCGTATGGTTAACCGCATTACGGGTTATTTAACCAATTTATATTTTCACCGGTTCAGTTAATGATACTCGTACAAAAAGATGAAGTATTGTTTAGCCGAACAGCGTATTATGTCGATACAAATTATTTTGTGGGCCAATAATACAGACGTACACACATTTCTTACGACTTTTTAAAAAGGATTATTAAAAAAAATTAACCTTACTTTCAAAACTTTAAAAAAAAAAACTTTATCCTGTCTGTATATTCTAGAAGCTAGTAAATGTGTACACAAAACCCGACTTTATATATAAAAGCAAAATACCGCCACATGTGGGTATGGCATAAGTCATAAGGATAAAAACGCCATCCCAGTAACTTAGAAAGTCGTAGCCTTCACGTGAGGACTACAAGAATTTATCTTTACTTAACTTTCAAAAGAAATAACTAAAGAGCAATACACAACATTTGTTAACCCTTTTTTGGCAAATTTACAGCAAAATAAATAAAATCTTGAGTCCAAGCCTCTCTCTTGCGCCTAATAAGTAGAGCAAAATACAAAAGAAAAACAGTGTGTTAAATTATGTATCTTGTAAGATACATTGCCAAAAAAAAGGGTCAATAAGCTGAAAACCTATCTAACAGACAGTTTTTGTTATCTGTACTATTTTTCCAATGCAAATAAGGTTCATTAGTATAAGATTATAAAATAATAATATATAATATTTCTTATTTAGAACTCATAGGAATAGTTACGTTAGCACTAATTGTAAGATTTTACAGATAGTACATTTAAATTTAGGTAAATTTGCAATTCGCTTGTATTTAATTGTACATTGTAATAAAACTCCTTCTTTACTGCCATTTCTACAAATATGTCAACTTAGAAAAATAAAACGATTATAGGTACCTATTGTAAGACCTGCAGGTACCTGAATTAACATAAAAGTTTATATTCTATTCTAAAATAAAACTGCTACTTAAATACATCGTACAAAGATATAAACTAAACCAAAATAAAATAAATTAATCTATCTTTCCCTGCAGAAGAGAAGGAATAAGTTTTGAGTGCCCATTTAACTCAAATCACATCTGTAATACAGACATTAAATTGATTATCTAATAAGTTTTTGGTAAAAAAATCATTTTTACTACAAGCTTTTATAGCTGACTGTACTTTTCTTCCCACAGTCATCTAATACTCATCGAGACGATTCTAAAAACCCCAAGCATTATTAGGTTGCATTGTTATATCACAAAATTCCCATGGGCACCTCCTGTTTCCATCATAAGATCAGCTCGATGGGACCATAATATTGTATTGTCACCCAACTTAAATACGTGCAAAATTTCAGCTCAATCGGAAACCGAGAAGTAAGTCAAATTTAGCTTGCAAAATTTGACCCGTACAAACATACACCCGTACTTTTATATACATAGTTACATTGCAAGTTAAATAAAAGCTTGTAAAAATTTTAGAATAGTAGTTCATTAATCCAATCGTAAAAAATGAAATGAACCTCTGTTCACATCTGAACTATTAGCCCGAGAGCTGACTACGCTATTGAACTGTGAAAAAGAACCAATTTGTTCTTAAAACAGTTAGCTAGACGTCTAGCCGTTCTGCTGATTGAACATTTTGCACATTGCATTCTGAAAGGTTTTCCTTTAAAAGACATATTACTTATTAGGGTTGAGAAAATCGATTTCATTTAGGTGTAACTTATACGAGAAAAGCTCGTCACCTTATCAATGTTTTTATATACATAGGCTTTTTAGGGTTCCGTAGTCATCTAGGAACCCATATAGTGTCTGTTCTTCTGGTTGTCTGTCCGTCCGCGGCTTTGCTCCGTGATCGTTAGTGGTAGGAAGCTGCAATTTGGCATGGATACATAAATCAATCGTGGCACCAAAATGATTAAAAAAAAATTAAAATTTATTGTTTTAGGGTACTATTTTTTTTTGTTACATCCTGTGATGGTGGGGTGTTGTTGGATAGATCTTTCAAAATGAATACGGGACTTCAATATACATTTTTGGTAAAGAGAATATTTTTGCAAATATTCACTCGAAAGAAAAATAAATGTGTCCTCTAACTTTTGAACCATGGATCCAAAAAAAAACATGCAAGTAAAGTTTAGTAAATACTTTGAATGAAAACTATAGCGAACATGATCGGTTGAGCCATCTTTGAGCAAAAAGTCTTCCCTTCTTAATAAAAGGATACGAAGGTACTCCCATTTGCTTGCTATACACCAGGAGCGGGTAGCTACGAAACCCTACACTGGGCAGGGCCCGACATGCTATTGGCCGGTTTTTTATATATACTCTGATTTTTGAATGTTAGAACAGGAGGCCAATTTTGTTTATAAAAATGTTAGTTTTTATTTTGTAATTTTCAGTGGCATTATCGTGAGACACTTCATTCGGTTCTTATTCTGTTTGTCTGATTTAATTTCTTGTCTTTTAATTTTATTATTTATATAAGAATTCAAGTCTTGGAGACTCTTTATATCTCTAAGGATAAATTAATGGTTTATTTTTTGAATTATATTTTATCTCTGACACTTAAAGACTTTTATTTACATCTCTAAAGAATTTTAGTATTTGTTGGTTGTATTTTTTATCATAGAATTTTTTTGTGTAATTTGACATTTGGAGACTGTATACATCTAATATTTCTATACTATAACTATGTATCTTTAGGTATTTAAATAAAAGTAAACAAAGAATTTGTAAATTTTTGGGTAGTTATAACATTTATTGGTTAACCGACCAAATACAAAACCGCCGGATCTGTGACTGAACGACCTGACTTTAACCTACATTATTAGATCGTGTAATGTTTTCATCTACCCTCAACTGGCTTAAGGAGCCATTTCAGGGTAGATTTTGTTTACTTTTATTTAAATACCTAAAGATACAGAGTATAGACACTGTTTCTTTCTATACTAGATACTGTACTCTTAGATCATCAATAAAGTATCTATAAGTAATATTTCATTGATTTTTGTAATTTGAATAATACATTATGGTAAATCTCACGTACATCAATAATCGAGAACGAGATGCCTAATGACACGCACCAATCAGCTTGAGCGGTCGCCATGGTCGTATCATAGCAAGATTAAATCCTCAACGAATTGGTAAATCAGAATTATTCTCTCAAGATTGCGAATCTATGACGAAAATATCCCTGCTGTAAATTATTCCTTCTTAAATATAAAAAAAACATCGAGACATAATAATAAGGTTTATTTTTATACTAGTACTGTTGTATATTTCTGCCTCAACACAAGGTCGTAACAAAATTTGGATGTCTCGTGAATATAATGAATAATCTATCTCTTGCGCGTGACTTTGTTAGATAATATAACATATGATTTTGAATATAAACTTATGGTAATTTTCTGTTCAGTTAATGTAAGAATGTTATTTTAGTGAAAACTCATCCTGATGTACTTAATCACATATATGATTTTAGGTTTCACAGTTTATAGGTAGTGTAAAGCTCGGGTGTTACAAGGGTGCAACAGTTATAATCCTCTCCTCTTACCGTGCCTACCTTGCTCCCGAAGATGAAGCAGAGAAGCAGCGTGACGGTTAGCTGCGTGTGGCAGAAGAAGATGATGTACAGGAGATCGGGGTTGGCTGGAGACTGGAGAAACAGCCTGTGGAACAGATCTTTTGTTAATTTCACTTTCAAAACATGCTTGCATTGCCGAGTGCGGCGTAGCCGAAATAGGATAGTTAGGCCCTTCTCTCACGAGACTATTCAAATGCTACGCGACTGAGATGCAAACCATGATCGCCTACTGGTATGGTACTTGTTTCCGCACAGAGTGCTACGTCAATGAGACAATTTTTTATAACCTAAAAATCTAATTGCACAGCAGAAAAAGATAATTTGCCAGCAAAACAGCATTCTGGTGTGCGAATATATATTGTTGTGCTGTGCAATGTCAGATTTTTTGTTGGGCAGCTTATAATTATATAAACATGGATAATTTCCACCTCTTGAACAATATTAATATTAAAAGTTTGTTCCATCGCCATTTTGTAATGCAACTTATGCAACGCGTATACGACTCGAGTAACGTGCGACCAGCAAGACAGTCTCGTGCGACTGATATCAAACGCGTCGTCGACGGGTCTCGTCGTCATGTGCGAAACGAAATGAATATGTATGGCGGCTACTCACAAGCGACGCGTAGGATACGCGTACGAAACACAAATCGCTTGATAGTCGCTTCGTGAGAGAAGGGCCTTAAAGTCAATATCGGGAAGAGCATGTAAAAAATATTGTGAGGAATACCGTTGTAGACAGGGCTCGGAACCGGTTTTTAAAATACCGGTAAATAACGGTTTATTTCGGTTTTCCTCCAAACTTTTATAAAAACGCGAACGTTTTAAGAACTTGTGTAACCTAAATAAAACCGGTTTATTGAACGAGCGACGCAACGGCTGGTCAGCCTGGTGGTGTGTCACATAAACATGGACACCGACATAGGAAGAAAGTGGTTTTTATTGTTCTAAACCGGTTAATTTGACGGAACTTGCGTCTGCAAAGTTACGTGCATGGTGTACCTCGTGCAGAGCCCAGAGCAGCGACGCGCCGGCCGAAATTTGTATCGATTATTTTACTCGCAGGAGTAAAATTAATCATATGGATTTAAATTTTGTCCGCTGCGGTCACGCCGGGAGCGCGGCGGCCCCGCGTCGTCGACGATGGCATCAAAATTGGGCACTTGGCGTCTTCGATTTACGAGCAAAATGCGACCATTTCCGAGCATGTTTGAGAAAAATAAATAAATACCCTTGGATATCTTAGTTGATCTCTAACAACACCACGATTTGAGCTGACGAAAGGAATGTTCTCTCCGTTGCGTACGGCCGCCTTCAAAGCGAATCAAACTCAAAGGAAAACCAAGTAAATATTTAACGTGCCTACGTCGATAATATTAAAAGGCATGTTTTTGTGAAATTCTCAACTCATTTTCAGAGATTCTACGAAGTTATTATTTCCTGTCATAAAGTTTTTGACTATTTATAAAATTAGCGCTTTTTGATTTATGAAGATTGGGTACTTATATTAAATTTCGAATTGAGACCAACATGACCGTGTTTTTCTTTTGGTTTGTTAGGTCACATGACTTCTAAAAAAACTTGTCTACGCCACGCACTTGTCCTTGCTTAATTTAACTAAATAAGAGAAAATCTGATCTTTTAGCTTCATCCAAAACGAAGTTATACCGATGTCGAAAACAAGCACAACCAAGCGACCGGTGTCATGCTAACGTAAAGTCATTAGAGTACATGTTTATTAATTCATTTTAACTCCGATAAAGCTTTTAACAAATGTTAAATTTTAATTACCCCAACAAAATTAAGAAAACTTAGTCCTTAGTGGTCTGAGCCCTTCAATAAACCCCAGCGAGGTTAAGCGGCCGGGAGACCAATTTAATTTCCTAAATAGGATCCCTTAGGACCAACGAGATTGGTAAATAATTTCATCCTCCAGATATCTAGTCTAAATTGTAATTTTACTTTTATTACGGGATGGCCAATGAAGGAAATAATTATAGTTAATTTTTTAGGGTATTTTTACGCCTGATTTCTGCTTAACTCGTATAACATTTATAATATATAAATATTGATACTAGATTATTGATACTGTTTCTAGGATATTCAATAAAAGCGTCTACCTTATAAGGAAAAAATTAGATGTTTGCAGTAATACATGTTAAGATATAAGTATATAGGTATTTCAAGTACAATACGGTATATAAGATCAATGTTTAATGAATATATTTTTCAAACTATATAAAAATCTTTCTCCTCTTTGAACCATTTGAACGCCACGCCAACCTTGTCGCAATGCAAGAAGGCTGAACTGTTGTCGCGCTTGTCAGTTGATGTCTTTGGTCAAACGGTTAAAATCTATTAGAAAAGTAACCTGTCACAGGTTATGTTTCTAACTAAGACAATTTCTTGTTATAAAAACAGGGTCAACCGATTTACCTCACTTACCAATAGTTTTGAGGCTTCAGTGAAACAGATAACACAAACATATATAAACATAGGTAACATAATGCATGGTAACATACATAGACCGCTTATATCATTAGGGCTAATTTAGGCGGACCAAAACTCACATGTTTCATTACATTGCGGTATTGGATCGGTCGGTTGAATTGGACGTAACCTCAATAGACTGCCACGTAACTAAACTCGCATGCGAGTTCGCAAGCCATTTGAATGAATCCTTGCCTTCATGTAGTCGGGTAGATAATTCAAATATAATGGGACAGTTTTAATTAAACTTAGCTAAGTAAATAATGAGTTTGCAAACTATAAACTTTTAAAACAAACTTAATGTGTAATGTCTATCCAAATTTCAAAGTTTTCACACACGTATTTGAAAATAGCTTCACAAGTTTTTTTTTACTTAGACACATGTAACAAGTTGCGAGTAAACAAAATCGTACATGATTCCTTCAATACCTAATGAAAGTCTGCAATCCCAGAATATCCAATTCCGAGTACTTTTAATTAAAACTTCAAAAGTCTCTGTCTTCGTACGTTTATTTTTATTTTACGCGCAATCTTTTTAATACTTCGATATCCTTGTTGTTCTCAGAGACCTTTTATCTTTTGCACGTGACTTCCTTGTTATATAATAGAATTTGTACTTATATGATCTTTATGTGTAACTTATGTATTATTTACTATTAAAGCTTGTTAGCAAAGGGAAACATAGTGAGAAGTTACTTTGTGAATTGTACTCGTGCGAGGCGAACAGTATTTTTTTCTATACTGTAATTTTATATTAAATGGTGGGCATTTTAAGACTATGATTTTTTAAAATGAATTATGGACGAGTGTATATGAGAGCAAACCTTTTGCACCATATTCAATATTTTCTCGTAGTAATATGTACCTATTATCATCCTGTGTTAATAATATTGGGACATATTTCGACAAACACTACTTTCTAAAAAAGTAACTATATGAAAGATTTTCTTGCTTACTAAGTTTATTTGTAGAATGTGATTATTTTTAATCATCATTCAACCCACATTTTCGGAAATTTTGATGACGGGTACCATCACCAAGACGATCGTCAAAGTCGTATCAATACTAGTTCAAAACCATTAAAGTTCAAGTTGGTAAGTATGAGTCGCCGGGAGACACTTACATAGATATATTTAAGAAGACAGAGAGCAGGAACTCGTTGTAGATGGCCATGGAGATGAACCGACTTTCGTTGAATTCCGAAGGTGCTTTCCTGACCATGATGCACAATCTGATTCCCCACATAAGGAATATCACCTCCACTGTGGACAAAAATATGTAATGAATAAAAAAATATAGGACCCTGGGGGCCGGAGGCAGAGAAGAAGCTTTTTCAAAAGTTAAAATATCTGCATATGCGCTCCGCTGGTGAGCTCAGGTTTGGCTCGGCCATCGCTCAGGTCGCCAGGTAACCCAGACTACCAAGTGGCAGCGGCATAGGGGAAAGGACTATGCGTCAAAACGGGCCAAAAACCAACGGAGATGAGAATTAGGTCATTAGATAGGTATTTATTTATACGTGTACTTCATTTCGTTCTATGGGTCGGAATTTCGCTTGATGCCCATAGAACGAAATAAAGAGCATAGACATACCTATCCAATTACCTAACTCTCGTTTCTGTTGGTTTTTAGACCAAGCTCCATACAAAGTTACCCATGGTCCTTTGTTTTTAGTTTGTCTTATATTTGTTTACCTCTGTACATAATTGCTCATAAATTATTTCTAGAACCTTAATACCTATATATATCCTTATCCTACCTTCTCAATGGATTTCCGAAAGCCATAATAGGGATGTTGACAGTATTTCAAATAAATTATCCCACTATGAATGAAATAAAGCACCAGAACCTTAATAAAGGAAAACTTTATTTTTAGATACAATTTATATTTTGTAAATCGTATAGAACTAAAAAGAGTTGGTAACTTGACCCTGGTCATTTGCTAGTGTTTTATATGAATACGATAGTGGCAAATCGTTTTGACAGATTAAAAAAAGAAACTGATTTGACTGGTCATCAAAATCTCACTAATTTCTTTTAATCCTGCTCACAAACCCGTTAGTGAAAATCAGATGAAAATTGCATGTAGGTAAATCAGGACAGAAATAATTACAAGACGATAGATGTTATTTATGCAACTGCCACGAGAACAGTATTCGTTCTCATCCTTCCACTTTTACTTCATTGTTCCATAGTCTAGTCTGTGGAAACAATCGCAAAAGTGCGGTAAATAATATTATTCCTCCAAACAGATCACAGGCGTTACAAATTTGAAGCACTTAAATTGTAAAAATTTTAAAATTGTTCTTTAGTGTCACCTAGGCTAGCGAGAAATATGCACGTGCTAACGAGCCGAAAGTGAACGATACACATTTATATTCAACAACAAGTGAAACGAAGATAAATGGTATGTATGCCAAATTAATTGATATAAACAGATTTATGATAATGAAATAATTATGGAAGTATTTTCTGGGCTCTATATATATTAGAATAACCTCTATAGTTATAGAATATCATTGGTAAATAGGTTATTGTCAAACGGTGTGTAGGCAAATGTGATGGTATTGAAGTAGGTACATTCGTTTGTGCAAGTCTCTTGGCAACAATATTGCAAAGGTAGGGTAGGTGAAAATTCAATTTAGGAGCCGCCAATAAAACACGTCGTTTTCGTTATTTTATAACCTAAGCTTATTTTGGCGTGGCTTTAAAACTGAAACCTTAAAATTTTTCAATCGCGTTAGGTCATAAAAATATGTGCCAAGACTGCCAAGCAAGTAGTGAGTCATTAAATCGACAATGTATGTCAGTAGAAATTCACCAAGGCACGTTGTAAAACTATAAGTAACATTAGGTACACAGCAGGTGTTACTGTTATAATGAATTGGTATTTTTTTACAACTAGTTTAAAATCTAATAAAATACTTACTTACCTACTCCTCTGGCGCAGAGACCCAGTGTGTCTTAGCCTCCAACACGACTGCTTGCCACTGATCCCGGTCTTGTGCAGTTTCCCGCCAGTCTTCAATCTGGAGTTCGCGCAGATCCATGTCCACCACATCCGCCCATCGATACCTACGTCGACCGCCCGATCGGCTCCAACTAATAATATATTAACACTAATGTGGATTTATAACTCACGCGTTGTAAAAGAGTGGTCCCACCAATCCGTGTTGCACAAATACGCTTTCAAGTCTTCCTTCGTCCTGCCTACAATGACGGCAGGAGGCGCCACCAGCGTACGAATGGCGAGCAACACGCACGCTACCCCTACTATGATGCCGATGCGCCGCAGTAGATACATATCGGATATTTTGACCGCCTTTGCTGACCGTACTTGGAAGATCACAGATATTCTGAGAACAATAATAGTTTCAGTTAATAGTTTAAGGAGGAAAGAATATGATGTTTGAAATGAGTTTTAATGAACGATAACATAACACCAAATAACGAAAACGTATAAGTACCAGCAACAAGTGATAAACGTCAACATAATATAATTTAAAAAAGCTTTTATTGCCGACTGTAACTTTTGTTAACACACGCCAAACTCAATATATTGCGTTGTTTTAACACAAAGTTCCAACTGTCTCCTTTGGTCTCCATCGTCAAATTAATTTAATGTCATCATAATAATAAGTATATGGGGATTGGGATCGATCTATTATCACTGACAGGATTATTGTTGCCAATAAGCCTGATATCGTGTTGATAGATCGTTCGCAGTGCTGAGCCGTGCTCGTCGACGTCACTCTATGATGAGAATCTCGTGAAAGTCGAGAAGGACAAGTCCAGCAATTGCCTAGACTCCGCTCACGAGATAACCGCCATGTGGGATGTTGACTCGACAATCATTGTTCCGATAGTCGTCTCAGCGAACGGTGTCATAGGCCTCATAGCACAGTCTCGTCCGAACACCTAAAGAGACTCTCGCTGGGTGGCTGGATAAAGGGTCATCGGCACTTGTATTACGCCGGTTGCTCTCTCTGCGGCTCTAGGTTAGGTTTTTTTAATAATGTGTTTATATATTTGTGTATTGCTTTTATGTTTGACTTTAAAATTCATATTGTAAAAAACCTAAGCTAAGGCCCGAAGTGAATAAAGAAGAATATATCATAATAAGATAAGATAACACAAAAAAGATTTTAAAAATTTAACAACAACTTACATATGAATATTGCAAGTTAATTAAACGATAAAAGCGTGTAAAAATTGCATATTATGTATTTTTATGTCTTTAATTATCGATTTGACACTTTTTTAAATAAAAAGTCAACACCGCATACCTAATAATTTGAATCATCAGTGCCGTTTTACGTAGGGGATCGGCCTAGAACCTTTTACAATGAGAATTTTATAATAATAAAAAAACTACATAAAATAACTTTAATCCAGCAGCTGTGATTACCATTCTTTTTCCACTTGAATAGAAAAACAAAGAAATGAATTAACTTTAATCCAAAAAGTTTTTAAGAAACAAATCTCATTTCAAACTTACTCGATCAATTTCAACGAAAAAATATTCTGGATTCCCTTGGGTTTATTTATTTCGTAGGTCACTAGATAAGTTTTGCAATAGACAAATATGAAACAATGAGGTGGCCTATCACATATATTCTTTAAAACTATATTTCCATTGACAATGTATGGCGGAAAACATTTACTTTATTTTTAAAACTTATTAAAACATAGATTAAAACTTTGAAAACGTCGGCGTGGGCTAAGGGCGATTTACGCATATTTTATCTTATACCTTTAAACGAGCAATTCTTGTATATATATATATATTTCTGTGATCTCGGAAACGGCTCTAACGATTTCGCTGAAATTTGGTATATGGGGGTTTTTGGGGGTAGTCTTATGTTTGGGAAAACGCGTGTTTTCGAGTTTTCATGCGTTTTTCTTTCGACGCAGAATATGTTCGCTAATTTCGTGTCGCCGGCCACTGTCCGTCTGGTCCAGCGGGTTAAGACGCGGACTACTAAACGAGTGTTACGGGTTCGAATCTCGCCCGGTGACTAACTTTTGTTTTTTTTTTATATGTTCAAGCTTATATATAATATTTTAATTTTATTGTTTTAAACAAGTTTAATTTAGTAAAAAAATGTAGTTAAGATTATCACCTATACACCACCATATTACAATAAATAGTTATAACCGAGCAAAGCTCGGTCGCCCAGGTACTACAACATTTACATTTCATACGTTACGTTAACAAAGTTAAGATTTTTTAATAAGTAAATTTAAAAAGAAAGTAAATGTTTTCCAGCCAACCATTGTCGATAGTTTTAAAAAGTATATGTGATAGGCCACCTGTTTGTTTCATATTTGTCTATTGCAAAACTTATCTCGTGACCTATGTACTTAAATAAAAAGCCTAACATAATCTAAGTTTTAAAATAATGTTTGAAATATGTTCTTATATCTACTTAATCTTCAACGTATTTACATTATCAAGAATACAAATCTTTATTTTAGAATACCCCAGGGCTCCTTACCTCTGTCGAAATGAATCCTTGAACTATTTTTCGTATGTCAAAGCCTGCGTTCCCTAAGGATGCCCTTTGGTTGGCCTTTGGGATACCCTTTAGATTATGCAACGAAAAACCGTAAGAGATTGAAAGTATTAATAGTTTTCAAGGGGAATTCTCTTAGTGGAACAGACTCTCTGGAGATGCAATGGGGAAATTGAGTTTTCATTTGAGCTTTCTAGATTTAAATACTAATAACATGTTAGTATTTGTACCTATATATTGGCAACATTATCTTCTTTTATCTGTTCCAAAAGGAGTTTTTAATAAATTTCCGGCGGTTCATAGAGATGCTTACTTATTTCTCTATGACTGTGCTGCACGCAGCTCGTTTGACATATAGAACTTCATTTTAGTCAATCAAAACCTGTTTTGAATAGCGGGACCTTGGGCAGACATTAAAGCTACGGGCGGGGTATATTTCGGGTGGTTCAGATATGTATCAATCGATCAGATATGTAGACTGCTTTTTGAAGTTAAAAATAATTTCTGTATATATAAATCCCGTAGCTGGTTTAAAATACAACCAAACAGAATGCAAAATAAAACCAACAATGTCGTGCTTTAGTGAAAATGTAACAAAAGCTCTGACAATGTGAAAAGATCACCATCTGATTTTACGTCATCATCCTATTCTCCACTGCCTTTGGAATAGTAACTTTATTCCTCTAACATAAGATTGCTTTTGCTATGATGTAGCTGTGTTGTATGAGCTTTGACAGATTTAGTATTTATGGGGCCCCGTATTGAAAATTGTTTTGTGGTTTTCTATTTCATAGCATATTATTTCGTAGCCTTTTCGGACTTCTCATTATCAGTCGTAAAAATAATAGAAGATAAGGGTGCTTGTACACATGGTCATCAATTCATCATCCACATTAAATATTCTATATACGGGCTACGGGCGCTATGCGTTAAGAGGGAAGAATAGCTTTTCGAATCTAGCGAAATAACGGTATTTTTTCTATGAAATTCCATTTCGGGAGAAAACTGTTTTCCACTAACTAAATCTTAACAAATCACTTTGATTTTGATGTCGATTGCCTCAGCATAATAATTATATTCTAGATTCATAGGTTTCGCTTTTTTGAAAAACAATTTTATTTTGCAAATTAAAAGAAAGGAAAACCTATAAACCTAGTTTTTCATTGTGTCAATAACTTAGGCACTAAAAAGTCATAGAGAATGGAAAATATTTAGAAGTGGAAAAACGTTTTCACTTTTTTTTTACGGACGATCACTTGCTATACTTTCCTCTTAGAGGCAACAGGAGTGGTCATTTCTCCATACAAACGTACTCGACTGCCGCTAATGCACTTCAAATATTCGCAAAAAGGGCGTAATTTACTAGGCCGCAAAGAGAAGCATGATATTCAAAACTGACATCAATTAGCCTCAGAAGCAAAACAGTCCAACACTATAATTTAATTACCATTTATATCTCAAAATTTCATTACATTTGGTTATGTTTTGGAGGAGGAAACAGTCGAGTACGAAACATCATTTCTTGAGATTCTTACGCAGGATTTTTCACCTAACCTAGGGTTGTCCTTATCGCACTAGTTTAAGGAGCTGATTTCGTTAGCGAGACGGATATATTCACCTAAAATATGTAAATTTCAGCTCCCGTATCCTCTTAATGAAGAACGGTTGGGTGTAAAAGGGGCCTTAAAAAGTTTCTTTATATACATACAATTAATATTTTAAAATATTGGTTGAAAGTATGCGACCTGACCCCGACATAAGGTACAACAAAATCCCTGTAGCCAGTGTATCGCTAATATTGGATTCGGGCACCTAGAGCCGATTTTTGAATTTCGATCGCTCGATTTCGTGTTTGCCCTTTAATATTATCCCACTACTAGGTATTTAAATTCTACTTATAGAATTGAAAACGAGTGGTAAATAACACTATATTCCCAATTTCTATCGCTCGTATTTCAAAAATAGCATTTCGCCATTTTCCACAGATTCGCGAGTGGCGAAATCGAGTGCTCGAAATTCAAAAATCGCCCCCCTGGCAGCCCTGCTGCTCATCAATCAGATGGACCAGTCAAGAGGTCCTTAGTAAAATCTCTTGAAGATGCAAATTGTGTGAAATTTATAGAGCTACGGATTTAATAAATTGGAATTGGAATACGCGAGGAAAGTAAAACCAGGCGATGTGAAACTAGCGACGTCAAATGATATACATTTTTAATGATCACAATTTTCGGGTCTAACCAAAATCCGGGTCTAATATCTTACCTCCACGTTTTCAACATAAGTGCTCCATAAGTAAGACAGAAGCCAACTTCTCGGAGCCACACCCTTGCTGTGCACGTGAACACAGTCGGTCGCCCGTACATGACCAGGGTTGTGCAGTAGATGAGGAACGCTCCCAAAACTATGACTCTGAGTAGAGCTGGACTTGCAGCGCGGACAACCTGCACAAAGTGTTATGTGATACAGAAAAATATATTCAGTAAAACACGTAAAAACAGGTCAAGCGAGTGACGGACTTCAGACCATATTAATTATGTGCTGTCAAAACATTCTTCAAATTTAGGACAAGAGTTCAAATTGCACTTGGTCGGTTTTTTATTGACCGGGGTTGGAGCATTTAGATATGGTATGTACTTTTTATAAAGCTTACAGAAAAACTCAGTAATTACGAAGAAGAAATGGTTACCTACGTATACGGGGTTCATAATAAACTTGACGCTTGATATGAAAAAAGTTGCTACCTACCCTACTGTAAAGGCAATAAGTTAATCAGGTTTTGGCAGGTAGTCTACTGGGAGCATAACAAAAATGTTTCTTATTCATTTTACGCACGTATTTGAGCTAAATACGTATATACAAGACGGCTTGTGAAGTGTCCGTATTCAGATTAGGTATAATTAATGGCACATAGAAGATGACAAATCAGGCGTTGCGAAAGTGAAGGTTTGTACGCGTTCACTGAGTTCATTGCCAGCGTTCCAGCAGGCGTTCGAAGGCACGTTCATTTATCTAATTCAAATAAATATACAAAACGTTCTTACCCTGACATGTCCATATTTGATGGTAAAGTACACAATGAACGGCAGACAGGAGATGAAAAAGCAGGCAAGGGCCAAGATTGTAGTCCGCGCCACCCAGTTAAGGGCGGCTACGCACGGCGAGCCGTCAACACATGCCTCGCAGCCCTCGGCGCAGGGAAGGCATTC
Organism: Cydia pomonella; assembly: GCF_033807575.1. Classification (NCBI taxonomy): domain Eukaryota; kingdom Metazoa; phylum Arthropoda; class Insecta; order Lepidoptera; family Tortricidae; genus Cydia; species Cydia pomonella. The sequence continues at coordinate 20,496,833 of NC_084708.1, read as the reverse complement.
GAAAGCATGCTCGGTAGAGTAGAGACTTCGCTGGTTCTGTAAATAATAGTGGGTTGAAAGTTTTTTTAGATATATTTATTTGCTGAATTGATAAGGCAGTGAAAAGGAATATCAACCTAGGTAAATAATATAAGACATTCTTAGAGCATTTTTTTTTATGTAATACGCAGCAAACGAGCGGGCAAGCCGCCTGATGGGAAGCAGTCATCGCCGCAGCATAGAAATTTAACTCTCGAGTAAATACGAATTTACTGAATCATTTTTTTGTTGAGTGACTTTTCAAATGCCGGAGATATACACATTTTTATGACACTATCAGCAATATTTTTATCTCGGCGTCATAAACTGGCTGACAGATTGAAAAACAGCGTTCGTTTCCTTTGCTTTGTCATCAAAAAGAACTTTCGATGGTCGAGATTACTTCACTTCATATCTTTGAATAGCAAGCCAAAGCTTCTAAAGGTCACCTTAATAATCTATCTGCACTACGATTGGTTATCTGCGATATTGACTAGATCGTCAGTCTAGTTTACCAATCAGTTTATTTTATTAGGTTTGCTGTTTAATCTAGGATATTTGTTCTATAGTACATATATCTGACCAGATTAATGTTTGATTCATAAAGGAAAAGGGCTCTTACTTCCAATTTTTCTTGATACCTTCTTAGACTGTTTCTGTTTGTATATACTTACTCGGATACCTATATATCGTCCATACGGATTACAATTTAGATTCAAGGGATCACTCGCTTTAATTTTCTTTGTAAATATTTCTAGACATCAGTATCGTTAGGAGACTCTTAATCATGGCAAATGATTCGTGAAAATGACCTTAAATTTTTTCGATCAGCGAGCCAGGCTTGTAATGAAGATCGTTGTGGAAGATAGGGGGTTAATTGAGCGTTTAGGGATTGCGGATCCGATAAATTAGTATATTGTTGTTGTTTTTTTTACAAATGGCACAGTCAGCATCAATAGTAACGGATGAAACAACGCGCCAAAAGTATCTGATATTCCGGATAACTTTTCCAAATGTAGATAAATCTCTAAAATTCACGTTCAAAAGTATATCTTTTTGTTAAGCTGTTACAGACTAGTAGATACTTTTGAAACCTTGTTTGATCCGCTACTTTTGATGCTGACTGTACTCGCCTACCTTTTCTTAGTTAGGTAATTTGTAAGTGTAAGTAAAATAAAGACAATGCAATATTATGGTGCCATCGAGCTGATCTGATGATGGAGACAAGAGGTGGACATAGGAACTCTGTGATAAAACAAAGCAACCTAATTGTGTTTGGGGTTTTTTAAATTTGCTCGATGAGTATTAATTGCCTGTGGAAAGAAAAGTACAGTCAGCGATAAAAGCTTGTAGCAAAAATTAAATTTTTGCCATTAACTTATTATTACAAGCTTTTATTTACTTTCACCTGACCGTTGTCTGTTTGTAATCAAATCTTGCAAGTTAAATTTGACCCACTTCCCGGTTTCCGATGAAGCTGCAATTTTGCATACATATGTAAGTCGGGTGACAATGCAATATTATGGTACCATCGAGATGATCTGATGATGGAGACAGGAGTTGGCCATAGGAACTTAGTGATAAAACAACGTAACCTAATTGTGTTTGGGGTTTTTAGAATTGTCTCGATGAGTATTAGTTGCTTGTGGAAAAAAAAGTACAGTCAGCGATAAAAGCTTGTACCAAAAATGATTTTTTTGCCAAAAACTTATTTGTGCATGCTACCGGTGTTCATCAATTTATAAGACGTTATCACGTCAAAAATTCGTATTTATGTCCTCTTTTCAATATAAATATATATCTCGATATATTTCAAACATTAAATACGTGAATGTAACCATGTCATGGTAAGACAAGTGACAATCTTAGCGCGACGTACATACCGTGAGCTCTTTATAAGCAAACAGACGAAAATAAATAAACACGTGTTTCATTTGTTTTCGTTTTACGCAGCCCACATAACGGAGTGTGAACGTAGTTCTGATGTTTTTGTTTAATTTACGCTTAGTTGTTTTGTGGTTTGAACTTCGGGGTCTGCTCACGTATTATATATTTTGCCCTGAATTTCGTATCTCTAACTCGGTAGTCCAATAGAAAAGGATGGTAAAAATAAGTAATTGTTAATTGTAGTGTAAGTAGGTAATTTGGATCTGGCAGCATTAACTGACAAAATTCAAATCATACATTGTATTAGAGTCTGTTCGGAAAGAGAAGAGTCGTGGAATGTATGGGGGGTGTTTCTTATCATTCTTATGTCATCTTAGTAATATAAGCTTTACCTTTCAATTCCCTAAGCACACAACAGTTCAGCTACCATGTACTTTTGACGTACCGTTTGTATCCAAATTCAGCAAAGTATTATCGCATTGCGCATCTGAATATACTATGTGTTCTTAGTGAGATATATCCAAGGAAACATCTGTATCTATACATGTTTGTTCTATGGTTGTTTTTTGTATGATTCTTTCTGTGTTATCTCCGAAATATAAAATAAATACATTAATAAATAATACACACGACTCTTCTCCTTACGAACAGACTCTAATTTGAAAGTAGATTTACATATAATTGTTTTTTTTTTCGTTTATTCACATAACGTAGTCATATAATATGATGAAATAACGGGCGAGAGAGGAGTATGGAAGAAAAATATATGCTGCACCGGCCCCAAATGAATGGGATAAGGGTAAGCGAATGATGATGATGATGGATGGAACCTAAGAAGTATATTGAGACAAATTTAACTTAGAAATACAGTGAAAATATTAACCATACGTCATTAATTCGGTCCTACGTTGCGGACCCGAATTATTAAGCAACAAAAGTTATGAGATATGAGCTTTTTAAATTAACTGTTAACGCTTGTTGGCAGTTGCTGTGAATAGCTCGTGTTATGTAATGTCATGTCATGTTATGTCTCGTAAGGGCTCATTCCACAATGTGAGAAGTCGCATGCGAGTTTCATTACATTGCGATATTTGATCGGTTGGCCGAATTGGTTGTAACCTCAATAATAGTCCGCGATGTAACTAAAATCGCATGCGAGTTCGCATGCTGTCTGAATCAGCCCTAATGTTCAGACCATGCTCCTGCTCGGTAATTTTTCAAAAAGTAATTACGGGGTCGTGACTTAATACTCGTAAAACATCTTAATTATTGACTACACGGATAAATTCTATATCTGGTTTAATTTTTACCCGTATTTTCACACCGTATTATAGCCGTGTTGATCGGACTAAAAGTTTAATTAATTCATATACTCATTTATGTTGTCCTTGTATAATAACAAACAGAGACCTCCATTATCAACAGTAATTAAATCAAAGAGCTTAAGTAATTAAGCGCTAAAAGCGCCACTGAAATTTAATTTTTAATAGGCAACGTGGAATAAAATTCTGTACTATAATTTTAACGGCGTTGGATATTAAAAATATTATTCAATTAAATTTTATCCGACCACTTGAATCTTCAGTTAGAAAATTATTTATTAAGCCACCGGCAATAAAATTTGGAACAAATGAAACTCTCAAGTAATATAATATTTTAAATATTTAATATGATTATTATTGTCGTGGATGTGATAATCCATTATTCTTGTTTCCTAGAGCCATTCAACCGGAAATATAAGTACCTTTTTTCTAGTCTATTAAGCGAGTGCTCATTGCTCAACATGTTGAAAAGTTTTACGAGTTTATATTTGTTGATTAATAGTGTACTATTAATAGGGTAGCACGTAAAGATATTCTCAGATAGTCAACGGCTTCGACAGACGTTATCCTCATTTTCCTCCCTTGAATTGACATTATGGAAAATATAGTACCTGTATTTACACAATTTATTATATTCTAGTATTAACCACGGCTATGACCCTTCGTCTAACTTCGATATTTTGATTATTACAATATAAGGGGTAGGAGCAAAAAAATAAATGCCATACAAACTTGTAAAAGCTAATAACGCTTAAGAATAATAATAATAAAATCGCAAAAAACTAAACTGTTGTTAATTAATACATCACTTTACGTATAATTATTTTATCTACAATGTTAATATCCGGAGACGAAACTAGGTACTATGTTTGTACTGAAAAGCGATAACATGAGGTCGTTTTTTTTGGTCTTAAGTCTCTAATATTCCTTGAGCTGTTGGACTTAAAATAAGTAAATAAATAAATAAATATTATAGGACATAAAGAAACACAGATTAACTAAGGGCTAGGGTAAGCTCAAGAAGTGTTTTGGGTACTCAGATAACGATATATATATGTAATAAACAAATACTTAAATACATAGAAAATTACCATGACTCAGGAACAAATACCTGTGTTCATGCTACAAATAAAAGCCCTTACCGGGATTCGAACCTAGGACCATCGGCTTCATAGACAGGGCCAAACTGGTCGTCAAAACCTTACCAGTAAGCTCTTCTCGTACTCTTCCTCAATATCGCTGCCGTTGTAGTATCTATGGTCGGCCGTGGTGTTGGGGAAGTAGAAGCCCCGCCGGCACACGCACCAGTACGACCCGCGTCTGAAGCCCAGCCCGGGTACCGGAACACACTGTAACAAGGAGAGGTGCTGTACACGAACCCGCCACCAAAAAGCCACTCACCGTAATGTATGTGAAGTGATAAAATAGTAGGTAGGTAAAGTTGCATACACACCGCGACATATTTGTAACATTGACATATATATCTAAGAAAGGACCTTACGGGTAAAGGTTTTTAAAAGGTCGGCAACGAGCATGTAACACCTCTGGAGTTGCAGGTGTCCATAGGCTACGGTGACGGCTTACCATCAGGCAGGCCGTATGTTTGTTTGCCACCGACGTGGTATTAAAAAAAAAAAAACAAACATTAAAAGTTAGTAAAATGCTGGTACATACAAAGACTTGATATTTAACTATTATTATAATTGACAAAAGCAGAAAATTAAAATTCATTGTTAATATCCTATAATATTTATTATTTATTATTGTTAATAAAATATCGACATTAGTATCGACGCGTCCCACGCACAATTTAGGTCATCTCGTTCACGGACAGGGTTGTATGTGTTTGTTCTTGTACTTGTGTAAATATATTTTATGCTAGTGTTTGATAATTTAGTTGTGTGCCTGTGTAGCGACGCATGCAACAAATGTGTCAGTGTTAACACTATTTGTGTGCGTTACCTCGTCCCCCGCGCCGTAAACGGCAGAATTTTTTAGATAGAAATTTGTGCGCGTTTCTATTCTATTTAGTCCGGAACACCATTGTTATGAGTAAAGACATACAGCATAAAAAATAAATAAATCAGAGATTTTTACTTTAGTCGCCGCTTATCCTTTTGGAAAAGTCACTTTCTCAAGTCGGATTCGGTCGGTAACAATCTCCAAAGTCACACTTTTATTAATATGAAATAAGATTAAATCTGCTTGCTCTGGTTTTGATGTTACTTGAATTTGAAAATTTCAATAAATTTTAATCCATCGAAAGTACGAGTAAGAATCCACATTGTCCACAATTTTGGCCAAACACTGACATATAACCAGTAAGCAGCCAAATACTTTATGTAATAAATAATACTTTTACGATATTTCTAAATGCCAAGCGAAACACGAAATCTCAGTAAGCAATAAATGACACCCGAATCTTGCCAACAAATAAAGTAATTGTCTACGTAACGGCCTCCGAATATAGAACATAATTTCCATATTTTTATGTAATACTCCTAGATATTTTCACATTATCAGCCATTGTTATTTTTTTCATTGATTTTAAAGGAAAATTTATAAAAATATCATGCCTAGCTATATTGAATGACCCGAAAATATACCAGGAACAAATAAAATTATTATACGACCACATGACTATTTGATAATTAAAAAGAAAGAATAGCTGTGATCCTAGCGAATTAACGGTACTTTTTCTGTGAAATTCCATTTCGGGAGAAAAAGCTTTCCACTAACTAAATATTAACGAATTACGTTGATTTTGATGTCGATCTCTTCAGCATAATATATTGTAGGTTTATAGGAATCGCTATGAAAACAAATAGTTTTGCAAAAAAAAGGAAAACCTATAAATCTAGTTTTTCATCGTGTCAATAACATACAATAAAATCATGGAGAATGGAAAATATTTAGAAGTGGAAAAAATTTTCTCTTTTTGTATGGACGACCACGTGATATCACTCTTAAACCGATGCAAAAATAAGAAGGAAATTAGATTTATGCAAAGATTGTGGTAGAAGAACTTAAATGACGCGTAGTGTTACAATAATGTGAACTTTAAGACTACATTTGGATTGCGATTACAGTGGCCAAAGAGAGTTTGAAATAGAGGTGGATTGTCAAAGAAAATTTGTAGTCGCAGTAAATTTACTGCCATCTTTCGACACATGATTAAAACTTTTAGAACGCTATTTGACTTTGATCCTTATTCTTTCACTGATATGTGCAAATTCTCTTTGCAGTGGCGTTGCAGCGTGCCAGCAACAGGAAACAGGCGATGATACTATTAACCTCCTGGATAGATTAAGTAGCTGTCGTCCGTCGCTCTCAAGGCAATTGACAGTCACAACGCCTGTTGTCCGCTGCTGCTACCACGACTTTCACAACCAAAATGTATCCTTAACTATGATGCCTGTCAGTTATAAAATAATTCTTTAAGATATCAACTATTTATTTGGCTGTTACGGCTGTTATGTGTGATGGGGCATAGCTACTAGATATTTTCACAAACGCGCAATTATCCAAAATAAAGAAACTGCCGAGTTATAAATGATACCCAAACCAGCAGACAAAGTAATTGTCGGCGTAAGAAAATCCTAAATATAGAGCACATTTCCATATCGCCCCACATTTTTCCACATAATCCGCCTTGCGACGGATCAATGTCTGAAGTAAAAGCCACAAGTCAAGGAAAACAACTTTCCGAATGTTACAATAAAGAAATAGCCGACACAAACCATTTGTGAAAGTCGAATAAGCCATCACTCGTAAAAGTAATAAGAATAAAAGCTTAGAGAATCTGTTGCAACCACTTAATGAAATAAAGCGATTTAGGAATAAACCATAAGGTGCTACGCTTTCTGTTGCATGTACTTATAGTTCCGATAGATTTCGCCTTACCTGCTCAAATATTTGTGTATCTCATTCCTCAGAAGACAGAGCTTATTTGCGTAATTACATGCGAAGTGAATTTAGATTACATTTTGTCGTCGATAAAATTAGTAACAGGAAATGGAGGGACTGTTATTGTTTTCATTTATATTAAGTAATATTAATAATTGTTTATAACTTTCGCATTTTTTTATGTGGTAATGATTTTTGATCATTCCGAATCTAATTTGGTATAATCCCGAAAATAATGAGGTATCACATGTATTTTTAGGAGCAGTATCTCTATTTTTTACTACTTTGAACTTGTTGACTGGATTATGAAATCCAGAATTTTGTTTTAAAGGAAACAATATTTTAAAGCTTTTTGATGAGTATCTTTTGTTCATTTTCAATAATTGATCGGTGTTGGTTTTCAACAGACATGGTTGGTCATAAACAGGGGTCGGACAAAAAGTGCGGATGACGTAAAAATGACGTAATCTTGCACACAGGATGATGTTTGAGTTTGTATTTAAACTTCCGTGTGACATGTAGTAACAAAGTACTATTAATGAAGTAAAATAATCGTAAATAAATCCATGGAATTAATAATACAGGTGGTAGGGTGATGTAGTGAATAAAATAAATTTCACGAAACTTGTTACCATAAGGTATAATTATTTGAAATTAGTTAGAACAAGTCTGTGGGATTGCCACAATATTCGAGTAAAGATGAAATTTTAGAGCGTTTTCTTATACATTAGTAAATATAAATTTTAGCTAAATATAATCGTGAAGATACAATAGCTAAACAATAACGAAGTCAATTTATTGTTCATCTGATTGACAATGTGTCAGTCAAAAACATACTTACTCATTTCAAGTGGCGATATCGTTTAATAAAGAGGTTGATAAATGATAAGTGATAATTGTTTATGAAAATCAAAAATACTATTTGAAATCATCCTATAAGTGGTTTGACGTCATCCGCACTTTTTGTCCGACCCCTGGTCATAAATGTAGACTTTACTACATTATTTTCTCCTGTTATAAGTTTGTGCCCCATTTAATTAAAACTATGCAATAAGTCATATAAGTTACAAGCTCATCAATGCCTATCCAATCTCACATTATTAATATTATTAATAGTTGTAACTATTAAGTATTTAAGGGTACTAACAAATTATATGGATCATGATGTCTGAAAATATTAATAAAAATAATTAATAATACCCGTAAGTAAGACTTTGATTTACTTCAACGTAACACAACGTGAAGACAAAAAAAAATCATCTCCTTAAAGTACGAATACTTGTAAATTCTAAGAATTTCGCAAGTATTCGTTTTCTTCTTCTTCCAATTCTTGGCCTTCGAGCATGTCACACGAAAAGTATTCCACGCTGCCGGATTGGGAATTTCACGTAAAGCTGTACAGCTACAGTAGCTGGAACACTAAGCTATATGTATGTGTTACTATACCTTATCTGGGAAAACTAGTTGTGTTGGTCTTTTTGCAAGTTTTTGAAGTAGATGGAGGTCTAGAGTTTGACCACATACTAAAAATCCATTCTAAAATACTTCACAAGCATTTACCGTTTCTCATGGACAGCCGCAACACCAGAGAAGCTGGAAGTGCATTGCCGGCTTTTAAGATGGGAGTACGCCGGTTTCTTGAAGGTTTGATATGGTATTATGGAGACATTTATGGTCATGATATTAATATACATACCTAATCTTGCTATAAGTAACTCAAATATCAGACTGTTATATGTATAACAAAACCAATAGTGATTAACAAGTACCATTAATAAACGGTTACATTATAATAAAAGTTCCCTCTATAAAAGTTTACAAAAAAAAACACTTTTCACAAATTCACAAACAATTATCACGTATCTACTTTTTTAATAAAATTAAACCTAACCCTGGTATTGCGCCCTTAATTCATTTGTCCCACGTCCACGTCCGAAAACAGTTTAGGACGCACACATTGGCGCTTCCACCTTTTATTATGAGATCAAAATCATTTTTTTGTCTATATTTCCTTTATACGCAGAGTGACGTCCGCCGGGGCACATCCCATTGTACAAGCGGTAGAACACACACAAGGAGGCAAAGTCTCTCCTTAGACTTAAAGGTTCAATACCTACCGCTTGTGAGTTTGGGATCGTCAACGATTCGTACAGCACGCCTTTGGACTGAGTCGAATTGTCCAAGGTGGCATGCAGGTCTGGTGCTCCTGCCCAAAGGTGACATCAATACTCCATATGGAGTCTAACTTGCGATTTATATAGCAGCAGTATTTGCCCCGGAGTGAAGTATCGCCTCGCTTTATTGAGCACATCGAGTTTTTTTGGACGCCAGCGCACCCTTTCCTTCTAGGTAGCTACGGAATTGGACGTTACTGGAAATGTCACCACAAGCTTTTCACGACTCTCCAGCACCACAGAACGAGGGATGTTGGCACGGCCTGTGTAACAGGCAACCCCAGTACTGTCGTCTGCCTAGCAATGAATGTCGTCGATAGACAACATGTCATTGATGTGCAACAAAAACGGCGTTAGGGATAGCACAGAACCTTGCGGAACTCCAGCGTTAATGTCTATGCGATCGGAACCTCTACCGTTTACTACGGCTCGTATGCGTCTGTCGGACAAAAAGCTAGCGATCCATTTGCATAATCCCTCCGGCAATCCATAATATGGTATTCATAGAGTCCATTTGAGAGACACCCCAACATTTACTATTCTTACAGCTAAATCGCTGTCAATGATATGTGAAATTAACATAGGAATATTCCCTTTATCACGAGATTCACGAGTGACTCGACTGTATGAAACCGTTCGAACCAGAGAGCATGATGTCGGGCGGGTATCATTATTAGATTTTGGAAATGTAAGTGTAAAGCCTGAGTGGACACTCGAGTTGGTCGTGCAGCGGGGCGGGGTGCGCGGCGTGCATGTTAAACAAATGCAAACGTATAGGAGCGGCCTTAGTGCACCATACTCAAATCAATTGTGAGCCTGACGCCACGCTGCATGCCCCGCCGAACGCTCCGCTTTGAGCATCCACTCAGGTCTTACACTAACGTTTGTTTTATTCACTGCGATCTCATAAGCCCTTTCGTTATTTGTCGGTGTAGACTCAATGCACTACACAATATTTGTTCGTGATTGGCGGAAGCAGAGCTACCAACAGGCCATTTCAAACATGCATAATAATTAGTTGACGATCATAATATAAATTTATATAGATTAGATTAATAAAATGTATATTGTAATTTATTATTATGAAAGAAATACCTAAATCTAAATCATTTCGCTCGGATTTGTCCGTGCAAGTTAATGCAAGCGAGGCGCCGGCGAGAATGGCAGTTAACTGATGTAATCCCAATATCATTCAAATATTGGTTCGATGTCAGATCGAATTGGCTTGCAACTCAGTATAAAAACGTCAGTCAATTTATCGGCTACTTCACGCTATCAAAGAGAATTTGAAATAGAGCTGTATTGTCGAAGAAAACTTTGTAGCGTCGTAAATTTACTGCCATCTTTCGACACATCATTAAAACTTAGAACGCCATTTGAATTTGATCCTTATTTTTTACTGATATGAGTTAAATTTGTTAAATATCAAAAAATATCTAATAGGAGTATGATCTATCCCGTCAGGTAAATGTAAGGAGATGAGATATTCTCGCAGAGAAACTAGAATGGAATGAGTGTTGAATGAATGGAATCACACACATACAATTTAAAACTGAGAGGCATGTACTTGACTAACTTTTTATGGATTTCTGTGGTCCAAAATAAATAATTTTTAGTTTATTTTTATTATTAAACACATTTAAACACACACACACATAGAAAAATGGCTCTGTCAGATTAATTTTGTTATTTCGACTTCATTTGTTATTTATAATTGATACAATCGCTCGTGCTTATTAGTGCGACCGAGAAGCATTGCAAGATGTGTCAAGTCAATAATAAATGAAATTGAGTTTTACTAATCTGTCGCGCGCGACAACGCAAGCCAAGCTAAGCGGTCTTAATAGTTACGACTCTACAGACCGACGATAAATTCTAGATTATTTTTAAGGTCGTCACTGAACTTCAACAGGCAATATAATTATGATGCAAGCATCCATTCACTAATCTTCTTCTGCCGCATAAATGCGTCCTTTACGTTTGTTGTTTGACATTTGACGTGTACGCAGTGCATATACTTATAACGGATATTTTCAAGGAACTTCGAAAAGTATATAAATTAATTAGACACACACACCTACAACAGCTTACAGCTTTATAAAGCGCAGGTGCGCCCACACATGGAATACTGTTCTCACCTATGGTCAGGGACACCCCTGTACTAGCTTCTCCCTCTGGACCGCATACCGACTGGACCGAAGAGCGACTCGAATTGTCGACTGCCAGCGTATTTCGGATCGGCTTGACTCCTTGGGGCTGCGTAGAGATGTGGCCTCGCTCTGCATTTTCTATCGCATGTATAACGGGGAGTGCTCCGAGGAATTGTTCGGATTAATCCCTGCCGCTTCTTTTCGCCATCGCCCTACGCGACAACATTTCCATCCTCACCACTTAGATGGTTGGCAGTCCTCAACTGTGCGTTTCTGCCTTGCACAGCTAAACTGTGGAATGAACTGACGCCTGCGGTATTTCCGGACCGATACGACCTTCAAACCTTCATGAAAAGAGCGTACTCCCATCTTAAATGCCGGCAACGCACTTACAACCCCTCTGGTGTTGCAAGTGTCTATGGGCGGCTATAATCATTTACCATCAGGTGATCCGTCTGCTCATTTGCCTCCTGTATCATAAAAAAAAGACAAAAATACAACGTACTTGTATATGTATTACAGACTTGTTGTATCAAATATACCTACATCGATGCCTTGGTTTATCAATCAAAGTTATGTATTAAGAGATACTTTTACTTGTTATTTTAGTATATTATTCATAAACATCTTTAAACCAGAAAGATCACAACCAGCCAACTTGAAATTTTAGCCAACCGCCTTTCAAATACTTTAAAGCGCGCGATTGTATGCCATAAACGCAGCGTCGAACGGATCGGAAACGGATGCGATCAACGGAATGTAGAAAATATGACAAAGTTCATATCGCTACGTTTATCGCGTAAAAAAATGTGTGTTAGATTATCTAATGTAAAATGGTGCACGGCAAAGGCATCGCGTTTAACGCTGCATTTATTATAAAACAACCGCGTTAATGTTAACTTCCGAGCTGAACTATGTTTTGTTTAATTAATTTTGATGCTTATTTGATGACCGGTTTAGCCTAGTGGGTAGTGACCCTGCCTACGAAGCTGATGGTCTCGGGTTCAAATCCTGGTAAGGGCATTTATTCGTGTGATGAGCATGGATATTTGTTCCTGAGTCATGGGTGTTTTCTATGTATTTAAATATATATATATTATACATATCATTGTCTAAGTACCCTCAACACATTCAAGCCTTATTGAGCTTACTGTGGGACTTAGTCAAATAATGTCGTATACTTACTTACTTACTCCGTTGGCTCAGCGACCCAAAATGAGACTTGGCCTCCAACACAAGACAGCGCCACTTTTCTCGGTCCTGTGCGACCTCTCGCCAATTGTCGACTCGAAGCTCGCGCAGATCCGCCTCCACCATGTCGCACCAGCGATACCTAGGGCGTCCGATAGGACGTCCTCCTGCTAGGCGACCCAGGTACGCTCTTTTTACGTTCCGATCTTCGTCCATTCTCTCAAGGACTCATCTCAACGTCTCATAATGTCGTATAATATTTATTTATTATTATTATTTATTATTCGTTCTTTTATTCAAAAATAATTATTACAACAATGTGATTGTTGAGACATGTCAACTGGTGTTGCCACTATATTTCGGACTTAGTGTCTTATTTTTATTTCTTGTAGCACTGTAGGTACTCGGTAAGCTTTAAGAATGATAGCCCAAGAGAAAACTTACCGTAGCAAATACACCGGATTTGAACCTTATGAAGGCCTTTGGATCCTTTAAAGGGATTTGTGTGAGCCGACCGGGAGCGTATTTTTGGCAACAATTGAATCTACTTATATTTCGGATGAAAGGCGAATAGTTCAATGTAAAGCTAATATTATGTTGTACTGTGATTTTAGTTTTCTTTATGTAAGTAATAAATACTAAGTTAGTGGATTTTTCTTTTAATCGTAGCACACTTAGTAAAACAAAAAACATTACTTTGCTTACCCACGAAAAGATAACTTGCTAGTCAATGAGTCATTAATTGCAAGTAAAAATACGCAAGTATAACGGGTTAGCACTCATTGACTAGCACGTTATGTTTTCGTGGATTAGCAAAGTAATGTTATTTGTTTTAATTAGTATAGATTTCCGCAAAATAACGCCTGATTCTAATCATTATTTGTAGCCCACTTGTTTTTTTTAAATCCAAAAATAAATAAATGCAACGTTGGATTAAGATTTAACCTAGTAGTTTTTACAAACAATTCACTTTTAACAATAAAACTTCATATCTATTAGTCTTATCTACTATAAATTTAATTTAATACAATTTCAATGAGAGTATATACCCTTTCCATCTCCAATATCTAGGTAATATTAAATGACAATGCCATACATTAGTTCCAAGAAACTTGGTTAAGATCCGCGAGCTTCGGTTTATCATCCTTCCATACTCATCCTTTGTAAATCCAATTTAATTTGATCACCAGGGCTTTCTACTAAATATTAACTTTAATACCAATGTATTATCCATTCAATATTAACTGTCAATTCTGTCAAGACTATAACATTCCTTAAACGATTTACCTATAGTGTTGGTAGTGACTCGGTTATTAAGAGTCCTCGACCTAGACTCGACGCAATTATTTTTCAACTTTCAAGCGGTGATTATATATAATATTTTTCCCATAGCTTGGATAAGGTGACAGCTGTCGTCTCAATATAATTTTGCGTTTAAGGTCATATGGCTAATACTCATAATTGAATACGCAAATAAAGACTTACGTTTTTTAATCGATACTATATAATTTGTTTTGATGGATGTTTCGGCAATTTTGCAATGTTTTCAATCGCAAATTTATTAAAATGCGTTCAAAACAAACACAAATGAAATATTTAATATTGATTACAGTGTGTATGGATCTCGTTCGATACCTCTCTGAAAGGAGGGTATGAGAGGCCGCTTCCCTCTTACGGCTGTGGCGGGTCGCCATCGCTGTAGGGAGGTCAATTGACGACTTTCTGTGGACGATGTGGCTGCTGGTGTAGGCCAGCTCTTCGCTGCCGATCTTCGATTACCCAACCCCACGACCCTTAGCCTGATGATACCGTTTTAACGGGGCCAGGTTTCGAAGCCGCGGTGAAGGCGACCTAGCTTAGCTGGCGTGTGCAGCAAGATTGATTACTGTGATGGTGGAGTCTTTTTTATAGAATTCGTCTCTTTGGGCTATATAACCTTCACATGACAGATCTCAATAATGAACTTCAGTTTCGAGTCCATTTTTTTATATGAACTAATGCTAAAATAACTAAATAAAAAATACGTATAGTAATTAAATATAATATAATAATGAAGGCTAAGCTTAGTTAATCCAAACTTAGAGATTGCCTTAGAGATTGAGTCCTGACCAATGTATGTAGGTACCGCTTGAAATTGAAATAATCAGATTACATTTTTACCCTCATTCTTGTAAAATCAAACCGAGTTCCTCGAATATAAGACTCGTAAGACTCGAAGTTATTACCGACACTAGTCGCTCGTGTATTTGATTAATCCTGTACTGTACATCTAGCTTGGTGTGTTTGGCACGCAATCGGCAGGGACTGTGTGAACTAAGCACAAATGAAGAACCAATTTCAAAGCAACTACGGCTTCCACCTGGAAGTGATTGTGTCCTTCAGGGGAAATGAGTACCTTAAGTCATTGAAATTTTTGAAAGGACGTATATTTTTATCACACATATAATGTACCGATATATTTATACCAGT
Source organism: Cydia pomonella (assembly GCF_033807575.1). NCBI lineage: Eukaryota > Metazoa > Arthropoda > Insecta > Lepidoptera > Tortricidae > Cydia > Cydia pomonella. The sequence continues at coordinate 20,481,716 of NC_084708.1, read as the reverse complement.
ACCCCTAGTGTAAATAATTTCGATTTCGAAACGTGACGTACGCGTTTGCGTTTAGTCTCATTTTGTATTGGATTTAGAAAGAGCGCGCCAAGCGGGACGTTTTGGAAACTCAAAATCCTATACAAAATGAGACTTAACGCAAACGCGTTCGTCCCGTTTCAAAATCGAATTTATTTACACTAGGGGTACTGAAAGCGTAATATTTCACGCTGGTATGGCGGGATATAACCAGTTTTATTTTACGTACCAAGAAAGTTATAAATTAAATGCCTATTATTAAAACCAAGCTATAAATAGGTTTTACTTTTAAATTACGTTTTCAATAGTTTATTTCTTTTATGTTAAAAAAGTGAATGATTTAATAGCTGTTAAAAATATTTTCAGCAAAATTCACAATTTTCGAGAATAGAAAGAGAAATTCTAAAATAGATGTCGCTTCAAATCGAATGCGCACACTGAATACATTTATCTCCGTCAAACAACCTCCAGTTCAGTGATATTTCAATCGTTTTGCTTAAACTATTTCGATTCCAAATGTTCTCTTTACGTCCCCAGTAACTTAAAAGTCAAAACTAATACCAAAGAGTTGATAGACAGAAAAACAGGTCGCTAAGACAAAACTGTGACTTCATGACAAGCCGGTTTCGCCAGCACACATATCCATTTAGCTTTGAGCCATTCACCGGTCAGTTATGTGCGTGTAGCGCGAGTAAACGTGAGCAAGGATATTACTTTGTGCCTAGTACGCACAAATGAATAGAAATGTCAGATGTCAGGATTTTTAACTACTTAGATATAAAGTAGAATAACAATACCACAAACTGGTCTAGGTATAGAGGGGATACTTCTCTCCTCGAATTAGTAACAAGTTACGTAGGAACGGATGCAACTCGTAAATCAAATTTTAAAACGTAGTGTTCCCTAGTTGCTTTCAGAAAAATAATTATGTACCAAGTTTGCATTCTTTTGAAATATAATAAAACGTTGGTAACCTATAAAAATAAGGATGGAAACATCCGGTACAACATTAAAAAAAATCAAAAAAGACAACCCATTATACTCGTAAATGTTAAATAAGTTTTTTTTTTTTGAGATAACTGTATAATTTATTATTGCATATTTGATATTGTTTTCTATTTCTTATGGATATTCGATGTATTTAACACGTTAAACGCCAGACCAAAATATTCATTTTTTCTTAAAAAAAAATTTGATGTAAATTCAATTATTACTTTGATATGTATATCGATATATATTTTATTTTGTTATTGGAGGTTTAGTTAAAAAGTTATTAAAAAAAAAACTCGCGGTCACCGATGACCCCCGTGGCGCTGTGAAGTTCATATTTCAAAAACCGTTACCATGACGCCACGCCGGTCCCCCCGCCGGCCACGCCGGTCACTGTGCCGGTCATTATACTGTCACATTCGCACCCGCTAAAATATGCTTATAATATAAAATTTAACTGCTTTGGCATTGTGTGACAATAGCTTGGTTTGGCAATTCCTGCTACTGGTTCAAGAAGATACGCTGTTTTTGTTTATTTTTGTTAATTTTGGGTTTTTATGATGTTTTTTTTGTGGAATGCATGTATCAGGTGTGTGTCTGCATTGGGAAATTTATTTTTTCTTATTTTTTGATAATTGTCGTGTATCTCCAGATAATTGAAATTAATTTCTATTAATTATATAATTATTGCAAATACTTAATTATATAAATTATAGAATTAAACCTGTGATTTGAAAAAAATGCCTTGTTTTTTTCATTTTTTCAACAAATCTACTATGTCACTAACTGCACCCACGTCCCAAGCCACCGTTTTACTAACGAGCGCCATGCCGGTACCTTGCATACAACGCATTGCTTATAACTGCTACACGCGGCGCAGGATAGCGTCTTAAAAACAGGTTTAACACGAGGTCACCGGTGCCCCCCATGGCGTGTTGCAGTTGACTTCGTGAGGTCGCCGGTGCCCCCCATGGCGTTCAACGTGTTAAGTGAAAGTTTCCATATTATGAATAGTTAATTCAATTATATTATCATAATTATGTTGTTAAATATTATTTGAATTTATTTTTTGACGATCACAATATAGATGGTTATAGATGGACATGAATGTAATTCGTACAGTAATCATATGTTATGAAATAAATAAATCATACAAATTAAGATCTGCTTAGATTACTGTTTGAGTTGAGCTCTATTTTCGCAAGTCTGTACTCAGCTTAAGACTTTCTTATGCAAATATTGTTGTCCGAGGAACTTATTCTGCTCAGTAATACTGATGAATATTGATATTCCTGTGAAAAGCCTGGGATATTAACGCTGTTACAAACGAACAAGTTTAGCAACTTAAATAGACTTAAAAACAATGAAAACGGTTCATGTTTAATCGGCTGTTTACAGGGTAATCCTGATTATGTATTGTTTAACGCGTAAGAGGGATTTAAATGATTCAGCTCCGTTCTGTGAAAAACCTGTAGGTTAGGTTAGGTACACTTAAAAGCAGGGTTTTGTATGGTTGTAAAATAAAAAAAAATTATAAGATGGATGTATTTAATCAATTCTCACATATAATATCTTTGTCCCAGCTTTGGGAGCCTGAAGTCTGCTTTGACAACTAATTTAAAGAATTGACGTAGGCTCAACGAGGGGGGGCGGGTTTAGGGTCGGCAACCCGCATGTAACTCCTCTGGAGTTGCAGGCATACATAGGCTAGGGAGACTGCTTACCATCAGGTGGACCGTATGCTTGTTTGCCACCGACGTAGTATAAAAAAAGGCAGTTTTTACAATATCATGTCTGAATAAACATTTTTAAATGATTATATTCCTGGTCGGTTGGTTTTCTTATTATTTGGCATAATTTTCACTTGCAGGGCTCACAAATAGCAATAAATTGTGTATAAATGTATATAATTAATGTGTTGTGTAAATAGATGAATGTTGTTTATTACTCGTAATGTAAATTATTTTAAGAATAATTTTAAAATTTGCATGCTGTCTTGAGATAGCGGATAAAGGTGGAACAATTATTAACCGTATTTTAAGACCTGTAACTAACCCTTTTTCTGCAAATAAAAATCTGAAATCTGAAATATGAAATTAATAAAAATCTTTATTTAATATTCTAATTAAGTATCCTACCTGAAATTAAATATCTAGTGGAAGTTTATAAATAATGTCCGTTTAAATGTAATTTACTTGTTTTCTTGCTAACAATTAAAATATATCCCGCGCGGACAAATATAAAAGCTACATTTTCTCTTTGTGGAAACTTTATTTGCAATATATATATCAACATACTAACCAATTAATATATATTTATTCAGAAGTTGTAATTTAGCACACCTACTTATTATGGCGCTTATAAAGCGGTAAAATAAGTCTTAAAAATATGATTATATTTACCTGCGAAATCCGATCGCTCAACAAAGTTTTCTTGGTAGAAGTTTTGTATTGACAATGTTCAACTTTCCATTTCGATTTACGCGTAAGTGCGGATCTACTTCAGAGCCTCAACTATCAAAAAACTTGCTCACCACTGGACAATTCAGATATAAAAATTGTATTAAGATACTACCTGTTGGATTGTAATGAAACTTTGCACATATAATGACATGAGATATATCTATGCCTGTTATTAGTTTATAAAGCAAACGAAATAGAGCAAAAACAAGTTTTATATGAAAAACTTCAATTCGCTGTATTCTTTAAACTATGGAATCTGAAACTACAGAAACTAATTACAAAGTTTCAGAGAAATCTAGCTAGTCGTTAGAATAGAAAAGCGTAACAACGTTTGTATGGAGAAACGAGCTACAGACTCTTCTTAATTATACGCAATTTCTTCTAACAAACTCTGCTATTGTTGTCTCCTGGCTGACAGACGGGACGGAATATAAAGGTGATCCACCCACAAATAAAGATTTTAAGAGTTTTTTGACGGTGTTATTAATTGGCACTTTGTACCTAATTACGTATCACGTTTGTGTTCTCGTACTTTTTCTTACTCATATAGATCGATGCGATATCCGTTGACTTAGGATGGAGTCTATGGACACTTATTTACCGTTAAGAGGCCAGTGGTATTACAAAAAAACTTAGGCAAGCATTGAGTAGCGTTATGTATAATTTGACAACTTTAGGCTAACATCATTGTCCCGGCATTTTGCCACGGCAACCCGTGACCTCCGGATTGCAATTCAGATGCTCTTACCGCTAGGCCTCCAGCGCTACCAACTGTACAATATCACTTTTAAGACGGCTATGAGTGGTTGAACAACGAGTACCTACAAGGAACTGTCAAGTAACGTCAAAGACATATTTTACGATAATCACTATATTGTGAACAAGCTTTAGTTGTTACGCAACCCTAAAAAAATCTAGGCAGGTACAATAAGTAAAACATTCTCTCTGATTTACGTCTGAGTGTTACACAATGGACAGAATAAGGGTTCGGAGTGACTTTCCGCAGGGATTTGCGTTATTTGACAATGCTCAGGGCGTACGCAAACAATAACGAGGAAATATGCTAAAAGTTTCCCCGGAGACAGTTCTCCGCTCAGTCGCCCGATGTAGAGCTTTGACGTGTAACGGAATTTTACATTATAGTCCCAGATAGGTACGGATAAGGTATTTCTATATTATTGGATTCTGGAAAATAGTAATATACTTTGCCTAGGAAAATCAGGTACAGTCAACATCAATAGTAGCGAACGAAACAACGCACTAAAAGTATCGGCCATCCGGGAATACTTTTCCAAATGTAAAGATATAGGTATCCAAAAAAATGTTATGAAAATGTGGTAATCATTAAAAAGGCACTGCTTGAATAATTAAGTCAAAAGCATAATTAGGTATATATATTATTCTACGAGTAAATAATTAATAATAATAATGATGATGTGCCTGCTGCGACCGGTTCATGGGGTCTATCTTTGAGCCTGTGAACGGGTTCCAGCAGGCGTTCTACATGACATTAAAGCCCTCCAAGGGGCTCTACATGTTGGATCTATCTCCCCACGCAAGCCTATCAAAAGACCGGGATTTATAGGCCCGTGAAATCCAAGGAGATTCAATAATAAGATGTAATTATAAATCAAACATCATACTTCTAACTATCTATAAGAAGTAGATTAGCATAATGCTATGCTTATGCTACGTAGTAGATTATGATAATCTGTTTGTTTTTTTTGCAATTTTTGTTTGCAATGTTTATTTTTTTACAGTCTAATTGTTATACATATAGAGACATATTTTTTTGTTAAGCTGTTAGATAATGGTAGACAGACACTTCTGACGCCTAGACTGATCCGCTACTTTTGATGGGGACTGTACCCTACCGGGGAAAAAGGGGTGAAAATGTATATTGTAGTCTGCGATGGTTAACTTTGAAAAAAGTTTACTTGATATTTTGGGCTTTTAAAGCGTGGGTAAAACTTGATCTAAATCAAATACCTAACAAACCGTCTCATATATTGGATCTCGAGCAGTTTATGAACAATTTCCTCCTTCAGATACAATTCAGTCTAAAATCGAAATAAAAACAAAAAAAAAACTACTTCACTACTCCCTTGCTTGACAAAAATTGAAAGGGCTATAATATAGACGCCACTATGCGTATAGTATATGTATAAGACTATACGCATAGTGAAGTCTGACGTCTGCGAATTTTTTTTCGATGCATTCCATTACTGAATGCAATATCAAACGATATGTCATAACCTACTACTACTAACTAGATCCAAAATTGGCAAGTATGTAACACGTAAATATGTGCCGGTGATTAATCTCTATTTTTTTTTGCCAGTATTGTCAAAATTGGCTACCGATTAAATCATCTTCCAATTATTCATAAAGATAAACCTACCATAACTTAAAACGTGATCGCGCCAATATAAATCTCCCGGACTTATCTGATGGCAAGTATTACCGTTATTTTCTTATCTAAAGATTTAACTTAATTGACAATTAGTTGCGGGTAAAGTATAAGATAGCAGCTTAAAATAACTCTTCAAATTACGGTTTCCCAAATCTATTATGTCAACAATTTGTATTTCCTTTCCTTCTTTTTAATACAAGGTCATTAAGAAAGAAAGAAAAAGTCGTTGGTAAGAGATTACTCGTAATATCTTCCGTTTTGTCAACCTTAATCATTGATTAACCTACTTAAATATATCTGCCAAGACGTGCCAAGCGAAGAGCAAGGGCACTACCTACCTTTTCTTGAAGCGCTTCGTTGTTTTTTTTTAGCCTCATAAGCTCTTTTTGGGGAAACGACAGTCTTTTATTTGTACAAAATGTTTAAAAGAGTTCGAAAAATTGAGGAGGTTTTATGAATTGGACTGTAAATAAATTAACTGTTATGATTTCGATGTTGTTATTTCTGAATTTATGATTGATTATGATTTCTCCATTAATGAATCCATTCACATAATTGCTTGTGTTTGTTATTTGAATGCTTTGACCTTTCAACTAGTCGCAATGAAATCGAAAATCTTAATGTATGACATTTCGTTATGCTTTTATTTTTATTACACACGTTTATTTAGCTTCAATGCGTACATTTGAATTTTTAATTTTTATAACACACGTTTATTTAGCTTCAATGCGTACACTTCCGATACTTTGGTTAAGACTTCCTAGTTCCATTGAGTACTTCTACTTTTTTAATTTCCTTTACTTTTCTGGTTCGAATTCATATCTATTTACTTATATTATATATTGAATATTTATTTATTTTTATTTATATATATATGTATGCATTATTTTATGGTTATTTTTCTATCTAAGTATATTTGTATCAATGTGTATCCAAAACGTGCATTTCAGTAATTTGAGTGATTGTACACTTTTCTTTGTATTTGTCATTCATTCACCGTCACCATTACTTCTGTAACTTCTGTTTTACTCATTTCTTTAAAGGTTAACTGGAAGAGATCCCATACAGGGATAAGTTCGCCTTTGTTGTATTTAATTTACTCTGTAACTGTGTTTTTCGTGTTTTTATTTCTATGTACAATAAAGTGTATACATACATACATTTGTATGTGCTTCAAATATTGTCATTTTAATTGGAATACTTCCTGATATATGATTCAGTTGAATAGTACTTAGTAATTAGGATGATACGAGTAATGCAATCATATGCTAACATGTTGCTGACCGGAGGATGCAATCAGAAGGTAGCCAAGGTAACTTCTCCATGGATAACAAAAACACATCTCAAAAGGAGTAAACGAACTATTTCTCATTCAAGTACAGTCAGCAATATTTTTTTAACGATAACTTGTCCATACTGTTCATTCATAAAAATCTACATACTAAATGAAGGTACTAACCTCGGTAGTCTTCTTCTTGCATTTGTCCGTGCCGGCGAAGATGTTGAGCTGCACAGACCCAGGCTTCAAAGGACACTGGTCTATGTCCACTCGTCGGAGATCTATGTCTATACCGCTCGTCCCTCTGTAACAAATGAAGACATCTTTCATCAAATGGTATGTTTCGGATTAAGGGGTGTAGGTACCGAAAGAAAACTGTAAACTTCAAATGAAAAAAACTGATGCGATTGAGAACAAACTAAGGTTTTTAGAATAAGGATAATAAAAAGCGATTTTTAATTTAGATAATTGTCAGTTTATTTATTATATTTTTTTGTGTAAGAGTGATAGGCAGCTTTTTCCTAGCAAATTCGGTGGCAGCTTTTTACTGACCCGTTTTTCATATTTGCCTGCACCAGCCCATCACCTACTGGAATTGTTAATGTTTTTTGGTTGTTTCATTCTTTCTTTTAATACACTTTTAATTTGAGCCCAAAAATAGTTGAGAGAACGGTACTCCATGACTTTTGGTGATCTGGCTTTTCTCTTTGATAATTATATTGTATAATTTTCCACTTGGCCTAGAATTAAATAATGCAAATTTTAGCTATCATAACCTTCGTACGTAGAACTGAACTGACTTTCGTCGTAGTTCGTTCCACTTTAACCGCATATGTACCCCAGTTTTTACAATAAATATGACAGGTATGCTTCGTTTTCGCAAATTCTATTAGTAATCTTTCTGATGAGCCTAAGGTCACTTGTACCTAGAGGTCTGCCGCTTCAAAGCCTCTATTCAAAAGATAACATACTAAATTAGTCGTTTATTATGAAATGCACGAAACTTCAGTCATTTTAAGTGTTTCGAAACCAAGCATATTATAGGATGTTACAAGTTTTCTTGCTATTTGGAAAAGTCCAATTTTCAGTAATCTCTTCTATTTGTCGGTGTAACGTTGCTATATAAGCATAAAATCAGAATTATTTATATTAGAATATATAATATGATAATTAAATTTAATATCGCGGAAAGAAAGTCGTAATAATCTTGGTTAGAAACAAAATTACAGCCGTTTGAAATTTACAGTTTTTTTATCGATAGAGGCCTTGTTTTGTCGATTTCCGTCCTCATACTATACTTACTATCTAGCTGTACCTATAGATACTTATGCATTTTTACCCTCTCGTTTAGTTACAATAAAATCAGTTAAGAATCCAGACGCGTTTGCCTTATGATTCACCTGCAATCAAAATTGAACCTTATCCCGTAAAGAACATGGTCCATACGAACCAAGATGCTTGAACAGTGACACGTAAAAATAATTGGTTCAATAGAAAATGAGTGTAATTTCGGTGAAATAACGTTAAATACATATGGAAAAGTGGTTAATTAGTTGGATAAATATGTAACAAAAGTGAATTAAGCCAAATGAACTTTAAGGATTAAGAAAATTCGGTGTTTTTACAAAAATAGTTTTGCAAATTAATTACGTGTGATAATCGCACAAAGGACAAGGTGTATCGTGGAGAACATTTTTGTGTTGTTTAACTACAAATGAGACAGTACTGTGCCGTGTATTACAATAGTGAGTCGCTGTGATTTAGGTACATTTGTTGGACAATTTCGTGCGGCGGCGCTCACTTACCCTACACATAATAAGTTAACAAAGGAGTGGAACTTTCCTACAGTGGTTACGTACTTTTATTGCTGTGTTTTCACTATATACGATAGACTATTAATTTATTGATTGTGATAGACTTATACTACAATGGAAAACATTGAAAAACATATAGTGATTCAAGCCGATACGCTTGAAAAGGTGAAAAAGGCGCACGTTAACTACAAAAAATCGCCTAAGGAGAGATTGACGGCTGGTTATGTGAAGGGAAGAATAGATACACTGGAGTTGTACTGGAAAGAGTTTAAAGTCTTACATGAAATGTTAATTTTGTCGATTCCTATGGAACAGCGTCAAGCTACAAATTATTTCGCCGACAACATGTTTGAGGAATTTGAAGAAGCGTATTACGCATACAAAGGCGAAATGATGTCTAAGTTAGATTGTATGGTGCCGACAAAAAGTGAGTCTAAACAAACACTTACACCTAGCACATCGAATAGTGGTGAAGTAAAATTACCACGTATTTCGCTTCCTTCGTTTAATGGCAACTACACTGAATGGCAGTCTTTCCATGATTTATTTATGGCATTAGTGCATAACAATGAATCTTTGCAAGATGTTCAAAAGTTACATTACCTAAAGGGCAGTTTAGCTGGAGAAGCGGAGGCATTATTACGACAATTTTCAATAACCGCTGAAAATTATAAAGAAGCTTGGTCAGTACTAAAGAAACGTTATGCCAATAAGAGATACATAGCAAACTGTGTTTTTAAGAAATTCTTTACACAAAAAAACGTTAACACACGAATCAGCTACAGCATTAAGGCAACTGTTGGATACTTCGGTGGAATGTATGAGTGCGCTGAAACATCTAGGCTTACCTACAAATCATTGGGACGCAATTATTAACTACTCCATAGTGTCAAAATTAGACTCGAGCACTCATAAGGAATGGGAAGAGTTAATAAGCAGAGACGAGACGAACGACTTACCTAATTTTGAAAAATTAAAATCGTTCCTGGAAAATAGATTTCGTACTCTGGAGATGGTTGAACCTGCAAGTAAAGTATACAAACCTGTGAAAACAAAGATGTTTCATGTTACTGCAACGAGCGAAGTGAAGTGTACATTCTGCAATGAAGATCATTATATTTATCAATGTAAACAGTTTTCCAAGCAATCAGTAGAAGACAGATACAGTTTCGTGCAGAAAAATAATCTCTGTTTTAATTGCCTAATACCGAACCACAATGTATTTAAATGTAAACAAAAGACAACTTGCCAGATTTGTAAAAGAAAGCATCACTCGTTATTACACCGAGAGAAACAAGCAAGTGGAGAATCGCATACGTCTGGAGAAACAAATAACAACAATAAAGAAAAGATACAAACCGTCGTCGTTGCGCACACGTCGAGCGCATCACGGGTTCTACAACCTGGTCGAGGCACCTTGTTGACGACAGCACTGGTGCATGTTACAGCGGAGTCGGAGCAGTCACACGTGCTTCGGGCTCTCGTGGACCAGGGTTCAGAGGAGTCCTTCGCGACTGCAAGGGCGGTCGAGTTGCTGGGTTTGAAGAAAACTAAAATCAGCGGAGTGATCTCTGGTGTTGAGGAGTGTGAGACGACTATCAAACATAGGGTAACATTACGCATACAATCAAGGTACGATATTTCCTATTGTATAAATGTAGATGCTTATGTATTGAAATCTATAACCCGTCAGCTACCATCTAGGGAAATAAGAAGTCTTAATTGGCCACAAGTTGACGAATTAGATTTAGCTGATCCCACCTTTGGCTCACCAGGGAGGATTGACATTCTTCTTGGTGCGAGAGTTTACAGCGAAATCCTAGAAGCAGGTTTAATCAAAGGACCAGGAAATTTTCTTGCTCAAAAAACACACCTGGGCTGGATTTTGTCAGGGGGTAATAAGGATACTAATGCATCATTTACTGTTTCACAGCACATTACAAGTCTACATGTTACAAGACAAATTGAAGAAGATAATAATCTCCTGAAAAGGTTTTGGGAGGTAGAATCTGAACTATACACGAAGCAGAGCATGTGGACGAAAGAGGAAGAAAAGTGCGAGGAAATATATCAGCAAACAACATCGAGGGACGAGACAGGGAGGTACGTAGTACAGCTTCCTTTAAAGACAACTTTTGAAGACACTGTAAGATCGTGTGGAAATACAAAGCATCAGGCAGTAATCAGATTAGAGCAGCTGGAAAGAAAGTTCGCCCGAAACGAGCATCTGAAAGCAGAATACACCAGAGTTATACACGAGTACTTACAGTTAGGCCATATGAAGAAGGTCGACGCAGAAGATGAAGGTAATGCAGTATATCTTGCGCATTGTGCTGTAATAAGAGAAGATAAGGAAACATCAAAGCTGCGTATAGTTTATGACGCGTCAGCAAAGGGCCCAAACGGATGTTCCTTAAACAGCAGCATGATGGTAGGACCTACGATTCAGCCAGATCTTCGTAGTCTGGTATTTAGATGGAGAGCTCATAAAATCTGTGTTATTGGCGATATTATAAAGATGTATCGTCAGGTAAGAATGCATGACAAACACACAGATTTACAACGCATAGTATGGCGGGATAATACATCTGAGAAGATAGATAGTTACAAGCTACTTACAGTGACATTTGGGACAGCAGCTGCACCTCATCTGGCTGTCCGTACTCTTCAACGTTTGGCTGATGATGAACAACACAACTACCCTCGAGGGGCGGCTGTAGTAAGAAACTCCTTTTACATGGATGACCTTATGACAGGTCATGAAAATCTCGACGAAATGAAAGCAACCTGTAAAGAAATAAATGCATTATTAAAGGCAGGTGGTTTCGAGATGCAAAAGTGGTCTAGTAACTCTGAAGAACTCCTGAAGGACTTGGTTGATGGCACGAAGACTCCGGAACCTGTAAAAGACAAAAAAGAGATTAAATTAGATAAAATAATAAAAATACTGGGACTCACCTGGGATAGGAAGGATGATACTTTTCACGTTTCAGTTAGTTTACCAGCAAGCAGGATACCTGTAACAAAGAGAGTGATTTTATCTGATGTTGCTAGCTTGTTTGATCCTTTTGGATGGCTCTCACCTGTTGTAATAACAGCCAAAATCATGATCCAAAAATTATGGCTTTGTCATTGTGGTTGGGATGATGAGTTATCTTCAGAGTTGGTTGACGAATGGATGAGCTTCAGAGACGAATTGCACGAGCTACAAACTGTTGAGATTCCAAGATGGATCAAGATGTCATCTCACTGCAAAGAAGTATATCTGCACGGGTTCTCTGATGCCTCAACACTTGCACTTGCAGCTGTTGTGTATGCAAGAGTTATCGACGAGCACGAAGTTGTTCATGTCACGATGTTAGCCTCTAAAACAAAAGTAGCCCCCCTGAAGCAATTGACGGTCCCGAAGCTTGAACTTTGTGCTGCGGTGATATTAGCAAAGCTGCTGCATGAAATTTCAAGGTTATTGAACATACCTATGCACAAAATCTACGCTTGGACAGACTCGATGGTAGTGCTTTCATGGTTGCAGTCCCCACCCAGCCGCTGGCAAGTATTCGTTGGCAACAGAGTGTCAGAAATTATCCAGCATATAGATAACGACAGGTGGAGACACGTTTCGTCGGAAGACAACCCAGCTGATCTTGCCTCAAGAGGTATCAGGGCAAGTGAACTAGCAAACAATGAACTTTGGTGGAGTGGACCCAGATGGTTAAAGGAGACAAACACTGAGATGTTAAGGGCCACTACAATTCCAACAACAGATTTAGAAAGCAAGAAATCATTCCACACTTCAGTACAAGACACACCTATTTGGGAGAGATTTTCGTCGATGGTCAGGATGAAAAGAGTGATAGCTCAATGTAAGAGATTTTTAGATTATAAAAACAGAAGACATGATATCTTGAGCGCTGCTGAATTAGATGAAGTTGAAACCTGCTGCGTGAGATATTATCAGAAACTAGTATATAGCCAAGAATTTGAAGACCTGAAAAAGAAAGGAAAGGTTAGAAACAAAAGTTCATTAATTAAACTTACCCCGTACGTAGATGAACACGATTTACTGCGAGTTGGAGGACGGTTGAGTAAAGCGGATCTGCCAGAAGACGCTAAACACCCGATTATCGTACCAAGCAAGCAACATGTTGCAAGGTTAATAATAGCGGATGCTCACACCAAAACTTTACATGGCACAATCTTGCAGACGATGACCTACGTTAGAAGTAAGTACTGGGTCATAGGTCTCAAATCATCAGTTAGAGATTTCACTCGTAAATGCATCGTGTGTATAAAAAACAATGCACTCACAAGACAGCAGCTAATGGGTCAGTTACCCACCTCAAGAGTCACTCAGAATCGCGCCTTTTACCACAGTGGAGTTGATTTTGCTGGGCCAGTGTATCTGAGAACGTCAAAGGGTCGAGGTCGTACATCTGCAAAGGGCTACATCTGCTTGTTTGTCTGCATGTGCACAAAAGCAATCCACTTAGAAGCAGTAACTGATCTTACTGCTCAAGCATTCATCGCGGCGTTCAGGAGGTTCGTCGCACGTAGAGGACATTGCGCACAATTATGGAGTGACAATGGGACTAATTTTATTGGTGCTGATAAGGAACTAAGAGATATATGGTCTAAGAGCACTAACAGTGTACCTAAAGAGATAGCTGAACTTCTTGCTAATGATGGTACGACGTGGCACTTTGTGCCGCCAAAGTCACCCAACTTTGGAGGCCTGTGGGAAAGTGGAGTACGCTCGGCAAAGCGCCACCTATTGAGAGTCAACGGAGCTACGAAGTTGACGTATGAAGAATTTTCAACTCAGCTAAGCCAGGTTGAAGCGTGTCTAAATTCAAGGCCACTCTGTCAGCTGGATGATACTCTGGACACACTTAACCCCCTCACGCCAGGACACTTTCTTGTAGGTGAAGCTCTGATTAACATTCCTGATAGAAGTTATGAAACTAAAAGTTTACATTTGTTAACACGCTGGCAACTCGTACAAAAACAAACGCAAGATTTCTGGAAAAAATGGCAGTCAGATTATTTAAACACACTTCAGCAAAAACACAAGTGGTACGATGTAGTAAAATCACCCTGTATAGGAGATGTTGTCATTATGAAGGAGCAGGACTTACCACCGGCCAAGTGGCTGCTAGGCAAGATCACGGCACTGCACGCAGGGCCTGATAACTTAGTACGTGTTGTAACGGTCCAGTGCAAGGGCAATCACATTCTAAAGAGACCGTTGTCTAAATTAATATTGTTACCTAAAACTGCAGATTAATACACAGTTAACGTCTGTAGTGAAAAATAATGAGCTATGGTGGGCAGTTAAATTTATTTCGTATGTTAATAATTTTCAGGTACTAATAATGCTGGCCGACTGTAGTTGTAATTGGTAATACCTACTCAATACATAAGCACAAAGATTAGCGACATAAGCTATTTTCCTAAAATTTATTCAAAGCGCTAAATACTTTGTCCTATGTAATTTACGTTAAGTATAAAAAAGCTGCTAAGTTTATGTTATTTATGTATTTATAGGAGGATGCATTAATTACATTTTGTAGATGTCACGTGTATAAGACGGATCCCCTATGGGTTAATTCTTGATAATGGGTTACCGAGCGGATCGCAGACTTTCTTATAACCAGCGTTTAAGCATACCATTGTAACTTTATTACATGCAAATGTAATTACATGCACAGGTAAAATAGGTTCGTAAACCTTTATTTGTTTAGAAATTAAGTTTTTCCTTATTTACTTACCTATTCAACTTGTTTAAGTACAAAAAAAAAAATATAACGAATTGTTTGTTAAAGATTATCTAGCTGTTAAGATATTATGCTTCACGTCGTCCATAAAAGCGAACAAAATACATACGAATTACAAACATAGAACCTCCTTTTTATGAAGTCGGTTAAACAAAATGATTTACGTATACAGTCCACTAAAGTGTATGCTATGTTATAAGTTTTGTTATTATGGTTGACCTATTTAATATAGATTTTGTATTTAGAAGTAAGCTTAGGTACTAAAATGTTAACAAAAGATACCCTACGCCGGCACGCAATTATTTCCTCCGCGATGCAGGCAGTTAGTTGTTTACTTAAAGAAATTGAGCCTACTTTATC
The DNA here is from genome assembly GCF_033807575.1 of Cydia pomonella. Classification (NCBI taxonomy): domain Eukaryota; kingdom Metazoa; phylum Arthropoda; class Insecta; order Lepidoptera; family Tortricidae; genus Cydia; species Cydia pomonella. Next base: position 20,466,606 of record NC_084708.1, on the reverse strand, counting down.
AGTTATCATGTTTCTTTGGTTCACGCCAGCGTCGCTTGAATTGTAATTAGTTATTTGTTATTATGCAAGTGAAATGCATTGAAATCATTACTTTGTTTATTAGTGTTGAACTTAAAACATACGGTTGTGATGTTAGTGCTTGTGATACCTAAGTGTTTGGATGCATTTGGATATTATTGTTCAAGCAACTATGTACGTAAGTTTTAGGTTATGTATTTTCCTTAGTTTAGTTAAAAACTGTTGTTTTTGGCGGGCGGTATGTTTTGTCGATTTCCGTCCTCATACTATACTTACTATCTAGCTGTACCTATAGATACTTATGCATTTTTACCCTCTCGTTTAGTTACAATAAAATCAGTTAAGAATCCAGACGCGTTTGCCTTATGATTCACCTGCAATCAAAATTGAACCTTATCCCGTAAAGAACAGGCCTTATGGCCGTTATGTTCAAGTACTAGTATTTTATTTGAATCTTGACTTCGCTCTCTGGCGTTTTGTTTTTTTGTATTATTTCGTACTATGCGAGTTATGAAAAAATACAGAAATATTCAATTGCGGCAGGCCACACCGTCTCCGCTCCGTATACTCTGATCCTAAACATTGCCGTTTATTCAGAGCTGATTCATATATATTTAAGTATTTTGCATACCACAATTCTTACGCAAGGGAATAAAATCGAAAAGTTCATCCATTTTTCCGTGACCCGTAATATTGTTTCGACGTATTTTCCTACTCATATTCCCAAGTATTTGGAAAAGAAAATATTCTTGATAAAGTATCTCCCCAGGGATAGGTTTTTAGAGCTTTCGTAATTTCATAATCTTTCTTCAAAATTTCACCTTTACGCCGATGATCTCCAGATATATAGACAGGGAGTAATTGGCGATCTTCCTTCCATCTTAGAGAGCACGAATGATGACTTGTTACGCATTCTGAAATGGAGCACAAGTCATGGTCTGAAAGTGAATCCTTCGAAGACCCAAGTCATCATCATTGGCAGTAGCAAACTAATTCCTAGAGTAGATTTTGCGAATCTTCCCCCCATATACTTTGATGGTATCCAGATTCCATTTTCACACCAGGTCTTCTTTATAGTATACTCTTTAATCCCACCACTCCCCGTTACCTAAAAGAACGCTTTAGTTATTTAAATTCCACTAGATCCTCACAAAATTTGCTTCTTTCTGTCCCTCCTTCCTCCACAAAATTTTATAAATGCTCATTCACTTTTCGGGCTGTTCGGTTATGGAACTCTCTTCCTGTCGAACTAAGATAGCTCAATCCCTTGCTGTTTTCAAATCCCATCTTAAAGACTATTATCTATCCCTTCCTTAGTGTTTCTGTCCGCGTTACTGGTTATCTCTTTTGGCAAGAATTATATGGTATTGTATATATGTAGGTATATAATTATGTAAGTAGTAGGTAGGTAAATGTATTGTCTTACTGTTGTAGACTTAAATTTTAAGGGTATTTTCGTTTTAATTTAGTTTGCTATTTAGTTTTTTTGCACCTCCTAATTAGTTAATTTAAGTTTCATTTCTCCACTACCTATGTTTCCATTTAAATTTTTTCAGAGGTTGTGCAATAAAGTGGATTTGTATTGTATTGTATATAGGTTTTTGATTGTCTCCTCAATTTATTTAATGTAGGTATTTTTCTTTGAGCTTATTAGAAGTTTGTAAATTGTAAGTAGAGAGTTCACTTTCTATTGACGTTTTTGCTTGACAACCGACCTGACGAATACGAGGATGGGAACCTCTTCCCTCGCAGATGTATGACAAAGTTTTCATTCTAATTGCGACTGCATAGCTGACGGTGCGTTACTGATGCAGCGTTGTAGCAGAGTAAAACAGTGATACGAGTGGCCACGAACATTCTAACCACAACAGCACTGCGACAATGATATTAATGCAATTTACCAAGGAAGTTGAAAATAATATTGTCAATTGCACGCCGCTGCAACGTTCTAGCAGTAACGCTGCTGTAGTCAAAATCTAAAAGTAGCCTTAACGCTTTTCTCAAAAAAAAGATACCCGGAACTACGACCCGAAAACTAATATAAATATCAATTGCAGATCATGTTATTATATTTTTAATTGTACATTGCGCGCGTATCAGATAATCAATCGGAGTAGACGAGGGTCATTATCTGTTGAAAATGGTAGGTAATTAATGGATATTGAATTGATGCATTTAAACTGTGAAAACTGGCTATACTCTTGGTTCTTAGATAGTTTCGTATGTACCTACAGATGTATTGGAACTGAACTTTGCGGTTTATTTACCTGAACATTTTACGTAAATTATAGTTGGACACAAATCTATATTCAAAATATTATAAATACCTAGGTAATAATGTGTTCATGCTCGGTGTACCTTGTCACAAACAACTTGAAAGTCGCTAGAGTTCTCATAATATTGTCATTGTGACAAGGATCTTTTTTTAAGTCCTTTAACTTCAGGAGTACATTCCTGAGCTTAAATTAAGTAACTTTCTCAAACAAATTGGTATTCAAATTAACTTCATTTTGGAGATAATTAATGACGTTTTTTTTATTAAGTTTATTTTATTTACAAGCGTATACACTTGCCTTAGGGCCTGTTTACATATTGATTAGTGTTTAGTATGAGTTTATAAATCTGACGATTGATATTTTAAATGTCATTGATATGTCATAGTTTTCAATTGTATGGTGGATTTATACATAATGTCCGTTACAATAATGGTATTAATTACTTTTTATAGAAAATATAAAAAAAAAACTATGCCATTTTGTTTCCTTAAATATACTTAGCCATACTCCGAAATTTACAGAGTTTAAAAAAAACAACGGGTATATTATTATAAATATTTATATAATTATAATATGTATATAAAAAATCTGCAGGAATTATCAAAGTTACAAATTCTACGTAAATAATGTTTCAGTCCTATACGATCTATGTTGCTACACAGTTTAACCTCAATAAACATATATATTTAGCTGCATTAATGTCCGATACTCGGTCCTTTTGCATTGAAACTACTCCAATACGCCTAATTCTCAAAATTGCTTGTTTCAATAAACCATTTGCAATGAAAATTCTAGTTAAGTACTATTCAGTGTTCGAATGAAAACCGCTGGATTGTGTTCATAGATGAAATTTTGCGAGATATTTCCGTACCCCGGACAAACGGGGGCAATTTAGGTTTGATCATAGTGCAAAGGCAAATGAAAATTGAAAATCAAGCAGATATGTCCGCATTATTATTTAACTTATCAACAATTATTTGAATTGCAGACATATCTGCTTGATTTTCAATTTTGCATTATTTTGTCAAACCCTAAATTGACTCCGTCTGTCCGGGGGAGTTATCACAGCGTCGAAATTCAGTGTCGAAGTGAACAGGCGCGTAACGCTTTTAGGAAACTCGAACATCTTCTCTGCAACCGTTCGCTGAAGATTTCTACTAGGGTGCGTTTAGCACGGTTGTATATTTTTTCGGCTCTCCTATATGGAGTAAAATCGTGGACACTGACCAAGAACATGTGTAAACGCTTGGAGGTTTTCAAAATGTGGGTCTATTCTTAAAAAGTTTATCCTTAGCCGTGTTTTTCAATGCACATGTACCTACTTACTACAAAATAAAAAGTAGAGTGTTTAACTCGGGTGAAAGGCACCATTACATCCCTTGCTTAACAATCTACGATGAATTAATGCTTATTTTTAAAGCTTATATTATTTTATTAATATTTGAAAGAAGAAACGACTGAATACAAATATTGAATAACGATTAAGAGCTTACCTTTTAATTCATTATTCAAGTAGGTACTTCATTAAAAAAAAATGTATAAATATCAAAGCTAAGTTTGAGATTTATTTTTCTCGATTCCCTGTTTTTCCCTGAACGAACATTATTATATTATTAATTAAGTAAGAAGGTACTTAATTAGTAATTTTAATTTTATAATAAAATATTTACAACCAGTACCTACGAGTACAGCCAGGACTTAGCACCGGACCCTTTAGATTAGAAATAACCGTTTTTTTAGTTTCTAAATGGGTTTTATATCTGTTTAAACTACGAATGGTCTTTTTTCTACGCAGATCTGCGATGGTGTGCACCATCGCAGATCTGAACCCCTAGTGTAAATTTATTCGATAGGGTGGCATGACGTACGCGTTTGCATTAAGTCTTATTTTGTATGGGATTTAGAAACAGCGCGCCAAGCGAGACGTTTTGGAAACTCAAAATCTCATACAACATGAGGCTTAACGCGAACGCGTACGTCACGTCTCGCTATCGAATAAATTTACATTAGGGGTACTGATTGCACTGGTCACTTTACATCAGACGGATTTAATGGTTAAACGAAGGGTACAAGTCGGAATCGCCCACCGAGGGTTCCGAACAAATGTAACTTATTTATTGATTCATTTATCTATTTTTTTTTACAAATTTATTTTTTTAGTTGTGAGATTTTTCATTATAGTTGTAGTATAAGACGATATTACATGACAAATTTTATAGCTCTAGGTAATCTAAGTCAACGAAAAGTACCCTGTAAATTTTGATTGCCTTTATAGTGTCGAAATATACGGGTTTGCGGCATAAACGGTCGTATCTCTTTTTACGTTGACAAAGAAATTTGATTTTTTTAGCTTCGAGGAATTGTAGATTTGAGTATATGATTTAATTTCATCTCAATACCTCCACGCGTTTACGAGATAAAGGGTATTGACAGACAGACAGACGGTCGGACGGATAGACGGACGGACAACAAAGTGATGACCAACGTAAATATAATATACGTAGTTTGGTTTTTTATTTTTGAGGTACAGAACCCTAAAACATCAATATTTAACTAATGATACACCATTGAACTGATGAACCGCATGTAACATGTAATTGATGCGAAGATCAAAGTTAAAGATTGGTATTTAAGGTAAAGACCTCTTCTTAAACACATTGTGATCCGACATTAGTGTCGTGTTCAGAGATATTCGGACCTTTTCCACATTGATATGTCCATTGATCACGTGTCACGGACTCCGCATTATGAAATACCCACACTCCTAATAGGTAATAAATCCCTATAGAAGCCACTGTCAATACACATAGGTGGTCTTACATCTATTATAGTTCACAAACTGAAGTCCGAAAAATCAGACACACTCCCGCTTTTTCTTCTCAAAATTAGATGCTGCGATAACTTCACTTATAACTGTCGCCACAGAGCTAATTTTAAGCCACATCATTATTATATAAGCAAGCAGAAGCACTCACGTTTATCCCTAACACTCATTTTCTGTTAATGATTGAAATTTGCGCCCAATAGTAGTTAACGAGGACGCAACTGAAATAACTACTGTCATTATGATTAAATACCAGGTTACAAATACTAAGTACAAATACCTTATTCTGACAACACGAAAATTTATTGATTTATTTGCAAACGTTACTAACTGACGTGCCCGAAAAATGCTTTATCGAGTGCAGTGTATGCTTATAAGATGTCAAAGTGACATGATACCGATCTGTCAGTGTCAAAAGTGACGTTTTTGATTTTTGGTGCCGCTGTGTAATTTTATAAGCATTGTTGAAATTGGGTCGCATCTCGCTCGCATTTTGGTGCGATAGAGAGGGAATGTGATCGAATTCACGCTATTAATGTAAATGTCAAATTCCAACTCGTAGTAGCCGTGTAGGTTGGTTCAACTTGTTTTGTAAATGTCCCGTTCTACAAATGACAATAATGATACAGTTTATTACAAGAAATGTTGTATTTCGTCTACTAATGTTTCTTGACGTGTTTGTTACAGTTGTATCCATGGCAACGAGTGACATGAAACGGTAGATTTACCTATCGACACGTAAGTGATCCGTGACATCGATAGCGAGAGATCTAATCCTTCCTATGTTCCATCCATTCGTGAAAGGACAGCATCTGGAGGGAGATGGATTGTGTAAATCATTCATCCGTTCACTTGGACGTTGTAAACGATTCCCGAGTCTATTCAGGATCGCCGTATATTTTACTTGGGAACAGCAAAAATATATATTTCTAGATTTTCATAGTTTAGGTCGCCCTAGGCCGATAATAGTTGTTTGTAAACAAGGGAAAACATTGTTGTTTACTTTTCGTGCTAATATTGATACCGGAGCAAGCAAAAGATTGCAAAATACAGCCACAAACATAGCGAGTGGTTGGAAAAGTGGAATTGTGGTTTAAACAAACTTTATTATCGAGTTTAACACCAAGAATTTTGCCACACTAACGCAAGGAAAATACTAACTGTAAAAAATTACAAATTGAATCCAAATCAACAATTTTAAATATTAATGTTACAAAACCATGATTTATAGGTAAATTACACCAGGCAACATGCAGGTTACTTTGCCACTCTTGTGGACAAAATGAATCTTTATCATCAGTTTTTGAATAATAAAGAGAGCATTCACGCGGTGGAGTGGTGAAAAATAAAATTGCCTTGCGAGATACATGTGTTGCATCTAATTATATTGGGTTAATTAAGTATATTTTTTTAATAAATTACGGTTTCAGGTTTCGGTTTTGGCATTTTACCTGCAAACGCTGAAAACGCTTTCGTAATATGTTTGTAAGCGTTTATTTTCTACTACCTGTCCCGGTCAGTTTGAATTGTAATTAAATTAACACGCTTACATAATAGTTGATCTGATAAATACTTAGAACATTAAAACGAAACTATTAATAGTTTGTTCGTTTTAAGAATACGTAAAAATCATCTTTGTGCGCCTTAGAAATAATGCCTTCAACTTTAGTCACTGTGAACTTGATTTTCTAATCAGGAACGATTTGTTCGGTTACTAGCGTGGCTAGGCTAGGCTAGGTTCTAGGAAGCTAAATGAGCCCCGCTTGCCTCTATGCCCCTGCACTATATACCCAATGTATCGCACATTGTGCCTCTTCCTAAGGCCCCGAATCGACACACATTTATCGCAAACTTTTTCAAAAAACCAACCAAAGATTTTGAATTATAGCAATTCAAAATCTTCGAACTGTGGTCCAAAACTAACTCGAATACGAGTATCTTAGACTATTTACAAATATTATATTATATTAGGTACATTAAATACAAATATTTTCATACTCGTAAATGAGAGAACAAACATAGAAAAAAACGAAAGCAACATTGGTATTGATACTTACATAACTCTGTGAGATTTAAATCTCGCATTAAGATTCATTAGCTAAAAAAAGGTAAAAAACAAAAAAATATTCTATAAGTCATTATCACAGCGTACTCGACAGTTTTAATTGCCATAGACGCTAATGGGACTTAAGTCTTTGTGCCAATTTCCACCATTTTGCAAATTACCAAAAAAAACGAAACGACAGAAAATTATATCTAACTACTGAACATGCTCACAAAACTTCACAAGAATCGGTTGAGAATTTCGACCCGTAAAGGAGAACATAAGAAACCAGATTTCCCGAGTCAAAATGGAGACCTTCGCTAACGCTTCGGTCAATTACGTGTTGAAGTTGTGGATCATAGTTTTACTACTGGACTAGACTACCGTGCGACCAAATTCAAAAGATCGAAAAACGTCGACATTGGACTTGACTACCGTGACGACCAAATTCAAAGGAGCGAAAAACGTCGCGACATTGACGGTAAGTCCATAAGTAATTGAGTACCTAACAGAATGGACGTGGATGTTTTAGCTACTTTTTCTATAATAAAAAGGTCTTTCACACGCTTTCCCAATAAAGGCCATTTCAACCAAACAAAAAACAGGCGCGAAACAAAAATTATGTTAGAAATGTTATCAATTCTATTAAGTGTGTGGTGGCGAAACCGTTGTGCCACACAAATGTTAGGCATTGTTAGGCCGGACGCACATTGGATACGAAATTGAATAGTAAGCCAATGAATAGGACCTATTCGTACCTAATATAAATTTCGCACTTTGAGTATTATTTTATCCTATTACTAGTTACCTATTTAGCAAATATCAAATAGGAGTTTATAAAGAAAACCGACCAAAATTGCTTTTTAGGGTTTCGTAATCAACTAGGAACCCTTATAGTTTCACCATGCCGGTCTGTCTGTCCGTCCATGGTCATTAGTGCTAGAAAGCTGCAATAATCAATCATGGCAACTAAGTGGTAAAATAAAAAGTACAAAAAAAAATTTTTTTTCGTTTCAACCGTATGGTGTGGGGTATCGTTGGATAGGTCTTTTAAAACGATTACGGGTCTTTACTAATAATTTTATTGGTAAAGTAAATAATAGTGAATATTATCGGAAATAATTCCTCCGTGCCCATCTCCCGTCTAACTTTTGTACCGATTATTCATATTTTTTATACCGATTTTCACGCATTTATATAATATATAAATATCTGTGCCCATTTCAATTTCGGACCTAAGAATCACTATATCATATACCTACTGCAATGTTAGTAGCAGTACGAATTACCGACGGCCATTTAGACACTCAGCTACCCCTACCAAAAAATTTACCTGCTACTAAGCGTTCAGAATCGATTGCTAAATCCTGGTGGCGCCCTCGAAGCGTCTAAGTACCACTCAAGTGTTGGGCTTAATCCTGGCAAGCTTGCGCCGTGATACGCAGTCCAGCCGTTGCAGACTTTTACGTAGTTACTACGGTTTTGTCAACTGTTTATGTAGATACACGAAAATAATGCGTTTCAAAATCCCGAACTACAATACACAGGTTCAATACGTGCTCGCATAGTAGGTATTAAGAACGTTCACGCCATTCGTGCGGTTTTTTTTAAAGTTCGCACGTGAAATGGTGTGCAATGTGCAACCAGCCTTAAGACTTTTTATTTTTTATATATAAGATTCCTGCCGCAGTTGTGACATCATAACGTGGCGAATAAATAGAAAATATATGTACAAAGTGTGTGACAATGGTTATGCAGCTTAATGGTAAAAGCTAATGTAATACGTGGCGGGAGGCAATATTAGGTTGCAATTTTGAAACAGAAATAGCAGGCATCATATTTGAATCCTATTTCGTTCAGTTGTTCTCAATAAAGGTAGCTGGACACTTGGGTGGTCTTTTACGTACCTACTTATCATTATCTTAGGATACGTACGCACAGACAGGCGGCTTGCTTAGGATCTAGAGCCAAGTGGCTTGTGTTCGGTAGTCGAAAAAAATAAACATGTTTGTTTGCTTCGATACACGCTAAGCGACTAGCTTGGCGCCAAGCGCGCAATGCAGCCGGTTGCAAAAATTCTAGAATGTTTGTTTTACTAATCTACTCGCTAGATGACTCGCTAGGCTCTAGCTAGACGCTTAGCAAGCTGTCGGTCTGTGCGGACGAAACCTAAGTTTTAAGTTAGTTTTCCATCGTGCGTCAAACATAATTGAACTCAACGATGGTGCGGAGTGTTAGTGTCGGCAACGCGCATGTAACTCCTCTGAAGTTGCCGGCGTCCATAGGCAACGGAGACTGCTTACCACCAGGCGGGCCGTATGCTTGTTTGCCACCGATGTAGTATAAAAAAAACGAATCCAAAGGAAGCAGTTCTTTCAAACGCATTAAGCATATTAATTTTTTGGGTTGTTCATTATGATATTCTTTCGTCGTTGTATCTACGCTCATGCGAGATCATCAAAATGTAGATAAAGATTGATTGTTATGTGTATCACGTAGTTAATCTAAATAAAAGCTTGGAAACCTAATTGAGATCAACCTAATTAATTTCAGTTATTGACCGAGCGTTAGCGAAGGTATCCGTTTCAGCTTAAGCAAAAATGGTTTCCTATGTCCGGATGTTCTTCTCTAAACGTCGTGATTCTCAACCAATTCTCGTGATTTTTTTTGAGCAAATTCTATGATTAAATACTTTTTTGTTGTCGATTCCGTTTTTGGATTTTTTTTAATGGCGGACCCATACATTTTTTCAGACTACCACTCACATAGCCACTATTTGTAATCCTACAAATTTAAATCCCCACTTTTTTGCGATTTTCGCTTTGATCGTTTACATATTTTGTTCAGGAAGTATTTTATAATCAGTTAGCAAATCATTCCAAAGTTTTATCACACAAAGAAGTTGAATTCCGGTGTCCAATCCCGATAATGATATTTATATGTGTGTTTATTACGGATATTTTATTTCTGAGTTATATATAAAAGTTTGCGACAAATAATGATGTGTAAAATGTTGTTGAAATTCTTTGTATGGCTGCTGGAATAAAAAAAGTTTTATCTTAAGAGCATGGAAGGGCCGGCGTGACCCTTTCAAAGGCCCGTCTACGGAAATTACCTGTTTTACTTTTATGTAAGTATATAAAGGCCTTTATAGCGAAAGGGTATGTTAGCAAAAACATTAGTTTTAGTATGACATCAGACATAAGTTACGTGTAGGTAGGATTTATTTAAAAAATTAAGAGGGATATAAATACACCCTGAAACAGAGAAGCTATGCACACAATTTCAATTAGGCAACCTGCAGGTTGTCATACCTACTCATTATCTTAAAATAGGCAACACGATAAGTTTCCTAACCGGATATTTCTAAACCAAACCCCCATTTTACACGAACACTTTTCCCACCATTTCTATTTCCTATAAACTCACCCCGTCTTCACTTATCATTCCCTACACGTTGTCGATTTATCACGGCGAGATCTTACCGCAAATTGTAGAGCTTACCATTGCTTGCTTACTTCCAAAACAATCCGGAGTACGTGGAAAACTTATAGCTCCAGCAAGCAATTGAAATAAAACAAGTCCGTTCAATTGCTAGAATAGTTTTGTGAGCGTTTTAGTAGTGAGGGCGGTAATGTGATTGGCCGAAACCGAATGTCGTTTATTTTTATGTGGCAGTGATAAACTTGGGTGCTTACGAACAAAAGGAAAAGTGAAAATGGTGTTAGGTAGCAAGCGGATTCTTAGCCATAATTATTACATGCATAAATAGGTACATATAATCACGCCTATTTCCCGGAGAGGTAGGCAAAGACCACGAATTTCCACTTGCGGTAAAACAGGTAATTAAATGTTGCCTCCTAAAACTGTGTATAATTATTACGGGCTAAACCGATGCTTAATGAAGGTTATTAATTATTTATTTATATCAGCCTAAAAGTGTCCCACCGTTAGGCAATGGCCTCCCCCTCCTTTTCAAGGTATCGTTCTTGACTTGTATCGCACTCTATTAAATACCTATTCAAACAACAGTTTTGAATAATTCACGGTTAGTTTCACTAGACTTAAATCGACCGGGATATAAACCGTGATTATCCTTTATATTGTTTTTGAGCTCCCGATATAGCCCGCGCGCACGAATTAGGGTAGACCGAGCGCGATCTACACAACTTTGACACCCAACCGCTATCTCCAGTTACCCGTGAACAAGATGCATGTATCTACGTCGAAATATCGGGAGCTCAAAAACAATATGAAAGGTAATCACGGTTTATGTCCCGGTCGATTTAAGTCTACCAATTCAAACATTTGAATTAACACATTATTGATAATTGGTTTCGGTATTAATAATAAAGACAATGTTCAATTCCATCCCTTCTTGGAACCGTGCCATTGTGGGAAACAACAAACCTAAGTAGACTGGTTTCCGAACGGATACCAAGAGTATTCCGGAAATCTCGCACATTTTGTAAAGGGATAGAATTTCCAACAAACAAGGGTTTAAGCAAAGCTTTTAATTGCACTTTAGAATTTCTGTCGCTATCTCAAACCATTTGTGAGGGATATTTTACTTCGTAACACGGGTTTTGGTGACCATAATTTAACCGATAAATGTGATACGGAACGAATATTCAGGCCAATTCGAGTTTTAGTTATTCGATCTTATTCCAATATGATACTAATCTTACAGTATCAAAAGTGATGTTTTTGGTTGAAGAAATTTCATTTTGACACTGACACTGACAGCACTATATTGAAATGACATCGAATAACTAAAACTCGAATTGGCCTGATTTTTTCTACAGAATTGCTTTTAAGGGTATAAATAAATACAGTGTGTAAATTTAAGAGCACATCTGCGGAATAGTTAAAATGAAGACAGCTTACGGAAGTAATGACGATGTTAAAAGGCCACTGAGGGTAAAAAGAAAACTATATAAGACCCCCATACTCCATGGTTTCGAGTGCTGAGGCTGGGCCACTAATAAACAACACCTAAACAAACCCCATTCTGCAGAAATGCGCATGTTAAGATGGTCGGCGGGCGTCACTCTAATGGATAAAGTAAGTAACGAATATGTCAGAAGCAGCGTTAAGCCTATAAGTACATAAAGTTGAATATACAGGTTGTCCCAAGACTATGGGACATCGAAGGAAAGTACCTTAAATATAAGACTTAAGATATTTTGCTAAAAGGAGCCTTTATTTTATTTTCTAAACTGAGTAATACTGCATTCAAAGATTTAAAAAAAATAAGTTACGTTGTCTGGAAATCGAACCGACTCAAATGTAAAAAAAAAACATACTGTATTTTTATGATGCCAATCGAAAGAATGCATAAAAAATAAGTCATCTCAGAAATATGATATCGCAAAAGAAATGAATAGAGTAAAAATTTAAGATTCGGTTTAATTCCCAGAAAAAGTAAGCAATTTTCAATTTTTTTTTAGAAATTATTTGAATGCAATATTACTTACTTTTAAAAATATAATAAAGTCTTCTTTCAGCAAAATATCTTATCTAAGATATTTAAGGTACTTTCCCTTGCTGTCCCATAGTCTTGGGACGCCCTGTATATCTTATTCCATTATCGACTAAAAAATACGAACATCAAAAAAGTATTTCTAAATGATGTGTAAAAGAATAACAAAACTATGGAGTTTTGCAAAACTACGGAGCATGTGGTAATGTGAAGTGAAGCACTTTTCATATCTTTTGATAGAACGTTTTCTACGAAAACTGTAATCTCTTACTAAAGTACTCGTTGTTAAAATAAGGAGGCATGAAAAATGTTACAAGCTAGTGGTGCAATGTTTAGTCTCATGTAATATCATATTTATTTATTTACTTTACATTATACCAAGTGAATAGTTAAGTATGTTGAATAATATATTTAGAGATAAAATATACCATAAGGGAAATTGTAGATATTTCTAGTAAATTAATTCAAATCGAACCATAATTCGCGCGGCTCAACTATCGTATGTTTTGCACCGCACCCTCAAGACGGGGTCCATTCCGGAAGATTATGTAAATACCTAACCACAATGGATAGTTATGCCATAGTTACGGAAAACCCGTTCAATTATACACCTTGTTTTCGTGCACTAAGTTACAAATTTGAATGAGTAGATGAAGTGATTGTGAATGTTTAGGGTGGAGTTATGCGGTGGACGGCGACATATAGCGCCTAATTATTCCGGACTAGGAGCAATGGTCGAAAGTTTACGTAACTAAAGCGCTCTCTCCGATAAGGAATACAGTAAAACCTGGTCAATCTCTCGTTTTTTTTCTGCAGTGTTATCCATTCACTCGGCAACAGAATTCATCTATAGGTAATAGAAAGATGAATAGGGCTGAGAATTTCCTGGCACCCACGGATTTGTATGTGTTGCCTATGGTAATTACTTAGGCCCACTTACACCATTCCACTAGCCCAAGGTTAACCGGTCAAACCTGGAGTTACCATGGTTGTACAATTTGACACTGGGATAATAGTTTAACCGCTTTACCCCAGGTTAGTGGAGTGGTGCAGGTTGGCCTTCGTGACACTACCTGCGAAGCTCGCTAACCCTTAAAACTGAATTATATATGGTTCCCTATTTGGAGTTTCCATAGGAAGAAATAAAAACTTAAAATTGTCTACTTTTCGATTCGCAATTACAAAATAACCGTAAATGCCAAGTACATCATATGTCAGGCGAATTTGTAGAAAATTTCAAGGAGTACTGTTATGTATTAATCATGTGCCCCTACCCTTGATCAACATCAACTTCTCCTCATTCTACTAATATGCTACTATTGGGACAGTTTTGCTCCTAAGTGTAGGTAGATTTAAAACTAAGAATTATATGTCTTCCGGATTTGGTGGGTTTAGTCGATTAGGTAAGGTTTTACACGTACAAATCTTCCGCAACAGACTATTGAGAATTTACATAGCCTGTCTGAGGGCCTACCGCGAAAGTCTACATCGAAATTTCGTTATATACAGGCAGATAAAGTGTTTAATTGTAGTTTTTTTGCGGTAGGGCCTCTGATCCTATGACAGCTCGATAAGGGGACTTTTGGCTGCTGGGTTTTCCCTGGCCCGGTTTCCCCTCCTTAAATAACTTGCACCACCCAGACTCCCCCCGGAGGTCCATATGAATACCAGGCTTAGTGTGGACGTCCAGTCAACATGGGCCACTCAGCACCAGGATTCCCGACCTCAATCCTCCGGTCCCGACGTCCGAGTGGCCGGATTACCGGAGACGCCACGCTCCCAGTCAATACTCCTATATGAATTTATAGGGATAAGTTGAGTTGGTGCTAATGATACTGATGACAAAAATAAGTGAATATTGTACAAAAGTATTTAGCGTAAGGAATTAAGGAAAAATATTTTATACACTAACACCTACTTAAATTACCTTTTTCAATAAAAACTAGACGAAAATTTCGAACATTCCGGAATGGCGGTAGGAAATTTACTGTTGCGTGTAAATAAATGAAATATCGTCTTAGAAATAAAGAGATTCCTTATAAATGGAGAACATAAACAATTCACACGGTCCTGGGTGGAAAAAAAGTGTACAGCGAGGAAAATTTATAGTTCCAAATACCAGAGTTCCTAACGAAAAGAATGTTATTTAACAATATTTGAAAAATGTGGACGTATAAGGAGGGTTAACAATTTATTCATCCATTAAGTATTTACATGAAATAGTTCTAGTTATAAGTAACTAAACGAGTGAGAGCAAAAGTCTCCGTTTCAAATTAGGTTAAAAAAATCGTATGTTTGTTCGACTGTTCTCCTCCACAGGTCGCATTTCTGGACCGATTCTCTTGAAATTTAATCTGGACCGATTCTCGATAAAATATTATCCAGAATTTTCGGTGCCACTAGTTAAAAGTTATGTTTTCTATCATCCATCGTAACAGTAGACTCTAAAATAAACATTTTTTTCTGTCAAACTTCACATTCTATTTATTGATCTCCCATTTTATGTTTGGAAGCACGGTTAGTTAAGGAGGGAGTGCGCAACGGGAGACAGGAGAGGTTCGTACCAATTTTCTTGAAAATTATTGTGTCAGGAGGATATTTCATGACCGCTTCTATTTACAAACGAACATAGTCCCCATTTTCTTCCCTGTATTTAGAATTTTTGGATTTGTGTACACCACTTGATGAACATTAATCATATCTGTGCCCCTACTTTAACCTTTTATTTTTTTTGAATATGATAAGGGTTAGAACCAAAAAAAAATCCGTATACAATTTTTGGAAGCCTTTGTCACTCCAGACACAAAGATATTTGTTAGTCGCAAGATTCGACATTGAATACAGCAAACTTAGCCTATTTGAGACAAATCCAGCAGGCCTAGTTTTTCTCTCTGTGTAGGAAGCTCGCATGTGAAGCAATCTTTCTGAAAACGATTATCTGTGCTCATTCTTAGTGTTAGGTTACCAAAACGAGCCCTGGAAAGAATTCAACCAGCAAAAACGCTGAAATCTAAATGCGCAGGTAAAATTTTATCGAACTCGCCGTTATTTCTGCCTCTGTCTTTCACGCTATTAGAAACTCTAGCTCTCATTTAGCTATCCTTTTCTTATCCAATGCAATATCGGCTCTTATTGAATCTATTAAACTGATAGATATCAACGACCCATTTTCCATTATAGGCTATCAGTGGCTCCGGCGAGGTTTCCATTAGACTCGATTCTCACTGCATTGCCTGTTTAAAGGAAAATATCACTTTATACTGCGCGTCTTAACGACCAAATAAACTAAATATTTTTAGGATACCATGCCATCAAACAAAAGGTAATTAATGCTAGGAATTCACGCTTAGGTATATCGCAAATAATGTGAAAAATCACATCGAAAATGGCTCCCGTTTTCAGTCGAATTTGGTTTATATGTAGCAAGTAATTTCAAGGACATATTCGCCATAGAAGTGTACTTTTTAAAATAATTAAGTTATGTAAATTACTGTTAAGTAAGAACGTTAAGCACCACGAATTTCGTCAATGTACGAAATTCTTCCTGCTTAGCATCCTTACATTAGAACGGTTCAGGAAGAACACAAAATCGATGTTGACGATGGCTAAATATATACAAGTATATAGATACAAATCTCGTGCATTGCAAAAAATTTAACAGATTATTTTATGAATTAAAACGTACGTGCGATAAAAAAATAAATGAATATTGGGTCTTTGTTTTTGGCTTTGTTAAACTTTCTCCCTCAGATAACGACATATGCCTCAACGTGATGCATCCTTCAAAGTCTGAAGTAAGAAGTTTTTCTACCAAAAAATACGAAAGCTTTTTTTACGACACTCATTATACAGTCGTATCTGTTCAGAAACAGGAAATATATGTATCTACGCAGTAAATGTCAGTCAGGGAAAGAAATGCCTGTCGGCCCGATTCGAAAAATGAGATACGATAAGGATAAGTTCTAGTTTAGATAATTTCTCATTTAGATATCGTTTGTATGTCGTATAATTGACGTTAGAAATATCGTAGATAGATCTTATTGGGATCAGAGCGGAATCGAAATAAACGTAAATTTTGATATGTCGTTTAGTTATCAACCTTTTAAAGATCTTTCCAAGATCTTAAACGTGTCTTAATCATTATTCGAATCGGGCCGTGTACAGCAATTTTATATAGCTTAAAAACTTCCAGGCATTTTTATAAGATCTTTTATTCTTGACATAATGGCTTTAAAAATAGCCTCGGCTTCCTTTCTGGGAATTGACGCGGCATTTTGTGACCTGTTAATTTAAGAGCAAGCAAAGAACGTGAATAATCTTAAACCGAAAAGGTCACGTGACCGTGAATAATTTTAGATTATTTTTCTTGTATCTGTTTGTGTTTTTTAAAATATTATCATTTTAGTTTTTTTAGTAATGCGACATCAAGAGACTTTATACATCTATAAGTAATAATAATACTTTAGTTTGCATTGATATTTGCAGTTTTTTTATATTATAGGACATTATTACACAAATTGACTAAGTCCCACAGTAGGCTCAATAAGGCTTGTGTTGAGGGTCGACCGGTCTGGCCTAGTGGGTAGTGACCCTGCCTACGAAGCTGATGGTCCCGGGTTCAAATCCTGGTAAGGGCATGTATTCGTGTGATGAGCATGGCTATTTGTTCCTGAGTCATGGGTGTTTTCTATGTATTTAAGTATTTATAAATATTTATATATTACATATATCGTTGTCTAAGTACCCTCAACACAAGCCTTATTGAGCTTACTGTGGGACTTAGTCAATTTGTGTAATAAAGTCCTATAATATTTATTTTATTTATTATTTATTATTATAATATATAAATATTTATAAATACTTAAATACATAGAAAACACCCATGACTCAGGAACCAATATCCATGCTCATCACACGAATAAATGCCCTTACCAGGATTTGAACCCGGGACCATCAGCTTTGTAGGCAGGGTCACTACCCACTAGGCCAAACCGGTCGTCAGTTAATTGTATTTTATAATTGTTGAATGTTGATGTACTTTTTTTGTTTGTAAGTAAATTCCATGTTGACGTGTAAAAATAGTCTTGTGGTATATTTGCTGAATAAACTGTTGAAGATGTGTAAACATAATTATAGTTTCCGAACGAAGAAACGTCAGTTAGTGTACTAATATTGCCACTTGGTGTCGCTACTGTCAATGCGAAACTGAAAATTGCTCACATCACTGTTGTAAAACTTTTATCTTACATTAAAACTGTTATTTAACTAATTCTATTCGGCGTATTATTTCCTCAGGTTATGGGCCGTCCCATAAACGCAATATAGAACTGAGGTTAATTATTTTAATCGTAGTAAAGTCAGTACAACAAGTAATTTGCGAAATAATTTGACCCGGGAACAATGGCTACGTCTAACCTGCAAATTGAGAAGTTAGCCGGTCGTGAAAACTACTCGACGTGGAGGTTCGCAGTCAAATCGTATTTGGAGCACGAAGAATTATGGGAATGTGTTGATCCGGGAGATCAAGTGGATCCCAAGAAAGACATTAAAGCAAAGTCCAAGATTATTTTGTTAGTGGAACCAATCAACTATGTTCATATTGAAAACGCAAAATCATCACGAGATGTGTGGTTAAATCTACAACAAGCATTTGAGGACTCCGGGCTGTCAAGGAAAGTGGGATTATTACGTGATTTAATCAACACGTCACTCGATAATTGCTCAAATATTGAAGATTACGTGAATAAAATTATGAGCACTGCATACAAGCTAAGGAATATAGGCTTCGAAGTGGGAGATGAGTGGCTAGGCACACTCATGCTGGCGGGTTTACCTGAGAATTACAAACCGATGATCATGGGTCTCGAGAGTTCCGGCATCAAGATATCATCAGATTTTATAAAGACTAAACTTTTACAAGAAGTGAAAAGTTCAGAGTCATCTGCGTTCTTGACTAAAGGGAAGAGTACTTCTAACCAAAATACAAAGCCCAAAGGAAAAGGCCCGCGTTGCTTCGGCTGTAATCAATATGGACATTTCAAGAACCAGTGTCCAGCGAAGAAACCTAGTAATGTTCAACATGGTTTTTCAGCAGTTTTTTCAGCATGCAATTCGTTGATAAATAAGGATGATTGGTATGTTGACTCGGCTGCGACAATGCATATGACAAGATCTTCAGAATGGATGTATGATTTACAACCACCTCCGGTCCAAAAGATAATGGTGGCAAATAAAGCTTATGTCACGGTAGAGAAAATGGGTAAAGTAAATATTCAAACAGACACATGTAAAGATGGTTGTCCTATCCAGGTGAGAAAAGTTTTATTTATTCCTGAGTTGGGTGCAAACCTGCTATCGGTTAGTCAATTAACAAAAAATGACTACACAGTGGAATTCACAAAACGAGGCTGTTATATTTTTGATGCCAACAAGAATCTCATAGCAACAGCACAGGCAATCAATGACTTGTATAAGCTAAATGCTGTAACTGGCAGTGCATGTGCTGTTTTTTGTGCAAGTAAGGCAGATATTGTCACCTGGCATAAGCGAATGGCTCATCTGAATATGGCTGATGTAAAGAAGTTAGAGGTATGTGCTGAAGGCATAAATATTACTAACAATAAGCAGAGTGATGCTGTATGTAAACCCTGTTGTGAAGCAAAACAAACACGATTACCATTTCCGCATTCTGGTTCTAGAGCTACTGCATTGCTAGAAATAGTGCATTCAGATCTATGTGGTCCGATGGAGGTACCATCAGCCGGTGGTGCTAGATACTTCATAACTTTCATAGATGACTATTCCCGCAAAGTATATGTATATTTTCTTAAGAATAAAATGGATATTACAATGGTTTTCAAGACATTCAAAGAAGAGGTGGAAAATGAGTTAGAAAGAAAAATAAAGGTATTTAGGAGCGACCGTGGGACTGAATACTGTAACAAAGATTTTTCTGGATTTCTAGCAGCTTCCGGCATCAAACACCAGACCAGTGTTCCATACACGCATGAGCAGAACGGATTGGCAGAGAGGATGATGAGAAGTCTGGTAGAGCGTGCAAGGTGCATGCTTTTTGAGGCAAAGCTGCAGAAAAATCTATGGGCTGAAGCAGTTGCCTGTGCTGCTTATGTCATCAACAGATCACCATCACGAGTTTTGGACGAGGTAACACCATACGAGAAATGGACAGGTAAGAAACCTAACATTTCACACCTTAAGATATTTGGAACTAAGGCTATGGTACACATTCCAAAAGAAAAACGCCTAAAATGGGACCGTAAATCACAAGAATTAATTTTTGTAGGCTATTGTGACAATACTAAGGGCTACAGGTTGTTAAATCCTATTAATGGAAAGACCGTGATTAGCAGGGATGTTATATTTATTGAGGATGGTAAAAGCACTGAAAATATGACACAGAAACCCATTTCAGGGCCACAGTCGGCCACAGTCCCTCTTAATTCAGATGAACAGACACAGGAGAGTGAAGATATAACAAATACTGATGATAGTAGCATAGAAACAATACAGGATGAAACTACATCATCAGATTCTGAAACATCCTTTGACAGCTGTGTAATGAATACTAATGATGAGACATATTACCCCAGCGGTAGTGACAGCAATGAAAGTTTTGAGAGACAAATCACTCTGAGGTCTCATCAGAAACATTTTGCCCCAGGTAATAATTTCATGTGTGTTCAGATTTCAGATCCACTGACTGTAGAAGAAGCTTTGTCGAGTGCTAATGCTCAACACTGGAAGGATGCTATGGATGAGGAGTATCAGTCCTTAATGGAGAATAATACATGGGAAATTACTACTCTACCACCAGGCAAGCGCCCCATACCATGTAAGTGGGTCTTCAAAACCAAGACAAATGAAAATGGAGCAATAGTGAAGTACAAGGCACGGCTCGTTGTCAAAGGATGTTCTCAAAAACCAGGCATAGACTACACAGAAGTATACTCACCAGTTGTCAGGTACGCTTCTTTAAGATATTTATTTGCCTTAGCAGTTAAATATGACCTAGATATTTGTCAGATGGATGCTGTGTCGGCCTTTCTTCAAGGCGACATAGAGGAGGAGATCTACATGAAGCAACCGCAAATGTATGGCAACAACGGTGAAGAAGTATGCCGGTTAAATAAATCACTGTACGGCTTAAAACAGGCCAGCCGGCAGTGGAACAAGAAGATTGATATGACATTGAGAGAAATGGGACTCTCACGTTCAAAATTAGATCCTTGTATCTATTATAAAATAGTAGATAGTAGTAATATGTTTTTTCTGGCCATTTATGTTGATGACCTCGTGTTATTCACCAATAATCAGGAGACAAAACAATACTTTAAGGAAGAGCTGCATAAAAAATTTAAAATTAAAGATTTAGGAGACATTAATTATTGTCTTGGCATACATGTGGAGAGAGATAGGACCAAAGGCATCTTGTACTTAGACCAAAGAAAATATATACAAGAAGTGTTAAACAAATTTGGCATGTCTGACTGCAAAAGTGTACAAACACCGATGGATTTGAATACTAAGCTGATTGGAACTACCGAAAATGCCGAGATTTTAGATAATGTTCCTTATCAAGAGATAATCGGTTGTTTGTTGTACATCTCACAAGTTACTAGACCGGACATAAGTTATGTCATAAATATGTTGAGCAAATATAACAAAAAACCAGAGATGCAGCACTGGGTTGCACTGAAGCGTGTTATGCGTTATTTAAAAGGCACCCTTGATTACAGGCTGAGCTATAAGCAAAACTGTGAGGAAACCATGGCTCATGGATACTGCGATGCAGACTGGGCGAGTTCAGGAGATGACAGGCGTTCCTGTACTGGCTACACGTTTCTGTTCCAGGGAGGAACGATCAGCTGGAACTCTAGACGTCAGCCTACCGTTGCTCTTTCTACAACCGAAGCCGAATATATGTCTCTATCATCGTGCGTACAAGAGGCTTTGTGGCTTAAACAATTTCAAGAAGATTTGTGGCCTCAACTGAAGAATAAAGCCTTAGTTATTTATAGTGATAATCAGAGCTCTATAAAACTTTCAGGTTCTGACGGATATCATTCTAGGACGAAGCACATCGATGTGAGGCATCATTTCGTCCGTGATAAGATACTTGAAGGAGCCATTGAGGTGCGCTACGTACAGACAGACAAGATGATTGCTGACGCTCTTACTAAAGCAACGTCGCACACAAAACTGGCATACTGCTCTTCCAAGATGGGATTATGTTTAAGGGAGGATGTTGAAGATGTGTAAACATAATTATAGTTTCCGAACGAAGAAACGTCAGTTAGTGTACTAATATTGCCACTTGGTGTCGCTACTGTCAATGCGAAACTGAAAATTGCTCACATCACTGTTGTAAAACTTTTATCTTACATTAAAACTGTTATTTAACTAATTCTATTCGGCGGGTTGATGTTGATGTATGACAGCAATTGCTTATTAAAATTCATTGCCCGCGTGTCTCATTAAAGCGCCCATATAACATTTTTATGTAAAATATTGCCAATACGAAACCATAAGGCTTGCACTGTCAAAAAGTTATCACATCTATTGCAGAGCCAAACTTCTAACTCTACAAGTTCTAACTTCACAAACTACACCTTAGTCAAAATAATATGGCTTGGCCGTTTCGCTACCGTACCGTCACATGGTCAGGTAAAAAATTATTCACTCTTCATTATATTTTATTATACAATACTTCTTGTAGTAACAGATTATTGATTCCCCAAAACAAATTCAAATTTTAGATTTTTTTTTGTTTGTGTAATAATACTACCCTACATACCAAATTTCAGGAAGTACCCTAAGGGTTCAGTGAGTAAGTGAGTCAGTTACGAAATCGTGTTTTTTTTAGATATAAGAAAGCTAAAGTATGAGAGCTATGCAATTGACATTTTTATGCTTAATAAGTCCACTATTGACATTATATTCCGTGAATTTTGTTTATCTGGTATAATACAAAGTGGCTCATAGGGTTCAAAAAAAAGCGGCCAAGTGCGAGTCGGACTCGCCCATGAAGGGTTCCGTACATTTATGACGTATTAAAAAAAAACTACTTACTAGATCTCGTTCAAACCAATTTTCGGTGGAAGTTTGCATGGTAATGTATATCATATATTTTTTTTTGATTTTTCATTCTGTTATTTTAGAAGTTACGGGGGGGGGGGACACAATTTTTTTCACTTTGGAAGCATCTCTCGCGCAAACTATTCAGTTTAGAAAAAAATGGTATTAGAAACCTAAATATCATTTTTGAAGACCTATCCATAGATACCCCACACGTATGGGTTTGATGAAAAAAGATTTTTTGAGTTTCAGTTCTAAGTATGGGGAACCAAGTATTTATTGTTTTTTTTTCTATTTTTGTGTAAAAATCCTAATGCGGTACATAGAATACATCTACTTACCAAGTTTGAACAGTATAGCTCTTATAGTTTCTGAAAAAAGTGGCGGTGACATAATCGGACAGACAGACGGACATGACGAATCTATAAGGATTCCGTTTTTTGCCATTTGGCTACGGAACCCTAAAAACGACGAAGCGCTTCGAAAAAAGGTATGTAGTGTGCTTATGCATCGCTTTGTTCGTCTTGATGGGAAGATATGGTAACATTAAACATTTTTTTCATTAAAAGTGACAAAAATAACAAGGTTCTACAAGGTGGGCCGATTTTTATTTTGCTGGAGTTTTTTTTTGTCAGATATTCATAAAATGTGGCAAGTTTGAAGAGCTCCTCAATCAAGACGGAATTCACGGAACAAATACGGAATCTCAATTTGGGACAAAAAATATATGTAATTTTCGTTAGTTACGTACGTCGTGAGTTACGAAAATACGATACGTTTTCGTAACTCACGGGAAGATTATTATAAGATATATCTACAGTAAAATTGCTCGTATATTGTACAGAAGCTCCAACAATTTGTATCGAAGTCTGATGAAAAAATACTACATACAATAAAATACAATTGGCCAAGAACATGCCGGGCAGTCATGCTCAGTGTACATTCCCGTAGTTATCCTTCCGTCACAATAGGCTAAACTGGAAGCATTCCTGTTACCCGGTATGTAGCGGAAATGCTTCGTACAGGCAAAACGACAACGTGTCTTTATTAGCGCTGAAGGTGTGAAATGATGCATGGTGCCTTTCACGCGAGTTAAGCACTGTGCTGTTCATATCGAGTACGTGGAAACCAAAAAGACAAGGCGAATTTGCATAACCAGTAATGAAATTAATAGACGTATATAGCCATGATTTTTTTCCTTAAGAATTTGCATATCTGGTCATTAGCGAAAATCTTTAAATTGCAATATATATGAAAAATTTACGAATAACGCATATTTAAAAAAAACTGCAGTCATTTTAAAATGACTTGAAAATTAAAGTACTAAATTCATTGGGATCGCCTCTTACTTTTTAATATTTTACTTTTTCGTTCTATAACTGTCAATAGTCATTCAATAGCAACACTCATACAGCCAATGAAACCATTGATGTACGTAATAGGGGTAGATGAGGTACCAGGCGCTCGATCGTGAGCCACAAAATATAGGTTCCGGGACCTATATTGAATTAGTCGTACGGGTGACGCTGAAGTGTCAACATTGTCATCAAATTCGATAAAATATTGCCAAAGAATGCCGTGTTGCGCCTTTTTCCAGTGCTTCAATAGCTCCAAGCACAAAAACAAAGCTCACGGTATCACTTTTCATTCGTAAGTACTGTTATAACATTTGAAAACATATTTTTTTCTAAATAATATTTAAAATTTCCTTGTTATTGAGTGAGCGCGACAGCTAAATAATGCATTACCCATGTGAGAAACACGTTTATCCGAGTGTCAAGTAGGCATGCCCGCTTCATGCATTGTAGAGTCAGCAATTTTTTTATAAATATGCAACTTTTTAAATCATGTGCTCCTATTGAAACTATAGAATGTAACAAGTTTTTATTTTAATATACGAATAACCGGTTGTTAACCAAAAATCCAGTTTTTCTGATAGTATTTTTAAAACAATATCTTGCTTTAACTTGAAACCCAAATATCGGGAATAGTCCATCAAAAATTGCTAAATAGTACTTGTACAACAATAGGAAAACTATGGACAACATTTTTAACCAGAGCTTGGATTTACAATTTTAATATGCGAGTTATAGTGTAGTTTTAAGATGTATTTATGTATGTTGAAAACTGTGTAAAAAATATTTAGAAAAGATATTAAATCAATCAAATTTAACCTATTTATTTACTTCCTTTTATCATAAACAAAAGAAATAAATAATAATCATCTCTATTTGTCAAGTAAAATGTATGACGACTGGTCTGGCCTAGTGGGCAGTGACCCTGCCTATGAAGCCGATGGTCCCGTCCCGGGTTCAAAGTTCTGATGATGGAAGAATTGAGGGAACACCTAAAATCTTATAGGTACACATATAGTGATTTTTGTAGTTTTTGTCTACAAATTAAGCATTTTCATCCAAAAACTGGCAATTAAAGTAGTGGAACTGCTGATGATGAACAGAACGAAACTCCCTAACTACGTATTTACCGTTTGACTATTTGTTTTAATTTGTCCTCTTTGTAGAGCAACTAAGGTGATGAAAATCAGAACGAATACTTTAAATTGAACATTCTAATGTAAGGTCACGCTGCCGTCTCAAATCGAGAAAAGTGGGACATTGCTAATTTCGCCTTCGATAGGGAATGATTTAAAAAAATATAACATTTTGCAATTTTTTTAACTAAAAATGAGTATGAACGTTAAAAAAATGAAAACTATTATGTTTAGAGAAAAAACTTTAACTTATTTCTATTTTAAAACGAGCTGCAGCAGTGGAAATGCCTAGCGATTGAATTGTGAAAATTAAAAATGATGTTCGGTTTCGTTTTTGATACAATTTTTTTCTCTCCATACATTATAATTTTTCTTTTTATACCGCCCTCTACGCATATTTTTTTTAATTGTATAGATAAACTATCGGTTTTACATATAAAATACATACGGTTTTACATATTTTATTTAGTGTGTTAGCGAAAAAAAAATTGTTTTCCATAAAATAAATAAAGTGCCTATTTATTTTAATTTCGTATATATTTTATAAATATTTGTTTCCTGACGCTACCTAATAAAGATCGACGTTGAAGGCGCTTATTCCCATGACTTACAACTTGTCCAATATAAGTGAATCCGTATACGTATCGTAACTATGAATAAACAAGGTTCACACTTTTATATTGGTTCTCTTGAGTCGTGCGCTCGGCGAACTATTGGAATATATAAATACCAGGAGTAACGAGTAACTACGAATTACCAGTGATTACAATATTGTCTCTTGTCAAGCGTACCTGTCTTTTCCGAAAAACCATCAGAAGTGAAACCTCGAGATCCCTATCAACTGAGATAATATCGTTATACTGGTTTTCTCGAGGCGACACGTTAGTTGAACATAGTGAATAGTCGACCAGGGTTTCAGAAGTAAAAAACGAGGGTCAATTTCATGCTTTAAAAATATGATAGTCAATAATTTGAAATTAATCTCAGTGTAACTCGCTCGCTCAGATATTTGCTTGAGAGAGACGGTCTAAGATTAGGTAATATCAAATCATTGATATTTTTTAAAAATCGAAATGACTTAATATCACTTTAAGACGACAATTTAAGAAGTATGTACGTCTCGCCTACACATTTGTATAATGTTATTAGTTTTTCTCTGTTGCACCTCGAGGAATACGCAAAATATAGGGGTCTCGCTTGCGCAGCACTGTTAACTATATTTGGTTATCCTTGTTGCTCGTTGTGCACATGTACATTATAATGGTGTGTAGTATTTGCAAATGAATGGGTGCTGGACCAGATTTTAGTTTTGTCAACTATTAACGTCACATATCTACCCCTTTTACTTACATCAATGAATGAAACTAAGAGATATTAAATATTAAATAAAAAGTGAATGAGTAAAATATTGCTTATTTTACTCATTCAATTTTTATTTAACCGGACGACCGGTTTGGCCTAGTGGGTAGTGACCCTGCCTACGAAGCTGATGGTCCCGGGTTCAAATCCTGGTCAGGGCATTTATTCGTGTGATGAGCATGGATATTTGTTCCTGAGTCATGGGTGTTTTCTATGTATTTAAGTATTTATAAATATTTATATATTATATATATCGTTGTCTAAGTACCCTCAACACAAGCCTTATTGAGCTTACTGTGGGACTTAGTCAATTTGTGTAATAATGTCGTATAATATTTATTTATTATTTATTTATTATTTAATATTTTTTATACAGATCTTTAAAATAAAAGTTGCTTATTTTACTTTATTTACATGAATAATGCCCAATATCATTTTAAACCCATTTAATGTCGTAATAACGTTTAATTGTGGCTGTACGTCTTTTTACTATGAAGGGGAGACTTTTTGCGTTAACTCTTTCTTTTTGGAAGTGTCGATACTGTCTAGGATTTAAGATGTTTACCTAAAAGATGTCTATTCACTCTCCTCCAAGTGAATTCCACTCCTTAGCCGTTCGCATGATAAAGCTGTATGCATAGCATTTTGCTCAAAAATACTGACTGATCATATTTGCTATACTTTTCATTTAAAGTCTTTTATAAGCTCTATTTTCACGATTTTTTCATATATTTTGGATCCATGCTTCAAAAGTTAGAGTATCCACGACCACAAAACCATCATCACGTGCCAAATTACAAAGGATTGTGACGTAAGCAGTAAAAATTCTGTTCCATTCGCTTGAGTGTTGACAAACGTATAATAAGTTTGGTGGTTCGCTACGCGACCAAAATCTTATCGTCAAATCGTATGCCGTTTACCCGCGGCGATTAACGGCCTTCCCAAGCCAGGAGAATCATTCGAAATTTAAAAATCTAATCCCAAATTGACATGTGTTCCAGTCTTTGCAGCTCGTTATATTTTGATGCGAGCGAGAGGCTATGTGAGTAATGTCAAATCAAGCTTATATTTTTAAGTGTCGAATGGCACTCCCGTATCTTGGGCTGCAATAATCGTATCGTTTTGTGATGGGGAAGTCATAAAAATGTTTTTGAGACGGATATAAGCGGAGTATTAGGAACGTACGATAACGCCGTTATGCTAAGTGTTATTGGATATTTCTGTATGTTTATAATTGTGTAATACAATTCAGATTTGTGAGATGAATTATACAAATTTTTAAACTTATAGCTCAAGATTAAATACTGTCTGAATTAATGTGCCTAATTGCTCGTTATAAACGTGACACCCTTGGTATATTGAAATCCAGAATTAGAAAGACTAAACTGATAGCAGTTGTAGAATATATTGCATAGATTTGTCTGTATTTTTTTGCTATTTATTAAAATATCTAACCATAATACCTAAACGCAGATGTTTACGTTAATTTTGGGCCATAGTTGGGCGCTTTTCGATTACAGCTGTGGGGTTATAGGGTATGGAGCCACGTAATAGTATTTTATGCAACCGTTGCCTAAGAAGGGTCAAAAAAGGCGAGTGGCGTGGGTTACAATGTGAGCCGGAACCGCAGGCGTAGGCGAACATTGCAAAGGAAGCCACGACAATTTTTTGACCTACTTATACAACGTTGCATACAATACTTTTTCTAAGACTACTGACTTAGAAATAAAATGATAAATTTATTTTACAATCGCGGAATGAATAACATTGTCTATTATGAACTTTATTTTTGCTTGACGTTCACTAGATGGTGAAGTGAAGAAGTTTTGTTTTGGCAGCAATACACTTAGTTTGAAAACTGTATTTATTTGGATTATGGTATGGCTCAAGTGCTGTTGTTATGAACTTATGAGGAATAAACAATTTAAAAATGACAGATAACTATTGAGGAGTAGAAAAATAGATTTTACTTTACAACTGCCAGTATGACCAAGTATGCCAGTACAAGGAGTGTACAGGTTTTTAAAGGGTCGGCAACGCGCCTGTAATGCCTCTGGTGTTGCAGGCGTCCATAGGCTACGGTGACTGCTTACCATCAGGCGGGCCGTATGCTTGTTTGCCACCGTCGTGGTATAAAAAAAAATTACCTTTTAAGGAGTAGAGGTCGATTCCAATGTAATAATTTGTTATGTTCTTGAATAGGTTTTGATACGACGTTGACGATAGTCTTGGTGATTGGCGCGCATCTTACTCACGACTACTTTCTTTACTCTTTACTTGCACGAAAATAACATCAAACCCGTAACAACTTCTTCTTTCAATTTTTTTTTCTTTTTTTTTTAAATTTAAACCGGTCTCAGAATATAAGTGTATCTTTCTTAGAGATCACTCCAAAAAAAAAAAACAAAAATCGTTCATAACTAGTATGACGTTAGCCATGACACGCATTTACTCGTCACTTAGTAAACGCCCAAAAATCCCGCAGCGCAATTTACCAAATCGCCCTAAAGAAAGACCTAAACTCCCAAGGCTTTTAGCCCTTATCGCGGCAATCTGGCTGGCCCAGGATTTGCCTTCTCGACCGTGTCTGGCGAAGCACACGGCTATATTCTGAACGCTTACGAGGCCTTGTGCTTGCACTTGACCAGTAGGTACAAAAATATTGTCGCAGTGAACTGTTTAACAATCTAGTCTTCTTTTAAGTTACGTCTATAGGGTTATACTGTCTGCCTTGCATTTCAGGGGGAAAAATTTAATGACATGTGGGGGGTTCCTCTTCTTCTTCCTCGCATTATTCCGGCATTTTGCCACGGCTCGTCGCGGAGCCTGGGGTCCGCTTGACAACTAATCTCAAAATTTGGCGTAGGCACTAATTTTTACGAAAGCGACTGCCATCTGACCCTCCAACCCAGAGGGTAAACTAGGCCCTGTTGGGATTAGTCCGGTTTCCTCACGATGTTTTCCTTCACCGAAAAGCGACTGGTAAATATCAAATGATATTTCGTACATAAGTTCCGAAAAACTCATTGGTACGAGACGGGGTTCGAACCCGCGACCTCCGGATTGCAAGTCGCACGCTGCTCTTACCGCTAGACCACCAGCACTTCTTCGCTTGGGGGGTTATATCGATGCTTCAGCTATCAGTTTATCGATATCCCCTACCTGTCATAAAACTTCTTCGGCCCGATTCGAACTAAGCTCTAGGTACGATATGGATCGGATAGGATATGTCAGTGTCAAAAGTGATGTTGTTGTTTGAAGAAACGTCACTTTTGGCTGACATATCCGATCCATAACATATCTAGACGTAATATTTGACGTATCTTAAAGTTCGAATCGAGCTGTTTGTCCCTATAGATCCGATGTCTGTATGGAATTGAGGATATGATGTTCTTCTACGTGACAGCGTGATAAAACGGTTTCTGTCACTTTTTATGCCGCGGTGTTTAAAAGTGACAGTTATTTAGTCACGTGGATGATTATTAATTCTGATCACCTCTAGACGGCTAAAATTTATATTTAAAACTGACATTTTATGTATGTCGTTCCAAATATTATATAATGTCATCCAGTCAGCCAGTCAGTTGTTGTCCTTATGTTTACATGAACACCCACACTGGGTTATAGTGAAAAGCCACTATGAAGTTAATACTGACAGTTATGATTTGACCCTTATATTTACGAAGCTAAGACCTACCGTTTAATCGAAATGGTTAGAGTCATATATATATATGGGTCAATTCATAACTGTCAGGATTGACTTCTTAGCTGCGTTTCACTATAGCAATGTGAATAGTAGCCAAAGTAATTAGGTTAATTTGTGTCTGTGCCAGCCGCCAGCTATTGGCAGGTGAGTGTTTGCTATTGCTCGAGCCCGGGTGTCTTACTTTGAACATTTCCTTTTGGGAAAATATTCTCCTTACTACTTGTATTTCTCGACAGGAAAAGTGATGGGCATTTTATACCATGTCATGTTAATAGAAATAAACACCACTTTAAAATTAGCAGTGAAAATATTGGTCTTAACGGCCTTTTCAAGATATTTTCGATTCGATTAACTATCAAGCGAATATAATGTACCAACGTTTAACTTATTTAGCAATGACATTCATTTGAACTTCAATTAGCTACCAATACTAATAGGTTAGATAATTACAAAGTTTGCTAGATAGAAAATGGAATTAAAAATTTCACGAATCAGCCAGGCAAAATGTCTGTGCTAGGCTTATATACTATTGTACCTATAGAATTCCTCCACAGGCGAAATAGCCTACCAATTTTAAACGTGAAACTTTGATTCTTCTTGTTGTTCGATCGAAAAACTGCAGACAATGGGGAACTAAAAGTAATGGGACGAAGTTAGGAGACTCTTGGCGGAAAAATCCCTGATACTTATTGTATATTTTAAGCCAATTTGTCTCTTATACTTCTTTCTGAGCAAATACTTTCAATATTGGATTATATGATTTTAAATCTAAGAAATGCCAACTGGGATTAAAGATCGACTTAGGTAGCAATAACAAATCAGAACACTAATAATTTGTTTTATTGTAAATAACAAATAGAAACCTTTAACAGATAAAGTATATTGTGTTATTTTTGTCAAACCTCAGCCATATAAACTCAAAGTTTCTATATTATTTCTTAGAGTGCTTGGAATAAATCGTATTATTCAGAAGTTTTTAGTTTTACGAACACATCAGAAGAGAGATATAATCTTACCGCATTTGAATTTAGGGCCGGTACAGACGGACTACAACTCGACTGCAACTTGTATGGGAACTGCACGTCGTCGTTGCAGTTGGAGTGCAGTCGGCATGCAGTTCCCATACAAGTTGCAGTCGAGTTGCAGTCCGTCTGTACCGGCCCTTAGTTGCCTAAATATAACTAGACACACTCCTGAATGAAAGACTGAATTTATTTATTAAACATGTTCTGAATAAACTCAACATTAGATATTGGGTTTGTATTTTGTGTCGATACACTTTTAGACAAAAATAAATTCATAAATATGCCGTGGTCTATATTAGTAAACTACTCAAATCTAGGCCGGTCAAACACGAAAACAGTTAAACGAGTTTCTGGACCTAGTGACTAGTTTTATAGTTTGTTTGATTGTTCCTAGTTTTGTTTTCGTATATTGTGTAAACCAAAAATATAGATGTAAGAACTAGATATAAGTGAAAATATTTGTACACCGCCTTCACGGTAGAATATGAAAGAACTTGCAATAATTGTAATTAAACATCAAATCAATGTTGTACCATATTCTGACAAATAAATACATTTCAATTTCAACACAATTGTAATTACAAAGTTTCGGGTGTTCTTTAGACCAGGTGGCCGATTCAACAATACATTTTGTTGTAAATATGATATCTTAGAGCGTTTCTTTTTTTTGTGCCACAAAATAAAGAAACTTTTTTGCCACTTTTGTATTATTAGTAGTCAGGATCGCGAGCCCTTTTCATCCTTATAGGAGAAAAAAAATGTCCCAAAATTTCTATAAAATTTCAAATTTACCTTTTTGTTACCACCTACAAAGTTTATGGGGAAATATTAACACAGTAGGAAAAAACCCATGGACATTTCTTTATTCCATTAGGACCGAAATAGCTTGTAATTCTGAGCAGAAAAAAACAGCCAAGTGCGAGTCGGACTCGCCCATGAAGGGTTCCGTACCATTTATGACGTATTAAAAAAAACTACATACTAGATCTGGTTCAAACCAATTTTCGGTGGAAGTTTGCATGGTAATGTATATCATATATTTTTTTTAGATTTTTCATTCTGTTATTTTAGAAGTTACAGGGGGGGGGGCACATTTTTTCACTTTGGAAGTGTCTCTCGCGCAAACTATTCAGTTTAGAAAAAAATGATATTAGAAACCTAAATATCATTTTTGAAGACCTATCCATAGATACCCCACACGTATGAGTTTGATGATTTTTTTTTTTTAATTTTAAGACGTATTAAAAAAACTACTTACTAGATCTCATTCGAACCAATTTTCGGTGGAAGTTTGCATGGCAATGTATATCATATATTTTTTTTAGATTTTTCATTCTGTTATTTTAGAAGTTACGGGGGGGGACACACTTTTTACCACTTTGGAAGTGTCTCTCGCGCAAACTATTCAGTTTAGAAAAAAATGATATTAAAAACCTCAATATCATTTTTAAAGACCTATCCATAGATACGTATGGGTTTGATGAAAAAAGATTTTTTGAGTTTCAGTTCTAAGTATGGGGAACCCCCAACATTTATTGTTTTTTTTTCTATTTTTGTGTAAACATCATAATGCGGTTCATAGAATACATCTACATACCAAGTTTGAACAGTATAGCTTTTATAGTTTCGGAAAAAAGTGGCTGTGACAGAATCGGACAGACAGACGGACATGACGAATCTATAAGGGTTCCGTTTTTTGCCATTTGGCTACGGAACCCTAAAAACACAAAAATTATGAAAAAATACAAAATTAGTGAAAGAGGTAATATTTTAAGAAACACTCCTTAATGATAATGATGTCATTATGTTATTATTCGGGAATTCATTTTTGTCGTGCTTGTTTGTAAATGTATTGGCTCAAGCGGAACGATCATTTTGACAACAAAATTTACTTTTGAACTGGCTTCCAGGGCAACATACCACCCCCGAGGTTTTGCGCTATATATCGGTATGGCTTTGATGTAGTACAGAACACACATGCAGAAAAGTTTTGTCAGTTGAAGCACTTACTTGAAAAAATAAGTCCCATTGTTGTATCCAAAGAAAGGCACTGTGTATGTCAGCATCCAGATGTTGCCGCCGCCGCAGTCATAGTACGGCTTGGACCACTTCCCGTCCTCATAGGTCACGGAGAGAATCTCGTCCGGCACGCGCGCCGTGTGCGCCGTGTCGTTGAACGTGTAGGTATTGAATCCTGTGAACGGGCCTTAATGAGAATGGAGAATTTGCTCATAACACCAAATTGTTGAATT
The DNA here is from genome assembly GCF_033807575.1 of Cydia pomonella. Lineage (NCBI taxonomy): Eukaryota > Metazoa > Arthropoda > Insecta > Lepidoptera > Tortricidae > Cydia > Cydia pomonella. The sequence goes on along the minus strand of NC_084708.1, from coordinate 20,433,034 downwards.
TTTTAGAGAGTTATTCAAACTTGATCTCCCGTCATGGGCCTAAAGACTAGAGTACATTATCGCGCCTAAGCTTATTGTAGACCTAGTTACCAATGTTTACAAAAAAAGATGACGTCATAACTAGAGGAGTTTTTTCCCTTTTTTGGTTCTACGGGTCAAATTGATTCAAATAGCCTAAAGATCAATCGTACTAATTTTCATACTTTTGACACCAAATGCAGCATTTTATTGAATCTCGGGGTGTACCGCTAGGACTATGGGCTATAGTTCCGATGTCCCTAAGCTGGCCCAATGCAGGTTAAACCATTTCAATATTAATGCATTTATAATTAATGCAGAAGCTAACAATAATTAATATTTAATTTCATAAATTTTCAGCATGCAAATTATATTCGACGAATTCCATTACCATTTTACGAGTAATTTCATCTTACAATTTACTTTCAATAATATCCTGAAGCCATGTCGTTCATTAGATATTTTTGTCTACTGTTTTTCCTGATCGTCGTTTGCTTGACGCTTACTCAATAAACCAGAAAATTATTATAGGTACGCGCGTACAGATAAGGAATTTTTAAACAGTATTTTTTTGTTGTTGTTGTATTTTGACGACCGTTCTGGCCTAGTAGCCCTGCCTATGAAGCCGATGGTCCCGGGTTCGAATCCCGGTAATGGTATTTATTTGTGTGATGAGCACTAATATTTAATCCTAAGTCATGGGTGTTTTCTATGTATTTAAGTATTTATATATTATATATATCGTTGTCTGAGTACCCACAACACAAGCCTTCTTGAGCTTAGTCAATCTGTGTAGGAATGTTCTATAATATTTATTTATTTTTATTTATTATGTTCCGTGGTATTTCCGCTTATTTAACTCAATGTTCTTCTGCTATGGTATTTATTTATTCTTTTTATTTATTTTTTCCTGAGTGCTTAAATAGACTCTCTATCTGCAAGGCATAGTGCTCGAAGAAATGGACTCATAAAGGAAATAGACCGGGCACCGGACAGCTAGCTAGATAATTGGTGAAAATAGGTTTAGTAGGGTGACCACGCTTTCATGTCCATGCGGGGACATTTTAGATTCCAATGTCCCAGTTATATACGGGTCAAACATTATCATGAATTAGTATTTAGTACATTACTTAAAAAGAATGACATCTAGGATTGGAAAGAAGGAATAACGGCAAGTAATTAAAATAATTTATTGCGATGAGAAAACCTTTAACAGAGGTTATAAAGACAAAATGATCACTTATTGTATTTAAAAGTCAATACAATACAAATTCTCTTCATTGCACAACCTCAGAAGAAATGTTCATGGAAACATACATAATACATGCAAATAGAAGTAAAAAACTGGCGGCCTTATCGGTAAAGAGCGATCTCTTCCAGACAACCTAAATTAAAACTATATAGCATACATTATAACTTTCAAAACAGATTTATAATAACAAGCGCCTACACAAATTGTTATAGTTGCATTGGGCACTGTAAATATAGGTATATCAACAACAACAACATGCCCGCTAACGTAATATGCACGATGGGCCTTTTCTTCGAGCACGATAAATTACGGACATTGATAATGCCTACACAGAGATCTGGCTGACATTACCGCCATAATAGCTAAGATTCGGTTAGTTTTAACATGAATCGGCAAAATTTAACTATGTTCTTGTATTGCTGGTACTTGTACCTAATCGTAACCTCCAGTAGAAAATGGAGGCACTGTTAGTCTATAACATGCTGTCACATAAATAACTTAAGTAAAAAAAAACCGTAAGATGTCCCTATGGAACTAGATTATTTTTATTAATATCATCTAGACGACTTTTTGAAAATTTGTAAGCACTCGAATATTTTTATTTATCATTTGTTATAATAGTACGTGGCATTAAAAGAGACCGAAAATTTGTAATAGATATTAAGATAGTTTTGGGACTAAAATACATTTTGGACATGACCCCAAAATGTATTTTAGTCCCAAAACTATCTTACGTTACACGAAATCGCTTGGTCACCCCACGCCAGATTGATCGAGATTGAACGAAATTAAGTGGCTGGAATGGAGTGTGGCTATTTCGTATCCCAACACTGAACATTACTTAATATCTACAAGCAGTCTCCTTGAAATTATTGCATAATACCGCAAGCATACTTTTGACGCTGAAGTAATTATAAAGAAGAATCCAAGTCATTATCATAAATAATATATTGGTTCCGCTGCCGGGTAGCTAAAAAAAGTTGGTAATTCGAATCAATGTATAAAATGCTCAATGTCTACAAGCAATCTCCTAGTAATTATGGCATAATACCTCAAGTATACTTTTGACGCTAAAGTAATCATAAAGGAAAATCCAAATTATTATTAATTCGAATAATATATAAATATACCAATCACGAAACCTCTATTGAACAGTAAATTAACCCCGAGGCCAGCCCCTGAAAGTAGTTAGCAATTTTGAAGTAAGATACGATGCCTCTATTTAACGTAACCTCTACATCTAACCTTCGAGACTTCAACTTGTTTCAATTGGTTCCTGGTGCTCCATCGCCTCTTCACAGTTGAAATTAAACGATCAATACAGGCTACTGTACTATTGTACCCGGATTATAATTATATTGGGTCCGAAAGAGGTGTTTTTACAATGAATTATTCAATTCAATTCAATTATTTTCAGAACACGTGTACGTTCCATAGCATGGTTCGTAACAAAATAATTAAGAAATTATAAGCTAATGTTAGTATTTTTAAAATGATAATGAATAACAAAGAATAATAAAGAAATCTACAAATAAAAGAGGGAAGTATAGCACGTGATCGTCCATACAAAAAGAGAAAATATTTTTCCACTTCTAAATATTTTCTATTTTCTATGATATTTTAGTATGTTAGGTATGACTCTGGTTCCTTGGAAGCTGGGACGGCCTTTAGTTTGGGATTGGGATGCCACATGTGAAGATACCCTTGCACCATCCCACCTTCCAGGGACCTCTATCAAGGCCGGAACGGGCGCCGAAGCAGCCGAGCGCCTCAAACGGCGCAAATATGCATCCATTGATTCTGGTTGCATGTTTGAGCCGTTTGGGGTGAAGACCCTCGGGCACTGAGGACCCGGAGCCCATTGTATATTTAGAGAGCTGGTAAAGCGACTCATTGATGCTACGGGTGACCAGAGGGCTGGTTCTTTCCTTGCCCAGCAAATAGGCATCGCCATACAGCGCGGTAATGCCACCAGCCTTCTGGGCACCCTACCATCGGGCGACGAGCTAGCCCCCATTTTTTATTTGTAAATATATGTATTTAGATATGTTTCTTTACTTTAGTTATATTATTTTTTATATGTTATGCGTTTCAATAAGTTAGTTTAGATATATTATATTAAAAATGTTATATTTTATTTTAATTACTGAATAAAAATACATATGTTAGGTAGTGACACAATGAAAAACTAGGTTTAAGGTTTTCCTTTTTTTCAAAATTTGCAAAACAAAAGAAGAATCTTTCAAGTAAGCGAAACCTATAACCCTAGAATAAATAATGCTGAAGCGATCGACATCAAAATCAAAGTGAATTGTTAAGATATAGTAAGTGGAAACAGTTTTCTCCCGAAATGGAATTCCATAGAAAAAGTACCGTTATTTCGTTAGGATCGCAAAGCTATTTTTCCTTCTTACGCTTTCATACACAAAAATACTCATAAACTGCTGTGGTGGCATAGCTAAATATGTAATAAGATTAAATACCCACAAATTTAATATTCCCCTATATGCTTACGTAAACAGCACCCGTTACGAGCAACTGTGATGATAATAAACATACATTTTCGTGATTCATATTATAATATACAGCGTCTATTTTTGATACGACCGCATATTCTAAGGGTAGTTATTTTAGGCCCAAATGAATTAATTAACTTTCATTTGTGTTACTAAAATATTACGACTTTTATTTTGCCTTATACAATAATTTTGCACGTTTTATATAATTAATAATGAATTAGTGAGGCGATACTGTCACAAAAAAATACAAAAATGAAATGCAATTTGTTAGTTATGAATAAATTTTCTTTTAAATCGTTTTTATGGCACTGAAGAAACCTACGCCTTGATTCAATTTGCGATCTTATGTAAAACACACTCTGTATATTCGTAAAACTTCTGTTGTTATAAAATAATTAATTAATAACAAAACCTTTATACCTATTTGTTTGTGACTTTCTACTTCTTTGAAGTATTTTCTCAATATATAAATTCGTCTAGATTAGGTAGGTATCTACAACGATTTATAAAATAGTTTAGTGTGAAAATAGTATTATGCAACTGTTGTTTAACAGAGGTCACAAAAGGCGAGTTTAAGTAAGTTTTTATTCGGCAACCACAATAACCACATTCATGAAGTAGCAAAGAATGGAGGGTACGGGCGGAAAAATGAATAAATGATATTTAAAAAAAAACTTGTCTATGGTTCACTTATATGTCAGAAATGAAATTTAAAATAAGGTTGGCAACAATGTATTTCATACAATATTTTTTAAGTGGTCATTACACGAAATATCGGGAGTAGAAAAAAATCTAAATGAGTGGCGATATTATAAAACACTAACAAATCAGACCGTTCTACAATGACACGATTTACTAATTACTTTTCCCTAAGTAAGTTCAGTCGAGTTCCAAATATATTTTTTTTCTACTCCAGCACTTCTATTTGTCAATTAAATGACAGCCAGTGATATTTAAATCAACTTATTAGCACTGCACATTATGAGTTCTAAGTATCTACATAATGTTAAGTAGGTACTTTTACGTTTTTGTTTTACCTATGTGTACCGTAGCCGTCCGAATATATTATAATGACCCTTCTTAGTATAAACTTACTTATACCTTTTTCTAACCTTTTGGCCTTTTTCACGCAAAATGTAAAGATTAAGTTTTTAAGCTTTCTAGATACCCATTAAGGGCTATAAGTAGGTAATGTTAAAAGAAATTCAAATAAGTTTATCACTTAAATATATTTTCGATACTTTGTCAAAATTTATTGCAGCTTTCTACGCACTGTAAACAACTACTGATCGATTTTGTTTTACAACCTTCCAAACATAAATACTACACAATTTTAAGTTAAAAACTAAAATAAGTAATAAAACGTAAACGTTAAGCCCGTTTAAATCACCCAAAAATTAATTTATTTCGTCAAACCTCAAACTAAAAATTTTGAAGTTTAGTGTCACGTCAAATAAATATATTTTAACTACTACCACCTTATATTAGTATGAATGAATTTACCTCTAGCTCACAACATCCAGACCTGGTACCACCATGATGGTGTACGGCTTGATATCGCTGTTGAAGTGCGGAATCGATTACGCACGTTACATGTTTTAAAATCAGTGGATTGCCAGATTTGGCCTTGTGGTCCCCTGTTCGTTCGATCGAAGAAAACCGTTTTATAAAAAGAATCGAGAACTCATGAAGAAATTTAATAAAATCAAGCGCTGTAATCGGCAAAACACTTCACATTTCAAATGTTACTATGACATTTCTGTTTGTATCATTCTTGTCATTGATAATGTTAATATGGTAAACCAATAACACAGAGGGTTATACAAAATGATGAAATTGTGTTTTTTTTACCGACGGTAAAAGTTACTGAATTTCGATAAATCAGGTACCGATATCATATTTATTATCGAACAATTATGTGGTATATTTCTTTTCCTTACGTTTGGTTACATACTATAGCCACAATTTTGTAAAAACTACACATACATTATCTAATATGAACCCAGGAATTTACAACACACCTACACTTACTGTTTTTTTTTTCGGTGCATAATATTTTTACAGAAGAAACGCACAAGAACGACTATTTTCTAACAAATTTGATTTTGACAATTAAAACGTCAAAGGAATTTGCTTTGATACATCTTTTTTGCGTTCGGAAATCGGTCACTTTACGAGTATAAACTATACATAAATAATATTTAGTGGTCTTTGAAATAACTCTGCTCGTCAAAAAACCTTTTTTTGTCGTCGCTATGAGTTGAGACCTGGTTAAGGATTAATTTCATAAACTGTTTCGTTTCACATAACACAATAATTACAACCACTAGCAGTACATTATCATGTCTAATAAGAAAAAAATCTATCCGCCGATTTGGGTAGATTCGGGTAAACACCCACAACCCATCTCTAGCAGTAGGGCATATAGCTTCCAAACCGGAAGACATAGATTGTATTATTGGCTTGAGTCTCTTAGTGCTTATGCATGTGTGCAATAAGTATCAATTTCTATTTATCAGTTTCTTATTAGTGATCTTGGTAATATTGCGAATAAATTCAAAAGGGTAAAATATGATCTCAATCCGTCTCGGGCTTGGAAAGGGACTATAGCCCAAAACTCTTTTCTAAGAGACCCATGCCCAGCAATGGGATGTTAATACAATGGGTGATGATAATGATATTGTAAAAACCCGACTGATTAGAAACTTTATACCTAGATAGACAGAAAATCAAAGAAACGTCATAAAATAATTTCTTAATGCTAGACTTAACATAAAAGAAACTTGATTGAATATGACCATGATTAGGTAAGATTTTCAAGTTTGTTTTAAAACTTATCATACAGTATTATATATTATAATGAAAATTCCTTTGTTGCTTAAAGAAATTAGCATTCATTCGTTCGTCTCTTGTGTTTTAAGCATGATCATAAAAAAGCTTTATGTGAGACATTTTGACGACCGGTCTGGCTTAGTGGGTAGTGACCCTGCCTATGAAGCCGATGGTCCCGGGTTCAAATCCTGTTAAGGGCATTTATTCGTGTGATGAGCTTGGATATTTGTTCCTGAGTCATGGTGCTATATATGTATTTATAAATATTTATATATTATATATATCGTTGTCTACGTACCCTCAACACAAGCCTTATTGAGCTTACTGTGGGATTTAGTCAATTTGTGTTAATTATGTCCTATAATATTTATTTATTATTATTATTTATTAAGACATGGTGTTTGTGTGTGTATCGCATTGTCGGTCGCCAATAAAGACGATATTGAACTTGCATCACTATGCTAGCTAGTAGTAATTTATTGACTATGGATAATTTGGGAGGTGTATTATTAATGAAAATTAATCATTACACAATATATTTACAAAGCGTGAAGTTATATTACGATTGACTGGCATGAAAGTTATTGAACTGCAACTGCAAATTCTAATATAATCATATACTTAGTAAGACAAAAGTGAAATGGGCCTCTGATATTCAAACCAGAGTCTACAGTATTTGCGACTGATGTCATAACCCGTTAAAACAACCGTGAACCGACCTACTAGGGTACTAAATCCTGTACACATGTTAGTATGCCTTTGTATAAAATGATGGTTATAGAAAGTTATACCTAGTTCGTGTTACCCACGATGACGCAGATTAGTCAAATCTAACCTTTAATAACATGACATTACGAGTTACTACAATAAAGCAAAGATTTAAATACGTAAAGAATTCAAATCACGAGCTAATGAAACATAATCGTAACAACTCACCTCTGCGAAACTGATTGTAGTTGCGTATTACACGCTCAGCATTTTTGCGAGCAATGTAAAACCACTCGGACGTGTTGCTCAAATATTTGTACTCCACGGCTAAGTCTTTAGCCAATATCGGCCCCTCCGGCAATCGGTACGCGAAGGGACAAAAAAGCTGGTAATCCTTATACTGAAACTGATCGTAGCAGTTCCCCGCAGCAAAAATATCATCATCAAACTCCACCATAGAAAATACACTAGCATGCAGCAAGTATTCATTGTGCATCACTGACGGACCAGCATATTTCCACAATCTGGTCAGCATGTTTGCTCTATTTACAGCCACGTCGGCTTCTATCCTAAATCTTTCTTGAGCATATCTATCTACAACTCCTTCGCCTAAATTCAAATCAGTCCCCGCTGTACAGTTTTCTCCCAGCAAATGCTGTGTTTCTATTAACCTTAGGAATCTAGTAACAACATCTTCATGAACAGGCCTAGATATTGTGATGTTTTCTACATCTACAGTTTCATTGATTACTGTATTCACGTTTTCGGGGGTGTCTATCTTTTGGGTATCATTGTCGTAGCTATGTTCTAGGTTCAACAAGTGTCCTGCCAGGGTTACGTCTGAGGGTTTGGTGAAGTGGGCGGAAGAATAGTTTCCGAAGAACTTTTGGAACTGGTTGGAGTCTTTGATGGCGCCGTCATCGCTGTCCGCGCCGTACGGTCTGAGGGCGGATACTATCGGGTCTTCCCCAGATTTGTCGATGCTTTCTGTAACAAAGAAAATATTCTTCATTAACATCCTTAAACGTAGAACTATAAATGTGTTGAAATTGTATCTTGTAATTCTGTTACATGTTCATTTGCATGTTCATATTTTTCAAATTATGTAACTGTTATAAGATAATCCAATACCTACACTTGTTACAAAATATTAAGGCAAAAATGATAACAAAAATAAACGCAATATCATGTCATTTTTCAAATAATAAATGCTTCGTTCAAACTTTTGTAAACTCCCAAGAAATTTAATCTCGGCGACTTATTTCGTTTTGACATACATTGATTAACCTACTTTCAAATTCAATTCATCATTCAAGTTCCTGGCAACTTTGTTTTGCAGTTTAACATTATGGTCCGTTTTTAAGCTACCGTATTATTTGAGAAAGCATTCTCTTAAACTTATAATCAGTGGCTTCTGATCCTTACGCCGAATTGCCCAATCAAACCATAGGGGTATAGTTGGTTTCATTCACGATGACGCGCAGATTTGTCAAATCTAACCTTTAATAACATAATAATACGAGTCCAGGCACGCGTCATCGTGAATGACACGATCAATAACCATTTAAACAAACGCCAACTTAATGATCATAGTCATATCACTATGGTAACCTGCCGGAATTACGCGTCATGAAATAATAAACAAAACCTAGTAAAACAGCAACTAATAAAATAACAATGCCCAATTTAATCAAAATAACGACATCGTTTTATCACTACCTGCTTGTAGCTTTACCTCCAAAGAAACCTCATCTTTATTAAAATGTGAAAATTCTCCTCCATCGGTACGGATGGTGATTCTTGTAAAGACGTTTTTCACGTAAAGGGGATTCAGCTGTCGTTGGGTCGGGTGTGTAAAATCTTTGCAATCCCCCTATAAAGGAGGATTTTGTTTATGAGGACAACAAATAGAGCAATCGCGACTTTCATTACAAGCGGGAGGCTGCGAATTGATAGCTACGGTTATTTATGGCAAGTAATTTTGCTATCTATGTGTTCTCAATGTTGCGAAAACGCGTGAAAGTTGAGTGCGGCAGCAAACCAGGATAACATGACCTAATGATCTTTAAAACAATACACAAGAAGGAAAATACATATTTTTTTTTTCATGTGACAGGCGTAGGCGTTAGAGGAAATACCTGCATATGTATTATATTAAAATCTTATTTTGAGGGATAGTGGACGGCTTTTCCCCATCCTCACTTTCCCCCTCTGTGTTGTGTATTTATCGCAGCTATTTATTTGCTTTTCGATTTATAATATGTATTTAAATTAGATATTTGCCTCTGTGTTGGAGAGATGCAGCGTGTAATCAAACAGCACTCATTGCAACTGGTCTGCCTCGAGTCCGTGACTCGCCAATGTTTGATATGCAAATGTAATGTCCCCTGAACACAGTTGCTACTGGGTGCCAGATGCTGCGATTCAATAAGGAATCGGTCATGAACGGGATCTCTTTAAACACAATCTGGTTTTTGTTTTTCTATCTTTGCGTTACACAAGCGATATGTTTAGGTTTTGAGGTCAGTTAAACGCATGTGACATACGGTAAATGTTTACCATCAAGCGTGTAGTATGCTCATCTACATAATTCTGAAACCATTAAGTAATAACACTCGTTCAGTACCCCTAGTGTAAATTTTATCGACATCATAACGTGACGAACGCGTTTGCGTTAAGTCTCATTTTGTATAGGATTTTGAGTTTCCAAAACGTCCCGCTTGGCGCGCTCTTTCTAAATCCAATACAAAATGAGACTAAACGCAAACGCGTACGTCACGTTTCAAAATCGAATTTATTTACACTAGGGGTACAGAACTTCATTGTAGAAAATGTAATCGAAAATACCATAAAATACCACTCATATCTCGCCTTAAAGACACCCATCTAAAGTCTATGAGTACGAGTACGTATTGTTTACTTAACAACACCAACATCAAATATTATTATCATAAAAAGTTGTTTTTACTTATAAACACGTGGTTAAGTACATAAAGCTTGAACACAAGGTCTAAGAATGCGATATGTCACCCCGCTTGCCTCCCACACCTCGGTGCGAGATACCTAACCACAGCGCACGCCCCGCTTCCTTCGTTCAAATTATAGGATTAGCTTTAAGTAAATGGCATTTAATTCTAACGACAAATTCTAAGCTTGTCTAAATCTAAACATACCTAACTCTAATTCAGTAATATGTCGGGATGTGTATGTCCCAATCACGCACCTACACTCGCCGCAAACAATCAAGTATTTAGCAACTAAAGTAAGTTTCTACTTCATATCTATACCAACCATAGACTACTGCCCACAGAATCCGCTTTAAGAAGCGTTTTGACCTACGATATCACTACACGTGTTTAGAATTAGAAACTCAAGACACTAACAGAAGTTAACGTGTATTTCGTAAGATTACCGCACACAGAGCGACTCGAATTGTCGACTGCCAGTGTATTTCGGATCGGCTTGACTCCTTGGCGCTGCGTAGAGATGTGGCCTCGCTCTGCATTTTCTATCGCATGTACAACGGGGTGTGTTCCGAGGAATTGTTCGGATTAATCCCTGCCGCTTCTTTTCGCCATCGCCCTACGCGACAACATTTCCTCCTCCTCCTCAACTGTGCGTTTTTCCAGGAACTTTCTGCCTCGCACAGCTAAACTGTGGAATGGACTGTCGCCTGCGGTATTTCCGGACCGATACGACCTACAAACCTTCAAGAAAAGAGCGTACTCCCATCTTAAAGGCCGGCAACGCACTTACAACCCCTCTGGTGTTGCAGGTGTCCATGGGCGGCGGTAATCGCTTACCATCAGGTGATCCGTCTGCTCGTTTGCCTCCTCTACCATAAAAAAAACACAGACCAACCACATCATTATACCTAGTTTCAATCTTATTATTTTTAGGTTTTTTTTTATTGCTATTTAGATTATTATATTTTTACATTTAACAAATTTAAACTGCTGTTAGCCTGTTTATCCTAAGAGCCCTATGGCAGTAGTCATTTGTGAGCGTATAAAGATACTGGGTTTTTTTTGAAAAGACGTTACGTTCGCGTCGCGTCGATCTCTCGCTACGCACTCGCCTCGCTTTCAAATCGCTCGCAAATCGATAGGGCGATAGGTCCCTAATTCTGGATAAAGATATAGGTACATTAGTCAATCGGTATTCAATTGTCTCTAAAACTAATTTCATCCTAAGTAAAACCAGTTTTTCCATCAAACAACCACAATACAATACAATTTTAGTGGCGATTTTAGGGATTTTATATAAATAAATAAATAACGGGACATTAAAAAAGACTAAAACAACATTATAGGATATAATAACTACACGAATCGACTTAGCATCACAGTAAGCTACAATAAAACGTAGACAACGATATATACATATAACCAATTAGGCCGGACAAGTCGTTAAAAGCCAATATGAGAGCACGAAGTGAGCTGGCTCCATCTAGTAGATGTTACAAGATTTGCAGAATAAACATACATATTGTAGGTAGTTTCACGAGACAGTTACGCAAACTAATGGACAAGTCACACAAATTGATTACGCCCAGTAACTCGCACTAAGTCGGCTTTTAAGGGTTCCGTGCCCAAAATATAAAATATTGTTCGTCTATTAAGAGTTTTAGATTTTGTATAGAGTTTGGTTTACGCTCCTAAATCTCATAATAATCATAATAAAGAAAAACTAGCATATGTATTGTGTTACAGTAAGATTGTTAACCAAGCAATAGTTAAACACTCTTCTTTTAATTTCGAATACGAGGAAAGTAAAATCCAGGTGTATTTATAAAAATATGACTAAATATAAACTTATATGGTATTGCATTCTAATGAACAGTTTAGGTAAAAGTATCGTTATTTATGAAATGGGGAAAAATACAAAATGGAAATTGTACAGTAAACCATTTATAATCATTTGAAATATGGTAAAAAAAGAAAGTGGCTTATAAAAGAAGAAAAAATACGTACTTCGAAAGAAAAATGGTCTAGAGCAGAAACGTATCACTTTCTGCACAGTTCATAGAACAACAATGACCCACTTTCAGTTCTTGTTAACACCATTATATTTAAGTATAACATAGAACGTAGAAATAATTTGATTCAATAACAAGCTCTTTTTAGACCGTGTTCCGTACGAGTACCCGTTCGCTAACAAAACCAAATAAGACAGACGGTGAATGACGCTTACGTTTTCCTTATATCGACGTAAGCTCGTTCTGATGTATTGAAGATTATAGGTCCATGCTGTTAATCCAAATGGAGTAGTAAGGGAAAATCAGGCGTTTATAGATTAGATACGGGGATAGATCGATACAGGTAAGACTGGTCTGAGTAAGGCTTCGGTCGTTCTGACCCGCGGGCGGCGGGCAGGGGCTAGTTTCTGTTTCTGTTCTAATTATCAATTAATGTTCGGCCAATACTGTAGGAGGCCCGTCGCAGTGCGTGCAACGTCCACCTGCCGGACGGACGAGAACGACCGCTCCGGAACATTTACGAACACTCCATACACACGCAGCGGGCGGCGGGCAGCGGTGTCTGTATGGTATGTTCACCGGGCCCAAAGTGTGGCTAGCTGTCACATTGGATTTATTTACACATTGATAAGTGTTTATTACCTTTAATAAACATACCACTAAACTCAAGTAGCAGGTAGCAACTGTATGAACTCGAAATTAAGACTTATCTACGTTTATACTGGCCCCAATGTAACTTATCTGTATTGATCTTATACGTTTTTCTAAGGACACACGAAGCCTGTGTTTTAACATTAAACTCCATTAAAAGGTTTTCAGGAACACTTAAATACCTAAAAATATTCGAAAATATTACTTAGGACAAATAAAGATTGCAATTCTTTAGGTCACTTGTACCCAGTACTCAATTTGCTGATATAATTCCGATAAGTTTACGTCGATTCCTAAACGTCTGTCAAATCTAGCAGTTTATAATTGTTTGTTCGTTTGTCCCTATACGTCATTTTGAAAATTATTTAAGATTCACTTACACAGAACCACTTAAGACACGTTTAAGATTTTGGAAAGATCATTAAAAGTACGATAACTAAACGACATGTCAAAATTGACGTTTATTTTGATTCCGCTGTGATCCCAATAAGATCTATCTGCGATATTTCTAACGTCAAAGTGTCATTGATTGCCCGAATAGAACTGCTTCTGTCAATTATACGACACATACAAACTATATCTAAATGAAAAAATATCGTTAACGTATCTCATTCTTCGAATCGGACCGTAAGTTTTATGAATTAGTGGCTGCATCGTTAAAACACAATTGTTCGAAAGCATATACAAGTAAATAACAATATCACTTCTAAAACATCTCATCACAAATTACAAATACGAGCAAGCGCGTAAAATACATCAGCGTCGTTATTTGCCAAGCACCTTTCATTCATTTTCAGTGAACCCGAAGAATATAATTCCAAAAAAGGCTTTCATATGCTTGAAGAGGCAATATCTAAGACGTATATCCGACTTATTGCAATTTATATAACCTTTGCAAGCCAGCTTTATTGTTTTTCAAGGATCCCAAATGCAGAGAAAACTTAAATATAATATGAAATCCTAAATCTTTATTTCCGCAAGGCATGTATTTCCAGAGTTTTGTTGGTGTTGACAGATATGAAATGGGCTTAGAACAGGATTTATTGTTATGTGGTGGGTTGTTTTTGTGTGAGTGTAGTCACCTGATATTTAAGTTAATTTTACTTGGTAAGCAGAATTATCTTAATGTGTCTCCTTCGTTGTCGGCTAGAAGAGTGCTAAGGTAATAATAATAGGCTTACGGCATAACAATACAAGGCTCAAGTAAGTACATGTTAATATAATATTTATACAGGCTTTAGATTCCTAAAATAAACTGTATTTGTTATTTGATTATTGGTATTTAGGGGTTGATGTTCTGGTAAAAGTCGTTGTTTTTCAACCTAGTTAGTTCGCGGTGTACAGTCAGAATTTGAAAAAAAATATCGGACAAGTGCGAGTCGGACTCGCTCACTCAGGATTCCGTACTTTTTAGTATTTGTTGACGGATGGACGGACCGACAGCAGAGTCTTAGTTGGACAATGATATAATGGTATGGTGCTACTTTACCGCACTAGTGCGCAAATTAGCATATTACGTTACTGTGTCAAACATTTAAAGGGCCATATGTACTGTAAAACGTTGTACGATACATGTGCGAATAGATAATTCGCACTTGTATCGTAATGTACTATTACAGTACATATGGTGCTACTTTATAGCACTAGTGCGAAAATTAGCATATTACGTTACTGTGTCGAACATTTAAAGGGCCATATGTACTGTAAAATGTTGTACGATAGATGTGCGAATGGGTAATTCGCAACTCGTGTCGATTTAAAACACTCCCTTCGGTCGTGTTTTAATTTATCGCCACTCGTTTCGAATTTCCTATTTTTCGCACTTGTATCGTAATGTACTAATAAGAAATTATGTAAGTATAAGGTGTAAAACTCTTGAGCTTAATAAACGTAAGAATCTAACTTATCTTAGTAATAGGGACCCGTTTTACCCTTTGAGTACGGAACCCTAAAAAAGTCCTATAATAGTTATATATAACGATTAGGTACTATTTTAAAACAAAAAACTTTAGTACGGATTTTGGCTAATAAACCATAATCCATCATATATCATCGATTCAGTTAAGTTACGGCAGATATTTGTTCGCTAAGGCGCCCAAACAGTAAGCCTTATACAAGTTAGCTAAGCTCCTTTGTACACATAACCCGCTGTTTAACCCTTGACTCGGGCTGACGGCGGAGATTGTGGGCCTATCGAACAGGACTTCGAACATGTATTAACGTGTGTAGACATGGCATCAATTAGGGAACTGTTTACAAGTAAATATTATATTATAATGTTGAATTAAGTTAGCGTTTACGAAAAGTCTAGGCGACAAATAGAACCAAGTGACCAACCTATTTTTGTCTTGACCTAGAAATGATAGTAGCTGTGTGAGCTCTAGCCCTCACGAATCCATGGGAACCTCGGCAATCTTGAAAACAGTTCAAAATGAAATCGACTAAAAATCCATGTAATTGATCTGCTCACAAAATTTCATGTAAATCGGTCGAGAAATGACTATATATATATGGTGATATTTTAAATCAAATTTCCATAAAGAAAAATACCTACTGTATGTATTAAATTAATTTGTATTTTTTCTTATTTCATGTATGTTAATTATATTAAGATGTAATGTTTTGAAAAGATGTGTCCCGCCGAGTTTCTTGCCGTTGCTATATTGGACTACCTTCCTCCAATTGAGGGGTGATTTAAATCTTCTCGGGTCAGAGGTGTAGGGTTAGAGCCGGCGTAGCTTTATTCGACGTTATAGGTGCATTGTAATATGCCTACTTGAATAATACTACTCGATATCTTATCTAATGAGTCTTGTAAAGGAAAACAGCCGGAGATACAAAAGCATTTTTGACCAAGCTGACACCGCATCATTAAGTAAATGTAAAAATAGCTTAGAGCGCGTGCTTATTATAGATTGTGATAAACACTAATCCATGCTCTTATTTGCCACCGGCGTTATATAAAATAACGGGCGTGTAATGTAGTACGGTAGGCATTGCAAACAAGCCAGTATCATACCCTTTACTCAAAGATAAGGCCTAATATTAACCAGACAACCATCTCAAGTGCCAGATACCGCTAATCTATAAGAAAATCGGCTCCTTGTGGTGCCCGGGGCAAACATCGGCGAGGTTAAATAGAATAGAAATCTCACAAATTAATTGGTTCCGTGAAATCCTTTGACGCCGTTGAGTAACAAAATTATACAGTCTCATCTCGATAGAAACAAAACATGTATACCTACCAACGTACCTATTCCGAATATTAAGATTTTGGGGCCAGGAAAAATATCTAATAAAGCGTAAAATGTAAAAATGTTTAATTTGTAACAATACATTATTCCCTTTCAATCAAACTTTAAACGACGTTGTACTTGATTCTCGAGGATTTTTAGAAGTTTCTAAAAAACGTTCACATTTAAATTGAACTTGTGTTTCAAGGGTACTCGTAGTGTAGTGCTATGAGTGCTATGACACAATTGTCACTGTGTAGGTATATTCAGTTTCGCGTTAAATCATGCGTTTTGCTTGGCTGGGTTCTTTGTTCTGTTAGATATATATATCTCACTTTGTTCAGACAATTTTTTATTGTTTTCGATGTACTCTTAAATTGCTCCTACCACACAGTATAGATCGTGTCATTCACAAAGACTCGTGCCTTAACTATTATTATCATGTTATTAAAGGTTAGATTTGACAAATTTGCACGTCATCATGAATGACACCAACTATATCTGATAGATTGATATTGCAATATTAGCCTTTAATAATCAGTTTATAATTTTGCTATGCGGATAATTATAGGATGGTTTTATATTTTTGTTTAGTTTGATTTAAATATCAGTTCAAATTATTTTCACTTATAACATTTTCCCTGGCTCCAACCATCTAATCCGCTGAACCCACTGCCAACAAGTTTATTCTATTTTCCACAATTTCATTATTTCCATTCACTCGTGAAAGGACCATGAAATTCAAGCCAGTTTAATTAATATAATTACCGTTCTTTGACATCTGCCGGCGAATTTTGGAAATATAACAAGATGTAGGGGAGAGTTGGGTAATCACGGACAATAGGTAATTCCGAAGACTGGAGTATATAACGTCGTACACCCCTCCGCGCCCCGCCAATTGACTGGTTCGGTCGTGTCGGCCATCTGCGCCCCTGTGCGAAGAAAGATTGAAATTTTGTTGCTATTTCTTATTACTTTGTGCCTCATATGATGTCGTGTGTACGTATTTATATATACAATAACGGTAATGTTATCGGTACGGTATACTGTAACGGTAATGTTATTTGGGTAAGGATTGCTACAATATTAGTTTATATAATAGTGATGCTACCACGTGTCTCATTGCTTACTTTTTTTTTTGTTGAATATGTGTTGTTGGGTGATTTGCGGACAATTTCTGTGGGATAATCTCGGACGTCCGCAATTACCCATTGTAATTTGGCGAAATGTTTAATTGTATTGTCCTCGTTGCATTGTATATAAACTCCTTATGTAAATTGAATGCAGCAACACTATGCTGTACTTAGTCTATGATAGCTGTGTATAGTTTCGCTCTCTTATTTTCTGTCAGCCATAAGTGTATTATGTAGGTACCAGGGTTACTACTTATATATCCGGAAACAAAAAAACAAACAAACGTACACGGCTGAAAATGGTTTTATTGTTTTTCAAAGTATTCCCCTTGATGATCTATGCACTTTTGCATTCGTGTGAACCAATTTTTGAAGCACTTCTGCCACTCCGCCTGAGGTACCTCCATAACGTGTTGTTTGAATGCGTCGACAGCATCTTCAGCGGTCGAAAATCGTTGACCGCGTAATTTATTTTTATATTGGAAAATAAATAAAAATCATTGGGTGCCAAGTCAGGGCTGTACGGCGGATGACCCGTTAATTCCACATTTTGACCTTCCAAAAATAGAGTTGTTTCGCGTGACGTATGACAGCTGGCATTGTCATGATGAAGAATGATTCTTCGTCGCTGGTTAGTTTTACGAATTTGTTCAAATACTTCCGGTAAGCAAATGGTCGTGTACCAATTTGAATTAACCGTTTTACGGTTTTCTAGTGGCACTGTAGCTACATGGCCATTAATACCGAAGAAGCAGGCCACCATTTGTTTCAATGTACTTTTTGCACGAGTAACTTTCGTAGGGTTCGGCTCATTTTGAAACACCCATACCGTTGATTGTTGCTTCGTTTCGGGATCGTATGCATAGATCCAGGATTCGTCACCTGTATAGATGTTATAAACGGCCTTTGAGTCACCACGGTTATATTTTTTTAACATTTTATTGCACAATTCGACGCGAGCATCTTTTTGCTCCTTAGTTAAGTTGTATGGTATCCAACGCGAATAATTTTTTTTACAGCTAAATGATCATGTAATATGCTATTAATGCTAGTCATAGAAATATTCAGAGTCGCCTCTATCTCGCGGTACGTAACATGTCGGTCGTCCATTATAAGTTTTCGCACAGCCTCAATATTTTGTGGTACAACGACCGATTTTGGGCGACCTGCCTTAACTTCGTCCGTAAGCATACTACGTCCACGATTGAACTCACTAAACCAGTGATACACAGTAGTTTTAGATGGAGCTTCATCACCAAAAGTTGAAGTTAGTTGATCAATGCACTGTTGTTGCGTTAAACCACGCCGAAAATCATAATAAATCATAGCACGAATATTTTCACGAGTGCTCCATTCTTGCAGTGAGATGACATTTAAAACCCGTCAAAAACAAAACATTAGCGTTAATAAGAAAGAAAAAATATACCGGCTAGTACTTAAAAAAGTTCAAATTTTACCATGGAGGTCAAATATACTATTTAAGAAGATTGTAATCCCGGTTTCCGGATATATAAATAGCAGCCCTGGTTTTCTCATCGTATAAATTACCTAATGTAACATTTGTCAAATATAAATAAACGTTTATGCAGAGGAATAAAAATGATAAATAGTTTGAGTGTATTTACCTGAAAGTGTCTTTTTTGATGTCTGTATTTTTTTCCCACGTCATTGGTTATTTATTTATTTTTCAAGTATTTAATACTTATTACTGAGTAAGAGATAATTATTAACGTTGATGTTTTAGACGAATGTCCACAGTAGTTATAAATAAAACGAGACTGATTACTACTAACGATTTGGCTTTTATTTGAGTTTTCTCTTCGGTGTCCGCAATAACTCCATCCTCCCCGACTTTGATCATGAAAGCAGGAAAATGTTTCATAGTTACATATTGCTATGGAAACATATATTGATCATTACGACGACGCGTGTCTTGACTCATATTGTCATTTAATTAAAGTTTAGATTTGACAAATCTGTGCATCATCGTGCATGACACGAACTATAGCAACGTCAGTTGAGTAGGCTTTGTGAAAGGTGAAAAATCTTGGCTCGTACATGGAGGTTCAGAACTTATGGACGTAATAATATTTAAATGCATAAAAATATGAGATTCAATCGATGAAGAGAAAGCCAGCTGTGACCGTAACCACTTGGTTTTTATGTACGACTAACAGTGTGTATGACTATCCAGGTTGCTGTGGCAATGTCGATAAAGTCACATCGATAACCTATCGATATTTTTTAAATTTTTTATTTAACTTGAAAGGATTAACTATACCTAAAATGAACAAAAAACGCTTTTATTCTTTATTGTGTTTATACAGGTTGAAACGAAGGGAAAGTTTGAATAAAAATACGTTTTTCGCTAGAATTGAGTTATTTTGTTATATAATAAAATAATATTCATCCGTGAGCATTATTTATGATGTTTATTTTTAGTGAAGTTATCGAAGCTTCAATTAATCACTATTCCGTTCCGCATCAACCAGTCCGCATCCCTAAAAACTAACACATACACATTTTCACGCACACATACAGCAGTAATATCAAAATATTCCAAATTTTCTCTTAAATGTCTCATGATTAGTGCCGTTAACATTATCTTGTTTCTCGATTTTTACTGTAATAATTTTATTATAATTAATTGGGCCTTTTTTGCAAAATCATTAATTGGGTAAATCAACTTTTTATGTTATTATCCTATCCTTTGTGTGAAGAGATGTTGTATGCCGTTCTATTAACATGCTTGGTAGATGGACCATCATGGAAATAATACTAATTCAACCTATATACGTCCCACTGCTAGGCACAGGCCTCCTCTCATGCGCGAGAGGGCTCGGGCTATAGTCCCCACGCTAGCCCAATGCGGAAATTGGTTATAACTACCACAAAATGTTTTATACATTTAAATATATACCATAAAATCATGTTTTCCAAGAGTCTTTTGTCCCCTGGACAACTAATCGTGACCATGACAACAAGTGACACTAAAAGGTTGATTCACCCAATTATCGTATCGTATTATAGGTCTCCTCGGCTTGGGAATGATTTTATGTTGGAAAGCAACATAAAATCATTTCCAAGCCGCCGGACCTTATTTAGGTATATTTTAAGTTATATTCGTTTTTAATTTTATTGTTAGTATTTTGAAAGTATTTGCTATGTAAAGTGTTAATTGCTGTTCCGTGTTTTATGAATAAAATAAGGTTACATTGTTTATGCGTACATATAAAATAATCATATTTGTTGTGTTTCACTGTTAACACCACGACTGTTTCACCATGTATTTTTTTATCATTTTATTTTTTTATGTAATGTAATATGGGTTTTAAGAGGGAAGTAAGGATCGCAAAGCTATTCTTCCCTCTTAAGACCTGATTTTTTTTTTCTCCAACTTAAAACAATAACTACGTTTGTTGTACTCATTTGTACTGGGATGCTCTTGTCTACGCTGGAGCCATTGTATGATGTGAAAAAAGATGAAAGAAAATAACGTCTACTCGTACCTTATTATTTTGCAGTACTCCAATCAACGGAAACATACCTTCACAGGAATCGTGTAATGGCGAAACAAAAAACATCATCACAGTTAGAGACAAAAGAGGAAATTGGTTCAATTTACTTTTTCTCTAAACTGTAGGGAACAATGCCTCGTTATTCCTACTCCCGACAGATGGCATTTCAGAGTCTGCAAAGTAAACGAATTTATTTGATAGAGGTATTCGTGAGTAAATAGATATCTAAACCATTAGATACATCCCGGTAAAGATACGGGGTGCGATAAAACATAAATAGTTACATGCTGATTTTTTGAGTATTCGCTATGTGCATGACTGTCATGCAATCTAGCGTCCGCAAGTCTAGGGGAAAACGTTAATGCACTACATCTTATAAAACTAGTCCAAAACTAAAAACTATTGAACAGAATTCATACGACTTTGATCTATCAATAGTAATTCTAAAGGTATATAACTTGTTGAATAACAATATACATAATGGATATATACTGATGATTACTATAACTATATGTGGCGTACATACCGAAACCCCGAGTCGCAAACCAGTCGCCAGTCTTAGGGAGGTCGGATCCAAGAAAGTACCAGTATTAGGTGAATAATTGTGAATTAGGTGATAACTTACTATTACCCATTCTTACTTCTAGAAAAAGATCACAATAGTATGTGGCATTTGCAAAGCTATTTACACGGATACAGTATTGATAATTATCAAATTAAATACGTTAGTTATATTAAGCCTTTCATACAGATTACAATAGTCCCTTACACCATGCAATTTAAATTAAAATTTCAGGAGTAATCTTAAATAACTATAACTAGAACATATATATAACTAGAACGAAATGTTAAAGACACTATCCGCAGTTAAATCTAATTTTTACCACCTTATGCGCTGGGATCGTTTTCCTTGCGAAGTGCATGGTGGGGACCATGCACTTCGCACGGTCCCAATTTTCTAATGAGATATTTACGTATAATGTACGCAGGAATAGTAGATTGTTAACCAAGGGATGAAAAGCACCCATTTTTGTCGAGGTAGTACAATAGTCCGCGACTAGAATGGTGCCATTCACCCAAGTTAAACACTCTAATTTTCAAATAATGAATAGAAACATGCGTTACTTTGCGGAATATACATCTGGCTCAAATTGGTAATATTATAAAATGTATGGTCTTATTATTATTAGATACCTATTGAATGCGCCACCCTGTATGAAAGGTAATCTATTCTATATATAATAAGAAATAAGTATTGATGTATCAGAAGTTGGCACGGAGTCAAAGTAAGTTCAAAGACGGTCATTTCTAGGTCAAACATTTGTGTTTAAGTGTAAGCATATTATTTAGAGGATATTTAAATGATGGGACTATTAAAAAAATCTTATACCTGTAAACGAGCATTTCTTATACATACTCGTATATATGTATCTCTATATATTTTGGGGATTTCGGAAACTAGAAATTCACATGCAAGATTTTTTTAGGGCTATACTAAAAACAATACCTAAACATATACCTACATTATTATACACGGTGATATTTGATCGGTGATCATCTCTCTCTCTATCTCTCTCTCTCTCTCTCTTCTCTCTCTCTCTCTCTCTCTCTCTCTCTCTGTGTACGCAGCATTATTATTCCCATCTGATTGTGGGTCTCCTTTCCTTATCTTTACTTTCTACTTCGCGCGATCGGACGTGTCGTCCAATGTAACGTCGCAGGCTCATGTCTTTTGCTATGACTGCCAACCCATGAATGAGTGTAATTACCAACTTTAATATAATTAAATAAAGAGAACTTATGCAATTTACTTAACCATCTAATTTAATTAAAATTTGTTATATCGTTAAAATGCAACTGGTTACATGGACCCCCTCCTTTTATTGAAGGGAAGTAAACACAAATTGACAGCTTATCACTCATGAGTTTTTAATTTTCTATGGCTATTAGTTTGGAAAGAGGTTTTAATCTCTTTGGAGTAAACTATTGATAAGGTGACAATAAACTTCAATTAAAATTTAATTACAACTTAAATTAGGTATGATAAAAATAACTTAGTGCTACAATAAGATCGCCATTTATTACTCAATTAGAAAAATTAGTTCCCACCGAATAAATTTAATCCTGTATAAGTAATTTATGAATGTAGGTATATGGGATTATAAGTAAATACAGATACAAAGTGGTGGTAAAGTGGGACTCCCTCTGGTCGCTTAACAACTTTTGACATATTTTTAATTGTCATAACACTTTATACGTAAAATTGTAAGTCATAAAAGTTATTCCTGAGCATAACTAGGTTTTTGTCATAAATGAGTTATGTCATAATTTTTATAGTCATAAATTATATTCGCATAAAATTTTAGGTTAGGTTCGTTAAGTATGCACATAAAATATATGACAACTGCTATGTATGTCAT
Organism: Cydia pomonella; assembly: GCF_033807575.1. NCBI lineage: Eukaryota > Metazoa > Arthropoda > Insecta > Lepidoptera > Tortricidae > Cydia > Cydia pomonella. The sequence goes on along the minus strand of NC_084708.1, from coordinate 20,409,772 downwards.
CATTGTCATCAAATATTCTGGCTAAAAGTGTATGACACAATATACTTAATACTTTTCATTTGTATGCGCAGTGATGATTATGACACAAGTTGTTATGTGTATCAAAGATATGACTTAAACTTGTATGCAACCCAATATGGACCCGTTAAATTTCATCTTGAAGAGGTCATTTATGTTAGTAGTTATATTAGTAGTGGCAGAGTGCTTCCACTACATGTATAAATATAAATTAATTTATTATAGATAACTGTCACTTGAAAAAATTATGTCAAATAAAGATAGTAGCTATCTGTGATAGTTGAAAATTGATGAGCGATGCCTTTCTAAATACAAAAATGCTCTTCATGGAAGCTTGTAACTACCATAATTGAGATAGTATTTCTCGAGGTAACTGTTCTATTTACGAAATATTTGAGGTAGTGGACAAAGTGGCCACAAATATCAGATCTTTCTCACTTACAAACTTGTTAAAACGTATAGGCATAGTGACAAGTGATAAAAATACCATCGTGCTACCAGCTGCTCTGGACAAACCCTCTAATCAATCGATGACAACACATTTAAACTGCTGGATAATTATGCATCTCACCTAAGTGGTCATCGCGAAGCTATTATTTTGTACGTTATAGGAAGCAAACGAACAGACAAATTGCCTGATTGCAAGCAGTTACCGTTGGCCATGGAGATCTGCAACACCAAAAGGATTGCAAGCGCGCGTCATTTCAAAACGCGCTTTTCTTGAAGATTGTACCTGTCCGGTTGATGCGACCTTTCTTCCGGTGTTACGCAGGGCGGTATACTTTTCCCCTTCTCTTCTGTTTATTTATTAACCTACTCACCTCATTTATCGAGTGATCTTATGATATACATATCTTATCATGATGACCTACAGTTATATACACACACAGGTTCTTACCTGTTATATCCTCAATCCTTATTGATGATTTTAATGAGGGTATATCACGGATTAATCAGGACCTCAACCACATCTCCTACCGGTTTCAATCTGACCAACTGTCCAGCGATCATTATCGGAAGTCCACGATCGAATTCGAAGCTCGTATCTCAGATCTACTCTGCTATCACAACTTATATGTACTAAGAATATAAAATTAACTCGTAGAATAAGATTACAACACCCTACGGCTTTTCCTACAAAATTTCCAACAAAAAGTAAAAAGCTTGCTTAAATTCTAAAAAATATTCTGCTATATTTACGTTAAAGTGAACCTTCCAGTTTTAATAAGCACGCTAATTCCAAGATTAAAGCTGTTAAGTCTCAAGGCTGGCTCGATTCTAGTGAAGCTTTTCTTTCCTTGCCTATTACGCTACTACAGCTACTGTTAATAGGTTTCATGATAGTTGAGTTATTACAGCGGTGTCCGACAACTCCAAAGATGTATTATTTCATTATGAGAATAAACCTTTAGCATTTTTCAAAGAAACGAATTTTATTAATACAATATTTATATCGTTTTAACTTAACAACAACACCCAGTAGTACGAGTAGAATAAGCCATCTTGTTTTGGCAATTTTCTTACAACAGTACTTATTCTATACTCAGGTAAGATTACACACAATGTGGGATATTTCCTTAATTGCGGACATAATGATTTGTTAATTTTAAAGGGTTTAAATCTTGGCTAAAACCTTAGCTTCAATATCATTATCATCTGACCATCACTAAACATCGTAACAAAAACCGGGCTGCGTACCCTTTTCAGGATGACTGAATATTATGCCTTGAATATTACATGCCTGGCGAAAATTACAATGCTCCACTGGATTATTATCAGAACAACAAAGCTGGTGAATAGGTAATTGATTAATCGAAGCTTCGAGAAACGTCCGAGCGTTATTAATGACACTATGACGCTTGATCTAAAGACGGATAATAGCTCAACTAATAGTTCCTAAAGCAGACGCCATTGTGATTTAGCGTTTCGCTGTCATTCCCAACCCGACATTCAGTTCAGCAGTTCTTTTGAAACACTTTCTTGGATGTTTTTCGTATAAACCTACTTTAAAAAATATGTTAGTTATCTTAAATCCTAAAAACATAAAAATAAAACGAACAAGCGGGATGTTACGATAATTGTTGTTTTTTTCTACAGTTATGATATTGGTTGTTCAAACGAATAATTCCAATTGTGTTAATGCTTACGCGAATACAAAGTTAAAGCGACAACAAGGTTGACTGTTATGAATTTGGAGTTAAAGTAGGTATAGTAAAATGAAACTAACTTGTCCATCTATTGGCCATTTTTTAGCCTCTTAAACAATGTATTAATCTCCCGTTTAACGAGAATCAGTTGAGGATTGCGGTCTGTAGAGGAGAACATCCAGATATACGAAAGCATTTTTGCCCCAAGCAGAAACGGAGCCCTTCACTAACACTCGATCAATTAAGTACCCGTATACCATGAGTCACTGACAGTGTCAAAACTGACATATACGCTATCGAGAACATAATTTACTTTGTATACATCTCGCTCGTACTCGTGCATAGAAAGTAAGTATCTCGATCTCATTTATGTCAGTGCCGAACTGGTGGTAGCCACAAAGGTTAAGGAAACTTCGCAGTTGCCGATAAAATCTGTCAAATTTTATTCTGACAGCTATAATCCAAAGAGAATTATCCCCGCATAGATAATATAAACCCATAATTATCTATTAGAATACTAAGAATTTCAAATCAAAGATTGGATGACACAACAACACCAACATACAAGGATACCATACGGTCCATACATCATTATCGTTATTTCTTGATATGTAGAACCAAAATATATTATAACTTCTTATAAGATAAATAGAGTTTAAGAATCGATAAATCAAGAAAAAAATATTCTTGTATAGATGGCGATATACCTTTGGCCTAAGACACTCGAATATATAGCGACATCATTTGATATTTAACGTGTATTTAACAAATATCAGTGAAAGGATATGGGTCGAATAACCTATGTCATTCTAAGAGTTTTAACCCCGTGTCGAAAGGTGGCAGTAAATTTAATTGACTACAAATTTTACTTTGACAATTGTGACGCTATACTCAATTATCTTTGGTAGAACAAACAAACATCGAAGTGGCGAAATAAGACGTTTCTTGGTACCGACTAAATTCTTATTATTCAAATTATAAACAGAAGACTTTTTAAATTAGTATAGTATCAAAATAATGTGATTTCGTACTGCCTAGAGAAAAAAATCAGGCACCTATAAAACTTTCATCGAATAAGCGTTGTGTAAGGTGCTACAAAATATTTAAAAAAAAACAACATATTATTAAAAAACAGGACCAACTAGACGGGAAATATGTAAATACTAGTGTAAATAAACATTACGAGTAGATAATGAAATCGGGCCAAACACGTCTGAAGACACTTTCTTATCGTGAAGAACTTGACCTGATTGCCAAGCGGATCATAATGAGTGTCATAGGTAGTACCTACACAGTTTGATACAGATATATCTGTTTGATGGTCATACGTTTCTGGGGGCCTAGCCAAGATTACAATCGTTGATAGGAAACGGCAATTAAAACAAATAATGCATGGAAATAATCAGGCAGGTTTTAGGTATTAAACCGAAGTTTTACCGGGAAACGTGGTAACTGTTTACGAGTTAAAAATCAACCTGTTTGTATACAGGTAACAAAACTTTAAGTATTTTTTTTACTCTTGGCAAAAATAAGAATTATTGACAGTCAAATACAAATGCAATCCGCCACATGCTCCGTCAAAACACAAATGTAATCCGCGCAAGTATCGTCACATACTTATTGTACAAAAACAACTTATAAATTCCGCAACAAGCTTCGTCAAAAACATCTATAAACTTAACATCCAATTGTGTTTTACTATCAATAATACTGGATCCAAATAACCAGTTGGACGATGTACTATGGATGGCATAGTAAATCTAGGTCCAAACTAACTTTTTCATCAGTTGACAATTTTAATTCATTTCATCATACTAGCTCGAAAAAGATCTTAATTCATACAGGTGTACTGTAGAACACGGCTTATATTGTTCCCACGGGAGTTAGGGATTGTGAAAAAAAAAAAAACTTACGGTCGAACCCTGTAGGTATAAATGAGTTTTACTTTGAAAATAGGTACTGATATTTATATTTATTTATTTATTGAAAAATATTTCATTTTATAAATTTAATAGCCGTATAAAATATTTTTACACAATTTTCAATCTTTTCTGAATGCCGGATGGGTTTGTGCCTTCGATGCCTCACCTGTCAAAAAACGACAATATGGTGTACGAATGTTTGAAATGTCTCCGTATTTAATAATTATTGCGCTAGGTTTTTCTTCGCAAGTGTGATGAAAAATATTCAATTTCAAATCAATTTATTTTTCAATAGACAATAACGGTCCATAATGGTTAGTAACATATAATATTTAAAACTAAGTGTTAGTAGAACAAAAACAAAAAGTGAACAGTACAGCAAGAAAGCAATCACCTGGCAGCGGTCATGTTACACTCAAAATGTCGCACAACGGGTGAGTCGTATCGGCCTTTACAGTAGCCGCCTGCGCCAGTCCATTCCGCCGCCGCCGTGGAGTTAACAAGGAGAAGATGAGGTGTCAGGAGACCCTCTCACTACGGAGCATCGTCGCAGCAACCCGGTTCATCAGCAACGCAACCATCGCCGAACACCTGAAGTGGCGCGGCCTGGAGGAGTTCGTCGAGCGTGCGTTCGCGCGCGAATGACCGCCCCACACGGCGGGGCCCGAATGGACATAGTCTCCACAGCAGGGATGCGGAAGAGACCTCTCACACCCTCACCCAAGGAAGGGTATCGAATGAAACCCACACACCGCCGTGCCTCGGTCCGTTGCTATGCGCTTGTTGATTGGAAGATACGGCGAGGATGCTGCGAGCTCTGGATATGCATAAACTGCCCTTCTCAGGGCAATATAAAACTGCTCTTCTCAGGGCAAACTCGAAACTGCTCTTGTTAGAGCAAACGTCACTGTTTCTCTGTTTAACCGCAGACTGTCGATTGATGAATGTTTTTTGACAACACACGATGTCAGTCGATGTATATTTATTTATGTTCGCACAGTTTTCTGCGTGAAACTAATCCAGAGACTGCACGTGTAGAGAACTTGACAATAGGCTTTAAATAGAGTTATTTTTACCTGTTGGCTATACCGTGCAAAAATACTTATTAGCATTTTGCATAGGACCACCAGTGCCCTGCGCTCCCGTTCTTTATTTAATTGGTCTTTAAGGTCATCATTAGTGTCCAAGATACTTAAAGGTATACACGCGCTTGAGCTCATTATTATTAAGTTTTATGGCAGGTACATTTTTCGGTACCTTTCCCCCGACGGCCTTAATTACCATATATTCGCTTTTCTTAGCGTTATACAGAAAGCCATATTTACTTACGTATTCTTCATATATATGCTTAGTAGTTTTCTCGATGCCCTGACTTGTTAGACTGAGCAGCACCATATCGTGTGTTACTCGAGCGTTAATAAATAATATTGCAAACTCGAGTCTCACCTCCCTCGTTGCACATTGTTCTATTCTAAATATAGGTACAATAAAAAAGCAAAACACAATTAAAAGATAAAACAAAATTGAGGTTAAGTGCTCCGGGTTTTCAAAATGGTTAAATTCTGCCGTTCGCAGAACCAAGTTGAATTGGAGCACAAACTTTTTAAATGGAATATTCCAATCCACTTTTTTATATTGACATCACTGTCCAAGGCCCTAGATCACGCGGCAGCGGTAGGCCTAAGAAGCGCTGGCTGGACGTCGTGACAAAGGAAAATACTAAATTATTTAAATCATGAAATTAGCAATCACAGCCAGCTTTCCTTTATTTTCAATATTGTTCTGAATCCATTAATTTCCTCAATAATTTGACAGTGTAAAGGAAAGGTAAACGCTTTTCATCTCAGAACTTGCAATTATTGAAAATATAACTGCGTCTGTCAGTTTACAGCAATATTAATTGAAAATTGTATGAGGCAATGGAAATATAAATTGTTTTTTATTAAATTAGACACTGGGAGGAAATCAGGTAACTAAGAAGAAGACGATACAGGAAAAGTGTGCTTTGCGACTCACGTTAGGTCTGGGCCTGGACCGGGGCGTTCGACACTACGTTTTCTTTGAGGGCGACTGTGATCACGTGATATTTTCTATAGAAAACGAAGTGTCGGACGCCTCGGCCCGGCCCCGGGCCTGTCTAACTTGACGGTCTTTATACGCCGTTCTGCCATTTTATAAGACTTTTTCGGATTAATTTGTTCAAATATGCGAATGAATTTGTAAAGCGGGTAAATTTTTTTTACGATTTTCATTTCGACCTATGGAGTTTTTTAACGGCCGCGTGTCTGATTTAAAGATATATATTTTAGCTCGGGATCATGGCTCGTTTAAGATGTTTTAGTAAAACGTATGTCACAAGTAATAATATTATTTAGGCTTATAAAAATGTTTTATCTACACAAATATGCCTTTCTATAAATAATAGCCAAATCTCGCTATCTAGTTGAAAGATATGGCAATCGGCTCCCTACTCTAGTTTATCTCTGAATTTTAAAAAAATACGGATAAGTGACATGCGTGAAAAAGTTTTCATTTACCGCCATTTGACGTACAAATTAGTTTGTAATTATAAAATTAATTATTTTTGTTGATTTTAAACTAACAACAATTTTTTTGTGTAAAATGAGCGATAAAGATATTTCGGAGACGCCATCTCATATCCGCAAGTTCTGCCAGAGAGCAACGATAGCCTAATGTCGGCTGTAATATGAGGTTAGTGAAAATATAGTGAAAATATATCATAGAAAGTTTATAATATGTGTGTAGACAAACATATTATAACCGTTTAGTTGTAACTGTTCATAATTCGGCATTAAAACACTCATGTGGTCCTTTTAAGAAACTCACTTCGTTCGTTCCCACCCACGCTCCCATTTTAATGCCTTTTATTATGTAGCAATCACATAAACTACTATTACGTACACTCTGTAGCTGCAATAATATGGCTACTAACGTCACTTATAAGTCAAATATTACGTCTAGAAACGATATGAATCGGATATGTCAGTGTCAAAAATGACGTTTCTTCTAACAAAAACGTCGCTTTTGACACCTAGAACCAATCCATATCGTATCTAAACCTAATATTTGACATATTTTAAAATTCGAATCGGGCCGAGTGACAGCGACCGCAGCTGCAGTTGCCATCCAAACATCACCTTTATTCTGTAAATATACTTCAAATATCATAGGTCAACAGGTGTTCAGTCCCAGGATTCCATTTATATCAATTTAGTAAACATACGCGTAGGTGCTCCAGAAAATTAAACTGTCAATTCCAGTCAGCAGGAGGACCTTCCATAATATTCATGTGTAATGCAATAAAGGTGAAAATCTCAACAAAACATCCTGTATTTTTGATAAATATTGACGCATGATACAATACAATACCAATACCTAATCTCTTTGCTCATACTCAACTCCCGAAAAAGTAAAACATTTTTGACGACCGGTTTGGTCTAGTGGGTAGTGACCCTGCTTACGAAGCTGATGGTCCCGGGTTTAAATCCTGGTAAGGGCATTTATTCGTGTAATGAGCATGGATAGTTGTTCCTGGGTCATGGGTGTTCTCTATGTATTTAAGTATTTTTAAATATTAATATATTATATATATCGGGATTTAGTCAATTTATGTAATAATGTCCTATAATATTTATTTATTTATTAAAGGAGAAAACACACGCCAAGAACAACCAACAAGAAACTTTTTCTGGGATCCTCTTAAAGCGCATATTAACGTGTGCTACAACTACCTCGGTAAAATGACACGACATCAAAGAAAAATTAAAATTTTCTCACTTACATTTTTGCTTTGGCATGAAGGCAATTTGCCTCTTGCAAAATTTGTCTTTACTTTGCCTTAATGAATCTAAAGATAAACTTAGTTAGGTATATAAGATTTAATTAAAGTACTTGGTATTTTTATCGAAATCATATAACTTATAAGAAGATCATATCTCGAACATCTTTACCAAAATAACGAATTGACGTCATTTATATTTCTTGTTCATTACTTCTATTAATGTTATCAACGAATACACAAGTTTATTACATTTTATTACCAATTTATTAGTGCATAACGAAGGCAACCCATTACAACCAATCCAATGTAATTAATTGGTTCGAGTTGCCAAGCTGTTCTATAACATTATCATAGTTATAATATATACTGTGATTTTTACGCCGATTTTAAGACGAGGCGGGTTACAACAGGTAGGTATTTATACATGTTTACTCTGTTTAGTGTTAAGTACCTGGGCGACCGAGCTTTGCTCGGTTATAACTATTAATTGTAATATGGTGGTGTATAGGTGATAATCTTAACTACATTTTTTTACTAAATTAAACTTGTCTAAAACAATAAAAATTAAAAAATTATGTATAAACTAGAACATATAAAAAAAAAAGTTAGTCACCGGGCGAGATTCGAACTCGTAACACTCGTTTCTAGCCGTCTCGTCTTAACCCGCTGGACCAGACGGACAGTGGCTGGCAACACGAAATTAGCGACCATATTCTGCGACGAAAGAAAAACGCATGAAAACTCGAAAACACGCGTTTTCCCAAACATAAGACTAATCTAGATCGATTGTATACCCCCAAAAACCCCCATATACCAAATTTCAGCGAAATCGTTAGAGCCGTTTCCGAGATCACAGAAATATATATACAAGAATTGCTCGTTTAAAGGTATAAGATTTAGATTAAGAAGTATTTACGTTTGGATTTATTTAAGTTTCGATAATTTTAGGTTAAGTAAAACATGTTCAATTGTTTTTTTAATGTTCAACATTGGGAACAAGTCAAATTATTTTATTAAATATTTTTTGACTTATGTTTTTCAGGTAAAATAGATGTTATATACTAAAGAAAAACATTACCCTCCTTCTGACGCAGTCAGGTTAAAAAGTGACCAAGCCCTCTGGTAGCAGAAGCCGGAATCGAACCACAACCAGGGCAATAACCGTTCGTCAATTGCAGGCATTTTTCTCTGTCATTCTAATTACGTCTTAGTCAGAGTAAAAGAGAAAAATCCCCGCAATTTGCGAATTTCGGTTTTCGCCGTATATAAACCCCCAGAGTCTTCAGCTTACGCGGATTACGTCTTTACCCCAATAGACCTCTCTGCCAGGGCCGTACCCGCCCCAAATTATCAAGTACTTCTAGGGTAACGGCACCAGTGCTCAGCCATGCACCAGTGGTCAGCCTTTCTTGCTTATTTTTGGTATTAATTATCAAAGTTTTTAATATTTTCATACGAAAAGTAGGTGATACTATAGATTGTTAAACTATGAATTGAAAACAAACTTAATTTTTAAAAGAATTGTCTAGCATCAATCATAAAACTACTTTAAAAAAGTGCTGTCTTCTGACATGAAGGGTTATGTGATAAGCGCCATTTTTTTTTTGGAGTGCCACAAGGTATCAGTCGTTATCCTCCGAATTGTGATTTTTTTGTTAAGCGATTGTGCACTGCTTCACAAAATTAATGTCCTATAATATTTATTTATTTTTTATTTTATAATAAAGTAACATTTTTAAGGGGGCTGAATATTGGGAACTATTTTTTTATACAAAATCCAATAGTCAGCCTCTTCTGGCCGACTACTGGGTTTGAGGCAGTAATTTTAAAAAGGTCCTAAACCCAGAAGGCAGCCGAGGGAGGCTATAAGATTCAAGATTTTTTTTATATTTTCAAATGCAATGTAAGTCGTTAAATCAAGCACCTTTAAATATTTACATTATTATGACTTTATTTGATTGAAATACATCAAACACCCAGTAGTCAACCTGTGGCTGACCATTGGCCACTGAGAACATGGAACTCAGGGCCCCACTAGTGAACCGTTAAAATGGGATGGCTGGACACTGGGTACTTAAAGGCTGTCTATTGGTACACAGGAGGCTGACTACTGGCAAAAAGGCCCTTTCAATATATTGAATGGAATATTTCCAAAAGATAAATTCAATAACGTTTTATTCTTTATAAAAATTAAAATTTATTTAGTTATTAAAGGACAAAACATTAATAATTCGTATTGGTCAATTAGAGGGCAAATGAAACGATCTTGAACATAGAAATTTCGTAAAAAGGCTGAATACTGATGCCTTTACCCTATGCAATTTTTGATGTTTGTGATTTTTATGTTATTGTTTTAATTAATTGTACTCTGGTTTTTGTTCAATTGATAAAAATAACAATTAAATTGAATGCGATCCAGAACACAATTCCGGTAGTTATCACAATTTTAGAAAAGCATCTAACAAAACCTAATATAATATATCAAAAAAAGCTTCTTGTCATAACCTTTTGTTGACAGGGGACAAATACCGCGGAAACTTATGCCCGGAAAACGTGGATCGAAGAACTTTGGGATCTAATCAACGCCGAAGTATCTTTGACAAAACATTACGACGGAAAACTGCGAACCATAGCTAATATTAGATGATGTTAGCCCCTCCGATGGCTTTAGGTTTTTTGGTGCAAAAAAATACTTATTTAGAAAAAGAAAAAATAGATTTTCAGGATTATATTTATTTTGTCGAAGTAAATTATATGACCTACAGGCTGCACGTTTAAAAAGACTAACAGAATGTCCTGAAAAAAGAGTTATTTCGACATTCTTCGTGCAACGTGCACAACCTGCGAGCCAACATGTTGCTTCTCACCGCTAATGCCCTTCGCTCTCGCTCCACGTCAAGGTCGTCAGAGAGGCCCTCGGTGACCCAGTGCCCCAGATACTGAAACTGAGTGTCATTTTTTAACTCAGTTCCTCCAAGTTTTAGTGGTGGTATGTAGGGTAAACCGGTTATTACTGGCCACCCTCCAATTCATGGCCACCTTATACTAAAAAGGATTCTGTTTAATAATCACACAATCTAAGTAAATCATCAGGATGATAGTTATTTAGTTTACTTGAATTATATAAATAAATAAATAGAATTGTTATGTTAACCATTTTAGTATAAGGTGGCCAGTAATTGGAGGGTGGCCAGTAATAGACGGTTTACCCCTTGGACTAATAATTCTGCGGACGGAGTTTCGGTAAAACACAACTAGGATTCCATCATCCACAAATTTCCTAGTATTTACGCGTGACACACAGACATTGACAGTTATCTCTATGCCCTCATCCACCAATTTGCCGTCAGTCGGGTCGACATGTCATTTGAGTAAATTGGTGGAAGAAAAAATTAAGAAAAATATAAAATATGCCGACATGCGTGGTCAAGTGTTGTAAGAATTATACAGATCGGACGAAAAAAAGAGATGGAATAACTTTTCATAGGTAAAGATGGGATAACTTATCATGTTATCGTACGTAAAATCACGATATTTTCATTTCAATTTCTGCGGAACAGGAGTATGACCAGTAGGTTGAATAGGGTATTTTCCCGAAAGTAGGGTAATTGATGCCCTTCTTATTAAATCGTTATGTACCTATAAGGGATTATTTCGGTAAACGGATAAATTATTGATTGTGAATTTTAAAATAAGTCGATATGGTAATTTTTGAATGAATGACGCTTTTGACTAATATTTGATAGTAAACCTTTGTTTGTTATGTATATTATTTTTTTGTTTAAAATCAGATATCTCTAATATCTTTTAACAATTGATTTCTTCTAATGTTAAATATTATGATTTTATAAATTTTTGCATGCGGTGTATGTAATTTGAGTCCGTAGTTATTATGGTGCGCATGTCTTAAGACTTATAAAAGCATATACCTACGTAGATATTTGTAAAAGTCTTTTTTTTTATATTTCAGGATTATTTATAAATTTATAAATAATTGATATTTATAAATTTTCGATCTTTGTTTATAATGTTTTCCGATCTACAACATATATTTTTGTTTATGGTTTTAAGATATGTTTTAAGTTAAATGTTTAAATTTAAAAAAAAAACGAACTGATACCATTCCGATGCTAAATATTATTATTTTAAATAATGTTTGCATTAAGTAATTATGCAACATTACGCATTTTCAAGACCTATTAAATCAAGTACATATTTATTGTCAAACATAAAACAGTGCAGTTTTTTTTAAAATAATTATTACATCAAGGAGAATATCACTCTTCTACACGCACACTTTCAAGCCATCCGCCATTCCATTGTCACAGTTTGTCATAAGTCATATTACCTAATATCTTTACTCTATGGTTTACCCTACTTCGGTTTTTTTGAACCCGCCTTAAACACGAGCAGCTCACTTTTCTTGGAGTCGTATATGAGACCGTGGGTTTCCGCGTGCGTTTTCCATCACAGATTCCTATCAATTCAATACGAGTATAATATATTAACCGTAGGTCCGTGACATTGGCATTTGTAATTCTATGTCAATTGATAAAGAACTGAAGCTTTATGAATAATATAATAAATTGTATTTGTAACTATCTCCTCAATTCCTATATAAAAAAAGTAGACTTAAAACAAAAAAGATCCGAAAAAAATTACGATAATATAAACTTTTTAATTGGGTATTGTAGAATATGGTGAATTAGTTTAACACCAACACGTAACAGTCTAGCGTTGAATTATGGTCCCTATGATAGTTCCTTCAATTCTTTTCAATTTAGAAAATAACTAAGGAACATGTTTTTGCCGTATTTTTGTTATTCAACTGTCAAATTGCTAAATAAATTTATATTTATGCTAAACTTCCAGAAAATAAGAATAAGAATAATATATTTATTTCAAGAATTTGGCATTACAAGAGCAGCTGTACATTGATCCCCACACTAGGCTCAGCCTGTAACGTGGGAATCTCAGAGAAGTATCGAAATGGTGCGGTTCTTCGTTTAACAGAATACATTATTGTTAAAGCTAAATTAATAAAAAAAATTTTAGTATATGACTAACTATCAAACTAAGCACAAAGACAGTTAAAAAGGTCTCAGTAAGTTGTATGTAAGTGAAAGTGTTTATGTGAGGGTATGTGTGTATGTGAATAACTACGGAATGTGAGAGAAAACAAAAGACAAGAAATGTAGCTGTACAATGTACCTGCTATTCGACGCGAGAGGTAATCAGGCCATTTTTTATTCCGACCAGAAAAAAAGCTTATTAAACCTACCAATTTTTGTCGAAATCGGACAAAAATAATCGACAAGCTTTACTGTAACCCTTAGCTTGCTCCACTACTAAACCCTTCCAAAAAAGCAGCGTTCATGTAATAAGCAAGTGACGACGGATATTTGTGTAACTGCCTGTCAGCAAGCGAGATATTAATGAGTTTCAAGTAATGTGATGGCGGGTAATGTGCCTTTGGCTGGCGGCGTGTTTGCGCACTGTTGTTGTGGCAATGTTGTTCAGAAATGTGAACTTACACAATGTAAAGTAGGTAATTTTGTCTCGCATCTCATCATAACGTTAGACAAATAGGCATCACCATTATAATGAAGACGTTTTCTCTTCATTTCACCTTCTTAGTGGCATTCCAAGGCTAAGTTTCCCGCTTTGTGGACGCAACTATTATTAGATAAGTACACGTGTCGAGTCGATTTTTTATCACTTTCTCTAGTAAAATTGGATCCCTGTCAATACGTTGGTTGCGCTTTTATCATGTATCGTGTCTTGCTACTCTTTTGGACGATATTTTTGTTATAATATGTCATCCACTATGACAGACGATAAGAGTTGAATAGCATAGGCCCAATACTTGCTTACTTAAGTGTAAACAGTTCCGGAAAATGTGTTTGAACTTGCGGTGAGACTTGTTTAACTTTCAGTGCAACAACTTAAATAACGGGAATCACCGAAATTGTGAGGAAAAAACTTGTGAAGTATTTTCAGTCCTAACTTTTTATTAATTTGATGGAGCAATTCTGTGGCCCTAGTGAAAAAGGGTACAAGTCTCTGGCAGTTTAGATGTATAAGGGCATAAGTGTTACGTGGAACTTACACTCCTTTACACATGCGCTGCCAGAGACTTGTATGTAATTATTACATTTGCATTTGTGGTTATCGTAGTTAACCAAACGTATGAAATTTTCGTTAGCTGATACTCAAATAAATTCATATTAATAATCGTGTGGTTATTTGGAACCACGTGGTCGGGCTCGGTTTAACAAGTTAATTCAATAAATGTTTGGAGATAATATTACACTTATAAAGATCAACCTATTGTTGCTTAAAAACCTAATTAGCTGAACAAACTTAACGAATACGTGTAGTTGAGATGTTTTATCCATGCCTTCGTCAACATTTTCACTTTATCAAATGTCACTTTTTTAAATATAAATGCTTGATTTGTTGATGAAAATACAAAAATCACATAGATTTGCAGAATTCCTTCACTTTCTGATAGATCGTGAGATCAGGATCTGATAATTTATATACTTATATCCTGCTCCCTCAGGAGATCCTGGTTAACTCGGAATTTCATCAGAATTATCTGAATGAAGATTTATAATGTTAAATCGTACACACACTAAAGTATCATAAAACAAAAAAGAATATTGAGCAAAGGGCGATATGGAAACATATTTTTTTTTGATAGGTTTTCTCATTATTCGCATAATTTCCCACATTTTTTTATAAGCATGGAAGACAGAAAATAGATAGGTGAGACGACGAGCGAAGCAAGCAGGAATGTGTTAGGTGAACCGCGAGCGAAACAGTGCCAGTACCGTGTTATTTTATTGTACGATATTGATTTACAAAAAGAAGTTATATCCAAATTATACGAATGATTAGGAAGCCTCTCAGAAAAATAAGCTACTATAAAACAAATATAATGGGAAAATATTCGAATAGTTAGAAATGCTATCGGGAAAGGAAACAATTGAGAAAGAATAAAGTGGTAAAAATTGCGAATGGCAGAAATCGCAACTTTACATATGTTTACTTAAGGGGATTCTGATGGTGAACTCTTGAGTTTACCAGGATTCCCTGGGGGATCACGCTAGGTAATCCTGGGGGAATGCGTGAAACAAGCATATAACCAAGTTGAGAACCTCCTACTTTTGGAATTTGAAGTCGGTTAAAAACCCATAACAAAGAAATACATATTCAGGATTACGAGTATCCTAATTAGATATGACCTTTAAATTTGTAATAAATGTAATACGCAATTGGGTTAAGCAGCCATATCTGCCCTAAATTAATTTCAAAGTTATATTACAACATGCCAGTAAATTAATGAGCATTTCCCTGATCCCGCTAACAATGTCCTCCGTGATTACAAACGTAATCTAGTTCACCATGTTATGAGCATTAGATCCAGTTCAATAGGATAATTTGATTTATCCTCCACAGCAATTGGAGACGCGGTGCGGACCGGACACCTAACGTAACTAGTGGACACATCTAATCTAATCAACTAGTTTGACAAACCGAACTCTCCTTGTGACTGCAGAGTGGGAGCAAGGCTTTAGCTACAATAATAACCTCTCAAATATTTTCCTGGACTACAATGCCTCCCGTCTTGCAAATAGCACATTTTGGGGCTACAACTCACCAGCCGGTTAGCGAAGTGGCTACGTTGCTGTCAATACAGTGCCATAGTGGACAAACTTGATAGCCTATTCAGGCTACCACAAAGGAAAATGCGCTAGGAAATGTATTGCAAACCAAGTGAATAAACTTATTAGTTAAGAATAGTTTAAATGAGAAGCATAATCAAAATAACAACGCAAGTTTAGTGACCGCGCTCACAATTACACATTAGTGATTGTACATCAATGCAATCAGAATTAAGTAAGTTTTTCTTTGAAATAAACATTTTTTACCCATTGATTTTATCAACATAATGTATGTACACAATCGTTACCAAAACAAAAAGCATTTAACAATGGAAAGTAAATGTTTGGTCTGCCGATAATAAAATTGGTTAGAGACCAAAATAAATGATTACACAGTAACGGGTTAGTAACAGGGAAAGAATGGTTTGTTTTTGAACTGCTGTTGCTGCTGCTGTATCACTGCTGCTGTGATACAAAAAAAGCTGTGATTTAGAATATGTAGTTTATTCCAAAAGTGAAGATTCATGTGTTTTTTGCAGATTATAGAATTTGATCATTTCATGAAATGCTATTCTAGAATTCACTACTTCATGATATGATTAGGTTTGACTTTTTCATTTTCATCAATTTTAAGGTCTGTTTAGGCATCTACATTCTTTGAAAGAAATATGTGAATCATGAGGTAACGGTGATGAGGCATGGAAGTAAAAGACATGCTGTATGGAATAAGGGCAAGCGCTTGAACTGTTCCAGAAATAAGAGAAAAAAAATATTTCAGTAATTAGAATACACCCATAGATAGCACAGCATTATGTAAACTATACACCAGACCCACTAACTAACTATATATCAGACTTAATTATGTACATACATAGGCTCGTGTAGAGCTTGTGATGTGTTAAGGGAGTATATTTGATGAGCACGATAATTTGTTGAATATGGGAGCGAAGTAATGCTTATGTATAACTAATGAGCTAACTTGCTATTATTACAATCAGAAGATAATCAAATATACGCCTACATAAACGCACGAGTACCGTATATTGAAATTATGGACATATATGTGGCACAAGTGTGTGTGTTCGCAAGTGGCGTTACGCTCGATGCTTCACGTATTTAACTTTATTTAAATAATATGTCAATACAGTATCTAAACGTAAAGCAATTACTTAAACCCATTAATCGTCATACTGAACAACTTTTACTATGAGACCAATCCTGAAATCGCAAAAAAATTTTTGACCGTTTCATACATTTTGCTGGTCTGATGTTGAAATTTCTTTAAAGAGTTAATTTCTTCTTCGCGATATCGGGGTTGGTACCACAGTACAAGTTGCTCAGTATGACCTTAACGTTAACGTGTTTGAATAATTGATTTACGTACAGATACATTGATAAAGAAAATGGGGGCGGTAACATCAACATTAACACTTTGGTTTGGGCTAACCCTAAGTTATAGTTAATGTGTTTTTGGTGACTGCGTGAAAGCTCGAATTGTTTTTTCCCTAATGCTTCTGTGTGTACAAAACATAATGGCCTATTCTATCTGTAAGCCTCATATTTTATAGCATATAGATTTTGATAGCATACCTACGTACCTAGTGCAAGCGTTATTTATACGTCATAATTTCATAGAAGTTTGACGTTTAAAATAACACTTACACTACGTGTGCTATCAAAATCGTTGCAGACTTGTCTTAGTCTTACTCTACCTAATTACTGGCTTCTGAAATGGGTTTTCGATTTTACAAACACCTATTTATGTAGGTACATTATACTGTCATGACCCGTGAGTCAAAATTTTCATTAACAATGCAGTAAATTGTCACTTGACAAAATCAATCTATGTTAAGTAATAACCCCAATGCACCTAAAATAATAATTTTCATAATGCGACACCACTGGAAACAACGCAGCAATTTGTTCCATTGTGTACAAGATTTGGTTAGCGTGGCTGATAAATTACTTTTCGGTGTACCGCAGGGTGGAATGGAGTTTTAATTGCAACTATAAGTTACGCCGGTCCATTATTAAATTCTACCAACCTAACTGTTTATTGATAGTCGAAAATGCAAAGTTGTTCGTTTAATCTTTAATTGCGATTTAAATAGAGGTTACATTTAACTACGAGTATGTGTTAATTGGTAAGATAGAGTTGTCTTTTAAGTTTATTTGAATAATATCAAAGTCAGGTCTGGCCTAGTCGGCGGTAACTCTGCCTATGAAGCCGATGGTCCTGGGTTCGAATCCCGGTAAGGGCATTTATTTGTGTGATGAGCACCGATATTTGTTACTGAGTCCTCTGTTCTTCTGTTCACTTTTTAGTCATGAGTAAATTAGCCTTGGTTATAGCCATACTTAGTAAATAAGGTGCCTTGTAAACTTTAAATTTAGCGTTTAATTTTAGTTGGGAGGTAAGAGTATTTAGTATATTGCTTAACAATGTGAAGTCTATGAAAGGCAGTCAATGTATACAAACAACGTAAACGATTTAAACAAAACCCAAGTTAGCGTTGAAGAGGTTTCGGGCATGAATTTCCGCAGCAGAATTTGCTCAAGTGACAGTGAAGGCACTTTGGAAACTCAAATACGGAAACAATCTTCTAGTACTTCCGGATTTTGAAGAGCGGAAGTTGTCGAAAATTTCACGATCAGCGATATTAAAGCAGCAATATTATTTTCTTTAAGTGAAGAGTTTCACAGAAGGAAGGTTGTTCGTATAGCTCAGTTGCTCGTTGCTGCAGGAGTGAATGCTTGATGAACTGATGCCGGGATATACATTATTGGTAGGGCAAAAGGGGCGTACAATTAAAACACAGTGCAGAAAGGTCCAGAAAAAGGAAAAATATTGATCTAAGTATTCGAGATGTAGACAAGCACTTATCCAGCGTTGGACGAGTACTGTGAGGTTTATTGTCACCTTTTCCTTCTACTTCACTAGCAACCCACCCCAGCTTCGCACGGGTTACACAAAACCCTCCTTAATTATACTCCTGAACTTTCCTCAAAAATTACTATTTTGATTGCTGAAAACCGCACGAAAATCCGTTCAGTATTTTTTGAGTGTATCGCGAACATACATACAAACAGACAGACGCGTCGGGGGACTTTGTTTTATAAGGTGTAGTGATTTATAAGGTCGACATCACTTGGCCCTATTCGCTGAAAAGCTGAAATATTCTATATATTAAGCTATTTTAACGTAGCTGCTGCTTACTTATAAGCATACTCGTGACAAGCATCGATTTTTTCATTTGGATCCTATAAAGAGGCGCCAACTATATAAGAAGACCTTATGCAGAAAGGGACGCTTTACTGCTGGAATTTATGACCCTTGAGCAACATGCCCTGCATACCGCTAGTACACACATTTACAGCAGGCAAGCCCACATTGATGGCCGATGGTCGATGGAGCAGAAAGGTTTTCAAATGGCGACCATGTACCGGAAGACGCAGCGTGGGAAGGCCCCAGACTAGATGCGCCAACGATCTGGTTAAAGTAAGGGCATTTATTCGTGTGATGAGCATGGATATTAGATCCTGAGTCATGGGTGTTTTCTATGTATTTAAGTATTTATATATTATATATATCGTTGTCTAAGTACCCTCAACACAAGCCTTATTGAGCTTACTGTGGGACTTAGTCAATTTGTGTAATAATGTCCTATAATATTTATTTATTTTATTTATTTTTTATTTAAAGTTGCGGGAAGCCGTTGGTTGAGGGCAGCGAATAATCGTTCGTTGTGGAGAACCTTGAGGGAGGCCTTTGTCCAGCAGTGGACGTCTTTTGGCTGAGATGATGATGATGATGAACCTACAACGGGCAGGTATTTTTCACTTTTACTAAGATTAACGTGAGGTCTATAGCTCAGAGCCACTAGTTTAAAAATGGTTAAGTTAAATTTTGAGTGGTTCTAACATCCATGCCCTATTAAGTGTTATATTCTTAAAATATACTCGTATTTTTGTGTACAAAACGAGCTTCTGCTATTGCTACTACATAAAATTACGAGTTTATTGCATGAAGAATACAAATGCAGGAACTGAAATATACGTATACAAATAACGTTCATATTACGAATCATCCTTGGAATAAGTTATTTTCGTTCCATTATACTCATTAGGATTGTACGTACGCTCCCCGAGAGGCGCATTCAAACATTAAAACATTATACGTGAGGCACATTTAATGCGTCTCGCTCGCATGAAAATATTAATGTGAGCGTGACACAATCCGATTGACATCATGTTGCCATCGCATTCTTCAAATCTGATTCCGCGTCCGTATATCTCCCACATTTAATATGCCCCGCTTAAGGTAAATGTAAACAGAATTTAATTATACGCCCGTAGCATCCACTGTATTTGAAACCCAGCACCGCAAAATACTTCAGTAAATTCTTAAAAATACCCTTCAATACGGTTCGAGGTCATTTGAAACTCGTAAATACTTTCTATGCTTTATGAATACGTGTAGCTACATAAAGTATTTTATCTGAAAATCCTTGGACCTTATTTATGGTCCAATACGGGTGGCGCGGAAGTTTCATAAAGGAATTTACGGCAGAAAGATTTTTATGAAGCGATTGAACGAAAAGAGTGAACAAAGTTCGGTTCAAGGGCGTCAATTCAAATAAATGCTTGTCGAACTCAATTGAGAGGCTGATTCTGATGAAATAAATTGTTAAATACAAATAATTTATTTCTTATTATTTACTATGTTGTTCAGGAAAACAGTACGGGCACAGCTTGGCTGATTTAAGCTCATTCAGTCACAGAGGGTGATTTACAGTTATGGCATGATAGTTATAGTTCACGAACAGACCGTCGAGAGATGTAAAAGGAGACCCTCGTGATATGGCACCAAGTCTGCAGCCGATGATTTTTACTGTGACGAAACCGCAATTTTGTCCACAGATGCCAAGTTTTCATAATATTATGTTAAGTCTCTTGTGCCGGTTTACGAACACCACAAGGCTCTCTGATGTCACAGCAAAAACTTCTGAGAGCCTTACCGATTTTATGCATCACCTGTCAAATGCCATGACGCATGCTGCGGCACGGCACGGCTGAGGACGTTACGGTGATTGACGACATGCCGTATCACGAGCCTCTTCAATGTATGAAGATGTATACAATCTGAGCTGTCAATATGTGTCACAGCTTTTATAGAAAATGCGATGTAGCAGTCTGTCCATAGACGGGAAAGCACCTTTATATCATGCAGTTTCGAGAATGGCGCTGTGCCCGTAAACGTGTTAAACTACAACAATATACTATGAACATGGTATATACGACCTTGACATGACTCGAAGTGTATCTCTCGAGCACCAACAAGTGCGAATGACATGTCTCCCAGACCTCGCAGTGTCGCGTGGTTCAGTCCGCGGCCTTTCTTATGGCGCAGATCTCTTTTTATTGTATAATGTTTTAATGACCAGAGTTAGTCCATGTTTACCTTCACCGAAGAGTATTATTTAGTGATATAGGTATCGTACCATGTTCGGTGATCAAAGAAGCTTATTGGTACGTGCCACGTGCGAGCACGAATCCATGACCTCTCTACTTAGAAAGTCTCAAACTTAATCTCTTGGCTATTAGCGCTTGCTGCTATTACATTTTTTTATAATAAAATTGAGCACCCTTTTGTATTTTTCATCGCACTTACTTGAAAACGGTGTTACTGTATGCCAGCATACTGAGATGGAATGAGCTGCCCACGGGCGTAATAGTTTTTTTTTTATATTTCAATATACATCATGGGCATATTTGGCATAATGATTTTTCTATCATCTACTCAATTTATATGCAAGGAGGTATAAACGAGTTTTACTTTTAAAATATATACTTACTTTAAAACTTTTTTGTCTATATTTAAAAATATTTAATTTGATTAATAAGCCGTTTAAAATATTTTTAAACAATTTTCAATCGTGGCTGAATGCCAGATAGGTCTGTGCCTTCGATGTCTAACCTGTCAAAACTGACTATATGGCGAACAAAAGTTACCGTATTTAAGAATTATTTCGCTTAAAATTTTGTTTTTTCCTCATAAGTGTAATGAAAAACTTTCTGTGCGCCACGGGCGGTACATTTTTTTAAAAACACAATCTACTATTTAATCAAAACAATACATATATAAAAGTAAAATACTGAGATTACTCTGTCTAGTAATATAAAGCTGTTTTTAAAAACAATACACAAATCCTTACAAAAGAAGCAAATATTACCTACTTATTCCGACCCATTGTTGTTGTTCCCAAGCTAATCCAAGCGAAGTAAATACTAAGTAAATATACCAAGTAAATATACGTATAGAACTAATATCAGTGTTCGGGATTAAGTACAAATTGCAATAAATAAAGTTTCTCCCGCCATGTGTCCGATGCCAATAAGATGTTATGAGATCCCGGGTAGTATTGATCAGGGATGACTTCTTTATTAGGTTCCAAGTTTTGGATGAGGGTCTTGAATATCGTCGCGACTTTAATGCGATACGCGATTCTTGAGATTTCTGTAGTAAAGACGAGGAAGCTACTTATGGAAAATCTTTACCTTCGTATAAGCTACAAATATATTTTAAATTTAAATAAAAATAAAAACAAAAATCACCGCATCAAACAAAATTAGAACTTGCGACTTTTTGAAACACTAGTCCAATCGCTCTTAACTAACTGGGCTACCGAAACGTGAGAATTTCTCCATTCCTTTATTTTTGTTTAACACGCCTGAGTGTGCCTGAGTGGACGCTCGAGTTGAGCATGCGGCGTGCATGTAAAACAAAACAAAGCGTATAGGAGCGGCCTAAGTGCACGCTGCTCACATCACTTGTGAGCCCGACGCCACGCTGCACGCCCCGCCGAAAGCACTGCTTCGCGTGTCCACTCAGTTCTTACACTTAGGAAAGCGCATAGCGATATCTATCGTGAAAATGTTCTATCTTAACGGCATTGGAGTCTCAAGTTGTATTGAGAATAAATAAATTTTTATCAAGCAGAAAGGTCTACAATCGATACTACAAATTTTAAAATATTACAAATTAATTGACCGAAGCGTTAGCGAAGGTCTTCGTTTTGATTCCGGCAAACTGCTTTCATATGTCCGGATGTTCTCCTCTACAGGTCACAATTATCAACCGATTCAAATCCTGGCTTCGTACCAATGAGTTTTTCAGTGAAGGAAAACATCGTGAGGAAACCTGCATACATCCGCGAAGGAATTCAAAGGTGTATGTGACGTCTCCAACCCATCCATTGGACCAGCGTGGGGACTACAGTCCAAGCCCTCTCGCGCATGAGAGGAGGCCTGTGCCCAGCAGTGGGACGTCTATAGGCTGAATTATTATTATATTATATAATATTCACATTGACACATTACAAATAGGCTGCCTAGTTAAATTGCATACGGACAGACACTTTTTTTGTTATTTAATCGACTATTATATCAAATGAAAGATTATTTTATATATAATCTAACTGCAATGGTTGCCTAGATTTTAAATAAAAATCGTTTACATACTCGTATAAAATAAGCTTTCATTTGATATAATATCCGATTAAACAACAAAAACATTTAAAAAATGTTTCTGTCCGTACACAATTTTACTAGGCAACTTATTTGCAATGTGGCAATGTGAATAATACCTATCATTTATTTCTTATCACAAATATATAACAGGTGAAGGTCGATATTCCTTATTACGTATCTCCTCCTATACTAACCTTTCTCTAACAAGATGGCCAATAACGAAATGGGTTTATATTCGTAACTATAAGCCCCTTTCCAGTTCAATGCGCATGCCATACCTACAAATAGTTGGCCCCTTTAATTACACCATCTGTATGTGAACCTCAAAGCCGAAGTAAAAGCCTTTGTATCAGGTTCCATATCAGCTTTGTATTCATTTTCGGTTCAATGGTCATTTGGCACAGTTAGTTGAATTAAATTAGGAGATTAACATGCTTAAAACATTTATGTGTAATTGTAAACAATTTATTGTATTTGTGTACCAAATTGATTTTCAACCGACTAACAAAGACGATCATTATCTATTTACACTTTATTGCACAAAATATGTACAACTCTGTACAAATGGCGGACTAAATACCAAATGGCATTCTCTAGCAGTCAAACATAGGGCCGAACATAGACACGTACAGAAAGAAAAAAAAGTAATACAACGAATTAAAATTCTAAAACATGATACCCGCGGTTTGGTGCGTACACGCACATACATCTCGCTCACACTGTGTGTATGTGTGTGTGCGTGCGTGCGTGTGCGTGTGCGTGTGCGTGTGCGTGTGTGTGTAGGTGTGTGTGTGTGTGTGTGTGTGTGTTGTATGTTAATTGTCCGTCTCAGCATAGTCGTGGGACTATGATATTTATTTATATAATCAAATTAATTTAAGCGCTTTGAAATATTTAGTGAAAGGCGTGACTCGAAGCGGAGCGTTCGGCGGGGCGTGCAGCGTGGCGTCGGGCTCACAGGTAATTTGAGCAGCGTGCACTAAGGCCACTCCTATACGCTTGCATTTGTTTAACATGCACGCCGCACGCCCCACCCCGCTGCATGCTCAGCTCGAGCGTCCACTCAGGGCTTACACTTAACATTTAATCACGTCTTTCTGCGACAAATAACTAACTACTCTAGTCTAAAGCGAGTTCAGACTTATATCAATCACTGTAAATGATGGACGTCTCTTGAAAGATAGGGCGCGTCGGACGCAGTCGGAGAGATGATAGCACCTGTCAACGACAGTGACGTGGGATATATGTTACAAAAGTTTAGGGATCTCAGCTCAACGTAGATGTAGATAACTGATAACATCTTTTAATCCATGCAGAGCACATTAGACGCGGTATTCTGATTTTCATATCTGTAAAGGTTTTGATATTGATGTAATATTGATACAGTAGATTGTTATCCAAGGGATGAAACGCTCTACTTAGTAAAGTAAAATACGTGTTTTTTAAACATGATTCAGTATACATTTTAAAAGAATTTCTTGAGGGTAATTTCAATTAACCGTTTGAGTAAAAGTATCATATTTATGGAATAGGGAGGGAATATCAGAATGGAAATAGTATAGCAAACCCATTTTTCATTTCACATGCTCTAAAATTGGGTCATTGTTGTTCCAAAAAGTGTGCAGAAAATGATACCTTTCTGTACTAGAGCATTTACTATGCAAGTACGATTTTTTCATTTATGAATTTTGAATATGAATTTTAACTCAAGGTTCTAAGAGACCCCGGCAAACTCTGCCGAATTTCACCTTCCCATACAAGTTTCATTCTCATTTTAAAACTACATATTTAACTACGATTGTAATTAAACTTTGCAAGTACAATGACATGAGATATATCTAGTATTATAC
Organism: Cydia pomonella; assembly: GCF_033807575.1. Classification (NCBI taxonomy): domain Eukaryota; kingdom Metazoa; phylum Arthropoda; class Insecta; order Lepidoptera; family Tortricidae; genus Cydia; species Cydia pomonella. The sequence goes on along the minus strand of NC_084708.1, from coordinate 20,384,833 downwards.
AACAAACAAAATAAAGCAAAAACAAGTTCTTAAATTCGCTGTATTTTTTAACCGTGGTATTTGAGGTTACATAAACTAATTACAGCCTTAGATACATTTTATCCTATTGTAAGTACAAAGTTTCAGAGCAATGTAGCCAGTCGTTAGCCAGAGCGAAATCACTTTTGTATGGAGAACTGCGCTTGCTGGGGTCTGTTGAGGCACTTTCCCTCCAGGGTCCATTATTTTTTTCCACAGCCTTCCCGTATTGTGGAATGATTTTGTTAGTAGCGACTCCATTCGCCGCCCGTAGTTGATTGGTTAAGAGAAAAGATAAGTAAACAAATAATAATATTCATCATCATAGTTATTACAAAGTGAGATTAAATCACCAGTTAGATGAATGTGTAAAATTCGAATGCCACTTTTATATTTATATATTTATTTATTTATACTTTATTGCACATAAAATATTAAGTACAAGTGGTGGACTTAATGCCTTAAGGCATTCTCTGCCAGTCAACCACTGGGTCAAAAAGAGACTTTTGTTAGGTGCAGGCTTTGTACTTGAGAATAAGATATCACTACCTACTATTTACAAATTAAATACCTATGCAAAAAAATACATATATGCGAGATCGGACGTGACTCAATAATATTAAAATCAAACAAACATAGTAACAATATATTAAGTATGTTTTTGTTTATGTCAATATGTGAATACGCTACTCTATTAAATTCTACCCATTGGTATTGATTCTCTCGGTCCGATTCGAACTTTAATATACGTCAAAAATTTGCTCTAGTAACGATATGGATCGGATATCTCAGTGTCAAAAGTGACTTTTTTGTTTGAAGAAACGTCACTTTTGACACTATCATATCCAATCCATATAAGATAAGATAAAAGACACCTATTAGTCCATTGAATAAAAAGTTCTAGAGTGCGTGAGTTAGTAACGTAAGATGTTTCTTCGGAAACATGTCAAGAGTCCCTAGGTAATAAACATACTAAAACCCCGGGACACTAGGAGGAGCCCCGGAGTGGGGGGAGGGGGGGAAAGGGTCCATTTTTATATTTTTCGCTTAAATCTCAAAAATGGTACATGTTAGAGAAAAACTTTCAAGGAAAAGTTGAAAGGCCATAAAATTATCTACAAGTTGTACCTAAATCATTTTTTTCTATTCCCAGCCGTTTCTGAGTTACACGCAGTAAAAAATGATTTTGGCTCAAACAATTTCCCCATACTACATACCCATGTTTATCACATCAATCGATCAAAAAATATTTCTTTCTTCCAAAAAACTCAAATGTGCAACTTGTGACTGGTACTGATAGATTGCTCTTAATTAGGTCTATAATTGGTAAAATAAACACATTCCTCCATGGAAGCCTTTAGGAGGAATCGATTGTCAAAATATTATATTAGGGTAGTTTGAGTTACTGAACTTGATCTTTTTATTTTTTTCTTCCAAAAAACTCAAAAGTGCAACTTGTGACCGGTACAGATAGATTGCTCATAATTAGATCTATCATTGATAAAAATACCAGATTCCACCACGGAGGCGTTTACGGGGAATTGAATTTTATTAGGGTAGTTACGATACTTGAACTTTTTATTTTTTTTCTTCCAAAAAGCTCAAAAGTGCAACTTGTGACCGATACTGATAGATTGCTCTTAATTAGGTCTATCATTGGTAAAAAAAACACATTCCTCCATGGAAGCCTTTAGGAGGAATCGATTGTCAAAATATTATATTAGGGTAGTTACGCAACTTGACCTTTTTATTTTTTTTCTTCCAAAAAGCTCAAAAGTGCAATTTGTGACCGGTACCGATAGATTGCTCATAATTAGGTCTATCATTGATAAAAAAACCAGATTCCAACATGGAGGCGTTTAGAAGGAATTGAATTTTATTAGGGTAGTTACGATAACCCTAAGTTGGTAAAATAAAGTTTTCGAATTTTTCACCTTTCATGGGATGTAGCTCGAAAACGGCTGGGAATAGAAAAAAAAGATTTAGGTACAACTTGTAGATAATTTTATGGCCTTTCAACTTTTCCTTGAAAGTTTTTCTCTAACATGTACCGTTTTTGAGATTTAAGCGAAAAATGAAAAAATGGACCCTTTCCCCCCCTCCCCCCACTCCGGGGCTCCTCCTAGTGTCCCGGGGTTTTAGTATGTTTATTACCTAGGGACTCTTGACATGTTTCCGAAGAAACATCTTACGTTACTAACTCACGCACTCTAGACCCCCCTTGGAGGGACTCATTCAATGGACTATATTCATGAGAGTCACAAACATGTACGAATATGTACAGGCAACAAAAAAGAAGAACAGAACATTAAGTGCGCATCACAAAATGGACCCAACTCAGCATAATGAAGCTATGAAGCAAGCGCGACAGATAACACATATACATAAAAAAATCCAAGAAAAAGAAGAATTACTTACTACTACAGAAATTACACAGAAACACATGAAGAAAATAGACAAATTGTGTCTAGAGCAAAATTTTGACGTATAGGTATTAAAGTTCAAAAGAGGCCGACAGAAACCGCCGAACAAAAGATAAACATCAAACGGGAACGAAGCCATATACAAATTTTTTTATTTCATTTATGGTGATGGTTATGAAATTAACAAAACTTCTCTCCCTGCAATTTCAACTTTTCTCCGTCGTTTGTTAGAATTTGAACAGATACATCTGCGAGCGATATTACAAAATTATAAATACTTAAAGGAAAATTTGATAAACTCACGACTCTAGGCAAAAAGAACTTGTCACCTTTTGTTCCTGAGTCATGAGTGTTTTCTATGTATTTATTGTATATATTATATATACTGTTGTTTAAGTACCCACAATGCAAGCCTTATTGAGCTTTCTGTGGGGAGTAGTCAATTTGTGTGACAATGTCCTATAATAAATTTATTTATTTATTTGTACAACCGTTGACCGGCTAACATGAGTTGCGTGCTCGCGCTCAACTTCATAGTCCATTCATCCTGCGCGACTTCAAGTATGGACTCGCGTGCGAGAACGCAAGTCATGCTAGACGGTTTGGTAAACTTCTGGTAGAACTCAGTTGGTTTCAGTTACAAGCTATTGAACCAGTATTCCAAAAGATCGTAAGTTCGAATCATGGCCGAAATGGTGGTTTTTTTTCAACTATTCTTTTAATTTAAAAATTAGAATTGTCCTCATGACTATATTGACAATGTTCAACATATTGTTGTGTAAAATAAATCAATCCTGATACCTCAAGACATTTCATATTCAACACTACTCACTGTTAGTGTAAAAGGTTCATCATTTAGGGTACCGATCTATAATGACGTTTACCTACGCTTAAAGGTAATTGAAGTGTGCTAGAGGGAAGCCATCACGTATATGAACATTTCATGAGTGCGAGAAAGGCAGACTACAAATGAAAGCACGTGACCACTTTTGAGCTTCCAAGCGGCCGCTAACGGCCGCTTGAATGTGTCAAATTGTAAGGTTAGCGGACTGGAATATAAAAAAAAGCTGTATTTAGGAAATACGTTGGGTGATTATATCATGGAATAGGTATAAGTACAGTTAAAAAAGCAAATAGTTTCGGCAATTACATATTTTTTTCTGATTTCAATATTTCCAATGACATTTGACTGCATTCCGATTTTGGGCGCACTTTTGATATTTGACAGGCAATCTTGTACATAGTACATCAATGGTATGTGGTTGGAAATTTATCGACCGGTCTGGCTTAGTGGGTAGCTACCCTGCCTATGAAGCCGATGGTCCCGGGTTCGAATCCCGGAAAAAATATCTGTGTTCATCACACAAATGCCTCTACATTTGTGTGATGAACACAGATATTTTTTCCTGAATCAAGGGTGTTTTCTATATATATAAGTGAATATTTATGTATATACGTATATCGTCGCCCAGTACCCATAGTACAAGCTTTGCTTAGTTTGAAGCTACACAGGTCGATCTGTGTACGATTGTCCACAAATATTTATAATTTATTTATTAAATGAATTTAAGTGATCTTTCAGACCCACAGATTAAATTATGAATAGAAGAAAATTACGTAAATTCTAACACTAGGTAGACTACCCACCCGTCATTATTCTGACAGACTGGCATATCTCCAGAAACTCCCTAACTAAACCGTGAAAGATAAATGAAAACCTCATTACCTATTTCTCAAAATGTGTTTGACTTAAATATTAGTTGGCGGTAACTTACTTTGAGTTTGATATAGGGAGGTATAAGCTGATAGAAATGGAAGGCCATTTTTTCTTAAGATATCGATACTAAATTATTCGTGGGGTGTAACTGACATTTCCATGGTTTTCCGGAGTAAAAGATATGGGTCGGGCATGTGAGTGAGGGCATAGAGTGAGGTTGTAGGACAGGCGACAGATAAAATCAAAATAGGTTTGATATCAACAGATATATTCAATTTTATCTTCATGCGAGGTTCTATTAAACTCTTACATTTTTCATAAAATATTTTATTAACAGTTAATTTATTAACATGAAAAGCACTAGGTCTTGGGTAATGATACTAATGATTTATTTTTACCAGCTTTTATTTGCAACTATGCTTGTACGGGTAAAATATTGCAAGTTAAATTTGACCCACTTCCCGACTTCCAATGAAGCTGAAAATTTATATACATATGTAAGTCAAATCACAATGCAACATTATGGCACCATAGAGCTGATCTGATAATGGAGGCAGGAAGTGGCCATAGGAACTCTGTGATGGAGCAACGCAAAATAATTGTGTTTGAGGTTTTTAGAATTGTTTCAATGAGTATTAGTTGCCTGTGGAAAGAAAAGTACAATCAGCGATAACAGCTCGTACATTTTTTTTTCCAAAACTTTGTTTATTTGAGTGAAGTACATGACAATGCTCTGATCGACGCTAACGTTGGCGGGGGAAGTTCTCTTCACAGCTCGCGCCGATGACAGCTGGGGCATGTTCAGAACACGGCTAATATTTTGTGGTCTAACTAATTGCTTAATGGGCCTAAAGATTTTATTGTAGGCCGTATTTCTACATCAGCCGATTGAGCTTACGTCCACGCCCAGCTATCGATTTTCAAAGTTGAGCGATTCTACGAGCAGCGGACGATTCGATAAATAACTTCCCACTTTTGACAGCTAGCAAATTATATGTACTCCGGGACTAGCTGTTCCCGCAGTTAAGGCGCGAAAATTAGAGATTGTTATCGCATCAAGAAAGTTTTAGCTAAGCCAACCCACCAACAGAGGCGCCCGGCCAACAGCTACGTAGCACACATTTTAATAAAAAAAATCATGGGTGCCTTCCTTTGTGAAACGGGCGCCGCAGTTTGGACATTTTCAAATTATGTTTACTATAGCAACTTATTACAACAGGCTATTACAACAGCTAAGGCGCGAAAATCAGAGATTTTTATCGCGTCAAGAAATTTCGTGCTTTTGTGCGTTAATCCAATCCTCCCCACCGAAACGCACGGCCGAGCAACAAACTTTTTAGTAACAAATTTCAACGTGCACGTGTTTTGGTCTTTATTCTTCATCTAAGAGTAAAAATAAGTCCACGGCGACATTAAGCCTCAGTTTTTTAGCGGTCAGACACTCAGGTTCGTAAGCAAAAGTAGGTGTAAACTCTTGAAGTTAACAGCGCCATCTTTATGATTTTGTATGTACTTATCTACTCGAAACCTAGATGTCAATAATAGATCGATAATCAATACGCATCCAATAAGGTACATAGTTTTGTCTCCGACTCCCTCAAGATACTCCGACATCCGCCCACGCCTACGTGCCAAGAGCAAGCAGGCGAGAGACTGACGATCATATTTTTACGAGATATGTAAAAAAAAACTCATTTCTGTCTTTTAGGAATTCATCGCTTAGGATGAATAAAATGAGTTAACTATTAATATTTGCAATCACAAGCTGAAGCGCTGGTGGCCTAGCGGTAAGAGCGTGCGACTTGCAATCCGGAGGTCGCGGGTTCAAACCCTGGCTCGTACCAATGAGTTTTTCGGAACTTACGTACGAATATCATTTGATATTTACCAGTCGCTTTTCGGTGAAGGAAAACATCGTGAGGAAACCAGACTAATCCCAATAAGGCCTAGTTTATCCCTCTGGGTTGGAAGGTCAGATGGCAGTCGCTTTCGTAAAAACTAGTGTCTACGCCAAATCTTGGGATTAGTTGTCAAGCGGACCCCAGGCTCCCATGAGCCGTGGCAAAATACAACTCGAGGAAGAGGAAGATTTGAAATCACAAGCTATTGAAACAAAATTGGCACAAATTATAGTTTAAAGGAGTTTTTTTTAACCGGATGAGACCATATTTGTAGCCGTGGACTTGTGTAAAGATGGCACTTGGATGGCAATTCCAAGGTCATTACTGTGACAGCATTACCTACTGCTGCGGTGTGGAGACGGCCGCTAAACCTGCCTATTTCCTTCTTAAAATGAGTGATGTTTGCCGCCGCATTACTGTCACGATTCAAACGTTCAGTCTGTCCCTCACTTTATCTAGGACTGTGACAGCGATCACGTAAAGGCTGCACCAGTAATGTTGCCACAGTAATGCAGCTTCTTTAAGTTTTAAAATAAAAAGCATTTTACGAAAATGACACCGGACGTTGTGGACGTTGTTAGTTTACTGGCCTCTTTAGTTTTTTTCTAGTAATAACAGCCAAAGTGAATATTTTTCATACTTTCTAAATAGGTATATCAGTAACCATAGCAACAATAACTGCCAATATCTTCACAAATTCCGTATTTAATCATAGCTTCAGAGTATCTTTCTTGACAGAGATGGATTCTTCTCGTTATATACAATCCGGGTACATTTTCATCATATTTATTTTCTGCTAATAGTAGAACTTGTTTTGACACTTACTTGTGTAGTGCAAATAATAATGTAGTTGTGTTTATATTAGGCAGCGAAATGCATGAAACGCATTCAAATATGCAAGTTAAATCAAAGCTTGCAAATAAACTGAGTATTGAAATGAAACTTTTTTCCATACAAACGTAGTTTATATTTTCCTGTCTGGATTTTGACAATATGGAAAATATTATACAATTTGCTTTATGAATAATAACCGTACCTGTGTTTCATTCGTTTGAGTTTTTTTTTTATATCAGAGAGTTTAAAACAAGAAACATATCGAAATGAAAACAAAGTTTACTTTCGTACCTATTACGACTACAATAGTATTTTTGATGCAGCGTTGCAGCAGAGTAGGAAACGGGTGATGTCAATATCAATAACAGTAATTTTTAGGGTTTCGTACCCAGAGGGTAAAACGGGACCCTATTACTAAGACTCCGCTGTCCATCCATCTGTCTGTCTATCACCAGGCTTTTTCTCATAAACCGAGATGTCTAGACAATTTTAAATTTTCACAGATGATGTATTTCTGTTGCCACTATAACAGCAAATACTAAAAAGTACGGAACCGTCGGTGGGTGTGAGTCCGACTCGCTCTTGTCCAGTTTTCATAATATAGAAAGCAAACGAGAAGACAAATCGCCTGATGGCAAGCAATTACCATCGCCCATGGACAACTGCAACACCAGAGGAGGTGCAAGCGCGTCATCGCCCTTTAAGACGCTATTTTCTTGGAGGTTTGAAGATCGTTTCGGTCCGGAAATATCGCAAGCGATAGTCCATTCCACAGTTTAGCTGCGTAAAGTTGGAAGTTTTTGGAGAAACACATAGTTGAGAACTGTCAACCATCTAAGCGGTGACGATGCAATGCCGCAAAGTCAGAAACGCGAATTAATCTGGGAAATGATAGTGATATCGCCAATCATCTTGCACCAATACTGCTGTATTTGATATCCGAATGGAACCTTTATTAGGTAACAACCAGTTTACGGAAGGTGGAGATAAGGAACAAAATCTCCATGTACCAAAAAGTATCATCAAATAACTTTAAATAGGTGGCGCTACAATACCTAGAGTACATGAACAAAAAAATAAAATCATAGACAGCGCAATTCACTCCGTCAATAATGCCTAGGTTCTTAGCTACTCTAGCGCTACTCTGGAGAGATTTGGAACTATTATTTATAGCTGACAGCTGGACACTTTTGCAACAGTTCTACCATAAGAGATGCCACTTCTCTTAATTCCACACTCCATAAACCAGTTAGAGAAGCTAAACGTCACCATCAAAATCAACATTAGGCGAGAGAATTGCATGTTCAGATAGCACGAAGTCCACACGATTGAAAGTAGGAGCTCGACTAAGGAGCGATTATTTAAAGAAGCAGATAAGTACTTCTGCAAGCGATACTACACATTTTTAAAGTGAAAAATGGAATGAAGTTGATTCAGAGTGATTTACCAGTGATCGCAAGTTCGAGTCTTGCCCGAAGAAGTGAGTTTTACCATTTTTCCTTCAATTTATAAATTCAACATAGGAAGTAGGAAATTTGAGTGCGATTCCATATCGTTGGCCCAATATTACAGGGTTCTATGTTTCACTTTTATCGAACTGAAATTTGAACATTGTCATAGTGACATTGAGTCGATTTCAACTATCTTGAAAATGTAACATAGAACCCTGTGAGCGATATTCTACGGCCATTGTATATTCTACGCGGACGAAGTCGTGAACAGAAGCTAGTTTCGGTAGGTATTCTTATTCTAAAAATAACTGATACCCTTCAATGCCGTCCTTATTAAGCTTTGATTTCCGGCTGCCAATTTGCCATAACTCGGTCGCCTCAAGGGAACAAGACAGTCAATTTACTCCCAATTATTGTTTATTTAATATTTATGTTAGGAAAAGCCCAACATCTCATCGATCTGTCGCTATACGTTTTGATTGTTGTCATTTTAGGTAACCTTAATTAGGTAATAAGTTTCCTTTGCAATATAAAAAAAATAACCACAGTTGAAAAGTAAAGATCTAATCTAAATAAAATCTGGATATATGTACTGTAAAGATACACATAGCTTAAACACTAAAATTGAATCATTGATTTATGATAGACTAAAAAAACATAGCGGAAAAATAATTCAATCAAAAATATGTAATATCAGTTCAAATTATACAGAGACATCGGAGGCATCATCAGAACTGACACGATTTAATAAAGCATTAATGTTAGAGAGTAACAACATAGGTATGCAGGTGGTTAGATGCCGTATTTAGACTAAATCTTGTAATTTAAATTAAATTTATTAATTTCGTATAAACAGTGTGGTCACCCTATAACCAAGAAAGAAATGTAAAGATAAACTTTCTATTTTCCACGAACATTTAACATTATTTTAATGATAATTAATAGCCTATTACGAATGAGACAACTTTGGGACTTTTCTCGTACGTTCGCATTCCGTTTTTCAACATAAAATCCTTGCTGACCTGTCATTCTGACCTCCGCCAATGAACAGCTGCTGTCTAGGTAAAATAATAAGTATAATATAGCAAACTAACTTTCAAATATCGTTGCTTTCATTATCATGTAGGTGCCATTTTCCGGGAATAGCTCTTAGTCCATAATAAACATCGTCACTGTGTTCAGTCTCTGTCGACTGGACAGAAACTGAGGCATTAATTGGCAGAAGATTGATTTGGCTCCTTTGTTCCCTTGCCGTTAATGTATCAAAATTGGCTGCCTGTAATGGCCCAGTAATTTTACGGATTCGCCAAGTATTATATTGTAATAGCCTGGTTTTTCGTCTTATAATCATTGTATTTTAGACAATGCACAATGTTACTCTTATCAGTAAAAGATAAAATTGAAGCATAAGATTTGTGCCTAAAGATAAGATTTATTAAACCACCCAGAAAATATTTTGACATACTAGTGTATACTAGCAATCCCGGCGAACTTTATACCGCTTGTGGATGAAAGTCAAAATTTTCGAAATCAGCACCCCCGAGAACCTAGAAAACAATCCATGACGCTTTTACGAAAAAGTACATGCCCGCCATTTTAGAATCCAAAATGGAAATCCGCACCCTCAAGAACCTACATATAGTTGTATATCCATGATGAAATTTACGAATAAATAAGTACCTAAATGTCAGTCTTAATTTACTTCTCCATTATTTTCCGTGTTTTTTCGATATTTTTGCTGATCGGGTTATTTTGCTACACGAATCCAACAAATCCGATATCCTTAAAATTGGTCCAGCTGTTCTTGTATTTTGAGCAGTCAGTTCGATATTTTTAGAAGTTTTATTGGTAGGAACAAACAAACTTCAATTAGGAATACAGGAGTAAATAAAGAAAAAATAACTAGTCTTATTTTTAGATGAAACTAGTAAACGAATACCAGGGAAACCTAAAATACATCTAACCCTTTGGCATGGTGCCGCGGATGCTGGCAGCGTTTCCCCGCTATGTTGGAACCCTTTATTGGAACGCGTGCGATGCCTTATCACACGACTCAATGTCAAATCAAGAAGAAAACCTTAACAAATTCTCAAATCAGAATGGGCTTTTCTTAAAGTTTTAGTGTTCAAATCTGATTCATTCTACTAGACTTAAATTAACCGGGACATAGACCGTGATTGCCTTTTATAACCCGCTATCTCCAGTTACCCGTGAACAAGATGCATGTAACTGCGTCGAAATATCGGGAAATATCGTCGAAATATTAAAAACAATATAAAAGGTAATCACGGTTTATATCCCGGTCAATTTAAGTCTAGTGATTAATTCTTACATTTTCATCGTGTTTAAAAGGTATGAGGTTTAATTAGAGACAATCCATCCACGTTCCTGATTTGTTCCGATGTGATTTGAGTAGTGTATATTTTGAGAATGTATCACGTTTATTGCAATACGCAGGCTGTGAGTGAATGAATTCAGTGAGTGAATTCACTCTAAAAAAAAGCTGGCTTTGAATTCCGATACTCATTTTGTATCCCTTTGTGCAAAGTTCTATCAAAATGCCTTGGCAACAAATAGTTAATACTTGTTATTGTGAAAACACTGCTAATTATATTAATTTTGTCCAGTTACTGGTGGGTGTTCCAGTTAATGGCTAGAATTTTATTTCGGCCGAGTTTTCGCGCTGACCCTTGAATGCTTCAATGGAACTGGAGTGGCAATTCGAATTTAAAAAAATCTTTTATCGCTCTAACATGCAAGAATGGTGGTGAGGTCGATAACGAAATTTCAATAACTATTTTATTTTAATGCTCTTAGAAGGAGCTTCTGATTGCGCTATATAAGCTTATTATTCGTTAAAACTAAAGGTTTACTATTAGTTAAATATGTACGCAGTCCTGAACGAGTATTTAAAAAAAGCAACGTTGAAGAAAGCTAATATAAATATAGCAGTAAAATTAAGAAATATGTATTTTTAGATAGTTAAAAGCAGATGTGATTCGTGCTTAAAAACATACCAGTCTTAAGTGTCTTTCGTGATTCGATTTCGCATCTGTCTTTGAACTTCAGACTTCAAAAATATGAGGCACTCGCCCAAACTGAATTACGCTCTTAATCCGCACGTGGCAGCGGAGAATCGCGAAATATATTACGTTTCTACCTTACTAAATAATAATATTTCTGAGAACAGCATGGTACACGACAGTGAAATTAAGTCCCTTATCTTTCAGCGTTCCGTACCTACCTTAAAATGAAAAACAGAACCCTTATAGCATCACTCGTGTGTCTGTCTGGCCGATTGAGTTGATATATGGTACACACATGTAAGTCTGTAACCCAAACACGAATGAGTACGTAACGTAAACAAATTAATTTTAAACTAGCCGACCAATTTGAGGGCGAAAATTAAAAATTAAAAAACTAACTACATCGTATATCGAGTAACTTACTAACTGCATAGTTACACCAGTGGATCTATGTGGTCTTGAATGGTTTAAGGCTGGAAACCGACTCACATTCAGTAGAGTCACCTCCCGGTTGGGCAGTTATGAGAGGAAATTTGAGTCCGCCGCCAGTCTACTAAATGCGAGTTGGCTCCCGGTCTTAATCTCTTAGTCAGAATTGAGCCTAAATAATTCATTAGAAATAAATTACGGAAAACGCTTTAAGAATTGTCAAGCGTGAGCCAATCTTAAAGAAAGGCAAATTTAGCTAAAATTAAGGTTTCTATTTTCAAATTAGGACTAGTTATTAGGGGTTAGGATTGGGAGGATTAGTTAGGGTTTATTCTTTTGACGTAATAATCCCGAATTATCTTACGTATTTAGATAAAATTTTCATTTCGATTGAGCTTTAAAAACACAGTAAATTTGTTTTCGTTATTATGAAATACGCAATCCACAATTTGTATGAATATAATTGATGTTAAATTATACTATACAACATAATGAAAGCCATTTCTAAATTGCCATATTACAAGTAGCTAAATAAAAAAATATACTTTCCCCTAGACTTAAAATGAATGCCAAGGTATTCGTTATCATATTAATTTATTGTGACGATAATACATGATGGAGTGGGTACAAATGTGTCATAATTTAGTCGATAGGTTTTTCCTACCTACTTCCTACCTACATTTTAAGGATTCTTCTAATTTTACCCACGTCTTGGCTGTCGAATGTAACTATGAATTTTCATTACACATATAGTGTATTTTCTATGTTTTATCGACTTGAAATTTATGAGTTAAAGAACTCTTGAGACCTACTTAATAGTTATTTCAATTTTTAAAGGTCGTTTGCACCAAATACTAACGACGCAGTTGTGAAACTATCCATACGATAACATTTTCACAAATGTGTAATATGATTACGATTAGATAACGACAGTTGGTGTAACCACGTTATCTCATATGAAAAGTATTTCAGATTTAAAATTTGGTTAATTTTCATACGTTTTGTTAATAATAGGTTTATAACCTACATATCATGTTGTCTATTATGCAATCCTACATAGAAGTGTATTTAGTGTAGCATAGTGATTTTTAAAAACTCCAAAATCAAAATACAATCCTTGTAAATATGGGTTTAAATTTACACTTGCGCCTTAAATAATATAACAAGTATAGTTATTTGCAAAAGAAAATGTATAACGATGTGTTTCTTGTAAACTTTGCCAAAAAGGGTAAAAACTACGAAGAAAAATTAGAATAAAGAAGCCTGCAATAGCGCCACAACATTTAAAATTTGCGTGCGACAGTGATCAGAAAACTGAGAGCACCAATGCCACAATCTGTTTTTCAATATTATTTAATGTAGAAAAGAAAATAAAGAACCAACCTGCTTCCTTATCTATTTCTTGAACTATTTTTGCAATAAAATTCTTCTTCATTTGTAAACCAGAAGCTATTCCGTTTCCGTTTAAATAATGGAATAAATTTCCAACCCTCTTATCCGGCTATTTCATTTCAACTCAACAACCCTTATTGTAACGAGATTAGGGTAAACTTTTGCAACTCACGTGCTTTGGAGCTGTTTCGAAAAGTTGAACTGCAACATGCACTTATCTCATAAATTGTTGCTGAACTAGCGAGTACGTCAAAATGGTAATAAAGTGCATGTTGTCACGAATTTTCCTGTATCGGCGATTGCCATGGCTCCAAACTATGCAAATGCAAGTGCAATTTGAAGTTTCAACTAGGTCGCTTCAATTTGGAGTGGGTACAAATAATTTTAGGATCCTGCTTTCGGGTTAGTCTACGTCTACGTCAGTGAGGCTCAAACACGGACCTAGAAAATAAACGACTTTATATCTCCATGGGCTCAAATAACTAAGAAGGAGGTTCTCAATAGTCAAACTCTGTCATTCTGCCAATGTCTTCCAGTTTATAGAATCAGATTTTAATTGAAAATATTTGAAAGTTTTTTTTTGATGTAACGGAATTCTTCCTAGTTCATCTGTGTCAACAAGTCAGAATCTGATGATGCAGTTCTAAAATATGGTCATAAACGTACACAAGGCTCTCCTACAACTTCTTTATTATATTAAAAATAAGAAAAATCAGCAAGCAAACTAAAAAATTACAATAGATTCAGATTTCTGAAGTAATTAGGTTTGTAATTTTCAAGGTGGAGTATTGAGGTATACCTAGCCTGTAGGTATATGCAACTACTTTGGTATTAATAATTAAAAGAAAATCATAATTAGCATAAACTTTAAAATTACACCATAAAATTTTCATGTTAATCAATAAATCCTCGTAAAAGTTCAGGGGAAGCTCTCAAACTTGCCTCGTTGTAGCCTAACTCTTAAACTGGCACTGTTGTATCGCCACCGGGAATTTATTCCCTCAGTCTTTATATTAGAACATTTTCTGCTTGAAACTTTCAAGAAATGAACATTTTCTCATTTTATGGGTGCCCTTGTCGATGAGATTTATTTTTAGTGAACTACTCTGAAATATAATTAGTTTTAACTTGGAAATAAATTAATAAACTGAAAAATCGCATTTTGACATAATTTGTTGTATATCGAGCTATGCCCCTACGTCTGATTTTTTACTATTATAAGAGTTAAGAGCATTTATTTTGTCAATATCCAGAGACGAAAATGGGGACTACATTTGTATGGAGAAGCGGCCGTCCCCTTTCCTCTTTAGAGTGACATTGGATCTGTCGAAATCTGTGGTTGATATATTATTATTCGTAATGCAACTCACTTGCATCAATATGTACCTAAGTTGGTACGAGCGAGATGCATGGGTGAGTGAATGTTAAAATGAGATAAAAGTGACATTAATTTGCTTAGTTCTTAATTGGCCAATATTCTGATGGGTTACTACCCGAATATGATTCAAACACTATAAATAATATTTTGGTGATGTGAATAAGTAACGTATAAATCATCGATTTGCAGTAATATACATAACAGTTACATAGCAGAATAAATACATTATCTATCGATAATATTTCTGATATTGCAGTAAAAACTCATCAGTTAGACTTAAATCGACCGGGATATGGATATGGAATATCCCGGTCGATTGAAGTCTAGTGAAACTAACTGTGAATCATTCAAAACATTTATTAAAAACCTATTTTATTATAAGAAATAGTATATCAAATATTTAAAAAATTCATTTTTATAAATGCAAACGTAAAGTTATCAAAGATACTATTCATTGATTACGTACAAAATTCTTGATCTATTTTAAATATTGATTTTAATTTACTTTAAAAAATAACGCAGATTGAAAATAAGTCCAAGAATTTAAGTAGATGACAAGACATGAAAGAACCTTTTCTGATGTAAAAGGAAATTCGTCTAATTAGTTAATTGCATTAAGACGTTAATTTAAGTAAATGTTTAATCCATTTCATTTCGTCGAGACATATTTTTACGCCTTGTCCTCAGGGTGATAGAAATATCATTCATGAATGACAGAGCTTTTTTAAAAATACGTAGGCAAATGCATCTACTATCTGTCTTCTAAATATATTATGAGTGAAACGTTTTTGAACGTATTATTGTATCTTTATCATGCACAGTCTAAGTCAAATATATTTACTCCTTTAAATCTTACCCACTACTTTCATAATACTCAAAAATGTTAACATTACGTCATTCTATGTAATACTCTAAAATTACCCTGCCATTATTTAAAAAAGAACTTTTCACGGTGCCCTTTAGACTATTATTTTCGAGATAAATAATTTTTATTTAAACACAAGTTCGTTAACGAAATATTTTTATGATTTTCTTCTTACATTTTGTTTTATAGTCAGCAAACGAGCAGACAAGCCGTCTGATGGGAAGCGGACACACAAACTCATCTTTTACGAAATGTTTAAAAAAAAACTACAATCATTGAACTAAAACATAACGTACTCGTATTATCCTCAAAATATTCTCTTTTATCTTTTAGACACAAATGTAAACCTTTGTTAATAATATATTACGATACAAGTCCGATAGGAAATTCAAAACGAGTAGCGATAAATTAAAATACGACCGAAGGGAGGAGTTGAAAATGACCTATTAACACATGTATCGTACAACGTTTTACAGTACATATGGGCCTTTAAATTTAAAGGAATCCTCTAGCATTTTTCAACTTACTTATACAACGACTACTACTTATAAATAAAATTGTCATTAATTTAAAAACTTTAGAAGCGTGGAATACGTCAAATGAAAAAATCGTCTAAACTTTCTTGTCTATGGTGAACTCTGTTATTAACTGACATTCATGGACGATGGTTTTTGTAAGTTGGCAGCATTGCACTTAGTTTGAAAACTGTATTAATTTTCATTTTGTTAACGCATTCACTGACAGTAACCCGCCAGGCGGGCGCTCAGTCCGTAGTCTTTTTTCGCTACATACGATTTTTTTTTCATTTTCCCATGTTATCGGCTACGCTCGTAGCGCGTAGCAAGCGCTGGCACTGAATGTGTTAGTTAGTAGCAAATAATCGCAAAGCGCTAGTGCCTAGCGTTAAGAGGAGCGTGCGACTTTCAATCCGGAGGCCACGAGTTCAAACCCGGGCTCGTACCAAAAAGTATTTCGGAACTTAATACGAAATACCATTTAATATTTTGCCAGTCGCTTTTCGGTGAAGGAAAAGATCGTGAGGAAACCAGGCTAATCCCAATAAGGCCTAGTTTACACGCCAACAACGACCAACGAACAACGCCAGGAAGATTAGTAGACAATTAGCCATTCATCACAGTATCGTTTTAGCGATTTTATAACACAAGTGCTGCTATGAGGAATAGACAATACATATAATAGACTTTTTTCAAACATGTATGTTCTTATATTAATGTTCATGAATGCTTAAATGACAGATAACAGTAGAGGAGTAGGAAAATAATGTTTAATTTATGATGAGTCACGTGTGTTTTTATGATTTAGAAATTGCTCGCTATCGATATCGGTAACATTGAATTTAGATTTAATTAATCACTAGTACTGCTACGTTTATGTCCTTGAAAAACCGAGCTATGCCAATTAGCCAACTGTTGAAATATAATTTGCAGCAATCTTTAGAACAGCTTGTATGGTGCATTATTTTCCGTCTTTAAGGTGAAACAATGTACAGTCACGTCTGAAAATATCGATACGAAAAATTTGCCAAAAATATGTATACACTACCTTAATATATGGGCAATAAAGTCGTGTATACATAATTTTGGTACTTTTTTCGTATCGATATTTTCAGACGTGACCGTACTATCTTCTTCTTCTTTTTATGGTGCCGTCTCTTGCCGGAGGTTGGCCATCATCAAGGCTATTTTTACTTTTGATGCTACAGCTAGAAACAGCGATCCGGTGTTCATGTTGAACCAGCACCTGAGGTTTTTGAGCCGCGAGGTACATCTTCTTCCACATTCTCGTTTGTCTTGGATTTTCCTCTGTATTAACAGCTGGAGGAGGTGGTATTTGTCATTTCGCGACGCGATACATGACCAAAGTACTGCAGTTTCCGAATCTTTATAGTATCTAAAATTTCTCTTCTCTGGACAATGTACAATGCACTAGGTTATAACCTGCGGTTATAGTATAGTCGCGTTTTATCGTCTGACACCATGCCTGTCACGTTCTAATAAGTATGTAGGTGCGAAAGTGATAGGCGATAAAATCCTACCATGCTACAACCGCTGTAGGGCTAAGATGGTCGGCTCTTTATCATTTGTCACCATGCCAGTCACGTTCTAAGAAGTATGTAAGTGCGAAAGTGACAGGCGATAAAAATCCTACCATGCTAAAACCGCTGTAGGGCTAAGATGGTCGGCTCTTTATCATTTGTCACCATGCATGTCACGTTCTAACAAGTATGTAAGCGCGAAAGTGACAGGCGATAAAAATCTTACCATACTACCACCGCTGTAAGGCTAAAATGGTCGACTTTTTATCATTTGTCACCATGCATGTCAGGTTCTAACAAGTATGTATGTAAATGCGAAAGTGACAGGCATAGTGACAGGCGATAAAAATCCTACCATGCTACAACCGCTGTAGGGCTAAGATGGTCGGCTCTTTATCATTTGTCACCATGCCTGTCCCGTTCTAACAAGTATGTAAGTGCGAAAGTGACAGGCATATTGACAGGCGATAAAGATCCTACCATGCTACAACCGCTGAATTGACATACTAATATTTATCCCGAGAGAGTATCAAAACAAAGTGAAGTAATTAAATCAAATTAAGGTTATTTTCGATTGAGATATATTATTTTCGGTTGCTTAAATTAACTAAGTTAAGAGGAAATAACAGCCCCTTCTCAGATTTGATAATTTTAGGTAAATATCTCCGTCGCACTGACGGCGGAGCCCCTAAAATTAGTTCGATAAGAACAACTGCAGCTCAGGCGAAAAATCCTGCGTAATAATCTCAGAAATCAAGGCTTTGTTCTCGACATTTGTATGTTGTATGGAAAATTTTCCACAAATTTTTCTTCTTAATGGATTTATACATATTACGTCATCCTTGAGTCTTTGCTTATTTTTTTTGTTTTAAGTACCTGTTTACTTAACACATTGCGTATACAAACATAAAATAATATTTATATACAAGGACATTCTTCATGAAATTTCACCTTCAATAAACACAAAGGTTTTATCACAAAATACTTTCTTGTATTAAGAAAACAATAGTTATTTTCTTATTAGTTTCTTACGTAAAAGTACATGTATTATTTTATAGAGCATTCCACGAATTTGTCTAGCGCTGTTCCGAGGAATCGTAATTTTTCTGAAGATTTACAAGTATTGGAGTTGCACTTTTGAGACAAGGGATATAGAAATTGTTAAAAAAAATAATTATCGCATCAAAACCTGATACTTGAACCTATCTTCATCATCTTCCTCGCGCTGTCCCGGCCTTTTTTTCCACAGCTCATCCTGGGATCCGCTTGGCAACAAATCTCAAGAATTACCGACTGCCATCTGACCTTCCAACCTAAAGGGTAACTAGGCCTTTTTTTATGGTAGAGGAGGCAAACGAGCAGACGGATCACCTGATGGTAAGCGATTACCGCCGCCCTTGGACACCTGCAACACCAGAGGGGTTGTAAGTGCGTTGCCGGCCTTTAAGATGGGAGTACGCCTTATTGGGATTGATTCTTGAAGTTATTCGAAATAAAATGTGTTCGTACGGGGCAGGCCTGGAATGCTTCTTATACGAGCTCGCCATGTTTTCCGTTAGCGAAATTAGGTACTCAATCAAAAGTAAAAAGAGGTAGGACGACCACCGAGGCTAAAATAACAGTTTATGTAATAGTTAGTAGTTTATTACATGTATTTGTATAACGGGTTAGCACTAATTGACTAGCACGTTATTATTTCCCGGATCAGCAAAGTAATATTAGTGTTTTAATTTTTAATAGTGACAGTTTTCGTTAATTGAGATATCGATACAGAAACTCCCTACCTGTCATTCAAATTTGCCCTCAAATTTTCGATGTCTGTAAAATAAACTAGGTATGTAATATAATATGTTTATCTTATCTCACCTTACTATGTTACTTTTTACAAGCGAAGACGCACGTCGTACTACATGACGTACTTCTAAATCCAATTTTCGCAAAATAATAATGCTATTATTACCATGCTATACTGACATAACATATTATCATAATGTGATTTGTAGTGTTTTGTTTTATAATATGTATGTTTTACGGTATTTATCTATGGGCCACTGCATTTCAAAATGCTTAGGAATGGAATTCGCTCTCATCATCTATATTCCCTTGGACTTAAAAATGAATGTGAATAAAAAAACTAAAATTCTTTTTTGAGAACTCCATGTTACAATGTCGCCTTAATGTAAGGCATTCTCCATACAAACCTTGTGCAAGCTTTATTCGATAGTTTTGGCACTATACTCGTAGAATTTCATTTAATTTTTTGCTTGTATATATTGGATATACGCAGAACTTGATGTAGAAATTTTTCTTAATTAAAAAAAAAATACTACATCAAGCCCTAGCTAACAGAAAAATAAGCATATTTATCAAAAATAATAACTGTAGCGCAAACACAAACGATGAAAAACGCGTACAAAGATTGTATGGAAAGAGCTTGCCCTACTCTTCGCCTTAAGTTCCCAACAAAGAATACAAGCGTGTACAGTGAACGCTAATTTTGGCTTAACCGTGAAGAATCCTGTGCCAGCATAGAACTATGTTCAAGAGACGCTTATAATAAAATCAGTACATTTTTCTCGCCTGTCACTATACCTGTCGCTTTCGCACTTACATTCTTGTTAGAACGTGACAGGCACGGTGACAGGCAATAAAATGCGACCGTGCTAACTATTCGTCAAATGGACATAACCCCGTTATTTGTAAAGCGTAAAAATAATCAGAATTTTTTTATTTACTGCAATATTATTATTTTTAACTAAGTAGTTGTATTAGAACTGATTGATTTGACGACCGGTCTGGCCTAGTGGGTAGTGACCCTGCCCTTGAAGCCGATGGTCCTGGGTTCGATCCCGGTAAGGGCATTTATTTGTGTGTGAACACAGATATTTGTTCTTGAGTCTTGGGTGTTTTCTATGTATGCAGGTCATGTATTTATCTATTATTTACTGCTTGGCGATAGATAAATTAAAAACAATTGCCAAATTAAAAAAGATGATAATTATCACACCAGCTTCTATAGGATGTGATAATTATCATGGTTTTTAGCTCATTGATTTTCTCAGTCTCGATGTCCTCGCGACTTATGAATTGCTTCAGTAGAAAAACGCCTTGGTTTTCTTTTAATGATTTAAAGGATCAGTTGCTATACAATTTCAATTATTGCTATATTATTTACGCTACAGGTACCCCATGTTATGATTCCATACCATATAATATTCTGGGCAGAGCCCGGAATTTTTGCGGAAAATCAAAAGACTCTCGCAATCTTGCTAGTTTCAGAAACATTTTTTTTTATCAATATCGAGTATTAATACCTAGGTATATAAAAAAATCGTGCCGATATATTATTATTATATTATTTCAAAATCATTCGTGACAGCTGATTTAAATTATGCAAAAGAATTGGTAAATTAAGGGATTGTTTTGTATAATATTAAGTAATAAAATGGTGACAAACCAAACTGTTTACTCCCGGAGAAAGTTGAGAAATTAATGATTATCGAATTAACGTGCTGCTGTGAGTACCTACTGACGTGGATCATATGTGAAGATAATGCGTCTGCTTGTATATAAATTTATACAAACCTCACGTCTGGTTTCATAAATATTGTTTTAATTGCTGGACCGATTTTTACTCCTATTACACAACTATATATATATCCATATCGATAGAAAAATGTTTCTATGTTTCTAACACTAGCCAGACTGCGACAGTTTTCTTTTGCCGCGAAAATTCCGGGTTCTAATTCAGGGTTAAAACAAAATATCCAGAGTTTCGAGTGTTCTCTAGACGAGAAATACATACGCAGTTTGTCTAATTTTATTAGATATATGTTTTTGAGATGTTAAGGCTCAATGAATTTCTCTCATACCTATTATGTGCCACTGCCCTTTGATGCTCTAGAGCCTACTTCTTTTCTAAATTTACCTCTATAACTTATTACTGTACCATCAGCCAAGGAAATATATAGGCACGTGTCTGATTTTAGTATGGAATAAAAGTTTTTTAGGTAAAAATTAAATAATATTGAGACTAATCCTTTAGAATCCTACCTACTAACCGTGTCCTAGGCCAGCATAGTACTACGTTTAAGCGACGTTTATAATGAAATCGGTACTGGTTTCTTAATTATTATTCGTCCAGTGAATATAACTCAGTCATTTGTTAAGCGTAAAAATAATCTGTTTATTTTATTTATTTACTGCCATTATACATTATATATTATTTTTAATTAAGTCGTCGTATGTTACTGGCACCAGTCATGAAACATTTAAGAGAAAATTTGGATATTTTGATATTTTCTCAGCATCTGTAAAATTTCTATCAAAGTATGCGTTAAAAGTTTAATATTCTATTCGTCGTTTATATTTTCAATGTATTTAATGAAAGATGCTGCAATTAGATTCAATATTAATAATAAATAAAAACGATATTTTTTTGCTCCAGTCATGGGATGTATGGCACCATTCGTTTTAAAACATAGAAAAATCAATGAAACATCAAACTTAAGCAGCTCTATGGCTCTTTTTTATTGTAAAATGTTGTCAGTGTTTAAAAACAGATGATAAGTACTTATTTTACAGGATTTGTCTATACTATCCCATTACTGGTGCCTTTTCCATTATATGGGTGTTTACGATATTAAAACTCAAAAGATTTTTTTTAATTCCTCATTATTGACGTTGCAATTATACTTTAAGTCCTAATTACTTAAAAAAAACATGCCCGTTTCCTATCTTATATTCACTGCTTGACGATAAATTAATTAACAAAAATTGCCCAATTAAATTTATTTTGTTATATGCCAAACAGAAAAGTGACTAAAGTTTTAAAAGTTTTAACTTCAAACGTTACTCATAGCCTAAAATAAAAATCATTATAATTATCACATCCTTAAGAACTTAGTACCTAGCTCACTGCTCTTCTCAGCCTCGATGTCCTGGGCCACCAACTCCCTGGCTCGATGTCTGGTCAAGTGGGTCCTAGACCGGCCATGCCTTATGAGGGCCCTGCTAGAATGACGCACATGTTTCACAATATCACCCTTATATTCACTGTGAACCAACGACGCGATGTATATGAGGATGAGCGTACGAATCATCACGGCGGCATCGTGCGTGCGTCCGCCACGAGCGCTCGCGGGCTACTGAAGTAAGCTGAAGTTTTGAATTTGGAATCCTGTTTGTTAGCGCAAGGATACGTTAAAAGCGGCCAGTAAGTTTCTATAAGGTATTGTTTAGTGTTTCACTAAGTTTCGTAGACGTTTTAGTAGGTAATTAAGGTTTTTTTTTTTAAATCGTCGCTCACTTAGTACTTTAGACTTGTTAAAACGAAGGGCTGAAGCGTCTCCACCAACGTCATATTTCTATATAAATGTCTATTATTTAGAATGTGTTTATTTCATTGGTTTTCCCATGTAGAAGCAACGTTAGCTTGTTTCGACTGTATTCATAAAAAAAAAAAACATCGAAAATACTTATTTAACATGTTTAATAATTTAAAGAAACATGTTCAGTGTTTTTATTGTCAGCTGTATCGAACTTATACTCAGGATTTGATTTATATGTAATGGTACTTTTATCGTCAAAAAAGGTATATTTTATATAAGTTGTTAAAAATATCAAATATGCGACGGTTTTTTCTTTGTCATATAAACATAAATAAGTAACAAAGTGAATTTCAAGTTGTCGAGGCGCTAAAACGAAGGAAAATAACTGCTCTATATTGGTAATTTGCATGAATATTTCAGTATTCATTCATTTCTTGCTTCCATGTTTCTTTTTATATAACCTACCTGACCATTTAACCTACCAGGAGGGCGATTAGAACTTTATAGTCTTGTTATGAAACTGGTATTGGACGACCGGTATGGCGAAGTAGGTAGTGACCCTGCCTATGAAGCCGATGGTCCTGGTTTCGAATCCCGGCAAGGACTTTATTTGTGTGATGAACACCGATATTCATTCCTGAGTCATGGGTGTTTTCTATGTATTTAAGTATATGTTTATATATTATATATATATCGTTGTCTGAGCCCACACAAGCCTTCTTGAGCTTACTGTGGGGCTGAGTCAACTTGTGTAAAAATATCCAATATTTATTTATTTAAAGCCATTTAGAAGAAAAGCCATACATCATAACGTAAATGCGCTATGATATTTATCACATTACACATATTGTATGTTATGGATATGATCTGTCAGCAGATTTAGTAAACGTTTAAATTGGACTTTAGAGTGTTGCGCTACAAAAACCCTCCTATGTATACAGTTTTGAAGTTCAATACCTACTTTACAAAACTTAAACTTTCGTTTTAATGCTTATATTTGTAGAAGGTCTAAAACATTATATTCATTTTGAAACTTGCTCAAATACGTAAAGATGATTTTTCCAAACTCAATTTTATAGATTCATTAGGTAAGGCTAGTTTCATAAAAGGGATTTCCATGTTCCACCTTTGACTTAACTTGATTTTGTCAAAGCTTCACATATCTGCCTATGGCATTTAATTAAATTATGTTATTAAATCGTAACTCAGTATTTCCAACTATGCGAGTAATGAAATACCCCGTGATTAATTAATATGGGATGGTTTTATTACGCTTCATGGTTATTTTGCATTTAGACGTTTAAAGTCCTTTTCGCCACATCATCTTTTATATCACCATTATCATCTTTTCATCATCTAGCTTATTATAAACATATTGGGCTAGGTCACCCATGTTGTTTTTTTTTGTAGTTTTTAATTTTAGTTTTGTATGTAGTTTTAATTTTAGGTTACATTTTATTCTAAGTTTTTTATCATTTAAATGTGTTTTTGGTTTTAATAAAATACAATCTTTTAAATGTTCTCTTTTTTATTCAAAAACTGATAAGTTATATTTATCCATAAGATTGTCGAAGTAATAAGATGCAAATCTTGAGTCGTTTCTTCCATGGCTGGTAGGATTGACTTTTAAGTGGTAAAATAAACTTGACTTAATAAATATAGTATAATTTTTTGATGACTGGTCTGACCTAGTGGATAGTAATCCAGCCTATGAAGCCGGTTGTCCCGGGTTCGAATCCTGGTAAGGGCATTTATTTGTGTGATGAGCACGAATATTTATTTGTTCCTAAGTCATAGGTGTTTTCTATGTATTTAAGTTATTTTTATTTTTATTTCACAAGTAGGTAATGTAATATAATAACAAACAGTAAAATTTGGTCTTAAAGTAAAAATTACAAACTAAAATTAAAACTAAACTTAAAAATAAACTATAAATAGAAAATTTGCCCCAAATCGCCATCTAGTGGTAGCCTGCCCAAAAGGCTGGCAGCATTGCCACGTTGTATGGCAATGCTGATCCGCTTTGCTAGACATGACACAGCAGAGGGCTGTCAAGCGTCAGGTCAACTAATCTGCGACTACATTCATTGAAGACTCTTATATAAATATTTATATGAGTATTATACACAAAACAAGCCTACTGTGTGACTTAGTCAATTGGCTTAATAATGTCCTATAATATTTATGTTATTGATTTATATTTAATAATGTTAATTTGTGACGTTCCACGATGAAACGTCTTATAGCGTTCGGCATATATAATAAACCCAACGTGCTACAGCAAATACCTACGCCGTAGAGCCGTAGCTCCGTCACAAAGAAGCTCTTTATATTAATATGAATATGATGATCAACCCGATTCGAAAAATGAATAAGACACGTTTAAGATCTTGGAAAGATCTTTAAAAGATCGATAACTAAACGACATGTCAAAATTGACGTTTATATTTCGATTCCGCTGTGATCCCAATAAGATGCTACGATATTTCTAACGTCAAAGTGACATTGGTTGCCCGAATCGAGCTGCTTCTGTCAATTATACGACATACAAACGATATCTAAATGATACCTTATCTAGACCAGAATTTATCGTTATCGTATCTCATTCTTCGAATCGGGCCGTATGAACACGATGATGATGAATAAATTTAAGTGTTAAAATTTATTCATAATCATCGTATTTATATGGCCCGATTCGAAGAATGAGATACGATATCACTGCCAGCGCGAGCTATGTGCTGCGAGCTTAGCCTATAACACGGCTATTCCCGTTTGTAGAAAAGCACCTACGAACCTACCTACCTGCGTTTTTCCTGTAGATATCGCAAATTTAAGGGATCCTGAAGCTAATTTATACGCGGTATCTTTGGCTCGTTACATTTTGTCAGTACTTGAGACTTAAAAAAGAAAAACGGGATGTTTATGGTACGGCTGGTACGTTAACGATTAACGATAACGATTGTATAGTCCACAGAAGTGACCTTTTTCTAAAACGTGTTTGGCCCATGTAGCCCGTGAGCCCGATTCAGATTTAATAACTTGTTATGGTTTTGATCTTATTCTATTACTTTGAAGACCTTGAATATCACTCACGCTGATTGGTGCATGCGAAATAAAGTAAAATTCGTGCGTGAGATGCACATCAATCACCAATACGTTTGTCAATACGCTATCAAAACTAATTCAAAATCATAAGAACTTTTTTAGCTAATTCAGGCTTGTGATGCGTTTCTGAATAACGCCATTAGGCTTAAAATAGTTAATTGTGCAACGAGAGAGGAAAGTTATTTTTTCTTACGAGTGTTGATTTTGAGTCATGAGTAAGCGAAAGCTTCTATAATTCACGAGCGAAGCGAGTGATTCTAAATCAGAATCTTGAGCGTAGCGAGGGACTCAAAAACACGAGATTTAAACCAACTTTGCTCTCGTGTGACATATACAACTTTTCACCTTAGTAGTGAGAACATATTAAAGGTTAAAAAAATTCAACATCAAGTTTAGTTTTTATTCTTGTGTTCATGGCCTTCAGTAAATTAAAAAGCTGCTTTGTGTCACTCCCTGGAGTGAGGAAAGTCACACTCTCCAAGTGTGGAGTACCCTGAGTCCAGGGAGTGCCCTGGAGCAACGAAAGTAGGCTTGTTCGAGCTGCTGAGGTGAAAAAATATTTTCTTTTATGATGTCCACAAGAAAGACGCTCTTACTAAAAAAGATATTGACTCAAATAAATAAAAAAATAAAAAAACAAACTTTAAGTATGGAATAAATATAGATTAATTCTAACGATACAACGTATTTCCCTTACACTACACTATTTTTTTGGTTTTATTTTTCATTGGTGTCATTATTAAACTTATAAATTAATAGCAGTTTACGATACAAGTGCGAAGGATAGGAAATCCTAATGAGTGGCGATAAATTAAAACACCATCAAAAACAGTGTCCTAAATCGACACGAGATGCGAATTACCTATTCGCACATGTATCATACAACATTTTACAGTAGGTACCTACATATGACCCTTTAAATTTTCGACATAGTTACGTAATGTGTTAATTTTCGCACTAGTGTGGTACAGTATATTTACTGTAAATAAAATAATAATATAACTCCGCGCCACCAAGCATAACATTATGAAATCGTTGGTAAATTAATTAAATTGCTTACCGCTTTCTCACGCTACAAAGTCCGAATGTAGTTTTTAATGGTGGAGCAGAGCCAGGTAAGGGTAGATTTATTTACATTCTACTTGGCTTTGTTTTTTGTAAAAATGCAAATTTCAATGGAATGCTCATTGAGAAAGTTTGCAATTTTTTCCGGAAATTGAAACAGCTCTTTTCTAAGAAGTCAGCACTATTAGGTACTAACTAGGTAAACAATTTTTTAAATTAGAATCGTGCTTCTGATATTAATAGGGAAGAGAGCACGGTTGGCTGCGATTGGCACGTTTGCTGCGCGACATGGTGTGTCCTGGCCCTAAGTCGTGAACTATCCGGTATCGTTGGCTCGCGTGCTATAACGAGCAGGTTTCACGTTTTCGCCAATCTTGATGTTAAATGTAACAATTTGCTAAACGCAGCCAACGAGGTCAACTGTGACATGATTAAGGTTAAACACATTACGGTTTCTCGTGTGCATGCTTGTAACACAATCTTAACATGGCCGATACTAGACTGAAATCGATTTTTTCTACTCGTTGACTGTAATGTTTGAATTAAGATTTCGTATGTCATACTATAATTGCATACTTATCATGAATGGGCTTCCAACTTAACTTAATTATTCATTTCGATCCGCTGTAGTCGACTATAAAAAATTTACCAATCACGTGCCGCCACGTTTCCAAAGAAAAGACTAAACGGGGGACGGGCGGGCGGTGGACTTCAAGCGTTTATGTCTTTGGTATTACATTTTTATCTACTGAGATACTTACCTACCAATTTTCATGAATTATTTAGGTGTCATACTAAAGAAAGTATTATTTTAGAAGACTCGTACACGGGCATTTTCATTTTTAGGGACACCCAATTAGCTTAATTGTCGAGAAAAAGTTAACTGGATGATCAGTTTCGTGACGACAATTAAGCATGAAATATTCATGTAAATCAACTTTTTCCACATTTTTACATTACAATAACGCGTATTATTTTTGAATCGAACACAAAAAAAATGTTTTTGTTGAAATTTAAAGCTTAATTTGTCGCCACGAAACTGACCATCCAGTTAACTTTTTCTCGACAGTTAAGCTAATTGGGTGTCCCAGAAAGTGAAATTGCCCACACAATTGTGATATTTTCATTATGTTTCTCTATTACGGCTGTATAAAATACTATTATCAGAATTAAATAATTATTTATTGAACTTCACCATTTTTTACGTGACTAAGCCACGGGTTAAAATTAATATTTATTATTTAAACAGTTTATGTAAGTACCTACAGTAGTGCGCAATATAATAGCAGTTTATCTATATAAACATACGAGAGTAACTTGAGGAAATATTTTCTAAAAATACGTTATAGACTCGTGGACGGTATCACCAGAGCCTCAAAACAACCAAGTAGTCGGTCGAAAATCAACATAACTCCGGGTGATAGACAATTAGTACAATCTTCGAGGAAGATCGTCTTATAGAAAAGTTTCATGTTTTCTGGACGAGATGTATAGATGTCTACGTCTACAGAGACATAAAACTTCAATTGAAAACAATGGACAAGATACAAAATGGAAATAATTATACCCAATTGGATATTTTTCTGTGGGTTGTCCAGTTTTGTGAGAATTTCTGCTAGGAATTAATAAAATATTACCCAGGCACAAATTAAGCAAAGCTTGTAGTATGGGTACTAGGCGACGATATACATACATACAATATAGATATAAATACATAATAAATGCCCTTACCAGGATTTGAACCCGGGACCATCGGCTTCATTGGCAGGGTCAATAGGTCACTACCTACCAGAGAGGCCGTCTAAACTAAGCCGTTTTGATGTTTTTTTATTTAATTTCCAATATTATTTGAATAGAATTTACATACTTAAATTAAATTTACTAGAGTTAATTTCGAATAAATGTTGTGTAATGCAGAATAATAATAAAAAGTCTATTTGATTGATCTAAAGTTACAGTTTTGCTTTCATTTTAATTTTCCAATTGACTGGTATTGTATAGCACCCAGCTGTCGGTACGTGAGTATGTTTGTGTTAGAATTTCAATCTATGCTTCGATGAATCTATTATATCAATATGTAAATGAAAGTAACCTAATTGGCTACATGGATGAGAATATTTTTATATTTTTTATTCAAGAAATACGTTCTATAACATGAAATTAATCCAAGAATATAAAATCCGCAATTTTTTGTAACATTTTTCTAGAAGTAATCGAGTTTAAGAACGTAACATTTTAACATATTTTTATTGCCTTAATGTATATTCAACACTTATTGTTAGATACCTTAAGTTATAATGAGAAATAAAATGTATAATAAGTGATTAATTAAATGCATTGTTTTACAACATAAATATCAGAAAGTCATTTTTCGCCGTGCGGCTTGTGATGTCCCAGGCCGCGCGCTTTTTTATGGGGCATTTTTACTCACGGTGTGCGCGCCACATTTATTATCGCCATTGAAGGTTTTCAGAGTACAATAGAGAGTAGGTTTATTAGTAAGATTTCAATCTCACGAGAAGTACAATCGATTGACATCTTCCAAAATATCCATGCGTGCAGCCAAGTACAAAGAGCCCTCACCTTGCGCACATTGCGATAAGTACGACCGGTCTGGCCTAGTGGGTAGTGACCCTGCCTATGAAGCCGATGGTCCCGGGTTCAAATCCTATATTTGTTCCTGAGTCAGGGGTGTTTTCTATGTATTTAAGTATTTATAAATATTTATATATTATATATATCGTTGTCTAAGTACCCTCAACACAAGCCTTATTGAGCTTACTGTGGGACTTAGTCAATTTGTGTAATAATGTCCTATAATATTTATTTATGTATTTATAAGTTGCTTTCAGCAAGTGCACATAAGATGCGGATCCGAATACCGCTCCGATGCGCGAGCGGAACATCGCTTTATACACGGAGTGGCATGCGGATCCACATCAATGCGATAACCGCGTAATCTGTGATAGCTATCTATGACTGCGAGGTCAACAGACATGCCCCGATATACTACATCCCTCCAACTTGCTGGTCTGTCCTAGCTGATATAGCTGCAAAAAATGTAAAAGAAACCATAAATTCATACGATGTACAGTCCAATTTCAAATGAACTTTGAAAGGGTATAAGAGTTTGGGTAAAGTACGTGTATTATTCCGACGACGAGCGCAGCGACATGGCATAGGCCAACGTAGCGATGCGAAACATCTATTTCACTATTTATTTTAACGACATTGTGTTTTCGATCTGCATAAATATTATGTTACTTTTGTGATTAATTATAGTTGTATAATGCCATTAATAACACTTTTAACATCAGGTTTTATTGCAAACTACAGTTTTAAATCAAATCAATTACTCTTCGGAATGATTCTAACTCAAACAATTGCATTGTTTTGTTGCGACTGTATCATCAGATCCGCCCTTTAGCTCGAAATTACGAAAATACACACATACAGCTCAAACAATTCTAAAAATACTTGTATATCTTACAAGATTTTAATTAGAACACACAAATAAATATACAGAATAAATGATAGGGAGAACGAATCGGAGAATACATAAATACATGAAGGCCTTGTTTGATGTAATATCAATGCCATATGCCAATGCATATTACTAAAAATAAAACCATGGCCAACTCATGGCCATCCCTAGGTCAATAGAAGTAATAACAGTAACAAACATGAGAGACTGTCCGATTGGGACTCTTCATAAAAATATCCAGTTGTCTTCGAGAAAATATCCAGTTCAAACTCGAAAACACTTCGACTTTAAGAATACAGTTCTGGGTTCTATACTTTGTTATGGCGTGCGCAAACATTTTGTTTGCAAATTTATAATAATATCTGAGAGACCGAGCTTTGCTCGGAAAACATATAAAAATCTCACAATTGCGGACTTTCCCAGAGATAAGACCTAGCTAGTTCGATGTTTCGCCCCCGGGAAAACCCCGTATAGCAATTTTCATCGGAATTGTTAGTATCCCCGGAATATATAAATATATATCAAGAAATGCTCGTTTAAAGGCTTTGAAATGATTATCAGAATATTATAACAGTTTGATATCGGTGTATTATAACCATTTAAGACTCGAAATTAGGGATTGCAAACCGGATTGATTTTCAATCCGGCCGGATCCGGCTGGGTTTTGGCCATAATCCGGCCGGATCCGGCCGGACCGGATCCGGTTTGGTATAGGGATATCGAAATTAATTAAATGACATATTTTTCTAATTTTTTGCGTAATACGTATTCCTAAATCTATAATTTGAAGTTAATAAATAACTTCTTAACAATAAAATAACCCTTAGTAGTAAAAAGTGTGACCTTGTCAATATCACTTAATAACCCAAATATGAAATCGGTCATTTATTATATATTATATATTCACAAGTGCTCAAATTTTCGTTTACAATTATAAATTTGATTAGTTTCCAAAGCCCGGTAATGGGATGTGGGGTGGGAATTGGAACTCCTTGAAATGACATGTTTTTGTTACTGTTCTTTGATTGAATTCTTTGTAACGTTGACATCCATTCTAGTAAGAAAATAAGATATTTTACTATTAACCAAAATGATATTAAATTTTCCCTCATTTTTTGCCCAAGAAAGTAGTACTTTAGTACTTTTTTTTATTTACAGAAAAGTATATTGGTCAAATTATAGGCAATGGAACACGACTTACACGACACGACGATCTCATGTGAAAAATAATAGAGTGTAGAATTGAAATCCATCGCGGAAAGGGACTCCTTAAGAAAAGTTACATGGATCAAATAAAGAATTGGCTAGACGTAGAGTAGCATGTACCATTAAGGAAATTGCATAAGATTGGATGAAATTGTAAATACAAAAGATTCTCTCTCAAATTTTAATAGAAAATAAACAATATTTTATAGATATATACATATATATATATAAACTCGAAGTAAACTAAAGATTATCAATGTTATCATTTCATTTCATACATTCATTTTCAATACAAACTTACAATCTTATATTCATTCACACATGTAACACATATTGATTAGCCCAGCTCTAGTCGGTTGAGTACCGCCGACTTAATCCTGCTCATTTGTTTACTTTTCTCCTATCACAACATTATGACACTCTTTTCTTCTTTTTAGCATAAATTACAAATGCCTTCCATGGCATCTCCATCGTTTAATTTTTCCTTCTATTACAGTATTTATGTAATCGTCGTATCGTGCCACCAACATGAAAGGCAACTTCTGTTCCTAGTCATCGTCATAATAAATATATTTTTATTTAACTAAATTTAAACGTTTTCATTCGTTTTATGCTCTGTTCAAGTTCATACCTCTCATCCGTCGCCTTTTCCTCATCTAAACCGCACAGTGCGTGCTGTATTTAGGCGTTTTTTTTATTTGACCGGATTCGGTCCGGATCCGGTGATTTTTACCGGATCCGGTAGCTCCTGAAAAGTGCCGGATCCGGCCGGATTACCGGATCCGCCGGACCGGATTGCAATCCCTACTCGAAATGTAATCATAATACCTATAAATACTTAGTGTGGATGGTTTCCGATATTTCCGTTTTATTTGTGCATGACATAATTTTATAATATTTGCTGGATTTTTTAACCCACTTATACAGTATAGAAAGCAATTTTGAAGTTACATACGGCAGATATATTAATATTATTTTCTATTTAGTTCTACTTCGGTCACGCATCGTCGCTTTCTGAAAGACAATATTTTATAGATTGTCTGATCTCGCAGGGAAAAATTCTGAAAGCCTCTACGGCTACAAACTGCGAGATCACGTGTTTCGATGGGGCCACGAATGCTTGGCTTGCTGGACCGAGCCCAAGCTTGCCATCCAGACCCAAACAACAGAGAACATGGGACACAATAGCCTCCATTGCCACCTTGAACTCTCTCGTGGCCACATCGTCAGGCAAAGACTTCGTGCGGCTCCTAGCCACGTCCAAACCGGAATTGGGTCACTGGATTCACGCCTATCCCTCGCCCAACGCGGGTACTATAATTGACCCAGTTACCTTACGTATAGCCGTCGGTCTCTGCCTTGGAATCAGGATATGCACAGACTACGCCTGTGCTTCTTGTGGGGCACAAGTGGACCGGCTTGGCCACCACGGCCTTTCCTGCTTCTCGGGCGCCGGCCGCCTGTCTCGCCGCGCCACCCTTAACGACATCCTTAGAAGAGCTCTCATCAGTGTCAACGTCCCCGCAGCTCAAGCAAGCGAGCAAGCAAGTGCAAGTGGCATGCGCCCGGACGGGATGTCGTTGATCCCTCGGAGAATGAGCCGCGCGCTGGTGTTGGATGCTACCTGCGCCGATACGTTGGCAGCGTCCTACATTGAAGCGACCAGCAGAACGCCCAAGAGCGGTTTAAGGCCTAGAAATACAGCTGTCTCGGCGCCAACTACAAGTTCGTAGCTTTTGGCGTCGTGATACTGGGGCCGTGGGGTAGTGGAGCGCGTGGGCTACTTAAGGAGCTTAGAAAGCGGTTGAGGGAGGCAACAGGGGACTCTCGCGCCGGTAGCTTTCTCGCGAAAAGGATTGCTATCGCTATACAGCGCGGAAACGTTGCCTGCGTCGCCTAGGCTTAGAAGGTAGGGTTTTTATTTTTATTTTTTTTAGATAGGCTTAGTTTTAGTTGTTTTATTTTATAAGTATCCAATAATATATTTTTGTATATAATTCTACTTTGATTGTTCATTATTAAGGAAAAATATAAATATTAATTTTAATTCTGTTGTTGAAACCAGACAATATAACTATTTCATAATATATATATCTTATACGTCTCATATAATATAAAATATTGGATGCATGCTAAAAAAATACTTAAAAAGTTTGCACATCATATTTATTTTAATAAAAAAATATTCCACCATGTAGAAATGAAAACCGAAGCTGAAAATCGAAGGAAATCCTAAGTGCATCTCAGCCCAATGAGAGCTGTTGAGCTTCAAATCTTAAGAACGTGACTTCACATGTTCCATTTTTAGATATTACCAGACGACGTGACCGTTCCTGTGCTACGAACAAATTGGTGGAGGCCAGTTCAAACGTACATTTTGATAATGAATAAGATGTCATTCTGTTATCATTCACCTGAGCGTCTCGCTCGGGACAATACAAGTACCTATAGGTACCTGACGCGGCCAATGATAACCCCGCCAATGATTTTTGTATGGAGTAACTGTCAATGTCAAATGTTTTTGGACCTTTTTTGGTACTTATTTTTTTATTTATTTATAAATATAACAATTAGGTAATAAAAATACGGTAAAAACCTATTTCTACAATTATTCTTTAAATTATGTCTATCCAAAAGCTAATTAGAGGAACCGTCATAGCGATCATCATTCGCCGCGTCAAGTATACGGACAAATACGAGCGAAATGCACACACGAATATACCTAAATGACATCACTTAGACATCAAAATCTACGTCCGATTCGAACGTCCGATTCATGGTCCGATGCAGTGAGGATCTCAGATATGTGCAATATGTGGCGTTACATAAGACTCAGAAAGGACGTAAGTGCGTCTACTCCTAGCAATATTATACCTACCTATGTCTTTGTGTTATAACCTTTTATTGAGCAAAATAAAGAAACAGCATTTTCTTTTCTTGGAAATCTTTAGCAACCTTTGTTCGTTATCAACAAATTATCTTTTTTGAGGAAGTATAAAAAATATTTTACTTAAAAAACTAACTAATTGTAAAATAATTAATGAATTAAAGCTTGAAGTTGGTGGCAATATATTTTTTGTTATAAAGTCGTATTATTGACGGTTTTATAAAGCACAAGTTAATTGATCTTATGCGTAATACATTTAATTTAATATGTGGCAGTGTGAACTAATTTATATTTAAGTCCAGAAGTACAAAATAATATTTAAAATGTTTAAATCCTAAAACAGATTCAACTAATGTTTCCTCTAAATAACATATCCCTTTCAAAAAGGGACGAGAGCCCTCGGAATGTGGCAACGTTTCTTGTCAAGCATCGTCGGTCCTCTTTACGCGAACACCTTGAATAGTTGCTTGGTTCTTTGAAACTGAATAGTGCTAAATAGTTGTCGAGTTCTGGAAGACGTTGATGTTGGGGCTAATCTTATTACGTTACTTAGCATACCAATAGAAAACACAGACACGGTACCCAAGATATAGGAGTCGTGACATATAGCGTGAAATATCATCAGAAGCAAACCTTTTTTCTCTGTATTTACTTAAAGTATTCCGTTTTATAAATGCAATGATTTGTGATTTTAAAAACTGTATATTGCTATAAAATGCGATGATTTCTGATTTTAATAAGCGGCTAAGTGCGAGTCGGACTCGCTCATGAAGGGTTCCGTACCATTTATGACGTATTAAAAAAAGCTACTTACTAGATCTCGTTCAACCTAATTTTCGGTGGAAGTTTGCATGGTAATGTACATCATATATTTTCTTTAGGTTTATCATTCTCTTATTTTAGAAGTTACGGGGGGGGGGACACATTTTACCACTTTGAAGTGTCTCTCGCGCAAACATTTTTAAAGACCTATCCATAAACACCCCAAACGTATGGGTTTGATGAAAAAAAAAATTGATGACGTATTAAAAAAAACAACTTACTAGATCTCGTTCAAACCAATTTTCGGTGGAAGTTTGCATGGTAATGTACATCATATATTTTTTTTAGGTTTATCATTCTCTTATTTTAGAAGTTACAGGGGGGGGGGGGGGACACACATTTTACCACTTTGGAAGTGTCTCTCGCCCAAACTATTCAGTTTAGAAAAAAATGAGATTAGAAACCTCAATATCATTTTTGAAGCCCTATCCATAGATACCCCACACGTATGGGTTAGAAGAAAAAATTTTTTGAAAAAAGATCGGAACGTAAAAAGAGCGTACCTGGGTCGCCTAGCAGGAGGACGTCCTATCGGACGCCCTAGGTATCGCTGGAGCGACATGGTGGAGGCGGATCTGCGCGAGCTTCAAGTCGACAATTGTCGAGAGGTCGCACAGGACCGAGAAAAGTGGCGCTGTCTTGTGTCGGAGGCCAAGTCTCATTTTGGGTCGCTGAGCCAACGGAGTAAGTAAGTATTAATTTCCGGCGTGGTATTTGTACCTATTCAAATATAAAAAACCGGCCAAGAGCATGTCGGGCCACGCTCAGTGTAGGGGTTTCGTAGTTACTCTTCCGTCACAATAAGCTAAACTGGAGTTTAAAGTATAGTAAATTGTTAACCAAGGAATGAAACGGTACTTTTCACGCGAGTTAAACAAATAGGCAACTGCATAATCAGTACCTAATTAAAGTAAGTCTTTTTACTATGAAGGGGAAACATTTTGCGATAACTCAAAAACAGCTAAACTGATCATGTCCGCTATAGTTTTCATTTAATGTCTTTCTTAAGCTCTACTTCCACGATTTTTTTCATATTTTTTGGACCTATGGTTCAAAAGTTAGAGGGGGGGGACACATTTTTTTTTTCTTTCGGAGCGATTATCTCCGAATATATTCACTTTATCAAAAAATGTTTCTTGAAAACCCCTATTAGTTTTGAAAGACCTTTCCAACGATACCCCACACTCTAGGGTTGAACGAAAAAAAAAAACTAAACTTTACGTGTAGGGGAGGTACCCTAAAAAAAATTAAATTTTTAGATTTTATTGTACGACTTTGTCGACTTTATTGATTTATATATCCATGCCAAATTTCAGCTTTCTAGCACTAACGACCACGGAGCAAAGCCTCGGACAGACAGACAGACAGACAGACAGACGGACATGGCGAAACTATAAGGGTTCCTAGTTGACTACGGAACCCTAAAAAGTGTACCACCTAACATCGATTCCATTTTCCATCCAGGCATATTCACTCACGGGAACGATGTTAACCTTGGACTTAAATTTTAACATTTTTGATTGCGTCTCGAGTACTTAAGAGCAGTATGCCAGTACGAGTACCTAAGTATACGAATTCTCCTTCACATAAATTAAATTTTCTCGTGATATTCTCAAGTACAGGGATCACAAGGTGAATTTAATGACAGTTAATTGGCGAAACCCTCCAAATTCTTGTAGTAATCAAAGAACAACACTCAAATCCAAGTACTGTATAAGCGTCTCATTAAAATATTAGGGGCCCGCTTTGTCGTGGTTGGAGCCCTTTTGTGGAATTAAGTACCTGTGGAATAAACAAATATTTCATGTTGTCTTTCATTCGGTTTTAAGTTGTTCGGTTCGGTTCGTTGAAGATTGATGCTGTAATCATGTTAACAATGATCTGATGACGAGATGATTAATTAATGGGATAAATTACATCCTCATACACATTATGTTAATGTTAATATAAATTTTATGCTACGCGTTTTCCAATTAAAATGACAACACCAAGAGGTTGGCAAGTGCGTTGTCGACCTTTAAGATGGGAGTACGCTTTTTCTTGAAGGTTTGATGGTTGTATCGGTCCTGAAATACCGCGAGCGACAGTTCATTTCATAGTTTAGCCGTTATAAGTATGCCCCAGATAAAACGCGTTTTCAATAGCTGTAACTAGTTTTCCTAAATGCTCAGGGAAATTACAGGGAAACGAAAATGTTATTAATGCACTATAACTAGCCCTTTAAATATTTCTGCATGACTAAATAACTTTTCTTTTTTAGGGTTCCGTACCAAAAACGTAAAACGGGACCCTAAGATTCCGTTGTCCGTCCATCTGTCTGTCTATCTGGCTGTATCTCATGAACCGTGATAGTTAGACACTTGAAATTTTTACAGATGATGTATTTCTGTTGCCGCTATAACAACAAATACTAAAAAGTACGGAACCCTCGGTGGGCGAGTCTTGTCATTACTATCTACTATCTACAGGGTGTTTATTTAGTCACCTGCAATAATTTACGGGCTGAATATTTAGGTCATACTGAATAACTTTTACTATGGCACCAACCCCGGAATCGCGAAAAAAAAAATGTTACCCTCCCATAGCCAATATAAAACAGTCAATTTTTTTTCTGATTTTGGGGTTCACCCCAAAGACCTCACCCCCCCAGTATGACCTATATATTTACCCCGTAAATTAATGCAGGTGCCTAAATAAACTGCCTGTATATTTACTCGGCCGGCAACCCCTTACTTCCCGGCCTCTGTAGTAATATACTATCAAAGAGCCGTCACAATAGAACACAGCTTGGTCAACGTGGCACTCAAAAGGCACACAAAACCACAATAATAATAAAGACGTATTTGTGTGAAGTATCATCTTTACTAACTCGATTGATACAAAACTCCCCTCAAGTCACCACACAACGATCATTAGACGCAATTTTGCCGTGCTGCCAACTTGATTGGTTTGGGAGTAAATAATGATGATGATGGTATTCTGTTATCCCTCATCAGGGACATCAGGCTCTCAGAAGGGATTTCCATTTCAGCGCGGCCTCCTCCAACTCCGCCCAGCCGAGGTCAATTGATGCAGCCTCCTTTTCCACTGTGCGCCTCAAGTGTGGCTACCATCAGTTTGGCACTGACATAAACGCTATCGAGAACGTAACTTACTTTCTATGCATATTGCTCGTACTCGCATATAAGTGCAAGAGAGATGTATAGAAGTAAATTACGTTTGACATTGTGTGTGACTCATGGTACGGGTACGGGTGGTACGTGGGCAACCTTGCCTCATTTTTTTGGGAATTTTCCGAGTCAACCCTTGCTTGGATAGGCGTGGGAGTAAATTAGGAGTAAATAGACATCCTAATTTAAATATGAATAAGGATGTTTTAAAATAAATGCAACGTCGAAATAGGTAATTTAAGCTTCGGTAAAATGTATGGGAAGATCCGCGGATCCGAAAACAATCCGGATAACTTCATACATTTACAGATTGCAAACCCTATACGTATGCTTGTTCATACGATTAGGGTTTGCACATTGAATTGTTGTCAATTCAACGTGTTGCATTTATGTTTCCATTCAAATTTTAAGTCGGCAGACTGACTGAAATATTGCCACGAAAATAATAATAAAGCGCACATTATTTCACAAGTATTTACACTTAAATGATCTAAATCTAATATGAATCCAATAAAGTATTCGCATTCGCAAGACTGTTTTTTTAATTGCGTGAAATTAATAAAAAAATGAAAAGGAAACTCCGTTTGTATGAAATCACCTGAGGGTCCCCTCCAGACCGTAACGACTTGGTCCCTGAGCTGATGGCCCTTCACGCCGATCCGATCCTCCAGATATATTATAAGACACTTTCTCTTTCGACCTTTGAGCAGAACTCGAGGGGACTCAAAGGCGGTTTTATTTTATTATACAATAGTTTTTCTCTCGTGAGCTTTTACTTTTTTTCTATGAAATGCCTTGTTTTTTTAACTATGAAATTCTGCTCGAAGGAAATGGGAGAGAAAGCTAATTTGCTTTTTGCATAGATAATGTATGGTGTAGTACTTTATACTCGTAGTTAAAAAATAGAATAAAGTTGATAAAGTGCTTTATTTGTATTACTGTCGAGTCTCTAAATGAAAGAGGGGAACCAAAATTAACGAATACGCTTATTTAACTCTTTTTACAGTTGAAAATGTTTTACTTCGTTTTCAAGTAAGAAACAAAATAAATAAATGTTATGATTGGGCTTATTAACTTGTTCTTGCATCATAAGTGTAATGTAGTGAAATAGATTGCTAGTAGTAGATAATGCCAAGACGAGCACGGGGACTACCTACCATTTCTCGAATCGCTTCGTCGTTTTTTTGAACCCTCATAACTTGGGTTTGGATTATACCAGATAAACAAAATTCTCGGGATATAATGTCAATAGTCTACTTATTAAGCAAAATATTTCAATGTCATAGTGATTGCGTATCGATCAAGTGAGTGCGAGTGCGTATCGTCAACACAAGCGTTGCCTACAGGACCTGTACCCGGTCATATTACCGGTCTAGCCTAGTGGGTACTCACCCTGTCTATGAAGCCGATGGTCCTGGGTTTGAATCCCGGGTGAGCTACAGGGTGTTTAAATTAACAGAGAGATAAAAAAATGACGATTTAAGAAAACGTCGTTTTTTTTGTATTTGTATGTGTTTATCTCAATTTTTTTGTTCAGAATAAGCAAAATGACTGAAAATGATGATGATGTTTATGTTTGATGACCAAATATAAAAAAAAAACTGGCAAAGAGCCCTGTTCAGTGTAGGGTTCTATAGTTACCCGTTCGTCAACATAAACTTTTTGCAAAAACTCAAAAACGGCTAGGCCGATCAGGTTCGCTATAGTTTTCCTTGAAAGTCTTTACTAAGCTTTACTTTCACGATTTTTTTTTTTCATATTTTTTGGACCCATGGTTCTGATTTTAAGGGAAGTAGAGGGGGAAACCTATTCTTTTTTCTATCAGAGAGATTATTTCCGAAAATATTACGTTTATCAAAAAATAGTTTTTAAGACCCGTATTCGTTTTGAAAAACCTAGCCAACATGTTTCTCTATAAACTTAAATAGCCTGTAGCTCCTAAAGTATTCATCGTAGACTAAAAATAAATATAACCAAATTTGTAGGGAATTGTATGGTGAAACTTTTATCTCCAGTAGTCATAATGCTATTAGTAAAGATATTGGAAATATGAAAAAAATCTGAAAAAACATACCTTCAACAAAAATTCATCCATTGAGTAATAACATTTTTCTATTAACATTTCCTTTAACCGTTTCTTAAATAATCTATCGCTAATTTCTAGATTCAGGAAACGGTAGCACTTTATTCATAATGCGCACACATCGACAGTAAGGGCCGTTTCTTACCATAGCTAGTTTAGAGAGTGGCAAAAATAGTTGGGGACCGACACGTTTGCGATTTGGTCTTAACAGTTTTTTTTTATCTCAAACAACTGAAGGTGACTTTTTACAAATAGAGTCTCCTCCATTATATAAATGGAGGGTAGTATTAGTATTTTCAGTTGTTTGCTTAGTTTGCGGCAAGAATGATCTGTGTAAGATGTCCTCTAATATTTATTTTATTTATTTATTTATATCTGGCTAAGCTATTTTACCCGGTGTTATCTTTACTGAAGTGAAAAACCAAGTATAGATATATTATAATGGGCCTCGCCTAGCTCCTCGGACTTTCAAATCTTGTGTAAATTGGGTTACTGTAATAACTTTATTGTGAAAGCTACAATTAGTTTTTTTCTAGAAAACAAAATAAGGGTAATTGACCCACAGCTAATTTTTCAATAGCATATACACTTACGAGCATCTTCAAGACTCACATAAGATAAGGATAGTTATATATAACGAACGTCATGTTGAAAAGGGATGTAGCTCAACTAGGTTTCGACGCTTAGGCACGCCCGGCCAATAGATAACTGCTTCAGCCGATGTCAAGAGAACCAATATTTGAAACTAGGGTTCTGTAGTCATATCCTAAGTACATTTTGTCAAGGCTGGTTAATCACTGGGAAATACTGGTTAAAAGAGTTATTTTACACTGCAAAATATTTTTTGGAAGTATTTTTTTAAGTCGGTAATCCAACGTGGCTGAATGCTGGATGGGTACAGACCCACACAGGCCTTCGATGCCTAATCTATCAAAAAATGACAATATGGTGGACGAATATCTGAAATATCACCGTATGTAAGAATTATTTCGCTTTAAATAAACATTTTTTCTTCGCAAGAGTGATAAAGAACACTGTGTGTAACTCCGTAGGTGAGAATTTTTCAGACTCGAGTCTTTAATTTAACTCCAGCATGCAGCTGTTGTAAATCTATAGACGCTCGTTTGCAATATTTCACTTATCTCCTTCGTTGCACATTGTACTATTGCTGCGTAGCAAGAGACAGTACGTGACGTGCAGCCAGTTTATTTTTTGTTAAATAATTATTCTCTATTATAGACAATTAATGAAATACTTTTGGTAAAAAGTAGATTTAAAATCTAATAGCTTTTCCACAGTTTAAAATCAAAAACTTTTCTAACTAATATTAAATGATGAAGCAAATTGGAAAATGAAATACCTTCCTCCAGACCAGAGACTTTGAACTCGCTAAATACAATACAACTCTTTGTTGCACAAATACACAGAACAAATTCAATTACAGAAGGACATGGCAAGGATATAGATGGAAAAGCGCTAGTTCTAGGAATGATACAACATAAAATACTTATGTGTAATGACGTTTTCCATGTAGGTTTTCGTACATTGACCCACCTTTTGACATCTCTGCACTCGCATTATTGTTTTACTGTCAAGCTCGCACAGTGACATTGACAACCGACATCATGGGCGGGAGAGCAATATAATTTTATGCGAGTGCAATAGAGATGTCAACAGGCGGGAATGTACGAAAATCTATATGGAAAATGTCTCTGCTTTACCGAGTATTCATATGCTATGAATTATCTGTCTGTTATTTACGAGTATATTAGGTTGAGTAAGCATGAGTAAGCAGCAGATGAAATGGGCTAATAGCATGGGGTCTAATTTAGCAATTTATCTATGGAGCTGCGCGTCTAATTCGCATTTTATCTAAATAGCAATTAATCTAAAAAGCTACTAATCTACTTTTTTTTTACTAGCAACTCGTCTAAGTAAAGGAAAAGGAATATAAGTCAGGTAAAGGAATGAGACATAAACTATCTGTGTCTGACCGTTTTGATTTTTTCATTTATTGTTGCCGATTTTTTATGCTAGGCGTCTGAATACGGCGCATTTTGTTTTGACGTTTTTAGCGCTGTTTTTAAGTAACCTTGTTATCATACAAACCATAACATGAAAACATACAGACATTAGGAAATGTATGGTAATATTAAACTCATATAAAAATATTATTCATCTAGAGCAAAAATCCAGAGAGGAAATTTAAAAATTTCCACTAATGTTTCCTCTTAAAATATCTAGTTAAAAATTTGCAATTTACCAAACAACTTTCAAGGTGCGCCGGTCAGCGCAATCTAGAGGCCCTTCAACGTCACGAGAGCTCTCCCGATATTTTATCTCATTATCTCTTTGAACAACAAGCAGTGTTCGGGACTTAAAACTCCGCAGATAGGCAGTACCTAGATACTGCTAACTGCCTATCGTTACTACACAGGTAAACTAAAATGCGTTTAGAGAATAGTTATTTATGCAGTAACAGAGAAAAGTTGTTTTTCCCGCTTGTACTAGTTTCGCGACGCGAGCCAACGAAAAATTCTATTTGACTCACTATTTTTTCTACTAGCGTGATTTAATTTGAGCTGCAATCTAGCTGCCGTGATTGTTTCACCGGATGGTCTCATCGGAAGATCAGCGCTAGAAGTAGCGAGCAACATGCTAAAATAAGACCATTTCGTGGCACTTACTCCTTTTTGTGTTTCTCTATTTTTATATTTTGCATTTGTGCTTACATTCTATTCTATTCAATCAATAAATGAATCAGTTAGTAAAAACTAGTTCTAACCGGTTTTTTTGTAAATACTGATTTTGAATAAAAACAAGCAGTTAAAACTAGTTATTAACCAAAGCACTTCGCGAAAACTAATCGGGACTGAAAAGACGTAGTGGAAACAAAGCTTTTATGAAAACTAGTTTTAACTAGAGTAGTAAACTAGTAGTTACATATATACATAGGACCGGTCTCATTTCTGTTATAGATCGTGTAGCGTAACTTGACTCCTATTGTCATGTAATTAAAGGTTAGATTTGACAAATCTGCGCGTCATCGGGGATGACACGAACTATTAAGATAGAAAGCCTATTGGCTATTTGGCACAAATGCTTACTTATATATAGTAAGCGTTTGTGCCGTACAGGGTACTCGTAGAAAAATGATAATTCATCCAGTTCATATAAAATTCATAGCACGTATCATCCCTAACGCAAAGGTATGCCTCAGTGAAGTTATGAACTGTCCACTATCTATATAATATCTTATCTTTCTTTTTTTATGGCATGTACTTAAGAGTAGAATTCGTTATGGCTAAGAGGACAGTGGCCCACTGCACTTAAAAGAACATAGTAGGGCTTTATAAAACATGTGCTATCTCAGTAGTACCTGTTGATATTTTTATAGTACATTGTGTATTAAGTGCGGTAAACAAGAATTTACGAACGAGTGTGAATTGAGAGTAACACGTGTTCGTAAATTCTTTACCGCCCGTGGCACACACGATATTTTTCATCACACTAATGAGGAAAGAAGGTTAAATAAAACTTCTTCCTAATTTCGAACGTAAATTACAGCCCCAGGTCGAAATTCAGAATTTACGGAACGCATCGCCTGCGTG
Organism: Cydia pomonella; assembly: GCF_033807575.1. Taxonomy (NCBI): domain Eukaryota; kingdom Metazoa; phylum Arthropoda; class Insecta; order Lepidoptera; family Tortricidae; genus Cydia; species Cydia pomonella. Next base: position 20,340,580 of record NC_084708.1, on the reverse strand, counting down.
TAAAAATAAATGAATTTAGTTTGCTAGTATAAATTAATTGCAAGAAAAAAGAAACATTTTCTAAAAGTATAAAACGAGGACCACGAAAATATCATTAAAAATTGAATTTAAACAAATTTGTGACTTATGTTACCTATCCTTATCGACGCTGCTGTACCGTTTACATTTCCTTACGAAGGTCGACAACATCATAAAGTATGTAAAAGTAAAGTCAGGATTCGTCCTGCCTGAGGGTCGTGAAGTTGGAATCTCGACACAATACGAGTTTTCATTTTTTTGTGGCGAGCGTTCCGACTAAACGTCTACCGACCTTCATAACAAGGAGTTTTGGCCGAAGGGTGTCATTTCCGGCGGTTCAACAGCCGGCTCTCTGACACTGCGCGGTTGCGTAATACATCGTAATGATGTTCTGTAATGTTTAGTTTTATTATATATTACCAGTTTTAAGGTATTTATCTCTAATAAGACTCTAGTTGCCTGAAATAAAGATTTTCATTTCATTTTCATTATGTTCCAGGATAACAAATCATAAAGCCTTAGCGACAAACTTAACTTTGCCGATCTCTATCAGGCTAGCTCCTTTAGTTTTATTCACCAGTCTCAATTTTCGGCTACTTTTTTAGATAGGTAGCTTAATTATTCCAGGTAATACAAACAACGATACTTGTTGGAGCGCTGACAAAAATGATTTCTAATGTTGGAATTTTTCATATTGCGCGCAGGATATTATGCTTTTTTTTTAAATTATGTGGTATGAAACTTTGTTTTGTCATTTATTGTGTTACATATTTTCAGTTCATAATTTATATAGTAGTCTGTCTACTTAAAATAAAAACAAATTATTAATAATAAATATACCGGGCCGCGTGCTTTTTTGCTACCGACGTAGTATAATATATACATAAGTTTCACAGTCATTCAATAAATTTAAATAAATATTATAGGGACATTCTTACACAAATTGACTAAGTCCCACGGTAAGCTAAGAAGGCTTATGATACAACGATAAATAATATAAAAATACTTAAATACATAAAAATCATCCAGGACTCAGGAACAAATATCTGTACTCATCACATAAATAGGTCAATGCCCTTACCGGGATTCGAACCCAGGACCATCGGCTTCATAGACAGGGTCACTACCCACTTGGAATGACAGTGAATTTGGACAGTAGACATTCGGACAGTTGCATCTTGATTTGATATTGATTTGACAAGAATAGCTTTGAATCTCGCACGCACAATTAAATACTGCAGATAATAATTTGTCCGCATTATATTGCATTGACACTATTTTTACACAAGTATTACACAAGTATGAGTTAATTGAATGTCAAAAGATGGGAAGAATAGGAAAGCTATATAAAATCTTATAAAAAATTAAAGAATATATCGTAGTCGGCGTGCAGCCCTCATCCAAGATGAGACTGAAGCACAAACATAGTATTAGAAGATTTCTGAATTCAAATTGCAATTTCAGTCAGCAGAACGGCTAGACGCCTGGCTAACCGTTTAAAGAACTTAATTGGCACTTTTTCTCTATTCAACGGCATAGTCAGCACCTGAGCTGAGCAGCTGTTTCAGATGTGAATTAAACCACAGGCACTGCAAAAATGTACATATATACTCATTGTAAATAGTGTAATTCACTCTGTAACGTTATTTTAAAAGGCGTCTTTTTCTATTGATTAATTTAATGCATGTTTTTAAAATTCAGCCACTTCTCCGTATTTGTGCTTTTAGATTTAACCCGAATGGAGACCGCTATACGATTGGTGACGTCCCATGGAAAAAAGTAACTTAGGTGGTCGGCGTTTTCGTCGCATAGCGCCGTATTAGTATTGGAGCGTCGTTAATAATATCACTTAAATCAACCGCCATAAGGTAATTTTACCCGTGGAATGTCACATATTTTTATAGGCACAAAATCAAATTTACGACAAGAAAATGCCATTGCCAGAAGATATAAGAGCAATTTTATTGAAATCTCCGTCAATAACGCCTAGGTTCTCTACTATTCTAGCGCTACTCTAGAGAGATTTGGAACTATTATTTATAGCTGACAGCTGGACACTTTTGCAACAGTTCTGCCTATGGAGATTCTATTCCTTACCTCTATAAAGAAATTGTTAACTCAAACGTCAAAATCTGCAAAGTCATTTGAGCTGCAAAGCGTGCCAAAAATTCAGCAACGAAGCTTTCTTTTAAATAATTATTGTTTTCTTTTAAATTGAGTCGTTAATATACCTTGTGGGATTCGTGGAAATTTCAAATCTCGTAAGAGTTCGTTTGAACTGCCTCCCTGATGCGTCGCGTGCGTGACAGCTCCAGCAGCCTCTTGAGCCTAGTGTTAGAATTGCCTGCTTGCGCCTTCTGGAAACACTGGGAGGGTGTACATATGGGATCCAGAGACATAGTTTATAATTTAGTATAGGTTTAACTAACATAGGCTTAAGGGAATGTACACTAACATTATGAACATGGTCCAAAATAAAATAAATTGTATTGAATACATACTTTTCCAACAACTTTATAGAAATCTTTAGTTGATCGGGTATCTATAAACTTAATACTAGTAAAGGACTCAATAATGTAAAAATAATGGTTGGTTGCTTGGTAATGTAATGTCATAATGTAAATTCATATATATTAACATAGGAATAATTTATACTGTAATTTATCGTTATGAAAATAAATAAATCTAAATCTAAATCTAAAGGAGAGAGCCTTAGAGGTAGATAAAGACGCCAAGCATTTCATAGATATTAGCATTACACCAGAGAAATTAGGTCTGGTACTGCCGTGGCCGGGTGGTCTTGTGGTCAGGCTTACGTCCTGGCCACAAGACCACCGCGTAAGCCGAAGACGCGGGTTCGATTCCCGCCTCGGCCATCAGTGGACTTGGTCACTTCTTCTTTAGTGTATGTTGATATGTATTTTAGTTTATAGGAGACAATGTTTCTTATTGCTTGCAATAAATATTGTGAAAAGAGATTTTATGTTATATCATACATATTACCATCTAGGCTCTTCTGGCTCTTATTAAAGCAACGACCTCATTTGCGTCCCTTTTTATTACGACTGCGTAAATAAATATTTGCTTCACTATACGCACACATTAGTTATGTGAAGTAGCAAACAGACCTGTTACGAAAACAAGCACCATTCCAGAACTGACTTAGAACGGCAGCTCAATTGCGATTAAAAAACCCTTTTCACCACACCAACTGGTAAAAGCTTTCTTGGTACTTCAAAAACTTATGAGAAAGTTGCATTTTGTTCACATGTGTGGCAAAGTAATCAAATGCAAATTTTGAGTTGTTTCCTTACGTTGGCTGGTAGAATTTACTTTTAAATGATGATATTGAATGATAAATATTAAATGTCATACATTTCGAATTCATTTTGTTTGATATTTTACAGTTAGTATTTTCTTTGCGTTGGTGAGGTGAAAATATTTGTGTTTCACTCGGTGGCAAAGTTTGTTTAACCCTCGTACCTTGAAACCCTCGCAACGTTCAAGATTCCATTTTGGAAGAACTCGCTATGCTCGTGGTTCAATTTTATCTCAATAATAGCACGAGGAGTTAAATAACAACTTTGCCCCCTTGTAAAACAAATAACTATAGTTAGTATTATTGAATTATTTCGTTAGGGCATAGAGAAATAAGTAATACCAAAACGCTTATTATTTTCGTAGTTGTCAAGTAGCGGATTTATCAGTACCACTACTTGTCACTAGATGTCACGAGCGTCGCGACTTACGAAAAGTGTATTACTCAACAATTTACAGCTAATATTACATGCAGGAGTTGAAAATAGAATTCTGGTTAATCCGTTTATAATATTAGCTGAAAATTGTTGAGCATTTGACTTTTCGTTCGTATCGTTCGTAGTTTCGTTCGTTCGTACCTGCTATCAATTGACATGAGATTAATCAAGGTAGCCACGGTACCTTTTCACGGTACCCTAACATTTTATCGGGTCAAATGTAATCTAGTCGAGCCGCACGGGGCAAAATAAAACATCCGATTTGTACGGACAAAAATTCTGACAGATAATTGGAATGACGTCCTGTGGGAAATCTGCGCTGTTGGTTAATGAAAGCCCTTCTGCGGAGTCGAGTTTAACAGTGGGACGCCAAAAAACATCATTGGGATGTGTAAAATTTCTATAGGGACTGATCAAAGAAAATACACAGTTCCTGGACCCTTTTTGGTTACGATAAAAAACAAATGAATACAAATAGAAAATAATTGGCGGTTTCTACTTCGGACGCGGCATTTCTAAGCTGAAATTGCAGATACATTTAAATTGATGCATATTAGAGATGCCATCAAAAACATAACTTGTAAAAAAAATAAGTCTCGCAACTCAGTTCTTGTACCGTAAGAAGTAGTGAGATCCATGTAATACCAAGTCGGTTAATTTATTCAGTCCTTAGGTAATCAGCTAACCTAAGAACATTTTAAAGTGACCAGTAGCAAATTGAATGAAATTTGAAATATGCTGTGTTTATACAATGCCTGCTTGGTTACTGAAAATGAAGCCTTCTAGTTTTATCCACAACTAATTCATAGGGGGTCGAAAATGGCCTGAACTGCTTTGAGAAAAGGATGGTACGGCCGTGCTGCATTTTTGCTCGACTTGGCGGGGGTACTGCCGTGCCCCCAGATGGGCCGAATATTCGGTACCCAGTGACGGATTAACCGAACAGCAGAAAAAGCATATGCTAAGGGCCCCGCGCCCAGGGGGGCCCCGCACTCCGACCCTGACCATGCGACTTCGGCACGCGGAACCGGCCAAGTTCAAGTAGAACTCGCACTCCGCGGATCCTGTACTATCACATTTTATTTACAATGTATTTGTTTCGTAAGTCAGTAACAACATTGATCAATTATTAAAATAATTTTTAGGCTTACGCAAAGACTAAGAGCAGAGTTTAGCATAAAACCGAAGGTGCAGTGTCTCAAAACTTCTGTGCATGGCTAAGCTGCAGGAAACAGCAGAGCTCGGAAACGAACAAAAGAAGATACTGTGTTAAAAACATATTAGTGAAAAGCAAGGAAGGATGATTTATTTATTTATTATTTCAAATAACACATTGCACCTTACAGCTAATGCCTAATGATGATCAGCTTTGAGCCCGTAGTAGGCCAAAGGACGCGCTCCTCTACGGCTGGCCGAGCGCCTAAAATATACCGAGTTGCTGCAAAGCCGTTATAAAAAGAAAACAGCGGGGCCCCTATGCAGGGCTTTGTATTCGCGTAGGCCGGGTGTAAAGCCCTACATAGGGCCCGATACCCAAAGCATCCCAGCAAGTCGCACTTTCGAGCAAGAACTAAGGCCGAGCATCAGGCGAGCCGAGATCACATTGCAGCATTGGTTCAATTCCAAACTCTGTTCTCCTGCAATTCCGCCTTTGCATGGTGGCGCGCCGCGATAGAACGCTCCGGGCCTCCGGCCTCGTTCACACTCTGGCATTGGTTTCATTCTAGGCTCTGCTTTCCTGCAGCTTGGCCTTCAGCTTCGCACGGGAACGCTACGAAATCGTTTGGTCCGGATATTCAGCTCGTGGGGCTCAGCCTTCGGCCTTATTTTTTGGCTCACTTAGCCATTAGTTCCCACTTCTTATTGTAGATCCAACTCACGTTTCACCTATTTTTACAAGCTTTTATTAAACTTAATACCTAATATTGATGTTGTTAAACAGTATCCCTACATGCTTTTATTTAACTTGCAATACTCGTAAGTTGTTCAAAATCTGCAAACTATTTTTTTGACCATTTGTCAAAATTTGTTGTTAAAAATTCACTTACTAGGGAAAAATCGGTGACAATACAATGTTGATGAAAACCGAAGGTTAGGAGGAAACCTATATAGAAGAAAGGAACTGTGATAAAATAACAACAACTAACAACTTCATTAAGATTAGGCACTTTTATAATGGCTAAATAAAATAAATAAAAAAAAATCTTTCGGAGCGATTATTTCCGAAAGTAATAACTATAATAAAAAAGGTTTTTGGAGACCGTTATTCGTTTTGAAAGACCTTATCCAACCTTATGCCACACTATAGGGTCAAAGAAAAAATATTTTGTATGGGAGGTACCCTAATTTTTGTATAGTTTTTATTTAACCGTTCTGTTACGGCTATCTAGCACTAACGATCGCGGAGCAAACCCTCGGACAGACGGACATGGTGAAACTATAAGTTTCCAGGAGACTACGAAACCCTAAAAAATACACTGCATAATATGTTAAAAACTAATCGAGAACGAGTCGAAAAATATTAAGACATCGTAAAAATGTTGTGATGGTACTGAATCCTCGGGGTGCGAGTCCGACTCGCACTTAATCATTTTTTTTTTCGAACCAGGGGGCCCCGCTAGCTTTTGTGCTAAGGGCCCCGCGCCTTCTTAATCCGCCCCTGTCGGTACCTACTCTGCATATACGGCAAGTTTTGCAATATTTGTATTCGGCTAAAGTGGCGATCTTGTTGCATTTCTCTAAATTCTAGAACTTTACAAGTGCCCTCTTCCATCACGTTATCCCGTTGTCATAAAATAACATGAGGAGTTGACATTAATTGAAGTGTTTAAATATTTTTTGCTAGTGCTTTGCTATTTGACCTGTTAATTTCTAGGGAATGGGCCAAAAAACGTTTTACTTTAGCCGCTTATGTAATTAAGGCGTTTTTCCAATGTTTTCGATGAACCGAATAATTCGGCCGAATATTTGTATTCAGTAAACTCCATATTGAGCCCATCTCTGATACAAATCTATTTATTAAATAGAGGGTGAGACAATTTATAGGGTACTTTAGAGCAATTCTGAAGAGTTATTTATTTATTTATTAAAATACAGCGGTATTCTTAAACATAGTCATAGCCCCATAAAAGTCAACAGTGTCATCGTCGCCAGTCTCTAGTTATATTACTAAAATAACTTATAGTAGGTAATTAATTGTATAAAAAGTTTTTTTAATATATAAATAGTTATTTTAACGTCTTATGGCTTCAGGCAAACTATTAAGTAGGTATAAGTATGGAATTCTTTTCCTAATGGTTCTTAGGTAAAGAAAGCATGCACACTACTACACTACTTTTTCCGATATTTTCTTGAAATTTTGGCACATCGGTGTTTGCCCTCAGTTTGTTCAATGTCTTATGTATCGAGCGCTTTACAATTTAAATAAACGCTTTTATAATTTTGATATGTAAATATTTATTTCTTTTACAAGGGGGCAATGTTGTTATTATGCTAATATTGATACCCGCGCAAGCATGACCCTAAAACTGAACCACCAGCTGGAATCTTAAACGTTCCGAGTGTATCAAGGCACGAGGGTTAAACAAACTTTGCTACAGAGTAAAACACAAAATTATTCACCGCACCAATGTGAACGAAACAAATTGAGTGCTATTAATATTTATCATTCAAAATCATCACTTTAAAGTCCATTCAATCAGACACGAGTAAATAAACAAAATTTGCATAAATTCTTTGCCACTCTTGTGGATAAAATGCAACTTTCTTATCGGTTTTTGTAGAATAAGGAAAGCTTTTACCAGCCGGTGTCGTGAAAATTACTAAGCCTAGAATTTTCCTCGCAAAAACGAGGGATTTCCAAAATGAAATATCGACATAACTGTTGTCGATACGTTGGTACCGACTACCGACCTCTCTATAGAAAATAGTAACATTTAGATTTCGATTTAGATTTATTTCTTTCATAATATTAAATTACAATATAAATTATTTAAAGCAATATAAATTATTTAAATTATTTATGGCTATATGAATTTACATTATGATCGTCAACTATTTATTATATACAATGATTATTAAAGATTATAGCTACCGCGAAATACTGGGCACGCAATCTATCTTCTTTAATATACTAGCCATTTTTATGACTAGGGTACCTACTATATACAATAGTTTTTATATTCTGGTATACTATATTGTATCGAGAAAATGTATATCTCGATTAACAATTGATTCATATTCTTGTTACATTTCTGTGAGTAACAAGTTAACAACTCGTTTTAAATTTTTTTATGCTACGTCGGTGGCAAACAAGCATACGGCCGCCTGATGATAAGCAGTCTCCGTAGCCTATGTACAAACCTGCAACTCCAGAGGAGTTACATGCGCGTTGCCGACCCTAAACCCCCCCTCGTTGAGCTCTGGCAACCTTACTCACCGGCAGGAACACAACACTAGTAGTAGGCTGCGGTTTTCTGTAAGGTGGAGGTACTTCCCCAGTTGCGCTCTGCTCTAGATCTGGAATGACATTCACAATGGCCATACCTCTCTCTTGGACGTAGTTTAAGGACGTACCCGGGTCCATTTTCATGTTACTTTGCTTTTCATCGATAACAGGTTTGTCGATGTTTTGTTTTGCTAAAAATAGATAAAAATTAATTACACATCCCAAAATTAGGCTTCAGGATATTACTCTAATGTCTAAAGGGCCACAGTTTAGCTTTTATTGCAAACGGAAAAATAACTAAGTAGAGCGAGCAATCTTGTACGTGATATGTCGCTCCGACTGCGACTTATCGTCATACAGAGTCACGCAGTCACAGATCACTAACGTGCTAAAATAAAAACAACGTAATGAGATAAATAAAACAACGTTGTGCTGGATTATAATAAATAAATAAAAATTATGGGACAATCTTACACAAATCGACCTAGTCTCACAGTAAGCTCAATAAGTTATTGTGGGTACTAGACGACGATATATATAATAGATAGATATGTAAAGATCGGGACTATGTGCTACCCATACTAAATTAATTTTTAATTAGCAAAAACGTCTGCGAGTGACCGATGCTATTAAGCTTAGAATAAATTTAATAGAGGAAATATAGCCTTGGGTGGGACTTGAACTCCCGGCCTCTGGATATGGTGAAAAAAATTGCTGGCTATGGATGAAGTAGCTCAGATGGCAGAGCGCTGGAGTATCGCTCCAGTGGCCGTGAGTTCAAGTCTCTCCCAATGCAATATTTCCACTTTTAAATTTATTCTAAGCTTAGATAAATGATATAAAAAGTTTTCTTAATTTCTATTTAAAGTTAATTGTTTTAGTGTAAAGTACCATCTCTTAAAATATCGGTATCTAATTGTTAGCACCTTATATTGGCGCTTCAGGGTCAAAAACTTTTTAGTATGAGTTATGCGTCTTTCCTCATTAAAAAATACGAGTATACCTTATACCTTATATTACAACCTTCAACTACTACTTAGCTATATAATTTAAGCCTCAGTAAAATGTACCCAAACTAACCGTTAACTTTTATATTATCCACAGGCAAGACGCCAGTTTTTACAAACGTTTTTAACCCCTCAATGCTAGTTTAGTACTCACAGCGGATACTCATAAATTACAAATAACATCAAACATATTTGCCATATTCTAGAATTACCGGCTGTCAATATCGCTATCGCTAATTCCAAGGATAAGCAACTTAATTGTAATCATCTCTAGCGTAATGGTGATATATCTTATTCTTGCAAAAGTCTAATTAACGAATAAGTTCGTGCTAAAGTTGATTTGTGTTATGCCCTGTTCACATCTATTCCAGGAGCATTCCAGTCTAGTGACCGAATCCAGCACTGAACTGGATCGAATTGTTTACATTAATTCCAGACATTTTCATCATTCTGTGAATTTATGGAGACTTAATAAAAAAACCAATACGTTTTCACTTCTTAACATTTAATGCGGCACAGGATTGGGCGAGCTGGAATCAAAAGTATCAAATGCTGGAATCAAATCATTCACTGGATTCGATGATACGAGAAGAGATTCTGATCGATACGTTGAGTTGGTTGTACGACAATGTAATTAAACTCGCATGTGAGTTCTTACAACATTTATCTGACCTTATAGAATAAAATGATGACAGTGCAAGTGAAATAGGTCGCTAGTATTTGACAAATAAATAACGCACTATGTAGGTACGGAGTCTATGGTTGGTCGTCTAGCAGTTCTGCTAGAAATAGTCCAGAGTTTGCCGTTTTCTTTGTAATGTCCCTTCAATTAGATATCTGACTTTAGCATGACCTACATATATAATAATAACACAGTAAGCTAAAATATCCGTGCTCATCACACGAATACATGCCCTAATCAGGATTTGAAACCAGGTTTTAGTGTTATCGGCTTCATAGGCAGGGTCACTACTGTCACTATCCGCTAGGCCAGACCGGTCGTGAAGGTATAACACTACAGTCATATAAAATATTAAAAGTATTTTAATTTGACTACCGTTTCTTATGTATCTCTCATAGTTGCTTAAATGCTAGCTAAAAGAGATCCTTTAAGGAGATAAGGGGATTTACTGTATTCTCTCTGTGTTATGTACTTGTTTTGTGCGATAAAGTATTTACTACTACTACTACAAGGGTACCTAAGTATAAGTATAAGACCTGAGTGGACGTTCGAGTTGGGCGTCTAGCGGGGCGGAGCGTGCGGCGTGCATGTTAAACAAATGCAAACGTATAGGAGCGGCCTTAGTGCAGCTCAAATCTCTTGTGAGCCTGACGCCACGCTGCACGCCCCGCCGAACGCTCCACTTCAAGCGTCTACTCAGGCCTTAGTGTAATATGTAGACCCTAATACCCTTGCGTTAATGAACACATTTAATCTATGACCTCACATTAAATTCACAACTAAGCAATTACTACATACTATGTTACTAAAACTTAATACATCAGAATGACACAAATATTTGATACATACACGCAGGTTATAAATAGCTTTAAGGCTTTAATTAAAAATTTCCTAGGTAGATAACTTATTAGCACTTATCTTTCGCCAATGCTTATACGATGTCACACCGATATGATACCGATCTGTCAGTGTAAAAAGTGACATTCTTTGGTTGATGAAATGTCTCTTTTGACACTGACAGATCGGTATCGTGTCGCTGTGACGTCATATAAGTATTGTTTTGTTCGAATTGAGCCGCTAGCCTATTAAGATTGCATATACGAGTGCATGAAAAGCAGTCACCGTGTGGCCTGGGTTATGGAGTCAGACCCGAATGCTGAAGATACCGGATTCAAATCTGGCCTCGGGCACTTTTGTCATTAATCACTGTTTTTTATTAATCAAAATCAGTGTTATATATACAAACTAATTTGAATTAGAATTTCAGCTCATAGCTATTTTCTGTTTAGGTAAGACAAAAGTGTCCAATAAACAATAGGTACTTTATTTTTTTACCTATCCTTATTATAATATACTTGGGAAAGAAAGTTTTCCTAACAAGGAAACATCGAGCTAACAGGTATCTAATCTGAAACAATAAAAATGCAAAGTTACGGAAAAAAGTCCCTAAAAAGCGCCTAACAACAATTGCGGCCCAAGGGGATATGAAACGACAAGCTAAGTTCTTTTCTGTTTATTTCTTTGAAAGAATATTTTTTTGTTTGTTCTAAAAAAACAATGGGGGTGTTTGTATTAAAAAATAACAATGACAGCTCTTATTTTATATAAGAACTGATGCTTGAGGTTTACTTTACGATATAGGAGGCAGATGGTAAGCGATTACTGCCGCCCATGGACACCCGTAACACCAGAGGGGTTGTAAGTGCGTTACCGGCCTTTAGATGGCAGATGATTGAGCGCGGTTTCTCCTTCAACGATTTTATCGACAGATTTCGCATCCGTACACGTCGCGAAGAACTCGTGATATAAATTTGAAGAAAGTTGAACCACATGGAATCTAGCAAATGCTTTTCTGTGTGATGACACCCCTGCTGATTTCTGAAAGAACTAAAAGTGCATTAAAAAAAAGGAGTGCACAGGTTTTAAAGGAACGGGCAACTTGTCGGTCACGGCAGGAAGACGTTTATAATTCGAGATATAAAGTTGAACTTAAAATAGATCACCTAAGATTCAATTTTTTCCATTTTATATTTCGAATTATCAACTTTTTTTGGAATCTTCATGGAACGAATGTTACATTTGGATAGTCCATTCGAACACACTACAGCATACATGATGGGAATCGAGCATTATTTTCCCAAAGCAGAGACGCTTTCCAGATACAATTTTATACATTGAACTGCCTGTTGCTATCTCTATTGCACGGGTATAATTATATTGCTGTCAACTCGCACAGTTACATTGACCACCAGAATCCTGGGCGGGACAGCAATGTAATTGTGCGCCTGCAATAGAAAGCTATTGCTGCAATTTGAAAGAGGTATGGGCATTGTGAATGTTATTTCGCTTTGTGTGGTAAGGCACAGCCAGTGGATGTCATTCTAGATCTAGAGCAGAGCCCAACTGGGGAAGTACCTCCACCTTACAGAAAACCACAACCAAATAACACTATACCCTAAACGTAGTGTTGTGTTCCTGCCGGTGAGTAAGGTTGCCAGAGCTCAACGAGGGGCGGGGCGGGTTTAGGGCCGGCAACGCGCATGCAACTCCTCTGGAGTTGCAGGCGTACATAGGCTACGGAGACTGCTTACCATCAGGCGGGCCGTATGCTTGTTTGCCACCGACGTAGTATAAAAAAAACAACAGGCGGGTTTAATGAACGAAAATCTATCTGGAGAGCGTCTCTTCTTTATAGCGTTGAAAAAACCCGGAAAAATGCAGGAAAACTTTCAAACGACTCGTTTTTTTAAGTTTCTTTCGAAAAAAACAATGTAAATTTCAGTTACAATACTTCCGAAAAAAACGAACTAAGCCGAAAAAAACACGTTTTTTTTAACCACACGTTTACGTTTACGTTTTTTAAACTTCTGTATTTTGCCATATGAATTTTCCAATAAGGTTGCATGTCTAATGTATTAGTTTATGGGATTGTGAATATTTGATACTGTCATCACTCATCAGTGACATTGTGCATGACGTATTTAATTTTTCTGAATAAAACAGGAAAAAACCGAAAAAAAAACGAAATTTAATAAAATTCCCGAAAAAAAAATATTTATTTATTTATTTAATCTTTATTGCACATAAGAAAACACACTGTACAATAGGCGAACTTAATGCCGTAAGGCATTCTCTACCAGTCAACCTTTAGGCAAAGCAGATAAGTTGTAGGCGGTGCAAAAACATAGGTATAGGTGATACAATTGATACATGTACGAACACAATACATTCAAAAAAAATACACATACATAAAAATTGATTTTCTCCGGAATTTTCATCCTCACTTCTTACATACATTTTCTACTGCCCAGCAGTTTTCTCTCAACACTTGCACCACCTAGCTGTTAACCCGTTTCTTATAACGCAGCATAATGAAGACCCTCGGTCCCTGGTGACTCAGGGATCCCTTGGCGTGAGCAGATTGCCCTAATTGCGTGCTTATACATGACTGCTTCATTGATTTTATTTCTTTTTTTTTCTGCTAATATGTTTATAGGCTGTATAGAACAGATATATCGCCCCTATATGTTTACTCTCGTAAAAAATATATAATTTGGCACAGATAATAGGATACAAACCTATCCCACGCACAAGATAAAGTTTACTTTCACCACATCAACTAGTAAACTTTATTGTTCAAAAACTAATGAGAAAGTTGCATTCCATATGTGGGGCAAGGTAATCGGATGCAAATTTCAAGTTATATCCTTATGTACGCTGGTAGAATTGACTGTCAACTGACGATTTTGAATGATTTTGTTTTTATTACGTTCATTTTGATTTTATTTGGTTAGATTTTTTGGTATTTCATAGTTAGGATTTTCCTCGCGTTGGTGGTGAAAATTTTTGTTTCACTCGGAGGCAAATTTTGTTTAGCCCTCGCACCTTGAAACCCTTGCAACGCTCAAGATTTCACTTCTCGAACCACTCGCTACGCTCGTAGTACAATTTTAGAATCTCTCGTTTGCTGGGGTATCAATATTAGCACGAGCGGTTAAACAACAACTTTGGCCCATTGTAAAACAAATAACTATTTTCATGTAAGCTTATTATAATGCACTTATGTGCGCCTAACTTCAAAGAAAAGGCAACAATATTCACCAAACAACATAAATGAGATTTAAAATGTGTTGGAAGAAAAAAAAACACGGTATACACACATGGCAATTTTCCGGTGAAGACCTTTTTGGCCTATTCAAGTATGATGGATCGGGGACGTTAGTGCGGCCATGTTTTATGGCTGCTTTTTCCCTCTTAACGACTATTTTGTGTTTAAACACGATGTTCCTAAGGTCCAAGGGAACGTTTTCCGTGGATATTGCATCCGAGTGGTGTTGAAGATAAACATGGTGGATGATTTGTGGCCGGTTCTGCGAAATAAAAAGGGGCAAACGGCTTGGCATTTTTGGGAGTAGTAGACTACGGAATATGCGAGTGCCGTTCTAAAGACGATATTAACGGAGAAGATAAAGCCCTTTTCTGGATAGCTGATATGAAAAAGTATTTTTTTACCATAATATTCTAAAAATGTAAGTCCCAAGTTCTTACTTTGGGCACAATACTTATAATATTGTTTTCATTAACTTTTCGAAACAGACGCTATTTTACGTTTGAAAAAGTTACGATATAAAAAATAACGCGAAATGTTAAATTATGACTGTGATTGAACTAGACATGTCCTAGGTCTTACCAATTAATTGGAATAAGTAAGTAAATTATATTAAGGACCCTAAGCATAGGTACATACACTAACCTATTTCATGCGCTAAAGTTAATGATTTCCAGAGCATATTCGTTGCATCGAATCCAATCCACATTTTTGAAAATCGAACTTTTCCTTTTTTCACGCTGAATAAACAGTTGTTTAAAAATCAAAGTAATTTATATGACTTTTCTTGTACATGAGTTTTTTGTTCTTCTCACATGATCAGAACTTTTATGAATGTAAGCGCGGTGGCAGCATGGTTCCATTTTTATCACTTGTCACTACATCCGTCACTTTCGCGCTTATATATTTGTTAGAACGTGACAAACATGGTGACAAATGATAAAGAGCCGACCATCTTAGCCCTAACTTTCAACGTAACAGAACCGCTACAACCGCTATTTTGTATTTTGTAATTGTATACGACAACAGGATATTAATTAATTTCACATAAATACATTAAGGTTAGTACAAACAGTGACCACTCCAGCAAAAAACGAAACCTAAAATACCTATTTTAGAAATTACTAAAACGCTAATCGGGTTTTCATTGGGCTCATAATTTTAGAACATTGTTATTATTAATTTAAAAACTCACGCAGAGTTTTCCTTTAAAAAGCTTTGTCTAAGTTTAACAGTCTGTTAAATATTTGGCAGACATACTCGTAACGAGCTAATAAGCAACATATTTTCAAGATTTTCTCATTTTACTTGTTATTATTACTCGTTACAAAGTAAGACTCGTACACGCTCAGTCTGAGTGCTAAAGCTCCCAGAACTAAGTAGCAGTAAAGTTAGGTATTTCACTCTGCAGTAAAGTTCATTACAGGATAATATTCGGGCTCGCGAACAAATTCACTTATTATTTCTGGACCAAAAATTTGGTAAATTTAATCCCGGAACTTACAAAAGTTGGGCAAGACAATGTCTTCAAAGATATTTACAAGAGTCATTAAGGTTCCACTAAGTTAACTTTCAGCGGGATATAAAGGGGGCGACACGCTAGCCTCCATGTTAACCTCCCCTGCGCGTAGTAAGGGACGTAGCGATCTACCGTAGCCGGAGCAGTGTGGTTGCTTGTTGCCTTATGATGTTAACCCTCTGCTATGAATGGCACAAACAGATCATGTCTATAACCGTTTTATGACAATAATTAATAACACATTCGAATCGCTGTCCCGGTCGTAGCCCAAGTACGCTGCGACTAAATACTGCGGTTACATGATGACGTTCATAAGCAGAGTCGGTCTGGTTAACCTTCGAACCAGGGTAGCGAAAATCATAGCTGTTAAGTGTCATACGAACCCACCGCCAAACACGCGCTTCCATATAATAGAAGTTAAGCTTTTTAGTGACTTAACTATAGTAAAATCCTCTAAGCTTTATTACCTTGTTATAATTTCTTAAAAGTATCACTTATAGTTTACGACTTTCAACATCTTTTCAATGATGCTAGTCCTCGTAAGAGATCCAAGCTTGTCGAGCGATCAAATTTTGTTCTAAATTACGCGTCAAATATTTCAACATTTATTTCCTAATTAAAACTGTGTAAAATCTTCGCTGGTCTCAGGTGTTGTCGAGGTGATAAATAATAGTGGACTGTAGTATAGACGCTGGTTTACTTCAAAAAATACAAGAATACAAAAAGTGGCAAAGTGAACAGTCGTTGGGAATTGGATAACAACGGTAAGTTTTTTAAAAGCTTTGTAAACTGTCAACGTTTTTGAACACAAAATTGCCATATTTAAATTAGAACATAAAGACATTGAGCAACGATTGAATTAAACATTTCATTGAATATTTTAATTAAAAAATATGCAATCTGAATGAAATTAATTATTAGAATATTTGGATACATTAAATTAAATTATATAAAAAATTATTGATTTTTAATTGCAAACATTAATGACTTAACCTAACGAATGAAGGATCAAAAATGAGTCCATTTTTGAACGATTCGTAACAAACTGTCAATGGTTAGTTTGGCCGCTGTCCGCATTGCGACGCTGTATTGCTATGCCGATTCGTCCGGTGATTTAGTGGTCTGTCCTTTTCACTGAAAGCTTATGTAAAGCGCCAACAAATCTTTGTGTACACAGTCCACACACACACACTTGACTACGGTTCTGAGTTACAACCCCAAACGCCGCAACCATGTAACCATGATAGGTTTTGATATTAAATCTACTACTGAATGGAGTATCGAAACAAACCTGGTTTAACGACATTTAGTAAATAAGTTTAGATATAGTTATTGTAATAATCTGAACAAATAATAATAATAATAATAAGGTACGAACGATTACTAACTGAGACTGTCATACTTGCTAAGCTTGATATGACTTTGAGGTTTTGGGACGTGGATGTATATTTTAAAGATAAGAAAAGATAAAGATATTTTATTATTCAAGTAGGCATTGCAATAGCAATCGCTGCCAACTTATCTTGGTCCGACTCTAAATAAGCAATATATTTTTCACGTCAGCAGCTCGAACAAGGGTAATTTGCTGCTTAAAAACAGTGAGCAAAATCGCATTTTGCTCACCGAGTGAGACAAAATAACATTCAAGTGACCTTTAGATTCGAATGTCATTTCAACGTGCGGGGCCTAATACAAGTTCGAAATATTTGGATTCTATTGTCTTTATCCCTTTCACGTCATTAGCAAAAAGAAAGAGACAAAAAGAGTGCATACGTAATTCAACGGTATATTGACGGTTTATAATAGACCCCCGAAATCAGTCAGACCGCATCGTTCCAAAACACCCTACGAGTCTTCATTCGTAATAATTAATTCATGAAATGAAAGTTTAAAATTTAATAAAAACACCATATTTTACGTATTTTATTATACAATCAAAACAATGAACTTATACAAATTTACGCAATTGTTACGCAGTAAATAATTCTACTTAACTACTTTTAACGATCTCTACTATAGTTGACAAATAGTAGTATCCGCAATTCGGACCGGATCTTACAAAGTTTTTTTTTACAAAAAAAAGGTGGCGATTGAAATGTCAATTGATGTTCGTTAATTCATTATTTTCGTATTATTTTATTGAAATTTCTTTCGTTTTGTTTTATTGCGGTAATTATAGTTAATTGTTAGAATACCTTCAGAAAACATGAGTGAAATAGTGATCGGTCCGTCTGGATTACATTTTTTCAGGTTGTATTTTTTGATGGCTGACTGACGTGAAAAATTTTGTGTACTACACGAGATCAAAGTTATTTACATCTCGTGCGCTTTTGAGTCCCTTACTACGCTCAAGATTCTAAATTAGATTCACTCGCTACGCTCGTGAATCTATTATAGAATCTTTCGCTTACACGGGACTCAAAACAAGCACTCTAAGAAATATCAAACTTTGCTCTCTTGTTGTACAAATAACTATTGCAACATTCTCAATTTACTTGTTATTATTACTCGTTAAAAAGTAAGACTCGTACACGCTCAGTCTGATTGATATTGCTCAGTTAGGTACCTATTTCACTCTGCGGTAAAGTTCATTACAGACAATTGTCCGACGACACGTGTCACCAGCGACGCTGGGTGAAGTGGTGCGTCACTGTCAGACTTCGCTTGCCTTACATATGATATCGCCCGACATGTGGAGCTAAATCCGGCAAAGTCGTGGCGCAAATTGTCCCTAGTCTAACCAGAGGTTTAATGACGGTCTACGACATATTCATATTCCGTCGGCAATCCTTTTATTCCATAGCTTTTGTAGTAATATCCCAATTTTTCTAGTCATTTGATCCACGCCCCTTTAGAAATGAGTATTATCAGTACTAAACGATACACAAAAGCTCTTGAACCCAGCAAACAATCAAACAAATACTCATAAAGTCCTCTCCATCGCCCAGATTGTTTTTGTTTAGTTAATAATAGACTCTTCTATCCGTTTAACTTCTCAACTTTGTTCTAATAACGTTACTGATTTATGTTTGTTTGTTTTGCTCTTTAAAAGAGCATAAATATCGCCCGGGAAATTAGTTTTCAGGGTTGCTTTGTCACGATTGTTTTATTGTGCTAGTTATTGAGGCTGTTCAAACGCCCCCTTTCAGGTCGTGCGATTTCTTGAACCGTATTTCAAGCGGCAGATTGTTTTCATTAAGCTTAGGCACAGACTGATTTTCGTCATTTGGACAAGTGGACATTACTTTAGAGGCCGGGAAACGAAGGGTTGCAGGCCAAGTAGATATAGACGGCCGAGCGCAGCGAGGTCGCATAGGGATACGCGGTCGGCCATTTAAAAACAAAAGCAGATTGCCTTACAGGACTAGGTTTGTAAGGCTGTATAAAATTCCTTTACATATCATCTTCACTCATCACACCGGATACGTAGTATTTCCGGACCTAATATGAAGTAAGTCATGTCAATATTTCATTGCAAGTTTGAGAATAATCAATTTATTTTACGTATCATTTTATTTTATGTTTAGGCATGGAAGGCTCGCCCTCGTATTTTGGTGTCTAATGTTTATTAGAGATTTTAAATGTTATACGTAAGCACTGACAAATAAGTCTTTATAAATAAATAGTTAAAAAACTAATTATAGCAGGTCGTAAGCAATCTTTGCGAAAACTTATTCATAATAAGATTTAAGTTTAATAATTATAAAGTTTTAAGCGAGTTCTAAACTAATTAAAAGTAAGTTTTAACATACCTCCCATACAACTTAATATTTATAACGATAGCCATGTATTGTCTCAGCGCTCTAAGATTACTTATTTTTATATGACTTAAGACGAAAGAGGAGAACCCGCGCGAAATCACCTTTCCATACGAACGTAGTCCTCATTTTCCTCTCTGGATATTAACATTATTGAAAATATTTCGACACAATTATTTGTATATCAACCACAGCTGTGCAGCCCTACGTTTGATCTTTTATTATTTTTTTATTATTATAACCGTTAAAAGCATTTAAAAAAATACATGAAAACAGTTTTTGGCCCCTTATTTCACAAAAATCAAAAACAACAAATATATTTTTTTCGTTTTTTTTATTATTATAAGGTTTAGAAGCGTTTAAAAATTTGTATGACATATGTTTTTTTCTCCTATTTTTTACAATAATCAAAAATCGAAAAAAGTCAAACGTAGGCGCACTTATGGTTAATATACATCAAATTATGCAAATATATTTTCCATAATATCAATATCCAGAGAAGAAAATGGGGACTACGTTTGTATGGAGAAACGACTGTCCCCTTTCCTCTTTTACAGTCCGTACGTACTATATACGTACGGAACCAAGCTTACGAGATATGCATTATTATTTTCAAAGTTAACTGGGCATGAAGTTTCTGCCTGGCCAACAGAAAACCTCCAACTGAAAAACAAAGCAAATGTCACCGACAACTTTTCTGTTAACGTAAGTTTTTTACTTATTTGTTCCTCGACGATATAAATAGTGGTGTTTACTATATTTCAATAAGTTTAAAACAAATAACTCAACTATAATATTCATTTCGATACGCTGTAGTCAACTATAAAACAACTGACCAATCACGTGCCACCGCGCACCAATAGATAACACTAAACGGGTGACAATAGTCGCGCGTTTATATCTTTTGTGGTACATTTTTGTTTACTGAGATACTTACCAATTTTTATTAATTATTTAGGTTTTATAGATGACTCGTAGAAAAAGTATTCTATACAATAGCTATATAATTAAGCTTTTCAATCTCGTACCTTACTTAGGCAACTTAGCAAGCTTCGTAGCCTAAACACGGTATTCGACTGAAAAACTCTTTATATCATGATTGTATAAAATACTATTTTGAAGAGTTAATTTATCCTGATAAAATTTAAAACTACCTTTCCCCATTGGTTTAATGAAATATATGAGCCAACCTAAAAAATAATCCTATAAAAACTCCAAAACGTTCCCCAATCTAAAATAGAACAACTCAAAAATAGCTGTTGAGGTGTCTAAATTGAATCAGGAAAGTTGGCGAAATTAGATGATTTAATTAAAGTTGTCACCGTACCCCTGGCACACTCGTAACAGAGTTATTAAAAGTTGTCCAACCAGATTGGTCCGATCTGCAGAGTCGGGGGCCGGTTAATTGCGGATTAAATGAAGTTTTTGCTACAGCTTCCGTTCGGATTTTTAGTACCTTTGCAAAGTTCCACACATCGCCCCCCCCCCCCCCCCCCCCCCTCCCGCACACACACAACTATGTTGAATATCCAAGTAAGCTGCTACTTCCTAAATGTATCGATTATGCAGGTTATGTTTTTTTTTGTTGTACAATGCTTACCCATAAGTCTAATTCTATTATTTTATCTTACTTTTACTGATCATATTTACGGGGACACAATACAGTGAAAACTAACGCAGTCTCCAGGGCTCCTGCGCTACTGTTATTCCTGTGTATTTCTGAACAATAAAGAGTAATTGTTATTGTTAGTATCGCAACTGAGAAAAAAACATTAAAAACAATTGAAATTGCATTAACGTTTAATGCTTAGCACAGCCATATGAGCCTATCGAACAAAGCGGTAAAATTTTCTGTTCGTAAAACGGCTAAAGTATTACAGTAAATTTTACTGTTTTGAGTATTACGGTAATGTTTACGATAGATTTTTTTATCGTTTTTTCAATACTAATAAATGTTCAAATAGTATTCTATTTAACTGTTTTTCAAACATACGGTTAATCTTAATGAAAATTACTTTAATGTATGCTCGATAGATCTTTTTTTTTCAGTGCGGGAACTGTTCAAATCATAATCTCAAGGCCATTGTTTTACGTTATTGCCCTACTTTAAAAAAAGGTAGACTGACAGTAAACTTTAAATAAATGTTTATGTTAATTTAATTTGTTAATACTGCCCGTTTAAGTCAAATAGCGCTATCTGAATAACAAATGATTTTGAAAATGGAATTATTACTATTATAAGCTTTAGAATCTATTACTGGCCACCTTATACTAAAAGGGGTTCTGTTTAATAATCACACAATCTAAGTTAATCATTAGAACGATAGTTATTTAGTTTACTTGAATTATGTAAATAAATAAATAAAATTCTTATTTTTGCCATTTTAGTATAAAGTGGCCAGTAATTGGAGGGTGGCCAGTAATAGACGGTTTACCCTATAAGTTAGCAATAAATTTTCTTGTAAGATAGCGTTATAGGTTTGGATTAGAGTAAGGCACAATAGGTTCCATATATTTAAGATTTAAAAAACACAACAAGAAAAAAAACTGTATTACATAAACCTTCCTCAGTAAGATCTTCAAGTGAAGAATAAAATACATTTAGGTTCAAAAAAATGTCCCACAGCTCGTAATTTGTCAACTTAAGAGCCAAGGGACAGTTAAGCAACATGTGTGCACCCATATTTTTATAAAAAAAACTCGGTACATATAGTTACGTTCAATTCATTTAAAGGGCTGTCACAATAGATCAATGCCTGGTCAACGTGGCACTCAAAGGCCCACAAACTACAATAATAATAAAATACGTTCAATTCAATATATTATTAGCCACGATATTGTAAGACAGTAATACACAGTGACATTAGGTTATAAAACCCTCTCAATTTGTGCCGCTGTGGCTCTAACTGTTACGGTACAGTTTTTAACTAATGAATAAACAATAAACAAACATAAAAAAACAACCGAATTGAAAACTTGAAATCTTGAAGTCGGTTAATAAAAGCATATCAACAAATAACTTAGTTGGCACAAAACGGCAGCAGCGATTACTTAGGACCCATTATGAGCAAATGCGTGGTTTTAACATCAAACAGAATTTTAAGCCCCGTAATATCTCTTACTGGCTAAAGAAAAATATAATGGAATTCTTCTTGTGTCACTCCCACTAAGGGGCATGCCATGATGCCACACTGCGTTCGATTCGCACGTCGCTCAGAAGTTAAGCGAGACAACGCTATGTGCGTATTTTAGCGACATCTCGCTCGCACGACAGAACAACTTGCAAATCGGCCGCAGTGTGCCCTGACCCTAAGCTGGTCTGCCATAGATTACATCCCTGAGATTTTGTATAATAATATAAACAATACGAAGTCTCGCGATCACTAGGTGGAGATTGTGGTTGCTAATTAAATTCCATCATATCTGCCACTACGTTATCATTATAACGTAGCTTTTGCAATCATTCATTTCCATTTGTTAAAAAAAATTGGTATTTAACCAGGCATACCTATAGCTAATTTATAATTTTTTTATAAAACTACTTACACGAACTTACCTACTTGCTTTTTAAATATCATATTGATTTATTATTTATCTCATATTATTTGTGTTTTAAATTGATCTTGTTGTTGCACATGTATCGCATTTGTAGGGAAACATGTATTGTTTTTGCGAAAATCCCTTTTTTCATAAGTTTAAGAAAAAATATGTAAAAACCCTATTGGGCTTAATAACTGGTCATAATATTTTCATTATATTATTCGGGATATGATTATAATATTTCAGGACTGCATAATGAGGGTAATGTATTTATAATTTTGGCGGCGCGGGTAATTCAAGTTTATATTTTTGTGTTTTATTTGGTAGCTCTCTGAACAAATATGTTTTCTAACATATATGCCTAATTCTAAAATGTAAAAACTTGGTAGAGTTCGTGTGTCGTGTTTAATAAAATAAGGTTTGCAGCTATACCTCAATTTCGGATTCCGACTATCGCACGAACACATTTTTTTTGCATCACAAACGTGTCATGTGCTACGGTACTGTTTCCCCACGTTAAAATCCCTTACCGCAATCATGAATTAGCAAAGCCATAGTAGGCGGTTAGTGCTGTACTAGTAGTTTTGCGGAGCGTAAGATGTCCATATAAAAACTGGGTTATCTTAGTTTTAGTGCATGGTTTAAATTCACTGCACAAAACAGAAATTCAGAACTATCCGTAATTAAGCAGGATTAAAGAACTGTATACATACTTGTAAGTAAATCATTTCAGCAAAAGTCCTTTTTCTGTAAAATTTGCGCCAGTGGTTTAACACAACTATCTTCGAAAGTCTATTTAGTTGGTTATATTTTTTCAATATTCAATTATTTATTTATTTCAAATCTGGGAGAGCCATAGAGTTTTAAAACATGAACGCCGCATATACAGAATATTCGCGGTCATGTATTTTATTTACATGAAAGCGCGCAAGCACCTATATTGTGCAGTTGCTTCTGTCCGTGGCTTCGTTTGCGTGGAATGATGATGATGATGATTGATAAAAAATCCTATGTTCTTCCTTGGTCCTCAAACTGTCTCCATGCTAAATATCATCTAAATCAGTTCAGCGGCTTAAGCGTTTATAACATTAGTATGAATGAAAATGTATTAAACATACTCCATCTAATAATTAGTAGTCTGTGCGGCGTACTAATCGAAAAAGACATAAGAACATCGAAGTTCTAATGTACACAGGGCAATTTCAAAACGTGCCGAGGGCGACGTCACGTTTCACGCTTGGGACAAAAGTTTAAGAACCTTATTCAACATTGACTTTGGAATATTATGCTTTTTAAAACAGTTTGTCAACATTAAGCCATTAAATGCACATGCATTGTGCGTGCCGGATTTTGTCTATCAGATCACTCACCCTTAATGGTACATTTGGTACACGTGAATTGTACTGCCAGTCATAAAGTATTTGTTGATGCGCGCGAGACGTACTGCGAGTCAAGTAAGTCGCATCAAAACAATTAACAAATAAGTAGTAAAATCTGATTACCGCTTCAGGAGAGTGGCGTATGATTAACATGTTCAGCACAATTAAGTCCTATTCCGAGCAACGCAACGCCTGAAATACCCCTGGCCCTGCGCCTTAAGATTGCTTTGGAAATTGCGAATAGTGGCTCTCGGTATCTACAAAGAAAGTTTTTTAATAAATGCGGGGCGAATTACAAAATATGAGGAACTTCATTTATAAGTACATAAAATGTTTTAAGACGGCTTACGCGAAGTAAATACGTGTTTCCTAATGTTTTAAGGCAGCTTACGTGAAGCAAATACGTAATAAACTTTAAACATAGTCGCGATAATAATAATATATTTGATAAATCAATCTGTGCCGCCATGTCAGCCTTAACGACTTCATCTGTCGGGCTCTTACCAGCGTGGGCGTGCCAACCGCATTAGAACCACCTGGGTGCTTAGCCAACGTGCCAATCCTTAACGCTCCCTAGCATAGCGTAGCTATCTCTCTCTATCACTCTTTTGTTTTTCACGTTAACAGTAACAGTTGCGTTTCCTTCGCTACGGAGCGTTTACGACGATTGGCGCTTGGTTACGCACCGTCGCCTGACGCGTTACGATAGTGAGAGGCCCGATAGAATAACCCTAATCCCCTGGCAAACGGGGCGGTCACTTATCTGGGATGCAACATGTGTAGATACCCTAGCGCCATCCCATCTAGCCGCCAGGTCTCTAAGAGCCGGCAGGGTAGCGGCAGCGGCTGAAATTCTAGGGCTTCCAAATACCGGAGTTCTCCGGTATTGTGAGAACTCCGATTAATACCGAAACTGTCTTCATCAATACCGGGATCCCGGGATCTCCAGGTTGGCAATAATTTTATCCAACTTGTTGACTCCACCAGTCACATTTATACTACAACTTAACCAACCAGCCAACTTTTCTTCAAATTTATGCCAAAATTTGTTTGCCATACTACAGTTATATGCTCTTTACTTTTAATTTTTTGAAAAAAAAATAACATCTAATTAAATTCACATCACGATCAGTATATGCATCACAGAAATCTTCAGGATTCATTCACCTTCACCACCAACAAATATTTATCTGACGCAAAGGCAACTATCTTGTTTTAATAATAAAATGAGGGCTAGATGCTCAGATTAATAAATAGTTAACTATGACTTTAATGCAACAAGGGGGTTTGTTTACAGAGAGTTTAACGCGAAAATCGAAATTTCGTTATCTGCCTCTCTATTGCTCAAATGCCCGAATATGCAACAGACATACATAGAGGTTAAAGAAATTTCGATTTTCGTGTTTCGCGGTAGGCCCTGTATTTATGCTAGTAGCGCCCCCTACGCAGAGTTTTGCGTAATATTCCCTATTTTATCGACATCGATTCACTTGTCATCTAAAATAAGTCTGTCCAAAAAGTGTAATAAGAAATATCCAAACATAAAAGTTTATGTTATAAACTTCAATATTTACTAGTGAACATGCAGTGTTTTCACGAGACTTCGAAAAAGTAGCAATGCCCCTATTATTCGCTATCAAGGAAATTGGATCTGAGAGATAGTTGAAAACGTTTCAATTTATTTTAATATTCTGATGTTATCTACGTAGTCGCGTTGCATCTGCGACGTTATTCGCGATTTTGTATTTGACGTACAAAAATAATATTTAAACGCAATAAGTTGATTTTTTCTCTCTCGCGCTAGAACACATTTACGGAAGTGTGAGCGTGCGACGTGATAGATATATCTATTCTATATTATAGAAAAAGTATTTTGGTTACTGAATTTTCGTTTCTGTTATGGCTACTGGGTATTTTATTTTGTGTTGAGGCTGCTTTGATAGACCTATCTCGAATGTAATCTGATATTTACAGAACAAATATTTTTGTAGTGAATATTGGTTTCTGTGGCGCGTCCATTTACGTATTTGATCATTTAGATTTTGGTTCGAACATTTTTTACTGATAACCTGACTATGAAATATATATTTAGTTTAAACTAATTTGACGGTAAAAATCACATATTTTTAGGCATTCAAATTAGTTAGGTAAACCGTAAAATTAGTTAGCTTAAAGATAGTATGACTCACGACAAAATTACATTCTATCATATTTTAGATGTTTGATGTTTCCGATTTTATGTTTTCTGTGGCAGCTGTTTTTACGTATAAATTTAGATTTTTATGGTTATGTATTATAATAAAACCTCTCTCTTATTCCTCGCGTTGTCCCGGCATTTTTCCACAGCTCATTGGAACCTTGGGTCCACTTGGCAACTAATCCCTAGAATTGGCGTAGTCACTAATTTTCACGAAAGCGACTGCCATCTGACCTTCCAACCCAGAGGGTAACCGAGGCTTTATTGGGATTAGTCCGGTTTCCTCACGATGTTTTCCTTCACCGAAAAGCGACTGGTGAAAAACTCATTGGTACTCGTACAAGCCGGGGTTTGAACTCGCGATCTCCGGATTGCAAGTCGTACGCTCTTACCAATATGCCACTAGGTCGACTCCCGACCGATTACGTAGTTTAAATTTGGAATTTGTTTAATTAAAATAAAATAAAAATTCCAATAACTCAAAAATAGCATAGGGATGCCACTTGAGGAGATATTAAAAAAAAACATATATCTAAAAAAACGCACAATAGTTAATTTCATACCTACGTAATTTGTTTGAAATTGAATCTTTGAGGAATGTCTTTTCAAAAGTACTTTTCCAATACTACGTCAATGGCAAACAAGCATACGGCCCGCATATGGTAGGCATTCTGATGGTGCTTACTTTTGTATGGATGCCCTAGAACACTTTTTTATAATTATAAGCGTCTAGCTATTCTGTGGCCCTTCCTGCATTCCTATATCCCTGGAGTACCCTTCGGCCGCGTACGCAACCAGAGCTTCGTAACCAGATGCGATCGAAAACTATTTCTGCCTTGTACAAAACCGGTTGCGATCAAAAACTAATTCCGTCTTACTAGTTATCAGTTACGATCGAACACTTTTCTTTGTTGTACGAAACCTTTCGACCGTTGATAAAGTCAGCTAAGATTATATTTATACACCTTGTTATACAGTATAAGTACTGTACACGTTATATATCTAGTCAAAAATCAGAACACAAAAATTGTACCAGTTGATAATATTCAAATACTTTGTTGGCAAATACAATGTAACCTTGTTCCTTAAAAGACACTGGCTTAAGAGACATGGAGCACTGACATTCAGGATAAGAAATTATCATGAGTATCATGACAAATTATTTGAAAAAAAAACCTGTAGCTAGATGGCCCAGACATTGGTTTCGTATAAGAACGAGAAGTGTTCGATCGTAACTGGTTACGGGTAAGACGAAATTAGTTTTTGATCGCAACCGGTTTCGTAAAAGGCAGAAATAGTTTTCGATCGCATCTGGTTACGAAGCTCTGGTTGCGTACGCGGCCGAAGGGCTGGAGTATATCCAAGTATAACTTTTTACACTCCAAATTTTGTACGTAGTATTTAAGTCATGAAATTACCTTATTCATTATAAGCAGATATGATAAGAATAACTTTTGTAAATAAAACAAGTAAGTTACGTTGGTAACCTAGCGGTAAAAGCGTGCGACTTTCAATATACACGGATATTTAAATAATACGGAGGTAGCGGATGAAGGAAAATAACGCGAGGTAACTGGACTAGTCTCAATGAGGCCAAGTATGCCATCTGGGATGGAAAATCTCTTTACTTTCATTGCACCTAAATATCATAATGCCCATTGTCTTCATATGTCCTCAATTTCAAAAGATTAACTTAGTCTCAAAATCCCAAAATGACAAAAATTAACTTTAATATGGTAATGGGTAAAATGAAATTAACTTTTATGAAAATACTTTTGTAAAAACAAATCGTACTTATACTTACATATGTATGCGAACTTTCAGCTCAATCGGAAACCAGGAAGTGGGTCAAACTTAGCTTCCAAGATTTGACACTAACAAAATAACATACGGCCCAAATCGAACTTTGAGATACATTAAACATTTCCTACAGATACGATATAGATCAGTTATGTCAGTGTCAAAAGTGCTGTTTCTTCAAACAAAAATGTCACTTTTGACTCTGACATAGGAATTTGTAGACATATCTTAAAGTTCGAATAGGGCCCATACATACTAACAGAACAAGTTAAATAGAAGCTTGTAATAAAAGGATGCCATGTCAAACAGGATGTCACAGAAAACTATTCAGATATTCAGTGAATTCCAACCCGTGACAGTGAGATAGCAAATCTCCCTGTCACAAATGTGGTAAAGCAGAAGTTTTAATAGAAAAAAGCTGGTAGCCTAGCGGTAACAAAGTGGGACTTTCAATCCGGTTATCGTGGTTTCAAACCCCGGCTCGTACAGTCATGTGTAGAAATATGGGTGTATGTGCACATCTTACTCAAAAATATGCCCCATAGCATCTTATTCCAGTGTAATAAGAGCGTAGTACCATATTTATGAGACGATTCTCTCGATTCATATTTTTTCAGCTGACTATACACTCGCAGACTTTAATTGTTGAGCCATTTGAGGTTACTTTATATTGGATATGTCATAGCGTTAGTATTGATTAACAAATTAGCTTGAACCGAAAATGAGTCAACAATTGAAGTTTGTGACCGTACTAAACAAAATAAAAAAATGGGTAAAAAGTAAAGTAATAATAAGACTCAGTTAATGGAAGTAAAAAAAACGTAAGAAACGCATATTTCTGATGACGATTTATGAATCACCTATATACATGGTTAAATACTAATTGTATGTTACATTATATAATATCGTCGTCTAGTACTCACAATACAAGCCTTACTGAGCTTATGTTATCCCACAGGTTGATTTGTTTAAAATTTTCGAATACCTATTATTTATAAACTGCGTATGTATGTGTCTGCACTAGCACTCTGAGTCTAACAGGTATGGACTTATCTGGGTCGAGGCCCGGATCCCGCAAATCTACCGTACATTTTATACGATTCGCAAACCCCAGGAAGCGGATTTTAAAATGAATTCGCTTTCACGTCAAATTTTAGTTATATTAATCTTAAGAGGAAAATATACCACGTGATCAATCAAATTGTGAAAAATTAGTTAGTGGAAAACGTTTTCTCCCGAAATGGAATTTCATAGAAAAATTACCGTTATTTCGTTACATTTGAAAAGCTATTCTTCTCTCTTAAATAAGAGTATTTATTATTTTTACTCTTTACTGCTGCAACCAGTACTGTGATGGTCGCGAGACTCGCGAGTGTGTTCCGTTCTGTAAGCGGCTTGCGCGATAGCTGTTGGCATTTTAATAAACTTCCGCGAGGCCGAGCACGAAATTATACATGATGTATGTTCAGGGATTATGTAGCATTCCGGACTAATATTAAATGAATGTTTGTCAAAGCAACTAATTAAATACAGAAAGTTTTATACCTATAGATACATATGTGAAGCAGTTTTCTTCTTCTTTTTAAAAAAATTTGGCTTCAGTCCAGTGAGACTATTTCGCCAGTAATAAGATCATAGGAGCTTTAAATACGACTAAAATTGTACGGTTAGTACAAGACAGTGTACGGTGATTTGACCACGTGAAGTAGCACGTGGACTACTGGTCTTTGACTCCAAAATGGTGGTTAAACGCGTTTCAAGATTAATTCTCCATTCACTGCACACTACCACATTAGTTTACTGTATAATAAGCTATCGATATTACCCTTTAAATAATACTCGTTTTAATGAGAAAATAAAAAAGAATTAATCACGACGCGTGACTATCAAGATAGCGCTCGAATCGGAAGTCGAAGCAGTTTTCATCCTACGCGGCTACCACCAGTTTGACACTGACATTATTCACTAGCGTGTGCATATAATAAATAAATAAAAAAGCCTTTTATTTCCTGCAAACTAAGACTATACATTTTGCCATAGCTAAAAAACACTAAATCTAGATTTATGATTAACACTAACTTTTCTTTTTTTTTTTAGACTAATAGTACTTAAAGTGCAAGAACCCCTCCGCAGGTGAAGGCCTCCTCCAAAGATGCCCATTTTGCTCTGTTCTGGGCTATTTGCATCCAGTTTGGACCAGCTATTTTATTTATCTCGTCCGCCCATCTTGTTCGCGGTCTTCCGTTACCGGCGTTTCCCACGTGGGCCTTTCCACGATGTCACTCTTAGGGTCCATCGGCCGTCTGTCAGTCGTGCTACATGCCCGGCCCATTTCCATTTTAGCTTTTTGGCATATTTAGAGCATCTATAGCTTTTGATATGTTTCTTATTTCAGAGTGCCGTATTTTTGGATTTTTTTAATATTTAGCATGCTTCTCTTCAGTTGACACGTGACAAATTTTTTCTTTATTTTTGCTGTGTACTTCCAGGTCTGGCAAGCATATGTTAAGCATGGTAAAAGGCAGGACGACATTACTTGCGTTTTAATTTTTATCGGCATACTGCTTTTGAAAATCTCCAGCGTGTGCATATACTCCCATATTAGTACGAGCGAGATGCGTAGGAATAAGTTATGCAGATGTCAGTGAATATGTCAGTTTGACACTATTAAGGGAGTCGTGGTAAGGCTACTTTTTTTTATACTACGACGGTGGCAAACAAGCATACGGCCAGCCTGATGGTAAGCAGTCTCCGTAGCCTATGTACGCCTGCAACTCCAGAGGAGTTACATGCGCGTTGCCGACCGTAACCCCGCCCCCCTCGTTGAGCTCTGGCAACCTTACTCACCGACAGGAACACAACACTATGAGTAGGGTCTAGTGTTATTTGGCTGCTGTTTTCTGTAAGGTGGAGGTACTTCCCCAGTTGGGCTCTGCTCTAGATCTGGAATGACATCCACTGGCTGTGCCCTACCACACAAAGCGAGATGAAATTCACAATGCCCATACCTCTCTTTTGGACGTAGTTTAAGGACGTACCCGGGTCCAAAACTAGTTCAGCGGTGGCAGCTTGCTTCCATTTTTATCACTTGTCACTATGCCCGTCACTTTCGCGCTAACGTACTTGTTAGAACGTGATAGGCATGATAGATAGATAGATAGACTTTATTAAAAAATAATACAAGATTGTGTGTGAAATTATAAAAACTAAAAATCTTAACCTATTAATGGAAATTAAAATAAATCTAATATTTACAATAATGCCATCATTATACACAATATACATTACATTATTTACAATATACATTATTATTTATGGCAAACCTCTTACATTCTGGCAAATATTTGACATGACATGGTGCATGGTGACAAATGATAAAGAGCCGACCACGAGCCGACCATCTTAGCCCTACTGATTCGATATTAATGTCAACTCATATACTTAATAGAAAAAATCGATACCCTAGTTCACAATCGAAGTAATTACGCGGAAAATTTGGTTGTAATTTAGAGTTCATGTCCGTGCACTACAGTACTAATTACAACAAAAAAAATCGCGTAATTAGTACGATTGTGAGCTAGGGTATCAAAATGTAAATTGCATAGTGTCAAAATTGTATTTATAAAATATTAAATAACGCATCTTTTCAAGTAGTGCAATACTTATTGTCCTTAAGAATAGTTTTGAAACATCATAATTTTACCGACATAGAATTATTAGAAAAAAAAATTAAGACTACTTTCATATTTTGTTTCTAGAGAGAAATATTGATAGGAGGTTGATATTATTATAAATAAAGTGTAGATCCATGTGTGCCTTTTTTTTGGTTGCCTTGTTTTTGCTTAGATTTTGATAAATTTGGAGGATAAATAGAGTTCCTTATTCTGTACAACATAAGTGCAATTTCACCGCATTTCCTACAAAATCTTCCACTGAGTTACGGTAAACGTATTGAATCAATGGTAATTTTCATATAAAAAAAAGTTTCAAATTTGGATTTTGTGTTTATTCCGACCAGAATAAGAAGCTTTAACATACCTACCAATTTTTATCAAAATCTGTCAAAAAAAGTAAAAAATGGGCCTTAAATATACCTAAATATTATTGAATTGAATTGTCCGCCGCGGACGAGTCAATTTTATCTGCCACCAAATAACTCGCAGGCCGTTCTATTTTTAAACATTTCCTAATTAATATTTATGGCAGGCAAACGTCAGAAAATCGGTGTTATGTCAAAAACGATATAATCTTAATGGCTTTAAAATGCAAATTACAAACTTAGTAATAGAGAACTTTCTTTACGATTAGTTTTTATTAAACTTAAGGAATTGCATGTTACTGCAGGCATTAACTTGCTATTAACATAGTATAATATCAACTCACGACACGTAAGTCTCATTATATTTTACATAATTAATACTTAATTTGCAAAGCTACTATAACATTGGTAATATGAGGGTAGAACGACATTTTGTCGTTATAGATCGTGCAATTCTCGACGACTCGTGCCTTGACTAATGTAAAAATATGATTTTACCGTATTTTTGTAACTTAAATAATAAATTTCTAAATAAATGAATGTGAACTTCTAACAAACGTTTGCAAACATTTTCCGCGTTTTTTTTTCCCTATATGCCACTCCTCGCCATTTTAAGTAAGGTGGATTCTGCCAATGTCAAACTGTAACTGTTATCTGTCAAAAATGACATTTCTAGTTCAGAAACGTCACTGTTGACTGCTTACTTTCAGAAAAGTACATTCAAATCAGAATCGGGCTCCAGGGTGCGTATACAAGAGGCCAAACGTTCACGCTCCATAGCGTAGCGTAGTTCAGCCCGATTCAAAGAATAATTACCTAAGACACGTTTAAGATCTTGGAAAGATCTTTAAAAGATCGATAACTAAACAACATATCAATATTGGCGTTTATTTCGATTCCGCTGTGATCCTAATAAAATCTATTTACGATATTTCTAACGTAAAAGTGACATTGGTTGCCCAAATCGAGCTGCTTCTGTCAATTATACGATATACAAACGATATCTAAATGAGAACTTATGTAAACCATAACTTTTCGTCATCGTATTTCTTTCTTCGAGGCATGTATCTGTGTGATGAACACAGATATTTTGTTCCTGAGTCATGGACTTTTTCCATGTATAGTATTTATATTAGTTTTGTATATTTTATATATATATATATAGTTGTCTAAGTCCCACTACATAAGCCTTCTTGAGCTTACCGTGGGACTTAGTCAATTTGTGTAAGAATATCACTATAATATTTATTTATTTATCACCTGAGTGATGCCGAAGACGGCATTAGTGCAACAGAGACAGTTGCGTTTCGTTCGCTACTGAGCATTAACGATTGCTATCTTGTCTACGCACCCTGGGCTAACAAGTATGATATTGCGAGAGTGACGCATGGCACTATAGACAGTAAAACTGAACTATCATATTGCTACTGTGGTAGGGATTCAATCATGAAATGAAAGGATAAAGCATTTGTGGTACGAACCGCAAAATTATCGGTACCTATAATAATAGAGCAAGATCCCAGAGCCGCCAGACCTTACTTATTTTCTCATGAATAAAATGTATGGGATAATATTTATAGTGATAGTATGTATGTTTAATGTCTGCATACTTGCTATATCGGTCCGACGGCCATGTGTCCGGTACAAGGTGCTAAAGTTAGGTTAAAATATTACTAACTTTTCTTAACTTTTCATGGCTGATTTTTATCTATGATTTAAAAAATATTGTTAAAAAATTATAATCAACATTGCCAGACGATTTCCACCGGGCGGTAACTATTACCAAACGATTTAAAGCGATCAAAAAATATTAGTAGTAATATTCTTTATTTGCTTAAAATATGGTACAATGAGATGGCAAGGATAACATATATCAGTACAAAAACATATTTTGCTAGTTTAGCATGCAAATGTACACTTAACTTAATAACTATCTAACTTATACTTAATATTACGTATCTAACATGCAAAACAGGTCATCTGTAGTATAAAACATCTTTGTTTTCAGCCAACGATATAGTTGTGCTTTAAATGAATTAAGAGGGAGATCCTTAACATTATCTGGAAGAGCATTAAATATTCGTATACACATATAATAACTACTTTTCATGAAAAGGGCACTACTGGGAACAAAATCAATTACAAGTCGGTTCGGGTTTCTTGTGTTTCTATAATATACATCTTTAGCTTTTTTGAAAAGATACGGGCATTTTTTTACAAAAACAGCTGCTTCAAAAATATACATACATGGTAATGTCAAAATTTCATACTTTGCAAATAGTGGTCTACATGATTCCCGTTGAGGTATCCCACACATTGCCCTTAAGCACTTTTTTTGTGCTATAAAAGCCCTAACCACGTCACTGGAATTTCCCCATAAAAGGAGTCCATATCTTAACTGAGACGCAACATATCCGTGATACGCCATTAGTACTGTGTTCCAACCAGATATGTTGCGAAGTCGATTCAGAACATATGCAAATTTCAACAGCTTGTCACACACTGTGTCTATATGGTTTTTCCAACTACAATTCATGTCTAAAGTGATTCCTAAGAATTTTACAGAACAAGACGAGCTCATTATTGTAACTTTACTTACATTCTCACTCTTGATTTTTATATATGTTACTCAGGGAACTATTACTATAACATTTTGTAAGTAGCCACACTAATTGGACGGCCCAACCATCCATCATCATCATCACATAAAGTTTATATGTTTGTTTGTGTGAACCTTTATATGGGTCTGGGGGATGGCTGGGTCCCTGCAATTGGTCTGGCTACTTACAAAATGGTTTGTAAAATAGTTCCTTGAGTATCGTATATAAAAATCAAGAGTGAGAATATAAGTAAAGTTACAATATTTTGTAACTTTACTTATATAGTCTGGTAATAGTTATCGCCGGCGGAAATGGTCTGGCAATGTTGACTATCATTTTTTAACAATGTTTTCTAAAACATACATAAAAATCAGCCATATTAAGAAAAGTTATTAATATTTTTACCAACCTAGCACTTTGTACCGGAAAAATGGCCGTTGGGTCAATATAGCAGATATTAAAAGTACATACTAACACTATATTATCCCATACATTTTATTCATGAGAAAATAAGTAAAGTCTGGCGGCTCTGGGATCTTGGACTAGAACAATATCACTAAATAGTATAGCACAATTGGAAATGCTTGCCTTCGCACCTTAAAATAAGAGGCTTAAGGTTCTTTGTTAAAGTTTTGGAAGCAATGGTTTTCTGCTTTGAAAGAGCAGAGTTTTAATTGAATGTTCCCGTCAAAAGCGATGCAATTTCAACAATATTAAAAGAACAAGACGAGCTCATTAGGATAATATTAACGAGGCTTGGTTTACGGTTTCGCAATACGGTTTTAAATTCGGTATTGATATTTTTTGGGAGAATTATAAAATTGTATTTTAGAAGCCCACACACACGAACTCGACATAAAATATTGATTAAAATTTTTTTTGATCATGATCATATAATATGTACTTCCTTAACCTACCAGGCACTTACTTGACCTATTAAATATTTATTTGTGCTAGCAAATAAAGCTATTAAAATACAAGAACCATATTTAAGTCGAAAAGTACTTTCGGAAACGTGCCCTTTTTGGGATTAAAGTCCCGTTTCCTCGTGTTTTCCTTCGCCGAAAAGCTATTGGTGAATATGAAATATTAATTTAATTCGTACATAAACTCATTGGTATGAGCATAGACTTGAAAATATAGACACAGATAGGGTGGCTAAAACAAAAATGTGATCAGGGGGGTGACACTTAGAAATGTAGTTAACATTAGTAAAGATGGCGGCGATTTCTATTAATGGGATCCGATAACCTATTTTTGCGTAAAGTTGACTACCTATTGTGCAAACTACATCACCAGATGTCACTATAAAATTGGTACAATTTAAAGGCAAGTATACAACATTAAGAAGGTTGCATATACCTCGTATATGAAGACCTATCTTTAGTCATAATGTTGTTACCTAGCAACTGTTGTTTACTGTCAAAAAATGTAAACAGAGATATGATTAATATGAACTTATTATTTCTCTATTAATTTTAAAGTGCAGACCAGTGTCAAATTGGAGCAATCACGAGTCAAATTCAAATAGGGAAATTAGAATCCCATTAGTTCCAAAGCTGGAGGTTTAAAATTTTAACAGTGTTCAAGGCAATGACGGGAGGTTTCGATATGTTCGAAGGTAAGAAGAAAATACCATCATCCTTAGCGCTCATGCAGCGATTAAAACAAGCGATGATTATTTTAATTTACGACAAACATGTCCGATGACACTGCCAAGATTTGTGCAACTTGATTCCGCTAAGTTAGACGAGATAGAGTCCATCTATGGAGGTACATGCGTAGACAAGACATACGTCCTATGCCTGAAAGTCATTAGTACAAAAACGACCCGAACCACGACATCATTACTCATGTGCAGGCGCGGATACAAGATTTGGCTTAGGGGGGGGCCATTTTGAGAAAATCATATATTTTTGCACAGAAAATAAGGTAAAAAAAAATTTACTCAATTTAGTAATGTGAGAGCCAGGGTTTTAGGGGGGGGCCATTGCCCCTATGGCCCCCCCCTTGTATCCGCGCCTGCTCATGTGTTTATTTTAAAGAATATCTGGAGCGAATTATTTACGGAGCTAGAGAGTGAGACGAAATTACCAGGAATTCTCCTAATGTGCACTTTACCAGTCCTTACTTCACCTCCGGAATATCTTGAATTCAAGTCCAGTTGGATGTTATAGTCAAAGAAGAAACGCTCAGTTTAGAACTAGGCAAGTCAGTTATGCGCACGTGAAAGAGTTCTAAGTCAGACTGAGACACAAATCACAGAAGACGAAGCTAATGCAGCATTGTACACAAAGATGAACAAATGGAAAAAGAAGAACAATTCCAAACATAATCAGAAGCTGCAAATACTTACAACACCTAGTCTATTACTATCTTGTATACCAAATTGAAAGCAATAAACATATACTTGCATTACTATAAAGTATGTATTTTTTGGGTTCCATACTTTTAAAACTTTTCTACACAATATTAGGTCTACTTGAGCGGCTTACAAGAAATCAAACAAAAAATTAACTTGTAAACCGCCCAAGTAGACCTAATATTATGTAGTACACATACAAATGCATATGTAGATGTGCACGCACACATACATAGCTAGTTTCGGATACAAAATAGAGATAGCGCTTCGAAATTAGTTTCCTTAAAATGCTTCAAGTGGGCTCTCTTTTTCTATATACTTACTTTACTATTTAATGCGATCACAGTCAGCCTTTAAATTGTACCAATTTTATAGTGACATCTGGTGATGTAGTTTGCACAATCGGTAGTCAACTTTACGCAAAAGTAAGTTATCGGATCCCATTAATAGAAATCGCCGCCATCTTTACTAATGTTAACTACATTTCTAAGTGTCGCCCCCTGAATCTCATAACACGCCAATTTGCATACGCACTACGCACACATTCACAAGTCGAGCGCTGAACAATGAATGACTCAAACCCGACGAGTGACAATGCACACGTGTACGATCGGTTTTTCATTAGTTAGTTTTGTCTTAACAAGCCTATTTCTGTAAACCTACCAACCCTGTGATTTGTACCGGTGACTCCCGGTATGGAAGTCACACTAGATAATAGCTAGGCCACTGGCACTTCATTCAGTTTCATTATGTATATTGAGAAACTGGGAATAAATCCTGAAAACATTTGGTCCCGCATTTCCAAGGCACAGCCCTTACCATGTCAGGGAGTATTGGGATCCTCGGTGCCGACATCTCCAGTGACATCCAATTCCGTAGCCACCTGGAAGGGAAGGCTGCGCTAGCATCCAAAAAACCCGGTGTGCTCAATAAAGAGAGGCGATACTTTACTCCGGGGCAAAGACTGCTGCTATATAAATCGCAAGTCAGACCCCATATGGAGTATTGCTGTCACCTTCGGGCAGGAGCACGTGCATGCCAACTTGGACCCTTTGACTCAGTCCAAAGGCGCGCTGTGCGAATCGTTGACGATCCCAAACTCGCAAGCGGTATTGAACCTTTAAATCTAAAGAGAGACTTTTCCTCCTTGTGTGTGTTCTACCGCTTGTACAATGGGCTGTGCTCTGAGGAATTGTTTGACATGATGCCAACGGCCACTTTCTATCACCGCACCGCTCGCCGTCGGCAGGGTGTTAATCCTCAGACCTTAGAACCTAAATGGTCGCGTACTGTGCGGTTCAAGAGGAATTTCCTCCCGCGGACGCTCCGGCTGTGGAATGAGCTCCCTTCCGAGGTTTTCCCGAGGGTCTACAGTATGGGGTTCTTCAAAAAAGGAGTGTACAGGTTTTTAAAGGGTCGGCAACGCGCATGTAACACCTCTGGAGTTGCAGGCGTCCATAGGCCGCGGTGACTGCTTACAATCAGGGGGCCGTATGCTTGTTTGCCACCGTCATGGTATTAAAAAAAACAATTTATTGAATATTTTCACGGAGAAAAGAAAACTAGGGCCTACGAGTATACCAATGTATAGCATTAGATTTCCGAGTGGACCTCAGGATCCCTTCAAAAGCCAAAAAGCTAAATCAACGCAAGGAAGATGGATGATTCGAAATTTGTACTTATTAATTTGGTTTCGCAGATACTCGGATGCCCGAAACAGAGTATTCACCTCCCTAATGCACTCCGACTATAAACCTCGGCTCAGCTAAATATCCGTCAGCCGCACACTTCGCGAAGCAAAGAATTTACCACACTTCGTTACACCCATTTCGTGAACGAGCGAGAATTAAAGTAGACTACAAAAAATGTTTCATTATTTATGGAGTTGGAGAGCGTTTAAAATAAAACTCGTTGCTAATAAACGCAGGATTAGAGGATTATTTACCAAATGTGAAAAGAGATTTGGATTATATTTTCATTCAAGGAAATGTATACTAGAATTACGGCCGTATTTGAACAATGCTTATAAGATGTTGATGATGCTGTCAGTGTGTGCCGATTTTGATTCAAGAAATGACGTTTTCGGTTCAAGAAATGCCGCTTTTGACACTGATAGATCGGTATCGTTTCCTTGTGACAGCATATAAGCGTTGTTCGAATACGGCCGTTTTCGATACAATTAATTCGCTAATAGTTTACAAGCTAAAAGTAATTTCATATGACATTTAAAATAAAAAAAAAAATAAAAAAAAAAATAAAAAAATAATAATAATTTTAAATTGATCTAGCTTCTGTCTGCACGACGAAGCATTGACTTTGGATCTACTAGCAAAACGAATAAATAGTTATTTATTTTTTTAGTTTTCTCGCAGTCATAAACGTTTGTCAAATCTAACCTTACCGTCGAATATAGTTTATCCCTATCTATCATTTTGACATTTATAATTGTTAGAAAGAGACGAAAGTCAATAAAGGTTTGTAAGAGGTTGCTAAGTTTTATGAATGGGGATTAGTCATTGGCTATGTTGTTGATATAGATAGCTTTACAAAGTAAAGCTTTCGGTGTAGAAAAACACGACACGAGTGTCGGGTCGAGATACGACGGAAGTTTGCAATACGTGTAGGGGATATTACACAAAATTCTGCGTAGGGGGCGCCTCTATCACATCTATCACTATAGTAAACAAACTGCCTTGATGCATCAAAGCTTAGGCAGTTAACCAACCGGAGTCGCCTTTAAGAGCGTACCCCTCTGTCGAAAACCTCGGCTAATAGCCATACTTACGTCATACTTATTGAATGGACTGACGTTTATCTGACATGGCTACTTGTATGTTACATTACGTACAAATATCCATACATTTGACGCCTCCCCCGCAAAAATCGACAGACTGTTTTGTACAGAAAATAACAAACAAAGCGTCTCCAGTTGGTTAAATGCTCTAAACATTAATGTCATAGTGAAAACTTCTCAAAAATATGTTTAAGGCATACTATATATACTTAAGTTTTTCTACGGTTTTAAAATAAGTGATAGTACTGCTCTCTGGCGACAGAACATTGTAGTAATACTTACTATCTTTCTTCACTTTTAATATAGTACGTTTTACAATTAATTTAGTAAATAATTAAAAAAATACATTATTACTTAATATTTAGGTGACAACCAAAACTCGGTAATTACTACTACAAATTCAGAGCCATAGTACAAAATTTTTGTAAAAAAAAAACCAGGGTTTAAAAAAAATCCCTCTCATATATTTTGGGTGGCTGATGTTAATATCTTGTATGGGAGATTTTTTTTTTTGTAGCGATTTCGGGGTTGGTCTCATAGATAGATAGATAGATAATCTTTATTCAACCACAACTTACATGCTTTGTGACACAAACAAATAACAAGATAAAAAGAAAATTAACAAGAGACAAGGAAAAAGTAACATACAATTTGACACTAATATCAATAACAATGTATTACGTGTCTTATTTTTAAATTAGTAGAGGGTCATGTGCTGTGGTAAAGAATAGGCGCTGACTCAGCATAAATGCTGCGGAGACCACAGCGCTGATCTTCCGTCAGAACCTTAAAACCTACACTAATAAACGACCAGTGCAGCGCTAGTCAATGTACTTATATGTATAAATATATATGCATATTACATATATTTGTACTGTAAGTATGTAGGTACTGTAAATATTACTCATAGTAAAAGTTACTCAGTATGATCTATACAACGTGTACCCACCCCACTTTCAGTGGCTGGAGTAACACGTTGTATACTCGTATACACCACCTGTTACGAGAGCTTAACGTTCGGCAGTCAACTCAAATAGCGACTACGGATTCTATTGACACTGCGGAAATATATTGAACATAGCCCGGTATACATTTTGCTATTTTTTAGGTTTCCGTACCTCAAAAGGAAAAAAGCGAACGCTAATAGGATCACTTTGTTGTCCGTCCGTCCGTCTGTCTGTCTGTCAAGACTCTTTATCGCTGGAACGCATGGAAGTATCGAGTTGTCTCAAATCTACAGTCCCTTGATGCTGTGAAAAGATCAAACTTCTAATTTGACGTGGAAAAGATACGGTCATTTAAAATGCCCCAAAAAACGTATATTTCGACCTGTAGTTGACTCTGTTCACCCAGCTCAAATCACCTGGGTCAATTAAGTAAACTAAAAATACACTTTATTCACCTTTACGTCATTGTCAAATTTGAGCGACAGCCTGGAGGAAGTCAAAATGTATCGGTTTTTTTTTCCCCTTGACCTAAATTTATTAAGGGCCAAAATCTCAAAAACTTTTAAAACTAATAAACTTAAAATAAAATATAACATATATAATACATAATATACATTTTTTGGAAAATATATATGTATGTTGTGTATATTTATGTAGATATATATTGCTATTATTTTTATATGTGTAAGTGTATAAATAGAATATTGTTATATTGTTTAGAATAACTTGATTTGTGTTTCATATTCCCTCTCGTTGTGTACAATCCTGCACTAACTGCAAGTTTTTGTTTGATCCAATGGTTAACTGGTAGAGAATGCCTTAATCCACCATTTGTACAATTTTATATCGTGCAAAAAAGTTTAAATAAATAAATAAAATAACATACGTTACATTGTACGGAACCCTTGGTGGGCAAGTCCGTCTCCCACTTGCTTGGTTTTTTTATTGGTACGGTCATAAATCTGCAAATTTGTCGACAAACTAATGCTACACACTCTGGTTTAAGTTGGAATTTTTTAATTATTTCGTAACTTTGCCTTGCTCGACTCCGCTTGCCTTTTCCTGGTGGTTTAAAGTTGTTGCAATAAAAACAGGCTTATGAGAAAACCGGAAAAAGTTGGAGTTTGTAGCTTTAGTGGAATTTCCGCACAAGCCACACATTAGGTACTCGTTGAAAAACATGTTCCTTATGTTCATAAATTAAGTGTAACTTCAAATGTTGACATATGCAGTATGAATATACTTACGTCGAAAGTAAATCGGGAAATTGTGTCGAAAACGATGAAATGCTGATATTAGGCCGAAATTATATTTATGAATATAACTATTTTATAAATAAAGAATATCTACTTTAGGCCAGGAAACGAAAGCTCAAGAAAGTTATAGAGATAAATCCTTGGAACACATTTTTTTTACTTCGTTACTTTGTTTGGACTAGTTAGGGGGTGAACATATCAAAAAGGAGCTTGCCCCCCAGCTCAAGGGCTACAGCTGGAGTGGAGACCTTTGTTATTTTCAAAACACAAATTAAAAAAAATCAAAATCAAATGTATATATGTATATTAGATACTTTAAGATACTAAATTAAAAAAACAAAACGAAAGCTTCTAGGTTCTAAGAGCGTTTTGACATTGTCTAATCCAATATCGGATGTAATTAGGGGGCGCCGTCTTTATCGGTCACGCACACTATAACAAACATTATGCCTACACATACGCACTAGCAAATATTATCGCTCCTATAGCAGACGGGGGGCTCCGACATGGCTGAAATTATCAGAAGCGCCTTTACGATATTGTAAGTCGGAAGGCGCCTATGATAAAAACAGCTGCAGGAAAGTGCCATAAGACATCAAGTCCACTTTTTTGCGTTATATAACGTTTTTTAGTAATAATGATGTATTATGTGAATATGTAAATACAGAAAAACACATATGTCTTACATTTTAAATACTTCCCTCCGACAACCAATATCGGATCGGGCTATGTGGAAACGCCCTAAGGGGATATTTTGAAAAGTAGAAAGTACCTAGGCAGTTAGCTACCCTACTAACGGTCCAGCGCTAACTTACTTATTATTTATAACATTACATAAAATTATATTTCCTCGAACTCCATCTTTCGAGGTCCATTATCACAAATATGAAGGGACACGACACGTGCGATGTTTCTGGCCTGACAATGGAAAACCAGTTAGAATTTATATGAGTACTTTATAGGGGCAGAATACGGTAAATATTTGAACGTGTTTTCGAATGTAACATACGGCTGTTATGCGTGGTGGCGCAGATTTTCGCACGTGTTAGGTGTTATTTACACTTAAGGCACACGCTAAATATTATGAGTCGAATGAATTTCATTTTTCTATACTAACGACGTTCTCATTTTAAAAGGACGGGTTGAATACTATACAGGGTGAAATTTTAACCATCGTTCATATTCTACGTAGTGTTTTAGAGGTCATGCTGAACAACTTTTATTATGGGGGCAATACCGAAATCGCGTTCAGTATGACCTGTAAAGTCACTACGCAGAGTATGAACGGTGGTTAAAATTTCACTCAGTATAGTAGTACAGAATATAAAAAATGCTAATAATTTACCTGACATCTTTAGCAGCCTGTAGCCACTTTTAGAAGCATAATTTGACTCAATAACGTGATAGAAGATAGCACGGCGGAGTATAGTGGTAGCAATACAAAAATGTCTGTTTGCTATAAGTGGTGGTGGTGGTAATTTGGTGTGGTTCTACCATAAACTAGTATTTGATAGTTCAGCCGTGACATTGTCACCCATAAAGGTGACATTTTGATGGCAACTGCAGCACCGTTACTGTTGCGGCATTCATGCGGGCGATATCACTGGCAATTTCCAAGGAAATTTACCACGTCAACTCCACAGCTCTAACGCCGCCAGAAATATAATTCTACTTCAAACTATTCTTTGGTAATTGAAATCAGGAAACCATTGGCTCATTGTACGCCCACCTAACTCGTAAAAAAAGAGGGCACACGCACTTGACTAATTAAGAAGTGACCATGAAAATGAACAACCAGTCACAATTCTCACAACAATATATTAAAATAAACCCTAACCTTTATATACAATTCCAATAAAAATGTCATTAGCGCGATGTAGAGATCGCCGCTCCCGGTACAGCGCCATCTCACGTTATTTGAAGTAAACATCTTTATATGAAAGTACTCAACAGAAGTAAGGATGCGAACACCTATGCAATTATATAGTACAAGCACATGTAATCAGTCTAACTTCTTTGGAAAGTACTTAGGTATTTGACAAGAAAAGCAATGATGCTTTCGGCTGCTTCCATTTTCTCTCAGTTAGAAGCGAATTTGTCACTAACTTTTCTTAATCCAATTCTCACTGGAATATTCGGCTTGGGTATTCGCAAAATATATGTAACTTTACATCAGAAAAGGGTCCTTATGCTTCATGTGCATAAAAATCTGATGGATAGCCACATATACTAACAGTATTCTCGCATTTTGTAATATTAATGAAAAATGTTTGGATAAGACCTGACTATTTTTAAACAAATGCGTTGAGTCGTCTTCGAAATTCTATATCTTCAATCTTGAGTATAATAGGGAAAGTTATCCCTTCTAATATTATAAATGCGAAAGTAAGGGTCCGATTCGAACTTTAAGATACGTCAAATATTAGGTCTAAATACAATTTGGACCGGAGTATGTCAGTGTCAAAAGTGACGTGTCTTCAAACAAAAACGTCGCTTTTGACACTGACATATCTGATCCATATCGTAAACTAGACCTACCATTTAGGGAAAAATAAACTAGACCTAATATTTGACGTTTCTTAATCCGTCCATTTGTCACCTCTTCACGCTTAAACCGCTAAACCAATTTAGATGAAATTTGGTACCTACGGAGATATTTTGAGACCGTTCCCAAAATTTTGTTATGATTAGTTAAGTTTTGGAGGAGGAAAATATCGAAAACGAAACCTCAATTTCTAAATATTTTTACGTAGGATTTTTCACCTACGCTGCAGATGTCCTTATAGCAC
This sequence comes from Cydia pomonella, assembly GCF_033807575.1. Lineage (NCBI taxonomy): Eukaryota > Metazoa > Arthropoda > Insecta > Lepidoptera > Tortricidae > Cydia > Cydia pomonella. The sequence continues at coordinate 20,295,583 of NC_084708.1, read as the reverse complement.
TAATTTTAGGAACCGCCCCCGTCAGCACGACGGCAATAAAGTTCTCAAATTTGCAAAAGGGTTCAGCTGATATTTCCTCGTAAAACACGTGTCTTAATGTATTTGTATTTGACACTAGATTACGAGTAACTATTCGGTCTTCCCTACAACCTATATTGTCAAGCCTTACGGCTCGATTCGAACTTTAATATACGTAAAAAGTTTGCTAGATAAGATATGCGGTGCCTACCTGAATGCCTACTTGAATTACTATTCAAGTAGGCATATTACAATGCGCTTATGAACGTCTAATAAAGCTACACCGGCTCTAACCCTACACCTCTGACCCGAGAAGATTTTGTCATATCCGATCCATATCGTATCTAGACCTAATATTTCACTTATTATCCTAAAGTTCGAATCGGGCCGTAAGTAAAGATTGTCACTTCTAACCTCTAACTCCTATTTAGCGCCTTTCAGCATTTTTTTTTCCATCAAACCAATTCCGGCCCAATAAGGCGATTCGTCGTGATAACGTACCTATTCTGGCCTTTCACTCGTTGATTTCATCGAATCATGAGTAATTCGAGGACGTGAAGGGTTCTCGAATAACCTTTCTTCTCAAAAAATACGCAATGTAAATATATGAAATATTGCTGAAGGAGACGCCGAAATCTGCCGACGCGCTGTTTTGTACGAGTTCTACATTTGTTGATGTTGAATAGGATTTCTTTTGATCTTGAGTAGCTACCTAGAGCAATCGATTATCGAAGAAAAGCTATATTTTGCATCATTCGTTGAGTTTACCAATTAAAGAATACAATACTCACTAGGGGGAAATTATGAATTTCTGCGGTAACAAACATTAAAAAGAATCTTACAACCAAATTGAGAAATTTGTCTTTGTGAAATATTGAGGTCGGTTAAAATGCACCGTTTTTAAAATAGTAATTATAACGTTATATTTTAAACCAAATCTGGTTATGTCAAATAAATGTTTGTTTATTAATTATTTTTAATTACGTATATAAAGCTAACTAACTCCAAAACTCAAATCACTGATGAAGCTGAAACAGTCGCTAAGCTGAATAAGATTGGGTATAGGGACAGGACACATCTGTTATATGCCGGATTACTTGTGGGCTGAAATTACAATCAATTCGGTCGAACAAAATTGAATCCGAGGTCCAAACCTCGACTCGACGGCGATGGCAAAATGTTTTCTATGACTGATAGGAACTGGAGGGAGACGGGTCAAGACTGGAATACGTGGAAAGGTATGAAGGTTGCCATTTCATAACAGTGAGACACTAGGCTCATAAATAGGTATAAACAAAAAACAATACAAACCCCTGTGTAAGTAGCATGCCATCCAAGAGTACACGCGGTTGACATATCACACGGTAATATAGGAGTTGTGGTATATATTATAGCAGTCATTTTCTTTCTGGGCTTTTCAAAGTAATACGAGTAATTTGGTCCGGGTTGTTGGTACAAGATACTAACTGTTGTAATAAATCATTTCAATGGGTAAGAACTTTAAAATGTGAATACGTTAATATAAGACCAGGTGTAGGAGGAGCTATCAACGATACCATACGTAATATCTTAATAAAAAATCTATGACTAGGTAACGCCACTGTCAAAGCAGAAATAATCTAAGGTGTAGTCAGCTATCTTTGAATATGGGCAGATATAGATAGTAGATTGTACTGAACAAATTAACTACCCTTGATTAATTTTGACATTCCGGTTATAAAAAAAATACTTTCGTAGTTTCAGACAAGGAAAATAAACAAAATAATCATTAATTTATTTAAAATTGTTATAATTTCATATCTTGAATTTTAAGTTTTAATGACAGATTAAAGTCAGCTTACTTGGACTGGATATCCTTCGATACCTCCTTGTCGGGAAGTATGAGTGGCCGTGTCCGCCGTTAGACTGCGACGTCTGTAGTGGGTCGCTCCCCACCGATGTGGGGAGGTCATTCCACGTATTTGTGTGGACGTGTGTGCTGCTGGTGATGGCCAGCTTTTCGCTACCGATCGTTAACCGACCCCACCACCCCAAGCCTGGTGATACCGTTTCAGCGGGGCCAGGTTTCGGGGCCGCGGTGAAGGCAACCGGTAGCTGAGGGGACCGGTAGCTTTGTCAGCTTTCTTGTTTGAACCACTTTGGTTTTATTGGCAAGTGTACCTACATCTGCAACCTGAGCACGGAAGAGCCAAGACCAAGTCTTTTGCATCTTTTATACTTTTGTAACTGTATTATTTCCTAAATTGAACGCTTATAGGTAAGTTATAGTCATTATGCCCTAAAATCGTTTTACAGTACATATGGTGCACGAGAACGGGAATGATCCGTGTATATGTCGAAAGTTTAAAGAGCCCTATATACTGTAACACGTTGTACGATACACGTGCGAATAGGTAATTTGCAACTCGTATCGATTTAAAACACTTCCTTCGGTCGTGTTTTCATTTATCACCGCTTGTTGCAAATTTCCTTTTTTTCTGCACTTATATCGTAAATAACTATTGTAATATACGTCTTTCCAAATTCGCCAGAATAGTTAGCACACAAGAATACTGCAAGGATTAAATTAGCACTAGTCAATCTAAATAAGAGCATAGTCTAGTGCGGATTGCGTTGCGGTGTCACATTACACTTGATTTTTTAATCCTATAGGTTTTTCAGATAACACTTGCATCTACCTTAAGTAATCAACCCCCTACGACCCGCGGTATCTTATGACTTGAGTTAATTTAACTTGAGCAAAATTCTTATCGTCAAACCACGACTCGGTGATTTCCATGAAAGGAATAAAAAAATCAGGGGAAATCCTCCAAGCCGCAAAATAATTACAAACGATATTCTAAATTGCTGGACTAGGGAAAAGGTGCATTAAATATATTGCTCAAATAATTTTTCACTACTTTTTAGGGATCTGTAGTAAACAACACCCATACACACACACACATATTCTATGACTATCCGATTGCTCATAATTGTTTTAAGTTCTGCCTTTGACTAAGTGGACCATAATATCCTACTGGCCAAACTGGAATTCTATGGAGTCAGAGGCAACGTGTTAGCATTGTTCCAATCTTGCCTTCAGAATTGATATCAATTTATTTAAATAAAATGGACACAAGATAACAAAGAATCTACTAATAGACCCAAGATGACCAGACTGACAAGGGGTGAACCACAGGGCTCCATCTTTGGTCAAATCTTTTTCATCATTTTCACTAACGATTTAATTGATTACATGAACAGTCAACACCCTGATAGCCAACTTGTGATTTTTGCAGATGACACCAATGCGGTAATATCTGCTGATAGCGTCAAACATCTCAACGATAATGCTACTGTTATTTGGCGTACACGACACGACATCGACACTTCTCGTGTGGTTTTGTAGCTTTACACTTCTCGTGTGGTAGTGTAGGTTTTGTAGTATTTAATTTATTATCATATACAGTTAATAACTATATAATCATAAATCTAAACCTAAATTAGCCTGAGGCATTGTTCCTAGGATACTGGCCGCATTCCCTCTCGGATTATTTCACTTATAATTCAATTTAAAAATACATCAAATACAATTAAAATTACGACAGATAGATTGATCGATTGCCGGCACTGTTTTGTCACTTATAAATCTATTGTAGAACAAACGTTTACATTTTTCGTCGCCATGCGACAAAGAGAAACGTCGGAGTGCAATTTGGGGCCAGCGTCATGAAACTGCGGTATTATTCCGCCATCTGTCAACATCGTTCTGCGGAGCCGCGATATTACTGTTCAGGGATGCCCCAAATTTTCGTATTCTTTTGTTATTAATGAGTCTGACCTAGCAAAAGATTTCATTGTAAAGATCGGTTATTAACTATTTGTTTCGCACGAGTTATCCTAATGGCTACGTATTTTTTGAGGTCTAGTTATTGGTGTTTTCTTTTTCCAATGTGTTCATCTCCACACTCACATAGTCTTTTACGTACTTAGTACTTATAAGGAGTTGTAACACTTATAACCTGTTAATCTATTATGATTTCGTTTTCATTTGTATTAAGTAAAGCGTCGAATTTTTCATATCATTTATAGTTTATTGTTATTTAATTGTATAGGTACCTAGTCTAATTTCTTTAATAAAGTTCAAGTAATCTAGTTCGCGAAGGATATTAAATTTACTTGTTATATTGTAGAGCTGAACGATCAAAAAAACGTTTTTGACGGGCTGACTTTAATAGAAACTGACAAATATAATCAATTCTGGTAAAATTTTCAGTAGAAAAAAGCACGAAGTTTTTTAAAATTTGTATGGGATATCAACTTTTCGCTCCTGCATTTTAAATTTGTCTGCGATTGGCAAAAATAAACCGCATTATTTTGGGTTGATAATATTTTAGTCAGTGGCAGCCCTAGTAACTTCGGTCACCCGTTTACGGCGTGGTTATTGTCGGCCGATTGTAAAGGTGTCTCGTGACACCGCTACAATACTCTGTATGTCTCACTAACGACTCTTTTATACGTCCGTCACGTCGACTGACATATATCGACTATTATTACTACACCTTTTGAACGCTTTATGCCATAAACACAAACACCACCAAGCTCCCGGGCGCAAGGGAGCTAATGAAAACCTTACTTGAAAGTGTGAAAGTTACTTTGACAGCGTCTGCCATAACACCAGACCTAATATAATTGTTCTTGGCTGTTGGTACGACAAGTAACGACGACTTTACGTGTTCTTCAAAAGGTTAAGGTGACGTGCGGATGATAACTGTTGCGGCTTTTGCAGCGTTGACGCGGCCGGTGTCACTGTCAATCTCACTCTTGAAAGTTATAAGTAATCGCTGCAATAATGGAGCAGTGATGTGAAATTGACAGTGACTTAGCCCGCGTTCACTCAACTCATCTACAAGGAGTCATTCGTAAAGATTGCATGTGCAACTGTGCCTAAATACGCGGGAACTGATATTTGACATTAAGAAGGTAGATATGAAGACTCTGAATTTCTCTAAATAACTAAAATTATTACTCTTAAACAGTCTCCGTTTAAATAGCCCTAGCCATCCATTTTGCATTCATAATTAATATTAACAATCCTGCTTTTCATATAATATTGGATAATTTTAATAGGTATTTATCGTGAACAACTTGCTTTTGAGTTAAATAATTTATTATCGACTAAATTCAATGCAAATTATAAATGTAAGGGTATATGCTAAAAATCAATCAATAACTTTTATAAGTTCAAGTTTTAGTAGGGCAATTAAAAAAGTAAATATTGTTATTAAAATAAAGTGATAGGTCCAACATCCAGCATTTTTGTTTTGGTTTTATATTGTTTTCAGCATACTTGCTGAAAATATCTTGTTTCATTCAGGTATGAAGAACAAAGTCATGTACTGTTCCTGCGGGAGTAATGGCTTGTGAAAAAAAGCTATAACTTCCGAGGGAATAAAAGCTTTTTTATTAATTGTGTCACTAATTCATACGAACCAAGTAGGATAAATGAATTTTACTTTCAAAATACTGACTTTTTTTTTATTGTTTATGTTAAACAATATTTAATGTGATTAATTTAATAGCCGATTAAAATGTTAAAAAAATTTTTATCGTGGCTGAATGCCTAATCTAAATTGTCAAATATGACGGACGAATGTTTGGAATGTCGCCGTATTTAAGAATAATTTTGCTTAAAATTTAGTTTTTTCTTCGCAAGTGTGATGAAAAACATTGTGTGTAACTCCGGGGATAAGAATATTGCAAACTAGTCTTTAATGCAATCCTCCTGGCAAAATTTCACTTGCACCCCTTGTTGCACAATGTGCTATTTTTGTTCTATTTTGGTAAACAATAAAGAGTATTGTAATTAATGTGTGGACTTACACTAGCAGACCAGACACAACATAATTGTTAATTAGTAGGTATCGCAGCAAGTCTCGCCTTAAGCGGTGTTTGGTGAGTGTTTATGTTTTAAAATTTGTGATGATTTTGACATTGCACGGTACATGCACATGCATTAAAATAACGTACTATAAAATTAAATATTATTCTAACGTCAGTGTACGTCATCCAGTGAGAATTAATTACTCCGAATTTCCACGAAGGGCTCTTACAGAAATATTACAGGATATGGCTTAATACAGTGGAATAAGCCATAGATTACTTTTGTAAAGTACTTTTATCTCTTCACCGAATTTTGTCCTGTTGCAGTATATCCCAGATTAAATCCGTCTCTTTGCTGTTAATTCATCTCAAGGTACGACGAGAAATGGATTTAATCTTTCATAATCCTTTTTCAATCAAATCTTTTTCCTAATAAACAGCGAACCTTTTGCTTTATGCTTTGGAAAATCAGAAAACATACCGGGGTATGAAATGTCATTAGTTATTAGAATTCATTAGAATTCTATATATAAGTAAAAAGCTTTCACGCATATTAAAAAATTCAACTTGATCTTCTGCACCAATAAGCTCGAACGAGATGTTCTATGATGTTGATGACTAGATGAGATATTAAAGTTCATATCACAAGAATAACAAATCGAGATTTTGTAAATTCGAATAGTCCATAATTTGCAGCAAGTTTATTTTAATTATTGTGAAATTACAGTGAGTAAAAGTCATTCGCCAAAACCAATACCAATGACTTTAATTTTGGTAAGTAAACGAGTTCATTTTCAGTACCTACCCAAGGAAACGGAACGAATCTCTCTCGCTATATCGTAATCTCCTCTACACGATGGCCCAGCGCTGGACTAGCGAAATGGCCATGCGATGGTTGAGAGCACGCACTAAGGCCGGCGCCCCACTGCTGCGCACGCTACATCCACAGCCCACATTTTAATACAAACCGTGGGCAAGCCCACGAAATTTTGTATAGGAACGTGGGTCGTGTACATAGCGTGCGCTGCAGTGGGGCGCCGGCCTAAGGGATGGGCCACGTGTAGTTGCGTACGCACCATCGCTGGCCCACTAACTTTGATGTGCGGACGAAAAACCGTCACCGTGTACCGTGGCCATTCCATCACCATCCCGCCGCGGCATAAGCCATCTGACACCACTACTCTCTCTATACGCCGGCCCATCTTTGGGCCAGCATGATAGCCCATCGTGTAAAGGAGCCATAAGGGATTCGTAAAGGAAATGCAAGCACGTGCTGCTCGCCCTTAGAGGGCAAAGACGCCTAGTCTTCCTAAGATGGATTTTATCTATGTATTAGATACCTACATATTTATCTATAAAAGTATTTGTATCATCGCCTATTTAGTTTGGGCCTAGCTCGATCTGTGTAAGATTGGCCCCAAAATTTTAATTATACATTTGTCATTCCATCATTCCAATTATTGCACTGTCAATAGTGCAACTCAATACTCCAATAATGAAGCAATATTAAACAAACTAACTTCATTATTTACCGTCATTCCAATTACTACACTATCACTAGTAATATAATAATTTGTGATAGTATCCGGCCCATATTAATTTTTATTTACATATTTATTTTATTTAGAATGTAAATCAGGCGACACGGCCCACATTACAAATACCTTACTGACTAACATACATATACATTTTTAAAATTAAAACTAAACACTACTTAGGCGACAAAACAGCGTGCCTCCGTTGAATAGTTTGGTCTTGTGTCGGATTCGGCAGTTTGCCCTGGAAACTCCAAAACACGACACCCTTCGGCCAGAAGTCAGCGCGCTCGATGGTCCCCTGCAGCGGTCATGGCACGCGCACCACAAAAGAGTTGAAGTGCACGTGCGTAGTGGCCATATTCGGTGGTATTAAATTAATGTACCGTATTAACCTATAACCTGGTACAGGTATCATGATGTTACTAAAGAAAAAGTGATGAAAGTGATGAAGCCATCTAGTGACCTCGGCTAGTTTGTAACGTCCTATTGACCTTCGTTTGATCCGTACAGTACCCCTAGTGTAAATTTATTCGATAGCGAAACGTGACGTACGCGTTTGCGTTAAGTATCATTTTGTATGGGATTTTGAGTTTCCAAAACGTTCCGCTTGGCGCGCTGTGTCCAAATCCCATACTAAATGAAACTTAACGCAAACGCGTACGTCACGTTACGAAATCGAATAAATTTACACTAGGGGCTCTGAACGCAACAACCTGTATACTTAACCTATATTAAACGTATTATGCATTTCCGTTCAAAAATGTTTTTGTAGAATAAAAAGATCCGATGAATAGAATTCCGGCAATATTAATATTCAGAAAATAAATGAAAAACACAAAAATCAGAATTTTGGCATTTACTGCTTTGCGAATTTCATATCTACACGCTTTTACAATTTACAGGCACTTACATATTGCAGTCTCGACTGATGAATGTGTGTATTCGTCATATTCATTGCAATTTATGTTCGAAATCCAGTGAATGAAAGAGTTTTTGTTACAGATTCGTCGAGGATTCTGGAAAGAGAAATTAATTTAGTCATCGTTCAAAAAGTCAAAGGCAGCGGCGTAGCGATTTGAACTACATTCACACCCAAGGGCAACTAAATTGGATCGTTTGTACCGGGTGCGCGCGCGAGTGTATGTAGGTATGTGTGCATGAGTGTTTGGAGGAAAAATAGTAGGTAGCGAAATATTTCATTTACCTCTACTATCATAATACCAAAACAAGAAATATGAATAACAACCGTGCTGGTTTTTAGATACACCCAAAATAATAACATATAGCATAAATGTTGTTTACAAGAAGGAGATTGGGTTTTTATCATATATTAAAATGTATATATTTTGCTACTAAAGAGCCTTCCAAAAATTTATCTCCATGCCAATACGGTGAATCTAGTAATACTCGTACAGCGAGCCTAATGTACTGTAAATCTTATAAAGCAGAAATTCAAACAGTTGGTTCAAAAATTAGTAACTAATTTTTTTTTTGGGATTACTTATAGGCCAAGCAATAAAAAGATATAGAAAGAAATGCTTGCAACACAATTTTTGATTGCGTAACTTTGTTTGGACTATAGTTAGGAGGTGCACATATCAAAAGTCCCCAGCCGTAGCCCTTGAGCGAAGGGGATGGGGGGGGTTTGAAGGTCCCATTTGTCGGTTTTTAGGGTTCCGTAGTCAACTAGGAACCCTTATAGTTTCGCCATGTCAGTCTGTCTGTCTGTCTGTCCGAGGCTTTGCTCCGTGGTCGTTAGTGCTAGAAAGCTGAAATTTGGCATTGATATATAAATCAATAAAGCCGACAAAGTCGTACAATAAAATCTAAATTTTTTTTTTTAGGGTTCCTCCCCTACACGTAAATTGGGGGTGAATTTTTTTTTTGCTTCTACCCTACAGTGCTGGATATCGTTGGAAAGGTATTTCAAAACTAATAGGGGTCTTCAAAAAACATTTTTTGATAAAGTGAATATATTCGGAGATAATCGCTCCGAAAAAAAAATGTGTCCCCCCCCCCTCTAACTTGTGAACCATAGGTCCAAAAAATATGAAAACTATAGCAGACATGATCAGTTTAGCTGTTTTTGAGTTATCGCAAAAAGTTTCCCCTTCATAGTAAAAAGACTTACTTTAATTAGGTACTGATTATGCAAATTTGCCTATTTGTTTAACTTGGGTGAAAGGTACCGTTTCAAACCTTGGTTAACAATTTACTATACTTTAAGCTCCAGTTTAGCTTATTGCGACGGAAGAGTAACTACGGAACCCTACAGTGAGCGTGGCCCGACATGGTCTTGGCCGGTTTTTACTTATAATATATCTTGGAAACTATGCGTCTTAACGACTTAACTACTTACACAAAACGAAAGCTGATTCAATTTTCTACAAGTTTAATCGGTCACGTGTTTCGATATGTTGAATACTTATCTTAGGGCTCTCAATTTTATTTTGATATCTACATTAGCGAAGCTACATGGCCACGTTTGGTATCGTTTTCGTATCAATCGGGAGTGCCAAATTTAGTTACGCAAACGTCACAAACGCAAGCGAATATGTCAGTTTGCCACTGCTAAGACAGTCGTGGTAAATAAGGCTACCGTTGAACATTTTAAATTAAAGTTTTTTAGGCTGCTCGGTCTAAATATTCTGTGACTTTTGAAATGGCTTTTTCCAGTGGTCATTTCATTCCAAACGGATAGTTTCGTCTGACCTCGTTGACAATTGACAATCTTTCCGGTCAACACAGATATTCTCGTTTGTGGAGAGTTAATATCCGGTGTATGGCTTTGCTTTTGTATTAACAGCTATACTCTTCGCTGGCCGACGGTAGACCTTATGTATTTGAAATATGGAATATAAATTATAAATCATATTATTTTAAATTGTATTTTTTTATTAAATGCATGTTAGCTAAGATGTAATGTTTTGAAAAGATGCGTCCCGCCCAGTTTCTTGCCGATTACATATTAGGATACCCTCCTACAATTTATTTGATGTTTATAAGCGCCTACTTGAAAAATAAACTATCTTTATCATTATCGGTGTATGTGATGGTATATGACTTATAAGTGTTTCGTATAGTTTACCTTGGAAAACGCAAATAATGTTTGTCGTAGTAAGGTTTAGCAGATTAAATTTAATACAAATATACCACGATACTGTTTTATTTTCATATTTATTTGGTACAATATTTAATTGTTGTATACTCTGTTCTTTGCACGTGTGTGTATTTCTCATCGTGACCTTTTTAATAAAACATGTTTTGTAGTCAAAGAGTTACACCTTCCACCAACACCACCAGGTCAGGTTTACGATTTTATTCATAGCCATTTAATTTTCAAAAGTGTACCAAATATCAGCTCAATTACACTAAAATGTGGTATAAACTTAGTTTACATGATTTTAATTGAAAAAAAAACGGCCAAGAGCATGACGGACCATGCTCAGTGCACAGTGGCTCCGTAGTAGGCCATAAGTTTTTTTATAGTAATTTTTTATAGGAATTAGAACAGTCAGTAATGCCTGCCGCCTGATGGTAAGCAGTCTCTGGCAACCTTACTCACCGGCAGGAACACAACACTATGAGTAGGGTCTAGTGTTATTTGGCTGCGGTTTTCTGTAAGGTGGAGATACTTCCCCAGTTGGGCTCTGCTCTAGATCTGGAATGACATCCGCTGTGCTGTGCCCTACCACACAAAGCGAGAAGTCTAGCAAATCCATAGTGACTTGGCATAGTGACGTAGTGAATGACATAGCAATAATCTTAGATTATATATGGTAAATTATTGACTAATAGCCATGCCACATGAGACTATACATATATAGTTTCTAAATTATTTAAGTAGTTCATTAATTTTCGGATCCTCGAAGTGAGCACATCAACCACGCGTAATTAGCGTTATCAGTGACACGCTCAAGTTCGCACTTTTATGTTATCAGTTAGATTTTATAAATGGTAAAATAAACAAAGTCAAATTATTTTGTTACTGTTTTTTATTAGTCCTTAAAACAACAAACACGAACATAATTATGTTTACTGTGGTGTGGTGTGGGCATCTTTGATACTTTCGGAAAAATCAATTTTTGACACTTTTTCCATACAAACCGAACCACCGTGCAGTGTAGCGTTCCGTAGTTGTCAGTTTTGCGTCACAATAGATAGACAGACATATGATAATTTACCAAATTAGGAAGTAAAACTTACAAATTGCAATCCATTTATACGTCCTCGACAACCGTCAGGTTCTTATGTTTTCAGCTAACTTTAGCAAGATGTTCCTCAACAGGTTTGCGAGTAGCGGATAATTTTCACCCATAAGCGGTCGTCGCAGTTGTGGTACACAAATCTGAATAAACAAATAGATATAACTTTAATCCACTGAAAATCTCATCGCAGCACCTTGTTATGCTGAGTGGGAATCCTTTTTTTTACTTTCCTTTAAAAAAAAAGTAAATATAGTTAGATCATGTTAATGAAAACACGTGCACGAGTCAAACTCGTAGATTTGATAATTCTGCGCGTCATCGTCAATTACTACCTAATGTTAAGACATTTTTTAAACAAAAACAGAGGATATTTTTGGCTAACATGCCCCGTTGTAGGTAGTAGTAATATCATTATCACTACTACCTACATCATTATAAAAACCTACATACAGGAAATCTCATTCCATTCCAAAAATAATAAGTAAATTCCTACGAAATAAAGTAGACACCCACAGAATATCAGACTAGACTAAGCTTTATAGATTAAAATTGTTGTTAGAAAAGGTATACACACTACAGATATGCAAGTTGCGAAGTTGCGGAAAATTCCCAAAAAGTTGAAAAAGTTAACGGAAATTTCGGAAAACATCAAAGTAAATAAAGCAAACTTTAATTTCGGATTGTAATGTTTCGATTACCGATACCGATTACGAAGTTTCAGAAATTTTCCAAGTGGAAATTTCGCAATTTCGGAAACTTTCCGTCAGCACATCAGTACAAACAGCAACACTTACTATCCATCGATGGATCTTATGCCTTTTGTAATAAGGTCCACCTATGGACAGTCAACAGTGTGGGCGATGGTACTTACCACAGCCAGGGCCACAACCAAAAGCGGGCAGATCAGGTTGATGATCAACGATAGGATGGTGCGCACGAACCACCAGATCCCGATCACCACTATCACACTTGCCAGCATTACCTGTGAATAAATTTAATAACAAGGCCGTTAATTCATTATTATTTGACATAGTGATTATATGACACGCATTCAAAGAAATATTTTTTTTTTATGAAATTTCAGGGACAACTCAGACTTGACCAAAAACCTACAGTTTTCCTTAATCTTTCGCCACTTTTAGATATTTAACAAATGTAACACCTATCAGTTAAAGAATAAGGATCAAAGTCAAATGGCGTTCTAAAAATTTTACCTAATTATGTGTCGAAAGATAGTAGTAAATTTACTCTGGCTACTAAATTTTCTTAGACAATCCACCCCTATTTCAAATTCTCTTTGCTATTGGAGACCAGATTGTTTTGACTCCTCTTCTCCTCTAGACGATGGCTCAGCGCTGGACCACCGAGATGGCCATGCGATGGTTATGGCTCCTCTACACTATAGCCCAGCGAGATGGCCATGCGATGGTTGGGAGCACGCACTATGGAATGGGCCACGTGTAGACAAGTACGCACCATCGCTGGAGCACCACCTTGATGTGAAAAAAATTGTTCAGTATGACCATCTCAATACATTTTTGACATTCGGGATCATGACCCCAAAATCACCCAGTAGATACTGCGCTGGTTCGATCACATTACAGCCCTGGGCACTAGAGGCTTTGGTCACTTTTTCTTTTGTACATGACGTCTATTTCAGTTTATAAAACAAATAAATTGTAATATTTATTATAAGTATATGTGTAATTACTAACTGACAATTAGTAAACCTCGCAAACTAGCAATGGTTAGTTTATAGTGTTGCTTAGAAAATTTATTGGTTTTACCTTATATTTGAAAAAATCTGGTAATATTTCTCACCTACCAGACATGCGAAATCTAGGATTTTCTATATGCTCTTGAGCCACGAAAATTTCCAGGTACTTTAGTAGAAATCCTTAGGGATGTTTCGGAATCAGCACATCTGACATCACTATTGTTGACAATACCTTTATTAGGAGCCTAACTAGTATTCCATGGCGTACGTTACAGTACAGGGGGCCTACCCCGAAAATCCATCTTTCTCTTTTACTCGTACGTACTTAGAGTGTACGTACTCGTACGTACTACTAAGACGTAATTAGAGTGACAGAGAAAAATGCCCGCAATTGACGAACTTCGATTTTCGCGGTTATAGCCCAGTAGCGCCGCACGATCAGACTAAAGACCGATTAGCGTGCTTGCCAGAATAGTTTACAAATAGCTGTATAATGACACAACACAGAAGCAAAATTGCTTTGTTTTCGCATAAAGAAACGAGTTATTCTGGAGTGCTCACTCCACTCATTAAATAAATAAATTATAAGACAATCATGCACAAATCAACCTAGCCCCACAGTAAGCTTAACAAAGGCTTGTGTGGGTACTAGACAACGATAAATATAACAGTTAAATATAGATAAGTACTTAACACTAGACAGTGTTTGTCTGACATATGTACGTATGGAAAGGATAAACGCTAAATTAAATTTATGTTTTGGAACTGTTTATTTAATTTTAAAAATAAAATGCCCACTTAAGAATTTTCACACAAATGGAAGTCCATTTCTACGACCAACTGGAGTATTAGGTGCACCTGCTGTGTAATTTCAGAAAGCTTTGAAATAAATAGATCATAGTTTCTATTCGGGCTCGGCTAAAAGCCTTTTTTTTAATGTTAACAGGAAATTATATAGGCCATTTTTCCATACAAACGTTGTCGACATTTTCCTGGATTTTGGCCCTGATTGAATATTTTTTATATGAGTTTAATATGGTATCGGTGTCGGTACGTTTTGTCTTTTTTTTTTTTGCTAAAAACGGCAGCATACAAAATCGGCAACAATAAATACAAAAATCAAACGCTTAGGCACAAATAATTTCTTTTTCATTCCGTTCCCAAAATTTCGTTGCGATTGGTTAAGTTTTGGAGGAGTAAAATCTCAGAACGTAACCTCGATTTCTGAGATTTGTACACAGGATTTTTTGGCTAACCTGCAGTTGTCCTTATTGTGAGAGTCAGGATGGCGGGTGGACCTAAATAGAAATAGAGGTCTTTTCTTTGGAAGAATCCCTTGACAACGCACCCGGCCTTTTTTAAGATATAACTTTCTGAGTTAATTGAACTTATCAGAAAAGGTACTAATTCCTGGCGTAATAAAAAGAAGTGTACCGTAGCGTTTTTGCTTAAAAATTAAATCGGTAAGTTGAAAAATGGTAGTGCCTGCAAAAAGGTAATAGCACTGTAAAAGGTAAAACGAGTATAACTTTAAAACGACAGATAAAATGGCTCAATTTATTTTGGAATATGAAGGAACAAAATAGGTACAAAATTTGTTTTTTATACAATTAATCAATAATCGCTAGATCATTGCGTAATAAAATACACCTGCCATTCTGACTGTCAAAATTGCGAGTGTACTGTTTTTTTCGCAATAACTAAGTACCGGGAGGTAAATTTTTTAAAGGAGGTACTAAATAGTACAAATTAGGTACAAAAATATGGTATTCTCATTGTTTATTTTTATTTAGGTACACCCGCAATCCTGACTCTCACTCCTTATCGCACAAATTTTAAAAGCCGCCCCCATCACAGCGACGGTAATTTTACCTAAAATTCTCCAATCTGAGAAGAGACTCAACAGGTATTTCCTCCTAATACTAAACAATCTACACCGATAGCGAGACATACTTTGTTTCGACAGAAGCGTGATTCTGCCATCGAACAGCCTAGGTACTAGCAAAAGTACTTATTCAGTTCGATGATTTTTTAATCAATTATGCATTACGAGCAACATTTGCTTTATTTCGTCAGGTCAGCAAACAAAATAAAATCAACTCTATTTCCTACCCTATAGGTTCAAATTTCAGTTCCATCGGATTTTCATTTGTATAGCTAGGATTTAGGAGGCTATACCACGTCAAAAGGTATTATGAATGTCAGTAGCTCGAGAGGCGCCCATTGTGCATTGACATGCCTTTTGAAACTGTTCCCTGTACATAAAATAAATAAATATTACCTATAGGACATTATTGCATAAAACTTATCTCCACAGTAAGCTCAACAAGGCTTGTGTTGTGAGTCCTTAGATAACGATATACAAGGTGTCCGTGAGGAAACGAAAAAAATCTTATATAAATAATGTCAATTCCACCAAAAAAATCTGTGTCTCTTTTTTTGTATGTTTTTATACGATCCGGAATCTTCTTCTTCCTCGCGTTGTCCCGGCATTTTGCCACGGCTCAAGGGAGCCTGGGGTCCGCTTGACAACTATGAGCACCGTGTATAAATAATAAACAAATATTTAAAAATACAGAGAAAATACCCATAACTCGGGATCTTTTCGGGATTTTAGCCCTGGATCATCATTTGGCTTCAGACAAGTTGTCAAAAATAATACTTTACATTATTAAAAAAAACCCACTGGTTTTCCTCAAGTAATCCCCTTCAGGAAATCTTATTATCTCGCTTTTCAGTGTTTACGAAGCAAATTTTAAAGAAGTTTTGATTTTAAATTTATTTTGAATCTAATTGGCTACTACTGAATGGTATCCTATACTTTCCTTTGCAGTGAGCTACAGTTTCAATAGGATTTCAACGAAGCCTTTATTCAGTAAATGAGTTTCTATATAAAGGTATTCATTTTATAATGAAACTAGAACAGGATTTAAGCAATGCATTTTTTTTCTTATTGGTAGGTAAATTTATTTACCGAAGTTTCAAAACATATACTAACGGCTTCTAACAGCGTGTTTGAGTTAAACTTATGTATGTTTAATCATAACAGAACCTTCACTCTTGCGTGCTCTTAAATACTTTTCTGTTTACCCCGACGTTTTGAACCTGAGACGTTCTTGTTTGCAGGCAGACACAATTTAGAACTTAAACACATGAAATAATACTATTTGACATAGTCGATCGCTTTCCGGTGAAGGTAATCATCGTGACGAAACAGAACATTACAGACGCTTTTATAGAAGTTACTGCTGGCGCAAATTCTTGGATTTAGATTGATAGGGAAGAATAGACTTGCGTTTCTAACGATGGTTTTTCTTTGAAATTCCATTTCGGGACAAATCGGTTTCCACTAACTAAATCTTAAAAAAATACTTTGATTTTGATGTCGATCACTTCAGCATTATACATTATAGGTTTTTAAGTTTCGCATTTTGAAAAAATAATATATTTTGTTTTGTAAATGTTGAAATTCATTGTGTCAATAAAATCATGGAGAATGAAAAATATTTAGAAGTAGAAAAACATTTTCTCTTTTTTTATGGACGATCACGTGATATATTTTCCTTTTAACTACCAAAGGTAACCTTAGGTTCTTTTGCGAACCAGAGTGCGAAGCCAACGTGCCAATCGTTAATGCTCCGTAGCGAACGTCGCACTAATTTGGAAGAGTGATAGAGAGAGTTGACTACACTACGCTACGGAGCATTAACGTTTGCACGTGGGCTAAGCACCCAAGATTCCGGAAAGAATAACGGCGTTATTCATAAGCGCCTGACAAGTCTAAAAAGCTCTTGATAATTGTTTGTCTTTATCCTTCATTCTAACATTTATGTTTCTTAGAAAGGGACAAAATTGAAGAGCGATTTGCTAAGTTTTATTAATAAGGGGGTAAAAGTGGTTGCTACCGGATACCTATCAGGGACACCGAATGCGAATACGAATGTTAGGGAATATGTAGTTGTTATAATCATTCCTAATTAGAAAAAAAACTGTTAGTACATAAGACATATGTTACCTTAGAATGGGATGTTTTAAAGTGTTGAAAAATGCTGTCTTGCAAAATGCATTACTTGAAAACAGTTTGCGCGCACTGCCCATACGCGAGTACACGACCTGCGCACATTCGTTTTCGCAAAATATTTGCTTCGCATTCGAATGTCGATTCGAATGTTTAAAATGATGCGAATATTCGTGATACCAACCTGAGCATCTTCATGCGCCCGTAGCCAAACGCTGAAAGTCTCGAGCGCGCTTTTGGGGTCCAAATTTTCAAACATACTGGGCGTAGGCGTGGCTTGTCTTACATTAAACTAAAACAAAAGACATGCACTATTTAAATATAATAGACCGCGAGCGAGGAACAGATCTAGTCATCGTCTCCCATTTGATGCTATTGTAAATTAAAAAATCGTCAGCCGGCTGTATCGCCGTGGAAGACCGTCAGCTGTTTTTTTTTATGTAATAGGCAGACGAGCCGCCTGATGGTAAGCAGTCATCGCCGCCATAATCAACATCGGAGGAGCCACTTCTACGTTGCCAACCTTTAAGAACCCTAAATACCTGCTTCTTGAAGAACCCCATGGCATAGCGCAAGGGGAACACCCCAGAAGGTAGCTCATTCCACAACTTGCACGTTCTGGGCAAAAACAAGCGAGATGCCCGCTTGTTCTTGGTTTGCCACGTGTCAAGAAATAACCAACCGGCTAACTATTTTTTCATTCCATGATAGCATCAACATCAAACCATCACCTTACAAAGTATCAGCCGGGAGGCGATGACTGACGATGTATGCTCCTGGCGTGCTCTCTAAAAACAACATTACATTTAAAACTTTCTGAATTTAATTTCATTATATGATATATAAAAACACGTGGAACATGTCGAAAACGCAACCCATTCATTACTTACGTATATTAAGTATGTACCTAATTTCAAAAGTGATTAAAATTTTGTTACGTTTACTCTACAGTTTATTTGATTCTATTGTATAATATAACAAAATTTACCTCTTCCTCGTTACAGAAAACATTGAAATCACGACTGCAATTTATCATGCGATATATGTTTACTTCCTGTTTGTCCAATAGAACGGAATAGAGACAATATTACATCGGAAACTAGTCAATCTGAATAGAAGAAATCGATGCTGCATTACCCGTTGAACTTCAAATATATAGAGACGGGCACAAGGGTCATACAAACAGAAAATAAGTTTTAGGCAAAACTTTGATTTTTGGTATGAGCTCTTATTGCTGACTGTAATTTTCTTACCAACTAATACTAATCGAGACATTTCTAGAAACCCCAAACACAATAGGTTGCGTTGTTTCATCACAAAGTTCATATGGCCATCTCCTGTCTCCATCATCAGATCAGCTCGATGGTACCATAATATTGCATTGTAACCCGACTTACATATGTACGCAAATGTTCAGCTCAATCGGATCTTAGGAAAAGGATCAATTTGGCTTCCAAGATTGGACCCACACTAAATTCATACCTAGGTACATTCTAACATGGAAAGTTAAATAAAAGCTTGTAAAAACTAGTCCGATGGTAACCAAGCACACAGTTCGCCTGATGATATGTGGACTGCATTAGCAGTGACGCTTCCAAATCCAAATCTGATTCATTATATGAATGAATGAATGAATGAATGAAAGTTTATTCACAAGAACATATGGTACATTAGATATCATTAACATTGTTGACCCTTGATATGCTCGGCCCTAGGGCATGTGAAAATTATTTGTATTGACACAGTTTATGCATGTCAAAGTAAAATACGTTACATAAATTTCGTGTTTCCTAAAATTTTATCAAATACAAACATTAAATTATTAAATACAGACGTCAAGTTTTAAGTCTCAGTCAGTTAGTCATTCAAATTCCGCACATAAATACATCAAACTGTTAGCTAATAACTAGTTAATCCAATTTACTTTTTTACGTCAAAATGAAGTAATAATTAGAATCCATAATGTCAAAATGAATATGTCATATAGTAAAACATTCTAGGCTTGTTCCCTAAACCACTTACGTCTGGAGGCTATTTTCTTTTGAATTAGGCTGCTTTGCCTCTGAGGTGGAGATGAGAGGCCTCAGTGAAGCTTAGCGATATAAGTACAGTCACTTACCTACAGTACAATTCCTAGTTCGAAAAATTACCGCCATACTTTTGGCCTACGCCCGGTAAAATGGCGCCACTTTTTGATATTTGACAAATGTAAATGTAAATGTAATTGTAATGTGTGTGTGTTGAGTAATGTATGTTGTAATGTAATGTTTGTTTGTTTGATGTGTAATATCAGTAGGTAAAAGAATAAGGAGTCCATTTGACGTTCTGAAAGTTTTAATCATGTATCGAAAGATGGCAGTAAATTTACTGTGGCTACAAAATTTACTTTGACAATCCACATCTATTTCAAATTGTCTTCGTTACTATGCAGACAATTACGACTATCGTACATGGATCGACAACGTTTCACCCCACCACTAGTCGCTTCCGTACAACACAGCTGTAGAGTGGATCAAACAAACGTGATTGCGATGCAAGATTGCTACTGGATTGTTTTATTTGTTTGTCACACAATTGTTAAACCCCTGTTACGTCGATTTGTAAATACAGCTAACTGTCTGTAAGTTACCACACCACTAGACAATTTAGATTAATGAATTGTCTACAGAAACATAGAATAGTTTAGTACCCACTATTGTACGCTCGAATTGGGCAAACTGACAAAGAGAGAGAGATCATTTTTGAAATGATTGGCAATTCTCTTAGACCATCAATATTCGCTGACCGACCCGGCTCAGGGATAAGTTCTTTCGTACATGTCCAGAACTTATCAAAACTCTAGTTAGGATGGTGAGTTGACAGCAACATATTAATTTGCTCTTGGTGGTTTTGGCACCACATTAACTTAAGCTTAGAGTTCCTCCTGGACTCCAACATCCTGTTGTAAAGAGGGCCTTGAGATGGCTTACCATGCAATGCCCACTCCTAAAAACTGAGCCAAGCCTGTCCATGCACTTCTTTCACATATTTATTCCAACCCACAACGCGTTTAAATTTCTTTTTGTTATTATTGTCAGGTAAATTACAACTTAACTCCACAGACTCGCGTAACTTACAAATAAATTAAATAAAACGACCAGAGATGTCGTGCGAAGGGGGATGTGTTCGTTAAGAACCAAAAGAATCACTTCATTTGTTTACCTCGCTCAGCGTGTAGTGGTTCTATGGGTTCTTAAAAATCGTCCAATCGGCTTTTCGTATTTTACCTTCACTTCACACTGATAGAATGGTAATAATTCGTTTTTTACTTAAATTTTACTACGTAATTATGTAGGTTATTCAATGTTATTTAAAAATCGAATTAGCAGACAAAAATTTAGGTATAATAGAACTGAAAATCAGTATTATTTTATATTTTTAAAACTAAAAGTGATAAATTTTCAGATTCTGAATTTCAAATAATTGGGTTCATACAAATACAAATATGCACTTATTGCCCTACATTTTTAAACAATTTTGATTTAAGTCAACCGCAAACTAAAGTGTCAGACCGATCGCCGTACCACAGTATTATAATTATAAGCATACGGCTCCGTTTCCACCTGAGATGTACAGTCACGTCTGAAAATATCGGTACGAAAATTGTGCCAAAAATAATTATACACTACCTTAATATATGGGTAATAAAGTCGTGTATACATATTTTTGGCACTTTTTCGCTTCGATACTTTTGACCAGACGAGGATTCAGACGTGACCGTACGAGGATGCTTAGCAAGGAATGTTTCTTAAGAACCAATCGGATATGGTCTACTAGAGCTGCGCTGAGTGAGGATAGTTAAATTAAGTGATTCAATTGTTTCTTAAGAGGAAAGGGAACGGTCGTATCTCCATACAAACGACATTATAGAAAATATTTTTACAGAAATTTGTGTATTTAAGTCATAGCCGTTTGATTTTTTTTTGTTTATTCAAATTATTATAAAATGTAGTAGCAAAAACCAGGTTTCATACCAATTTTTAAATGCTCCTAACTCGTATAAATATTAGGTATATAATATAACTATGATTAAAACACAACAAATTGATGTACACATACGCATCCTCGTACATCATTGGTGGGAACGCAGGGTAAGAGTTTTGTATAAAATCAAATAAACATACACCGTGTCCCAACATGTTTCTCTGCAATGAGTGATGATCAAAGTCCTCACATATTATAGCGGCACTGTGGACGAGCTTCGTGGCGGCGAATAATGACGCGAGAAGTCTCCTGTTCACAACCTGGCGGTCTGGGAACAATGAGAACTAATCATCTTTAGGGTAATTTATAGGGTTTTGTACCCAAAGGGTAAAACGGGACCCTATTACTAATACTCCACTGTCCGTCTGTCTGTCACTCAGCTATATCTCATGAATCGTGATAGCAGTTGAAACTTTTCACAGATGACAGACAAAATACTAAAAAGTACGGAACCCTTAGCGGGTGAATCCGACTCGCACTAGTCCAGTTTTTTAATTAGTTGTCGATTTTCGTTTTCATCGAATTTTGATAAAAATTTGTGGATAGATAAAGTTCTCTATTCTATATAATATAAGCGCAATATCACAATATATAGTACAAAATCTTCATGTGAATTACGAAAATGTATGTTATTTGCATAATGTAGCGGAAAATTACATACTTTTATCTGTACCGAATTTGGATTTTGCATTTATAATGAAGTTTAGACGCTACTAGAATTAACGGGTATTAACGCGCGTTCAAAGTCGACATAGACTATTATGTTAACTTCTTACCAGCAGACGGACTGCATGCTTGTTTGCCATCGACGTGATATAAAACAATAGAATAATATAATTAAAACCATGAAGCCTAGTTAATATACTATGAAAGGGACCCCAAGAACGGGTAAAAACAAGAACTATTTTAATATAAATAAGTGAGAAACATATCCTTCTCTCATCAAAATCAGCGTAGTTTGCTAGTAATACAATAATACACTCAAAAACTAAAAACTTAAAGATTTCTTTAGGAAAGAGGCCTACATATAAGCAATAAAAAAACATAATTGTAATAATCCGTAGGCCAGGCGCAAACTAATTTCGTCAGTCATCGCATCCGGGGCGAAAACTCGTAGAATGGGTGATGTGTAATGGACGTCAGCTGCCGCTTCGTTGGTGTGGTACGGAGAAAAGATTAGTCATCGTATTCCGATTGAAATTTTGTGAGATGGTAGTTTAGATGTGTTTATATTTTTGTTAAAGCATCAGCTTATCTGTGTAAAGACCGTCCGCTGATCATATGAACATATAGAAAAAATAGTTTTTTTTTTATCATCCCATCCCACCTGAAACTTTGATAGATGATTATTGCACGACATTGTTAATAAATAATATCATCAGCCGGCTGTACCGCGATGGAAAGACTGTAAGCTGAGGCCCTGGAGGTCGTAACACAGAAGCCAGACTGAAGCACATATCACTTATTTAAATGCAATTTAGTCACCGAGGCGGTTAAGGAAGATGTATAAGGAAGCATCGTGAACATCATTGACATTTCGAACAGCTTTCTATGAGCAAAAACAAAACTGTTCCTAGCTGACGGACTATAAGTTCATAATCATAACCTTTCCCACAAAGAAGATCAATGTGAGAAAGACCGGATATACAATTTATTTCAGGGAAGACCGTATTAGGCAAGAACTCTCGTATTTTTATTCGTACGTCATTCATACATAGAAAAGAAGATCTTCCCTCTTTCTGCTCTACTGACCTTCTTCTTCTTTTAAAATACAGCCTCCATCATTATTTATGATGATTTTGTCATATCAAGTGTCGTTATTCAGTAGTAACTTTTAAATGTACTCGTAAAGCACGACATTGTTCGGTAGTTGCGTTTAGTAAAGAGATAGCTGGACTTTACCAAAAGCCACGATGTATTGCCGGATGTTGATTAAAACATGGTTATACGCGTTTCAAGATTAGTTTTTCATTAGCTGCACGGACTTCTTGTGAGTTGAGTATGTGTACAAATGCAAGAGTTAATAGTAGACAGACTTTCCGCATAGACGGTCTTGTCCACATTGATCTTAGGTAAAATGCAACTCACCATATCGACCAACACGCGGTAACATATCAAATTACGTTTTCCCATTTTTTTACTAAATTTTGCTCACACCTACGCATCACTAAAAAAATTAATAGGTAAAGAATTTATTACATCATCTTTTATTAATGAGATTTTAATAGCATTCACAATAAATTTAAACAATGAATGAAGTTTTTGACGTATAAAATTCTAATTTATTTTTCATGTCAGTGTCAAAAATGTTTAAATCAGTCTGAAAAGGTTCTATTTAATTTGAGAGAGAGATACGTTTTCCGTTACCTTTTCGTCGTAATTAAAATTGGATATCTAAAAGTAAATTAGTACAAATGATTTTTGAAAACAAATTTTTTTCATGTTTATTTTCATCATTCTCATCTTCCACAAATTTAAATACTTAATGACATTTTACAAAATACTCATCTGCAATATCATTATTCTAAGCATGACTTTGTCGGCTTTATTGATTACTGATTAAGGTATATATTTAAATAACACAATTTAGCAATAACGATAATAAAATGTGAATAAAAGTACAATACAAACTTAAGCTAATTAAAAACTAAAAATCTATATCTAAAGAGGGCCCCTGGGGCATAGTGCCAAAGATACTGGCAGCATTTCCTCGCTGAATCGCAACGCTTATTCGTTGAGCGAGGAAGCTGCCAGCTCTTTTGTCCCCTGTAAAGTCAACCAGCCGTTTGGCCAAATCATTAAAAATGCTCTGAGCTCCCGGGCCCCACGGACCGAGGGTCTCGACACCGAAAGGAGCAAAGTTATAATTGGCGTCGAGACCACTGTATTTCCTCCTTTTGAGGGTCTCGGCAGCCTCGGATGATTATATTATTTCGCGTGCCATCTGCGATAAGTTCTCATGAACTATCTATACGGTTATATATAAAAAATAGAGAGTATCATTTTATACCATTTGGCGTTGAAACCACGAAGCGTCCGGTTGACGTAACTTTACTGGTGACCGGAGAACTGGTGGTTTCCTCGCACAACATAGGTATCAGCATTGCGATACACGAAAATGCCGCCAGCATTCTTGTTACAATGCCTTAACGGCCTATTTTAGGTTTAAGCTAGTTATTACTTTAGTTTAGTATTTGTACGGTTACGTAACACCTCCGTATATAAATAAATAGTACCTGGGCGACCGAGCTTAGCTCGGTTATAACTATTTATTGTAATATGGTGGTGTATAGGTGACAATCTTAACTACATTTTTTACTAAATTAAACTTGTCTAAAACAATAAAAATTTAAAAATTATATATAAACTTGAACATATAAAAAAAAAACAAAAGTTAGTCACCGGGCGAGATTCGAACCCGTAACACTCGTTTAGCAGTCCTCGTCTTAACCCGCTGGACCAGACGGACAGTGGCCGGTATCACGAAATTAGCGGCCATATTCTGCGTCGAAAGAAAAACGCATGAAAACTCGAAAACACGCGTTTTCCCAAACATAAGACTAATCTAAATCAATTGTTTACCCCCAAAAACCCCCATATACCAAATTTCAGCAAAATCGTTAGAGCCGTTTCCGAGATCCCGGAAATATATATATATAAGAATTGCTCGTTTAAAGGTATAAGATATATGTCCGTGTAAGTTTGTTGTAAAAAGCTTGTAACTTATAAATCCAAAGAAAATATAATATAACACTACGTAAATAATGAAATTATCTATGCTTGCTTAGTGTGTCAAAAGTTAGAAGTTAGCAGAAGATATGTCTGTAACGATACTAAAACGATTTTGATAGGATACGCATGGCATAGGTACGCACTGCAAGGGTTATTTATACGTTATATAATTGTATAGAAGTTTGACTTTTAAAATAAGTATTTCCCAAGTAATCAATGATATTGAAAATGCTATGCTCTACGTTGAAAATATTAAAAAAATTGTGCGTGGAGTGGAGTCCCTCCGCGCGGAAGAAGTGAAAATTTGTAATGTGGAAATGAAAATAATGCTCTAAAATACATATGGTTTATATTAAGAGGTAATGAATATTATAAATTAAAATAGAACAACAACTTCAACAATAGATTTAATAATACATATATTTAAATATATATAGTCTAAAATTCCTAAATAATAGAAAATATAAAAAGAAAAAATACAAAAAGTCAGGTTCCACCAAGATTTGAACTCGGATCGCTGGATTCAGAGTCCAGAGTGCTAACTATGACACCATGGAACCGCCTGAGCTAATCGACGAATTTACTC
This sequence comes from Cydia pomonella, assembly GCF_033807575.1. Taxonomy (NCBI): domain Eukaryota; kingdom Metazoa; phylum Arthropoda; class Insecta; order Lepidoptera; family Tortricidae; genus Cydia; species Cydia pomonella. The sequence continues at coordinate 20,269,881 of NC_084708.1, read as the reverse complement.
ATCACAAACTCTACTACTTTATATCACCGATTATAGCGTTAAACGTTTAACGCAACCTTGTTGGAAGTCGCATAAGAAGTTTCACTTCAAAAACAAAGGAACAACTGTAGGTGGTGCGTGTTGAATAAGTTTTAATTATTAACCTTACAGATGTGTGTAGTGATTAAACATCGTGGATTCAAATCTCAGTTGTATATATATTTAGAGCAGAAAAATCTTCTCGAAAGAATAACACATACAAGAACTTAAACAAATTTGTGTTATAAAGAAAACAAGCCCTGCCTTTCCTTGCCCTTTTCAATTTACGTGTCTTCAACGTCATGGAATCTGAGCTAGCAAAATAGGTCAGTATTTTTCTAACTCACTAAATCATGTTATTCATACATGGTCAACTCAGTGCACCGTTTTCGTTAAAGTGCACAAGTTTTTCTCAAAAATTGTACACATGTTTATGAGCTCAGGCAAAGATTTATTCTGCCAACATTCAAGATGTAGATTAAATTTCCAGCCCTATCCTATGCCTGCCCGCTTGACAAATTAAAACTAAACTCTGCAGTGACTTTTGTATGCAAGCAGTTTGCGGTCATATTTGGTTGTGACTTTGCATTTTTAAAATCCAATCTTGGACGGAATTGTAAAGTTCAAACCAGATTTTTAGGGTTGACTCGTTGATAAGATAACGTAGCAAGTTATTAAAAAAATCTTAGTTGTATCTTTTTATACTAAGCTAATGATGTCCTTATTTGATTCTGTACACGTATTGTAAACTGTATGTGATATACAATTACCGTGCAACACGTATCGCTAATAGTTATTTAACGAATTAAAACTCATTATTAAGTTAATTATTAAGTTTGGCATAGAACCATTGACATATATCTAAGGACGGGCCTTACGGGCAATAAGAACGGGCCAGTACAGTGGTGTCACGGACACGAATTCAAGCCCATCGTGCAGTCTAACGCCACAACGCGATTGGTTGATGAGTTCACATCACGCGCGCGATGGGTCGCAAATAGTTGCGTTATACTGCATGATTTATTTGAATACATGAGTGACACCGCTGAACTAGCATCATTCTTAGTGCCCGTAAGGCTCGTCCTTAGATTTATGTCAAAGCATACCTTACAATTAAGAACCTTATAATTAAGGGTCACTGAGAGCCAGGTCTAATATTGTAATTCTTGCTTAGTTTACAACTTAATCCGAAATAGTATTTACTAATTCGCCTCTTAAAAGAGCACCGTACACTTCGGCGTTGTAAAAACCTCGTCTGAAATATCTGGCCCTAGTCAAAATAATGTTCTGTTATAAAAAATGTATCCAAAATGTTAAGCCAAACGTATCTCGGGCGTTTTAACATATTTACTTGAATATCACAAGCTTCATTACGAAGGCATACTTTTATTCCCAGAGATTTAAAACCCTCGTAGTTAGCACTCACGTGTCGTTTTAAACGGAGTAACGTTTTTTACAAGCCACCGCAACGTTTATCGCATAAATCTGTGAGAATATTCTTGGTTTATTTTTTCTGTCGTATCTCTGTCCCTGTCGCTGTACGTAAAGTTAATAAAAGCAGTAATATATTTTTCTGCCCTCCAGGCGGAAAGCGTCAACTTTGCTCCCGCTGCGCTAAACGAAGTTGCCGCTTTCCGCCTCCGTCGAGCAGAAAAATAGTGTAAAAATAGTTTGCTCCTTCGGCTCGGGTGACAATTTTGTACACGGCACGCAATGTCCTACTTTTCCTCCACATGGTGCTAATTTAATGCACTAGTGCGATAATTAGCACATTATGTAACAACGAGTATGACGAAAATTTAAAAGGCCGTATGTACCTACTCTAAAACGTTGTACGATAGGTACATGTGCGATTAGGTAATTCGCAACTCGTGTCGATTTAAAACACTTCCTTCGGTCTTGTTTTAATCTATCCCCAATCGTTGCGTTGTTTTCGCACTAGTATCGTAATGTACTAATTCAAGCATTCATTTTAATTAACAATTTGGTACCATTTCTAAAATAATCTATGTATTACAAAGTCATTAGCTAACGCTTGTCCACTCTGACCACAAACGTAATACCTAACACAGTTTTCCAGCCACTAGCCTCTGACAAACCACAGTTACGGTTAAAGTAACTATAACTAAATGTTACATCTACTGATATGAATCGAAAAAAAAAGTAACTATTCATTATTAACGTAACACTGCATGCACTGTTAACTGTTAAGCGGTAAAGATTATTTTATCTTCTTCATGAATTTATCAATGTCAATGCCTCCCGGAGCCTTAAGCTCCAGATTTGTAATACTTGTAAAAAAAATGCTCCGAATAATCTAAACTAATTGTACCTAATTAATAAGTGGAGAACGGTGCACAGACTGGTATTTAACCCTAAAAGTTATTTTAATGCTTTTCAGTACTGTAGCAGTCACATAAACATCTATAATAGTTTTGATTCCTGACAATAAAACTTTAACAATACTTTTAATAGTACGTGGCTAAAGTCTGAAAGTAAATAATCATTATTTTTAAACAAAACAACTTCTGTGATTATTTCTACTGCGCGCGCTTTTATGCTCGGGAGATACTTTTTCAAGTTGTCACAAATTGTTAAGTAGGAACAAGTATGTGCGGGAGCTCACTTAAAACAGAAATGTTTACCGCGTAAATATTTACTCAGTTGATTGTATATACATCAAAGTAAGACATATTTTCAGTTTCTTCCAAACTGCAAAATATAAAGTTTTAAAATTGGGTAAAAAATATATTTTAGACCAAGACAAATAAACGCTTTTAATTTACACTTTCATCCAGAGGCAGTTCTAATGGGCGGCTGACTAAAGCCTTTTTTCTCAAGTCCTGGTATACAGTGTTATTTTTCATATAGCCACAAATTTAAACTAGACGTATGTTTTAGTGCTATAAAATAATCTGAAAGATTTTTTTAATTTAGTCTTAACTACCAGAGCATAATTATTTTAGATTTTTTTTTCGAGCGGAAATGTATCTCGTGCATCATAGTCACTTGTGAGAGTTGTGATTGACTTAAAACAAAGTAGTGATACATTGCTTGCTGAATTATTTTATATGGATAGTAAAAGTCGTCCATTTTAAAATCTATGAAAGTGTGTTCTTTGCGGCCTAAACTAACCCTTTGATTATGTGGTCGTATCAAAAACACACGCTGTATAATTATAACTATAACTGCCAGTGTAGGAACAACATTAATTCCATCATATTAAAAACGCATTAATTGAAAATGGCAGCCATGATTCTACAGTTTTGACATTTATTTATAATTTTAACCGCTGATTTATATATTTAGAGATCTCTCAGAGCCTTTGATATCGTGACCTTTGCTTATGTTTAGTTTCGTTTCGTTAGTGCTTGTTTTATTGACTATCAAAACTGGTACTTATTTGCTCCAAATAACAAGAAGTTCCATATTCTAAACACATGTTAAACCATAGAAATAGGATAGTATAGAACGACTGTCAAACTTCAAAAGTGTGACCAAAAATGAAATGCAAGTGTGTGCGTAAATTGTCTATGTGCGAACAAAAATAGTGATGTCATGTTACAACATATTAATAATATATCGATTTTTAACTGCTTTATCGACTACTTTTTCAAATGTGTTTGTTTTTATAAAAAATGTAATAGGTATGAGTATTATTACTACTATTAGACCTTATTAGCGCCTTTAGTACCTTTAATTTTCTTTTACAGCGGACGCATAGTAAATAACAATACTGATAGTGATAACCGAGGCTACAGTTACAGTCGTTACAGTCAGCATCAAAATGGTCAAATATATAGGTACACATGTGTCACAATGGTCAAATATATATTGTTACTTATTTTACAGTACATATGGAGCTACTTTACCGCACTAGTGCGATAATTAGCACAGTTCGTAACTATATCGAACATTTTAAGGGCCATATGTATTGTAATACATTTGCGAATAGTTAATTCGAAACTCGTGTCGACTTAAAATCGTATCGCCACTCATTGCGATTTTTTATTTTTCTCACCTGGTTTGGTGTTCTGGGACGTTTACTTACTTACTACTTACCCCGTTGGCTCAGCGACCCAAAATGAGACTTGGCCTCCGACACAAGACAGCGCCACTTTTCTCGGTCCTGTGCGACCTCTCGCCAATTGTCGACTCGAAGCTCGCGCAGATCCGCCTCCACCATGTCGCTCCAGCGATACCTAGGGCGTCCGATAGGACGTCCACCTGCTAGGCGACCCAGGTACGCTCTTTTTACGTTTTTTCGTTTTCACTTGACTAAATTACTAACGTAGTCCGATCAAGCATTATGGAACGCGGCGCTGTCGGTAAAGCAGGTGACTCGCGTTGATAAAGCAGGTTTCTGTTGTATGCGGGTGTGAGTGGTGTAACATGTGCAATGTCGCTAGCACAAACACATGCTAAGTGTTAACAGTAGGCGCAAATAGTTGACTTACCAAAGAAAATTTGAATTTCGCGCCTTTTCCGCCTGACAAGTTGGGTTGGGTGTGTATACTTTTCCTTCTGTTGGCGGCAAAGCCGTGGAAAAGTGGTTAAAACGTAAGTAATGTGTTGGAAAGTGAAGTTTAAATTTATCGCTGAACATGTGCACCTTCAAAAAAGGTATTATAACAATCGTTATTATTTTAAGTCGGTTATAAAGGTTAATATCTTAATGATGTCTTGTGAACAACTAATTCCATACCTACTAATATACCGACAAGTTATCGATACAGTCATATGAACATTTTGTCAAGCCCTAGCCTAAAGTAACAGTTTAGGTTTTTACACAAAATATTCTAAATTATTGACTAATATCATGAAATATTAACACACAATTGAAGAAAAACTTATAATGAACTGTATAAATTGGCTTTTTACACTTTTTATGCTGTTAATTTGATAAAATTTAATATCGTTACGAAAATTTCGCTACGATTATCATAATTACCTGTGAAATGAGTATTTCCCTGGGTTTTTTGGCCCTGAAACACAACAATCCGGCACACAACATGACACCATCTTCACTAAATTACTTAATATTTATTTTTGATTTTGATTCTCGTATATTTTTAACGTTAAAAAATACGGCAATATGATTTTGGCCGCCTCGGCCGCCTTCGAATTCAAAAAATGGTTACGTTTTCTCATATGTAGTCTGCCTCTTTCACACTCGTGGCTTGTTCATATACGGGATGGCTTCCCTTTCGCACACTTCATCTGTCTGTCAAGCGAAGCGTATGACAAGTCTCTGTGTTAAACATCCACAGCTTTCAGTGGCGACAATAACGTCACAGCTAAATAAGACTCTGAGGCCGAGTTTGTTTAAAAATTTGATATTGTTTTTTTAGTCTCCCAAAATTTGTATATTTTGTATTTTTTGAATACGACCTTGAGTCAGCGGACATTAAGTACAGTGAGCCGCTAACGCTGATTGGTGCTCACAAAAACCAGGTGTCGTTTCAGAAAGCATCTCGCTCGCACTAATAAGTGCGTAAATCCCTGATCAAGTATCTCAAGGTCATATCAACATAAGATTAAAACCTTATCATATAGATATAGCAGAATCAGCTCCTCGAGCCGTTATAAAACAGAAGTTTTAGTATACGCGGCACTCGGCCGTACTTGAGAAGTTATAATGGGTTTTGTTCGAGTAAGTTGTGTTGAGAGTATCAATGCCAGAAATATGGACTACTGTAGGTGTTAGATGGACTATATAGTTTAAGATACATTGGTGAAACTTGTTTTTGGGCAAGTTTAATCTCAATCTCAATAGCCCACGTTAAGCCCACGGCTTCATCTCAGAGTCCACCAGCTTGGACCAGCCTAGCGGCGCTGGCTTCTCCGAGGTTGCCTGACTCCAAATATAGATTATGTTCGTGCTTGAAGACATCAAAATTTATGTTTCTTGCTTTGTATTTCATATATGCTCATGGAAATACTTTTAGGGTTCGATAGTCAACTAGAAATTCTTATAGTTTTGCCATGTTTGCTTGTCCGTCTGTCTATCCGGCAATTTTGATATTTCCCCCAATAGAGGATTATATGACAATTATTGTTTTTTGTAAATTTATATTATATTTTGGTCTTGGCAGTCGGGTTAGATCAAGATTTAAACATAACATCTTAAGTTAAGAGGGTAAAATTTTAGTATTTATACAGGATGTTTATTTAGTTACCTGCAATAATTTACGGGGTGCATATATAGGTCGCACTGAGCAACTTTTACTATGGGGCCAACCCCGAAATTGCAGGTGACTAAATAAACAGCCTGTATTGAACTGTTACACGTTTTTAGATATATAGTGTAAAAAAAAAACTTATTAAATGTCACAAATTTTGGTCGTCACGTCCCTCGGCTAAATATATCAATCAAGTTTTTTTTTAACATTTCCTCTTATCTTTCATTGTAGGTTACAATAATTGTAATTTTGTAAAAACGTTCCAAACCACATGGAACATTTAAGACAGAAACAAGTGCCATATACATTTTGCATAAACGTTCCAAGCCTCATGGAACTTTTAATGGAATAAAAGGTTTGGCTTTCGCGAAAATGTTCCAAAACACGTGAAACATTTTTGCAAAAACACAAGTATAATATGGATGTTGTCAAAATGTTCCAAGAGTATTGAAACATTATAACGAAATATATTGAACTAAAAATGAGGCATGGAACATATTTAAAAAAAAGTCAATTTTTTTTAATATGCACTGGCACCTTTGTGCTCATATGATAGAATATGTCTCAAAAGGCACCCTAGGGGCCGATTTATGAATTTCGAGTGCTCGATTTCGTGTGATTCCCGTCAATTTATCTCCACTACTAGGCATTTAAATTCTAATAATTAAAAACGAGTGGTCAACTAGATTCCCAATTTCTATTGCTCGTATTTCTAAATTAGGTATCAATTCGCCGTTTTCCACAGATTTTCGAGTGACGAATTCGAGCGCTCGATATTTAAAAATCAGCCCCCTGGTAGTGTTATCTATCTCAATTTCGAGTGACTTGTGGGTTGAAACGTTTTTGCATAATTACGTCCAATTTTCAAAGCAATATAAAACAAATACAACATAAAATGTAATTTACAAAATAAATATTTTTAATTCATCCGTAAATCAACAATCATTTCTCAGAGCTATATTTCCAGAAAACTTCACGGTATCGGATTACCAAAATAAAAGTACAAAAGCCGAACGTGTAAAACAGTTTAAGCAGGCACTTTATACTTCAGTTCTATTTGGCCCCATTACTCTGAAATCTAAAACTGTAGATACACTATCAGGTGAACATTTAAATGTAATAAGCCATTCTTATCATATTTACCCAGAGGCAAGTTTCCCGCTCAAAACAAAACTTATGGTAACAAGAGCAACCCTTATACTGCTTAGTGTGGTTAAGAAGTGTTTTAAGCAATAATCCTACGATAATAGAGGCGACGAAGCTGGAAGCCGCCGACCATATTGTTGGAGCTATAACGTAATCACGACGAAGTTTGGACTGGGACACATTGATAGGGAAATCATCAACAACATAAAGTGGACTTCAATAGGGGATATTACGCAAAACTCTGCGTAGAGGGCGAAACACGAAAATCGTTTTTTTGTTATCTGCCTCTCTATCATTCTTGCATATTCCAGCGATAAACGGGCCAGGGGGTCGATTTTTGAATTTCGAGTGCTCGATTTCGTGTAATTCTCTGCAATTCACTACTAGGCATTTCAATTGTACTAATATAATTGAAAACGAGTGGTCAATATCACTAGATTCCTAATTTCTATTGCTCGTGTTTCTAAAATATCAATTCGCTGTTTTCCACAGATTTTCGAGTGGCGAATTTAAGCGCTCGAAATTCAAAAATCAGCCCCCTGATACCGAAATTTCGATTTTCGCGTTTTGCGATAGGCCTCTGTAAACAAACCGCTATAGGGAGCGTGCATGAACTGTAGGAGTCAGCACAGGAGCCGTCAGCCGTTATTATGCACAAGAAAACACGTGACGTGTAAATGTACATTTTTATGGTTCCGATTAAGGCCACAAGATGGCAGACCCTCCAACGCGCACGGTTTCTATGATGTTTAAAGCATAGTATGTATAAGTTACTCTATGGTTTATGTGATGTCATAGTGCTGCTCTCCACCGGCAGAACATTGCAGTAATACTCCCTATAGAAATTGCAAATAATGTAAACAATGTTGACCTTCATTACTTCGTAATTTCGAAACCTTTAAAGCAAATCATGATCCTTTTAACAGTTTATACGCTTAAACATTTTTTTTATCAAGTTAAAATATACGATAATTATTAATTTTTCTGTGAACAAAACCTTCGTAAAAAGGTTAGGTTATTTTTATTTATGACACATGCTAACAAAATCTGTCATATTTGTTTTCATTATTAGACATTTCTATTGAACTTCTCTTTATCTACACATATTTAGTTTGAACATCTAACCATCTTAGTATTACTTTAACAAAAAATAAGAGTCAAGGCATGCGTTGACGCGAATGACACGATATATATGTATAACTATGTTTCCTGTCTACACTCAGTGGCGCCCTTTTCTACTGTACAATGTACTCGTCCCTACATTTTGTTGACTGTTGACTCTGCGAAAACTTATTCTATTATCCGTTTAAGTTATTCTATAGGGAAGAACTCGCGAGCAGAAACTTATTCATTTTAATTAAGAGTTTACTATTTCTATCTGTTTGGTTTATTTATAGACGGAAAGCTAGCCTCGAAAACGGATCAAGCTATCGAGTAATAGAATCTCTTTAGATTATTATTAACTGGTGTATCTTTATTATTTATTCCAAGCGCCTGGCAGCTGGAGAAAGATAATGATGACGACAGGGAAGCAGGACAACGACGGGATTGTAAAATAAATGTTTCTGGTGTTATGGCTCCTCTACACGATGGCCCAGTGTAGGCCAGTCTAAGGGACACATTTATGCGTTAGAGGGAGCAAGCGATATTTCTATCTCATTCCACTGCATAGCTGCTTCCCTTAGACTGGCCTACGATGGGCCATCGTGTAGAGGAGCCCTTAGGTTAGCCATCATACTTGCCCACTAAGATGGGCCTGCGTGTAGAACTTATGGCGCGACGGGATGGCCACGATGTTGGTTTTTCGTCCGCACATCAAAGTTAATGGGCCAGCGATGGTACGTACATCTACATCTACACGTGGCTCATTCTATAGTGAAGGCTCTCAACCATCGCATTGCCATCTCGCATGTCCAGCGCTGAGCCATCGTGTAGAGGAGCCATTACCATCGCATGGCCATCTCGCGTGTCCAGCGCTGGACCATTGTCGTGTAGAGGAGCCATAACCATCCCATTTCCATCTCGCTGGTCCAGCGCTGGGCCATCGTGTAGAGGAGCCATGACGAGCCATGACCATCCCATGGTCATCTTGCTGGTCCAGCGCTGAGCCATCGTGTAGAGGAGCCATTAGACCCATTCGAGTCATTGCTGTGCGAAAGAACTAAGGTGACAAGTTCTTAAGCCTTCAAGTGCAATTTTTCGGCAGATTGTATTCATTTCTGTCCGCCAGTATGTCGCACTAGGCCCCGGGCCAGTCGTTAAATTTTATTTAAGTTTGAAACTCGTTCGGAAGACGTGTTAAACCTCCCATCTGTTCAGCAAAACTGTTATGTTTATTCGTACAGTTATTTTCTATTTTCTCTTATTAGTGCCTGTTTCGGCTTATGGGTTTTAGTGTTATGTTATAGTCTACCGAAATAACCCCAATCGTCTTTCCTGGTATTTTGGTCGCATTACTTTTAAGTTTAATGAAGCGTTTATCTGATATCGTCAAGAATAACGATAACGATTTTAGCACTGGAGTAACATTCGAACTTTATTTTTTTATTGTAATTTGATATTAAATTGACTCTCAGTGCATCTCCGTCAGAGTAATATAAATATAAGTGCGAAAGAGCTGCAATTAGTGAAATATAAAATCTACATCAGATTTTAAAGGTTGAATACCATTCCTGGTACAATAGGGTGTGCAGTTTCAGAACTTGTGGGTCATACGTAGGCAGATATTGATCGTGAGTTCAGGCCATGAATTGTGCCTCTAATTATAAAATTATACTCCAACAATATATTCTTTTTAATCTTTTGAACGGAAACTTTTGGGGTAAACGTAATAAATATATATGTTACAGCCTACTGGTAAATTTAGCCAGCTAATCAGACGCCTAGCCCGTTCATTAAACGCTGGCATCTAATTAACCAGATGGCTGGCTTGACGTCGTGCAGTCATCTAGTTAAATTGGACATTGATGAATTTATGATTTTCGGTTTGCAAATAGGTTAGATTATTTATTAATTTTATTATATGTTATTCCAATTCGTGTCATACATACGTTCGCATATTCGTTTTCAAAGGGTTGACTTTGAATACGCCAATTTATTAAACGTTGATTGATTCTAGTTCAACTAACTATCGGGCCGGCGTTTAATGAAAATCCTAAGCAACTAATCGGCTGGCTAATTTAACCAGATGGATGGATGGATTTCCATGTAATAGTAATATTTATATATAATTATTTACAGAAGTGGGCTAAACTAGCCACGGAGTGGGTGTCAACGTAAATGCCAGCATGGCCGGCCTAAGAGGAGATGACGGGACGCCCTGGACGCATTTCTCAGCGAAGTCTAGAGGGGGAGAGGCCTTTGCCCAGCAGTGGGACACTATATAGGCTCGTTAAAAAAAAAAACTCTAAAATACAACTTAATCAAGTTTCTAATTTCTTCACAATAAATCTACCTAATATTCTATTGCAAAGATGCAACAAGTTAGCAATCTTTACGCCTTTACGGTCGAATATTAAATTCTCTCGCTCAGAAGAACTTGGCTCGTTTATTATAATAACATTTTCGTTAAGTTTTATATAAAAAAGATTTTTAGAAGTAACCTTTTCCGAAGAACAGTTTCAATGATTATTATGATTGCAGGAGAAGTTTTTTAAAACTTTCTATGTAATAAAATGTGGAGTCCCTTTTTGTGGGTTTTTAAAAAGCTGCGGAATGGTTTTTGTAAATAAGCTATACGCTTTACGTTTATATAAAACGCCAATTTATATTATTTACACCTTAGGCTTTTCTTTAGAAAAAATAGTAACCGATAGGCAATTAGGCTTTCATTTATATTACGTATTAGGTAAATTTACAAATCGTCACCTAAAGTCAATTAAAACTCCATTAACTCCATTTTTTTAAACATGTTTTGACATTTTAAGATATTTTGAACGCACCTAATGGCAAAACTCTTATACAAAGAAAAAACCGTTTACATTTAAAAAGAAAACTTTCCGACCGCCATGTTATTAAAGTAAAATCACGTATCTCCCCCCGCTCAGTTTCAGACGTTTGAACATACGAAGTTTGCTTCTCATTATTCTTTCACTAGCAGTATACCTAAACATATTAAACTCATAACCAAGTCGTTTCAGCACGTTAAATATTAGTCTAGAAGAGGATAAGGATTTAGAAGATATTCCAAGACGAAAGAGATCAAACATAAGGAATTAAGCGATTGCGAAAATAATGAACATAATAATTGCGGGAAAAGGGTCAACAATACTAGGGGAAAAAATTAATGTATGAAATTATAGTAAAAGCAAAGCGGAAATAAAGAACACTAAAACCAAGATCCAAGAGTAAATTAAGTCCACAAATTTGAAGTATTTTAATTATTTTACAAGTCTACAATAACTTGTTCGGTTTAAAAGATTATCGTCTATTTTTTAAAGAAAAACTCCTATATCCCATTTTTCCAAACAATAAGCTTTATACATTATTAACTCCTCCTACGTTTCGAGGACGGCGTTGTCCCGCCGTGGTCTCGGAGAAGACTGGCTAAAGTTGACATCAACATCTTCTAGCCGCGCGAGATGTCTTCATACAAAATTTATGGCAATGAAGTTTTTTGTGCCTCCTGTCAAATTTGGTCAGGTTGAGTTATGAGGTTTAGCCGACGAAATACCTGACTCGTCTGTTCAGCCCATGCATAAGCGTATGCATAGTGATCAATCCAAAAACTATGAGAAACTATGAGAGATAGCCACATCTGTTCTTAGGAAACATGGCTTCCATGCTCATTGCCATACTGACCGTTTTGGATTGATCACTCTGTATATTGGTAAAGTGTGGACTGAGATACGATATTTTGTTTTTATAGTCTATCAAATCGTGCATGATTCTTATTTGCACTCATTTTTAGAAGGTGAATGACAACAAATCCGCTTCTGTCGTGTAACCTCAAGGCGGGATCCCTAAAGTGTGCAGCACTGTGCGGCACAAGCATAGTTGTGCTGAATATGCCTGTGCCGCACCGTGCCACACACTGGTCCTGCCTTTATGACATTCACGTTTTCGTCGTTGTCATAAGTTTGTCATCGTAACTATTTTAAAGCTGACATTCGAGTGTAAACTGCAGCTGTATTACTTATGGAGGGTAAAGGTAAGGAGAACAGTCTTATGTGTATGCAAAGTGTCCATCAAAAAACCTTAAATAGGTGGCGCCATAATACATCACGAACAAATTTTTGACTTAGATAGAAAAAATCAAATGAATAATAGCGCACTTCACTTCGTCAAAAACGTCTTTCATGTCCTTGTGCTACCCTAGCGCCACCGGGGATATTGCGAACTATTATTTACAGCTGCCAGCCGGACACTTTAGTAACAGTTCTCCCATAAGAGATTGTTCTCCTAATCTCTACCCTCCATATTATTACTGTTGGGGCGGCGCTGTTCCTGCTGTTCGCTGCCAATTCCTGGATAAAAAGAGAGACAGAATGAAATGCGATGGTGATCAAGGCCGCTACAGTAATGCAGCTTCAGTTGACATCCGTATCCGAATCCATCCTTAACAAGAATTTCCAAGATTAACGCAAAACCTGACGCATTGCCTATATATGCAATCTGAAGCTGACCATAACCGGTACCTATAAAAAGAATTATCGGCGTTGAGTTCCCGTTTAGTACTTTCGACATCCCTCAGAAAGTAAGTATTCAGGGTTCACAAAAATCGTCAACGTATGATATATATTCATAAGCAACTATGACCGTTTTGAATCATTTTCCCGTTTGCAACTTGAAGGAAAAAGACTGCTTGGGTTTTCAGAAACAATTGTTATCAGTGTTCATTCTCGAAATTGAACTTTCGTGAGACATATTCTAAAATATTTAGATACCACGGCCACTTAAATTTTTCGTCGCTATTGGCGACATGTTTCGAACCCATCTGGTGTCCTTCTTCAGGCTCGAGTGCTCGCGTCGGCTGCACTCAGTGTGGACGGACGAATAGCGACAAAAAAAAATCAAGTAAGTATGTAGCCGTGGTATCTAAATATTTTCATTTTCATTCTTATAGGTATGTTAGTATTATTCTCTTAGTCACGATCTCAAACTACGTGAGGGACAATACACGAAAATAATGATACGAGTATACCTAGGCCAAATAAAGCCCCATCAGCAGGCCCGTGGGACGTGACCTTTGCTCTCACCTGAGCACTTGACCCACAATATAGAATATAGACGGAGCGATAATATGTTTTTCGCTAAATAAAGGCCCACCATCTTCCCGGCCGTTACCTTGCGAAAGGCGGAGCCACGAAAATAGCGAATTAACCAAAAAAATATCATCCCTTTTGGTTTCTTGAAATGATAATCTTGAATCTGATTAAAATTGACCACGCTTTTAACCAACGACGCAAAAAGAGAGGTATTATAAGTTTGACGGTTATGTGTGTATGTCTGTGGCATCATACTTCACCGTAGCTCTTAAACGTGTAATAAGATTTAAAATACAAGCAGGTTGATAAAAATACAATACAAGAAAAAAAAATCTAAGGCAATGAATCCATTTTGATAAAATATATCTAAGAACTACAGCTAGAAAACCTGCTTCGCTTTTGAGTTATTTACGATGTTAGTAATGGTAATTGCTTTAACCGTACCAAATTTAAGCTACCTACATACGTCAAACGGTCTCTGAGAAAAATGCATTTAACCGATTTGCAAGACCGAAGTGATCCCATAAGTATTCCGTTAATAAAGTTTTGTACGGAACACTAAAAACCTATAAAAATCGGTAAGGGATTCTTAAACCGATTTTTATGTTTTTTTTTTTCGATTCATTGCGTTAGAATTTTTTTAGTTGTACCAAGCTTCAAAATTTTAAATCTTATTACACCGCAAATAATACACTACTTGTTTAATAGGTACTTATATCTTTGACACAGGAGTGTTGGGTGTTCGATAACAATAGTGAATATTTTGTCAAGTACCGAACCTGATGATAGTCCATAGATACCCCTGTTTCGAATTAAAATTAATACGATATTAATTTCAACAGCATATATTTTATGTGTATGATGTGTCCAGTCAAGTGAATGCGTAGCCTTTCCACGGCTTCCTTAGCAGTGTGAAACTGACATATAAACGCAATAATATGAGAGTACGAACGAGGCGCATAGAAAGTTACGCACACGCTAGCGCATATTCAATTTCAATTCAATTCAATTCCATATACAATAGTACATTACTATACAAGTGCGAAAAACACATGTATCGTACAACGTTTTACAGTACATATGGCCCTTTAAATGTTCGACACAGTAACGTAATATGCAAATTTTCGCACTAGTGCTATAAAGTAGCACCATATATACTGTAAATACTCTTTATTGCACACATCAATACAAAAACAATTCAAATAATACAGCACATTAAGAACATAGACCTATATATTACTTCGTATATACTACTTTTTTAGATCTATGATTAAGAAGAGGTAAATAACAGGTGGTCTCAATATGGTAGGTTCAGTATGTTTATTTCAGACACAACTGTTCATATACACAAAACACACAAGTTAAATAAAAAATAAAAAAACTTATCTAACATATATGTCAGTGTCAAACTGGTGGTAGCCCTACAGAACTCACATCACCTTTGTAGCACCACCACACTCCGACACTACCTTCAAGTAAGTCACTGAACAATAAACTTCTGATAGTTCATCTTACTCTTTTTGGGAGCTCCTAGACCTCAAAAAATGATAGGAATCATACAGACTACCCAGGCAATTTATTGCGTTTTTGAAATTGGAACTTTCTTTAATTTCTTTAAGAGTTCAAATATGGAATTTAACTTGTTCCTACTTGTACTTGTACTGTCATGTTATTAGACTAATATTATTAGTCAACGAAGTGTCAAGTCGTATGGGTTACCATGGCAACACACTAATAATATTAGACTAATACCGTTCGAGAAATGGGCCCCAGGACTTACGAGATTAAATATATAGCCACATTAAACGCAGCGCAGTTTTAGGGGCCGCGCAGCGCGAAGAGGCCGGTAGTCCCTGGGGGCTCCTGCAGCATCGGGCTCTAAGCGCTGGATTTAGGGGCCTCCGAGATCTCCGTGACATATGGAGCGGAGAATATCTACTTCGTCTTGTAGCCAAGGTACACTGGACAAAAACGATTTCTATTATAACACCCAATGAAAAAGTTCTGCACCTATATATATATATATATTATACCCCGCAATGTCGTCACGCTGTCAAGACAATCGGGTAGGCTGGAGAAGAAATGAACCGGTATTGTTGTCCCGCTCATGATGCCGGCGGACATCAATATAATGATTCGCATGCGATAGATGAGTTTTTGTACAAATATACAGAATCGGCATATAACAAGTATACATTTTATTTTTAAATTTTAACTATATTTCGTTCAATTTTTTTGAAGTATTGTATTAATAAAATATTATTCAGGGTTGGCAAATACATGTGGAACATAATGCCTAACATATGTTCACCACTGACAGCAGGCAAATGTGATCCATTATCATCGCAATTTTCAGCATATTTTCGCACATTTTCGGTATTATCTTAGTAAATTAGTGTCGGATGGTCGGTTTTGACTGTTTAAATTTCATAAGCTTGTTAGCATAAACACGTAGGTAATTATAAATAGCCCCACAAAAAAAATGGAGCTGCAAAATTTGGAGAATTTGGGTGCCAATCACTGTCATTGTTTCTTGAATTTCATCGAGCAACCAACTTGTTTTAAACAACACAAACATTTGAAAAAAAAATGCTTGCTGCGAGAGGTAGACATTTGGCAGAAATTATCTTCCGTATACAATTGCCAACCCTGAATAAAATATTTATGAAAAAATATTTAATACATGTTGCACTCAATGTAATTAAAATTATAAAGAATAACACAAGTATTCAAAGCTTTACCATAATATCTAAACTGCTTTTCAAATTATATTTAATCGGCCACACGACACGCGGGAACGAATCACCTAAAGAAACTGACACGACACATAATATGCACTTAAACTTATCACAAATTCGTTTCTAAATATGATCATCAATGATTTTGTACAGCCGGTCAAACAAGTATGTCAATAGAAAAAGGCATGAAATTCAAATTTTCTTTGGAACGAAAACCCTTCGTGCCTAATTTTTTTTTAATTTTCCGCTTTTTCTACTGACAGAAATGGCTTGACAAAATATATTTTACAATATGTAACATGGAAAATGCTAGCCACCACCAGCGTTCACGATTCCCCGAAAACTACTTTTATAACATAGGACTTTTACCTTTGGAACAGGGTGACAAAGCTAGATTGTTTCACCGGGACAAAGCTGCATACCGTGACTGACAATGCAAGGCTACCACGAAACATTTTACACGACTCAGCTTCTCTAAGCCGCCCTAATCGTATAACTACAAGGTTCATTATCGGACGTGTTTTCTGCTAAGTTTATTTGTGGAAATAAATACGTCACATGCAGATGTGTAAGTTAGTTTTTGCCGCACAAAGCCTTTTACAGTCAGCGGGGAAAGGTTTTCAAGTAGTTCCGTTTCAGATTGCCTGTTTAAGCCGTCGCAGACTTATGGGATTTACTTTGTTTAGAATGCGGAAGGGATGGGATTGTTTTACCCGATAGTGACGCAAAGGAGGGTAATGTGTTTATCAGCCTGTGTATAAATTAAATTAAATATTTTGAGGATAAACTTACACAGATCAACCTAGCCCCAAACTAAGCAAAGCTTGTACTATGGGTACTGGACGGCGATATACTTACGTATATAAATAAATACACACGTATATATATAGAAAACACACATGACTCAGGAACAAATATTCATCAAATAAATGCCCTTCGATGAAAACCCGGGACCATCGGCTTCATAGGCCCCTTCCAGGGTCACTATCCACTAGGCCAGAGACCGGTCGTCGTCGTATGTATAAATTTTTGTACCTTTGCGGCATTCTACGGATTGTCCAAGTATCACGTAAGGCAAAACAGTAAAAATCTAACAAGATGGCGAGCTTCAGAAGCCATATTGAGTAAAAGTACAGAATAAATAATAGTACTACCGTACAGAAACGACACTTCCTACAAAACCGAAGTTTGACAGTGATTCAGGGACGAATCATGCTGTCCCTTGCTAAAGTTGTCAAAATTCAAGTGTTTATCTTATCTGCGATCGTGCACGCATAACGACGTCAAGTTGTACCAACCCTAACAATTGCTCGGAGCAATGCTGAGCCGGACGGAGCCGAGAATGACCGAAAGGAGGAGTTGCCCCACTGGTAAAAGAAAAAAATTAACATCGACGAACTATGTCGAATGGGGAATCGTTTTATTTTAATTAAAAAATCTACTGGTCATTTTTCATTATGAATGACCATTTAGAGTCTCTCAGAATTCACTGTCAAGTTTTTTATTTTCTAAGTTTATTCGAATTTGTGTCAAACACGTTTTAGAAAAAGGTCACTTCTGTGGATATTACAATCAAATTTAACGACTCTGGTATATACATATCCTGTTTTCCTTTTCCTTATTTGAGTCTCAATTACTGAAACAATGTATCCCGCCTGTAAAGGTGCAGCGTAAAAATTAGCTTTAGGTTCTCTTAACTTTGAACGACTTAGCAAAAAATGTATATGACCCATGTGTATATAATTAGGTAATCAAACATTCCCATATTTGAATTGCAAAGCATGGCGTCACGCCCCTGATTCTAACTCCACGATGGCTTTGAGACGCGCTAGATCTACTAAGGCACCAGACACCAATGAACTGTAGGTACACGTGCTTACTCCACACGTCGTCCCATTCCCGTTGTACGGTAAAGTTGTGAGGCCGCAGATTGCCCGGGACTGTACCTAAAATAAGAATAAAACTACTTTTTAATTTTAACCTAAAACTTGGCCATCCTACCCGAGTTTCTTTTATTACAAAGATAATGTTTCATGAAAACAGCGAGTAACTTTGTAACGCCTTTGTTCAGTTCAGTTATCAAAATACCTACTTTACTGTGTACTGAACGTGGAAACCATTTAGTACGGCACTAAAACTAGGCTGCGGGGTGCGGAGTAAGTTAGGAGATGTAGGAGTTTTGTTCACTTTTAGGCCTACTTGTAAATACTATTTAATACCGGATATTTACCATATAAAGGGGAAGTACGGACAAAATGACAAGGTTTGATGTTTTTTCACTCATATCAGACTGTTTATAGTAATTTAATTATAATCAGTTTCAATTATCACAGGTTCATTGACTAACATTAACACAGCCTTTTCATTGACTAGGAATAATATTAAAGTATAATTATATATTCAGGAAAATATGCAGGAGTGATAAAAATCATTTTGACCATAATATGGTATAGGTAAAATTGTACTAAGTAAGACATAATGGTATACTTAGAATCTAAGGACATAGTTAACAAAAAACTAGGTATCCTTTAGAATATCAAAGTAAAAGTAATCACAAATTACTACACGTAATTAAATAAATAAATATTATAGGACATTATTACACAAATTGACCACACAATTGTCCCACAGTAAGCTCAATAAGGCTTGTGTTGAGGGTACTTAGATAACGATATATATAATATATCAATATTTATAAATACTTAAAAACATAGAAATTCTCATTAAAACTAAAGAAATGCATGTATAATATAAACTTTTGTGGGCATCAAAAACGTTCACAATCATTACTTTGCAGAGACTGAGCCAACAGCGTTGGGCGTCTCGCAGAATTATAAAAATGGCAGCTGTGAGGTGTTGCTGTGTCGATAAACACACTACAGCCCGCCAATTTCGAAATAAACCCCCGATGTCATTTTGTCCATATCCGTAATGTTTTCCCCTATTTTTTTAGCGAGTTCCCGATACTTCATAACAATTGCACATGTCGTTTTCATGGAGTACTTAACTGATATTCTGTGAGTTTAATTGTGATTTACCGACCCACCATAATGAGATAATGACAAAGCCTTTTTCGTTTACTTTTTATCGGGAATTCGTCAAAACAAGTGTTCGTGGTAAATATTCAGTTTTTAATAATAATTATAACTTATTGCACTGGTAGAACCTTAACAAATTGTACAACCAACTGTACTCTTACAAATAAAGAAATATGAATTATGAAAATATATCTCACCAATCAGTCCTGTTACGTTTAAGGACCATAATACTGTATTAAGAAAGACACAGACCATAGAAAAATGAGAAATATGTGAATAAAATTTCACGTTTTCTCCATAGTAAATGTATGAAAAAAGTTTTCTTACATTTGTGGCTTTTTAGTATTACCTTAAGTTGACCCCTAGGAAACTATTGATACTGGATTGGAATGGAATCGATTGGCATAAAAAAATTGCAAGTGATGAAATGAAATGAAATGAAATGAAATGAAATCGTTTATTTCGGACATAATTATCCATAGTTTTGCTTAAATATAATGAATAATTTATAATCTAATAATTTACTTAATATAAATAAAATCTACATTAAAATAATTAATTAAATAACTTAAATTAAATTAAATCAAATCAAATCAAATCAAATTAAATTAAATTAAATTAAATTAAATTAAATTAAAATTATTATTTGGTCTCACATGCAAGGACATCCAGTGGGTGATCATAGGACTGTCCATCTTCTCGGCGACCACCTTTAATAGAGTGTTAGGGCTGCCCTGCACGCGCGCCCACAGGGACGCCACGCGCTTGCGCAGCACGGCGTGGAAGCCGTCCGTGATAAATGAAAGTTTTCATTTTCATACAAATTGTATGAGAAAAGTTTTCCTCGATTTATTTCCTCGGCTTTTCTAGGCGGATTTATTTTTATCCCATTCAAGTTTTTGGTTCTCGATAGGAATGGGATCGATTGGCATCAAATAAAAGTTTGTCAAAAATGACCTTTTTCTCGCTCCCTGTATATATTTTCCAAAATCTGTAAACGCCAATCTTCATTAGTTTGAAATCGAGGGAAGGTCTTCTAAGACCATTTTCGCGTAGCAGCACAGCATCTGATAGCTTCCCTGACTGACCCAAAAAGAAAATCCACCCTGTATATTTCTGGGATCTCCGTAACGGCTCTAACGATTTCGATGAAATTTGCTCTATGGGGGTTTTCGGAGGAGAAATCGTCCTAGCCAGACCTTATCTCTGGGAAAACCCGCATTTTTGAGTTTTTATATGTTTCCCGAACAAAATATATTTTTCATAACAAAATAATTATGAAAAGGCGAAGTTGGAAATGGATGGTAAAGATAGGTTATGTAAATATGTTTATTTGTTTGACTTTGAAACTATTTTTAAGCAGCTTGTTTTATTGTGAATACAATGGATCAATTTCTTGGTAAATAGTTGGTTATATATAAGTTGGGTATCGAAGGTGAAATTAAGGTTATACAGTAGATAGTTTTGCCAACCCTGATTTTTTATTAATTACAACATTGATAACGGGGTTTGTCTATCATCTTTTGTACCACACACAAAACTGTTGGCGCTTCGCATAAAATGTAGTCGTTTTACTGCTGTTCCCTCTAAACTTGTAAATATAACGACCGCCAAACGCCTCGACTGAACGATTCACCTTTATTATTGCAGATAACATTCACTACTTTTAGTGGTCCGTAAATAAATAGTTCAGGGACATTAATTCAAATAAACCACAATATATAAAGAGGCTTCTGTTGACCGAGAGGTGGCCACTATTTCACAAAACGAATAAATATCGCCATTCTTCCAGGAAATATGGCCAGCTTTTTAGGCACCCTACCTGTTGTCATATGGGCCAAATTATGATATGAAATACTTTAATTATAACTAAATAAAAAATTCATTACTATATGTAAGTAATGTAATATGCAATTCCTACTGTCACATTGATTGTGACATTTGGTGGAGAAGTTCTGCCCACGTTTGAGAGAGAGTGGTCATGATCCTCGCTCCGGGGCGTTCCTTATGCAAAAGTTAATCGCGGTTCAACGTAGCAACGCGGCAGGCATGATCGGCTACATTACACCTGGAGGGGTGCGGGGCGAATTTTATGAATAGTTTTTGCATTTGTTAGTTATTTAGGTCAAAATTTGTGTAATTTTTATAAGTAGATTTTAAGATTTTCAAATTGTATTTTTTGGATGAATAATAAATATTAAGTGCCAATTCCTACTGTTTGAATTTTAATTTTCATAATATATCTAATGCCCGTTAATAGTGTTTAATATTAAGGTTATGTTCGGATAGCAACTGCAGCTGCATTACTGTTGCGTCATTACTGCCGTCATTAGTGCCCGCGTCACTGTGATGTCAACTTCCTTGATATAATATACTCATTACATTATTGCAGCTACGAACTTCATAATGTTCATAAAATTGCCGGAACTAGAACGTTCAATCCATCACTCATTTTATCACGAAAATTGACAGTGGCAGCACCCGCATCAAGGCTCCAGCAGTGATGCCGCAATAGTAGGTAATGCAGATGCAGTTACTATTCGAATATCGTAACGTTAACACCCTTTGGTCGCAATGCTACTTTATACATTTTGGCAACTTCGAAGGAATATATTTCGTTCATTTACGCGTCTAAGTCGAGAACGATTCCGACTAAGCCAACACAACCATACTTTATATCTCTGGCGGCACTCCAAACATACGAGAAAACATTCTACTGACAATACAAATTTGTAGCTTTCATAAAACAACCGTCTAATACCCCGTTTTGGTACAACGATATCTTTGCCGTTAGTTAAAACCAGAACTAACAATTTAACGTAATAATCTACTTAGTATCATTGTAAAAAGTCACCGTCTCCGATGGCAAAATAAAGTTTGTGATATTCGAGAGTTGCTCTGATGGGGTCCGCAAAGTTGTTCGAATTGACGCTTTCAATACTATGTTTACCGAAACATCTGTTCAACTTTGTCGGGATAGTTTAATGCGGTTTATAACTATAATCACTCCAACGTTAATGCTAAAAGGCGTGTTTAATATTATAATTTACGTCAAAATTTTGATTTACAATAATGTTAATTTCAAATTACCATTGTAAGTTATAACATATGATGTGGATCAGCACGCCGCTTCGGAGTGTGAGAGACTGCGCTATGTGCCTACTTATTTTTAGACATATTTTAATTTTATTTAGTATTCGTTTTTAGTTTTAATTTAGTTTTATTTAATAGATAAGTTAGTTTATTTTTATAATGCCCAATTAAATGTACCTATTTTGTTCTTAAATAAATTTATAGCTTTAATAATAATAATAGCTCGCACACTTTTGCATCAACCTTTGCCTAAATGATCTACGTGTAGGCTTCTATGTACATTAAACATTTTTTATTGAGGGCCTATTGCGAACCACGTTCGACGTGTTGCCTCCCTGTCACACTTACGTACGCACTTACAAGCGCGACAAAGAGGAAACACGTAAAACGTGGTTCGCGGTAGGCCCTCAGAATACGAGTACCTACATAATGCATGTAGGTCAATTGGTTTTTGCACTACAAAAGGTTTTTTTTCAGTTATTTTATGGAATTTAAATCAGCCTTAACCAGTTTTACAGGTCTGTCTAGATTACAAACAAACCAAGTAAAGGATACTTAATTCATATACAATTTACCTAAAATATATTATCTACTTTTTTTATCAGTATCCATACAACATAAAACAATCCTAAACAAATCAAATAGACTGTAATTTATTTAATTTTGAATTAAAAAGTTCTCGGACGTATAACGTCCAGTTAACAAGTGAGTTGGTACTACCGAACTAATCCCGAAGTGACTTTTCCATCCGTGCATTAGGGGTGGTACACACTAACTGTTTTAATGTAAATGGACAGTAAATGGGTACACAGAATAAGTTTAACATCAATACTTATTTCAGGGGCTCGTTGCCTAATAATGCATCGATTTAAGCATATAACTTAAAAAAGCGCAACTAAAAAACCTGACGAAAGATTCAACGCTGATATTATTTAAAATATCGCCTTGGAATAAAAAACCAGGAAATAACAGTCGAAAGCGTGTATATGGTAAAAATACCGTTAACTTTATCTTTCGGGCTACAGTTGCACTGTACGTCAAACGCGTGGCTCTACCATGCTACAACGTAGGCATACGCTGGTGAATATCTCCCTAGAGTGACTGACAACCAGTGGATGAGCTGAGCATCCTTACCACACAATTCGGCTACCAGGTTGCTTAGCCAACGTGTCAATCGTTAACGCTCCTCAGCGTAACGTATTTACCTCTCTCTGTCACTATTCCATATTAGTGCGACAGTGACAGTTGCTACGGAGCGTAAACGATTGGTGATGTTGTCTACGCACCCTGGAGTATTACAGACAAACGCTACTGTACCTACCTATTTTTAAATCTTAAAGCCACTTGCACCAAGCATAATTAGTGATGGACTAACTTACCTACCTAACATTTATACCTATGAACTGCTGTACAAAGTATTGAAATAAACGTATTTGTATTTTTTTGAACCGATCAACGTCACTTAGATACCACTGTTCTATGAAAATTCCGGTTCCGATGTCCAGTATAAATTTAGCAAACGCTAAATAAGCGAGTTTAGTGCAATTGGTGATATCGATATTGGTGATTCGGTATCATATTCTGACTAGGAAAAAATAGAAGATTTTTTTTTTTGACTGGGCACAAATAAATTCAATTGTTTGCTGGTGTGCACTACGCTTTCAAAAGAGACAGCCCCTGTCCATCCGGATTAATCTAGTCAAATACACGAGTTTGGCACATCTGCCTATCAATCCGCTAATCTAGCGGGATTAGGATTACCGACTTTTTTGCACAGGTTGCCAACCTTTTTTGCACGTGTTAAAACACATAACTATTTTTGTCATCAACTTTACTCCGCACAAAAAGCTTTAAAACTGTAACTTCTACGGATTGCTTCGTAATGTAGTGTAGAAAACCCACCCCTTCACTTACCCCTTTAGCTAATTTCTGATAGTAATCCTAATATAAAAGTATAAAACACCAATAAAGATAACCTAAAAACTTACCATCTATTACTTACTCCCAATGAGTCGTTAGTTCCTTGCTTTGCAGTCTTACTTATAACTATGGCCAGGTGTAGATCGTAGTGGTATCGTTAGGATCCCCAAGTTGTGTCCATTAATAAAACCAAGTTCTTTAGGAAAGTAGGGATAGTCGCTAAAGCAAACAACAGTATAAGGTTTTAAAGCATTTATTTATCAGAAGATGATTTTATACTTATTTTAGTCATATTTAAGAGTTGAAGAGTATTATTTTATCAAGTTTGATTGGTTTTAGTCCCTAACATTACCTGCCTGTCAACTAACTAAGTGAAGGAGTCTACTGTGGCTTCGAAACTTACATACTGATAGGAAGAAAACCACAAGAAACCTATCAGATGCCTAACAACGCGACACAACGAGAGAGATTTCTAATACTATGACTCTAGTTGAAGCTAGTTATCTAACACTCATGCTTACTATCTAAAAATAATTAATATAATTCTACAGTTTCTTAGTAGAGTGCTTCTGTAGATGATAGGAGAAAAGCTTTGAATCTACACCCTGAAAACACATTGGATCCGGTAGTTTCCTCAAACATTTCTATGTTATAACCTTATGAATCTTATTAATAACCGTTTAAATTTACTTGCCATTTCAAAACTACTATCCTCATTACATAGACCTCTCTAAACAAACAAATTAGGAAAAAGCCAAAATATAAATACATAATAGATAAACCCTGATTCAATTCAAACTCCAGATTCACTTGTTATAGCATAGTACTCAAGAGTATAGATGAGGTTTTATTACATCCATAAACTTTCAGGAATGCTTTGCTTACCTGATGTACACTATAAGTTTGAATTCTGAATTGAATCTTAGAATAGTTTTTCATTCCAGATACCTTATTCAATTTGGCAAGGCTCTTTTCCAACCATGTTCATTCTCTTAGATATATTTTATCCAAAGTGAGATCATATATTAGATCTAGATATATTTTTCAGTTGTTTCCAATATAACATATAATTCTGCTATGGCAAAGCTTAGAGATACTTCATTATTTGTAAATTCATCAACAAATATTCAGATTAACAGAATATAAGCACACACATTAATTTAAATAAATGTCTCCCTAAGAATAGAGCTACAAATAATTCGCATAGCCAACATATTATCCTTCTCTATATAATTTCGTACATTATTCAAGACCACTCTCAAACAAATCAGTCTAAACATTGAATGAAACTTAAATAACTGTAAATTATTTAGATTTGCCTCTAAAATTCTAAGTTACACTCGAAGGTTGAAATATTAATATACTCAGTCTAAGTGAAAACATAATCACTCACCGGACTCTCGAGGACTACAACCTGTGAAGTACAGCCAGGTACTCTGCCGACAGCACACGGAGCTCTGCTGACTGCTTCGGTCCTCCGTAGAGCTTCTGTCTTCGGAGACTGCCTTTCGGGCTCCGCTCCTCCGTAGGGCTCCGTTCCTCCGTAGGGCTCCGCTGGCTGCTCCGGTCCTGTGTAGATCTTCCGTCTTCGGCTCCGCTGGTTTTCCTTCTTCTATTGGAGGTCTTCTCTTTCCCGCTGCTGGAGACTGAATGCCTCCCACTAGCTTGGCTCTTCCTATTTATACCCTCTAAATTTTAGTATTACAACGTTCATTTCGTCCTGATCGTCTCAATCGCTCTCTTCGTTGCGTTTGTCGCCCAAAGTATCTTCTGTACTCTTCTAACTTTTCATCGACGACATTTTGGCTCCAGAGTGCAAGCGAATTTGAACTTACTGTGTATGAACTTAAGATTCATTTTTAAATAACTCATTTATTCGGAATTTTTCCTATGGGATTTGTTTTTTTCTAATTTTTAAGTAAAATACTTGATTTTTAATGAAATTTAATACTAAATCAGATATATTTATTATTTACTAACAATTTTTAATAAACTTCCTTCTTTGAAATTGCGTATTTTTGATGTTATGAAGAAAATAACCTAGAATAATATTTATCATGTTTTCTCGAATTTCCTGTTATTTCCACTATTAATTATGACTGAAATTATCTTTTAACCATATATCCTAATTTTCTACAGCTTCATTTAACTTCTAAAACCCCAATTTTCCATAATTTTTAACATTTGAATTTTACATGAACAAATAATAACCTAATTTATTATTTACATGTTTTCCTGTATGTCCTACTATTTCCTTTATTAATTATAGCTAGAATTATCTCTTAAAACATGTGTCCTAATTTTATACAGCATCACTTAGCTTAGAATCCCTCAATTTCCTATAATTTTTATCATTTGAAACTTTTCTTGTTTATCTCTTACTAGTAAGAGTAGGAGATAACTTTCTTAAATAATTGTCTGACTTTACATATAATATTCTATATAAATCAACTGGAATATTCTTCTTTTATCTCTTTAAAACACCTTGATTTCTTAGTGAAATTCAGGCTACAATTTTAGGGTTTAAATGCTTACATTCTGTCAAATATTTTCCTATGTACAATTTAGCTTATAATATTATTTATTTGGAGTTTCAGTTTCATACTTAACACAATTTTCAGGGTAAATACATAATATGATTCTCTAGTTTTATAGTAATTAACATAATTAAGTTTCCAATTGTTCAGAAATCATCTATGCAAAAGTTACATACATAACTTCGTTTTACATGATTATGTTTCAACCTTATGTGAAGAGACTAGTCTTCCTATGAAATTCTCTGCAATCCCAGCCTATTTAATACTATCCCGCATAGATTCAAACATTAAATTCTTTAATTAATAATGTCAATGAACCCTTTGTGATATTTGATTTCCTATCCAGCTCAGTATTAACAAAAGTATTCCTATATACAATTATATGTCCCTATGTCTCTAATTAACGATGGCTGAGGACATCTGTCTCGTTACAGTCTGCCCTTCGTGATGTTTGACGCGCGAAGGATATTAGTACTTCAAACAGAAAACATCACGCACCCCAAAATGATAAAGTTATCGATATTTCACCCACCAAGTGTGATTTCACCCTATCTGAATAACCACCAATCAAAAAGTTGACAGCAGCATCAAAAAGAGTAAAATTATAAGTGTGATATGTAAAATGACCATTACTCAGTAATAACCAGCTAATTATGAAGAGGAATCCCAGTCTTTAAGGTTTAATTAGTTTCATGAGGCAAGATTATAAGGAAGCCAGAATGTCCACTCTCAGATGAAGTACGAAAGTGTGAATTCTCGTAATCTCTAATAGAAACTTACTCTGCCCACTCGTTTGATATCCTTAAGCCAATTTTTTTTGACATACAAATATCGCATCCACATTGTCCGGACTAACGATGAGACAAGGTAGTCTTCTCCAAAAATGATCATTCCTTTTATGATATATAACCTCCCACAATAATATTCCCATGAACCAACAACCAGTCCGCAATTCTCATCAAATCAACTAGTATCACCTTTTATGGCGTAATGTCCCCACTCAAATGTAGGCAAATCAATTACTAAATACTTGAAAGATCAAAATATTCTTCATTGATTCTCCCACATCCGAATACAGGATGTGTGGATTTTTAATCATCACCGCGTGTTGAGTGTCTCATTGTCAAAGAAATACTCCTAAAACTGGTATCTTCTATCCTAACACCAACTTTTCCTTGACAATGATCGTTGATATCCCTTTACGACCCCTTCCTTCCCGTCCCTAAGCTCAATCATTCGAAATATCCATAACTTTGATGACCATATTCCAGATTTTGTATCATTAAACAAAAATAACTCTCCTACACAGAAATCATTCATTAAACACCATAATAGTATATTACCCTAACATTTGCCTACCTACACTGTCAAGTTAGTATATTTCCCTAACATTTGCCTACCTACACTATCAAGTTAGTATATTTCCCTAACATTTGCCTACACTGTCAAGTTAGTATATTTCCCTAACATTTGCCTACCTACACTATCAAGTTAGTATATTTCCCTAACATTTGCCTACCTACACTATCAAGTTAGTATATTTCCCTAACATTTGCCTACCTACACTATCATTGCTTATCTCATTATTTCGTTTAAAAACACAAAATCATTATAAACATGGTCAAAATAAATTAAATTTCCTAAACGCATGAATATTTAATTAACTTTTAACTTTCGGAAATAATAAAAAAACTGTGAACAACTTTTTTCTGTTTATACAAGTACCCCATAAATATGAATATTGTGCAAACTCCAACATTATAATATAACAAAACCATATATCAAAATACTATTTTGCCTATCATGAATGCAGCTACCACGTCCGAAAACTCGCTCAAATTAGGAATTTTAAAAGTAAATGTTTACACGAGTTCCCTGGCCTGTTCACCGCACCCACTATGGCAAAAATTTAAAGGAATTTTCTTCTCCGAAAATCACATATCACAGGTATAATAAATCTTGCATACAATTGCTTAAAAAAACTAAAATCAATTTTTTTTTTTTTTTTTTGCAAACTTTTTACAGTTACAACGTCTATTACCAACTAGACAAATTAAAATTTGTTTCAATTAAGTTTCCTAACTTACAGTAAACTAGTGCCATCTATTGTCGAATAAACATAAAACTATTAGAAATTCTCTTAACAATATATAAAACTTCTATCTACATTCCATTATCTAGTTTAAAGCTCATACAGTACCATCCAGTGTTAACTAGACGAAGTAACACAATAATAATCTTAATACTATACAAAATACTTAATATCTTAAAATTGTTTCGTGTCTCAGTCTGCAGCACCATCTATTATTGAATAGAAAAAATACTGAAACTAAAAATAAATTTATTTACCTTAAGGATAATGCTACTCATCATATCGTTAATTAGTCTGCGATAAATACAGTGTCATCTCGTGATGGTTTTAATAAATAAAAGATAGAAATGTATATATTTTCTTTAAGTAAAATCTTCAGTAGCAGATCGCTAGCTAGTTCCTAGGAGGCATAGTGACATCTCGTGGTGTTTTTAAGAATTAAAATATTTTAGCACTAAGTAAAATCTTAAGGAGAACATCGTTATCTACTTTCGAGAGGGTACAGAGAAAACTAGCGTTAAATTGTAACTTAAAATTTTGTAAATTATTAAAGACATTATATTCATTATAAATACTCTAATGGTCTTCTAAATAGATATGTAATTAAAATTATTATGAATTAAAATGACTCACGTTTCTTGTTCTGGTGACAGAAATGTCCGTTGCGCTCGTTCAGCAGCCCCCCGTCAACTTGTGTTGATCCACGAAGTTTATTCTGCTTGCTAATGATGTGGCTATCTTGAAAGTTACCTTCAGCTAGGAGATCCTCGGTTGTCGTAATCAGACGATTTTAAACATTCCCTGGTAACTCATAATAAATACAACATTAATCCCCTAAATCTGAACAATACATCTGTGGCTTACATTTTCGATCGAAGGCCTTTATTAATCACATTTGATTTAATATTTTCTTTCACAATTTAAACTATTCTCAAGAAACTTTACCAAATAATCATTAGTGTATATATCAGTCTAATGTACCAAGGGTTCCGTACAATATTAGCATGAAAAATCCGATTCTTGATACTTATTCTATTAAGTTTTATGAATGTTTTAGGAGAAACAAACTTAATTTTGCAGTTGAAATTTTATTGCCGGCATACAATACCATATGTAGAAATTTGTTTATCAACTGCAGACAGTTAAACTTTATTAATTCTTTCACTAAAAATACAAATTTACGAACTACGGACGTGTTATCTTATTTGTGACGTTATTTAGAGGGTTTATCTCGTAGAACAATTATTGAATGAAACAATTGGCATAAATTAACCTCTTATCTATTTGTATTTTTAAATTGAACTATATACTATATTCCATACATAGAAGTGTTGTACTTAGGATATGATAAATATAGGCTCAAGGTATGTACAATGAAACGAGCTAAAGTAGGCTTAAATTCCTAAAATAAAAATTATTTATTTACATTAGTCTTTACAAAAAATATAATAATTAAAATATAGAGAAAAAACACACACACTACATACACTACACTACATAAATAACTGGAAAACTAAGTAACATCTCACAAATGACATAGGTAGGTTTCGAACCCACTTTCTTCTGCTTCAAAATCAATTCTTTGATCCACTTAACCAAATATGATATATCAGTAGCTGCGAAATAAGTGACTCGTTTTAATATTAGCACTGCCCTTATTATCAAAGGCATCCCATCAAGACTTAACGTCGATTAATTTCTTTAAAAATTAAATATTATGGGCATAATCTTACTCAACCTGGCCTGGTCCCGTACCGAACTATACAGATACCATGGATACTGAGCTAATATATACTTACATATATAAATACATATGCACTCTGTTGCATAGAAAACACCCATGGTTCTAAGACAGATTTCTTGTTCTTCACACAATTAAATACACTTACCAGGATTCGAACCCAGATTCAATGACTTCAAAATAGGCAGATTCACTACCCACCAGACCAGACAGACTCTAGGCAGAGATGCGTGATGGAATATAGAAGTGGTCTATACCAAAGGCATATTTAATTTTTGAGGAGGAAAGCTAATGATAGGTCAGAATATAACTTTCATTAATAAATTATTTTGTATTTATTTAATCTAACACTAATGACCTTACTATTAAAACACTATCAACACTATCTATCAATTTAAGAGGGAAAATAATTTAAAATCTATTCTTACAAACTAACTTATAAATGTATTAAAAAAAATTAAATAAACATTATATTGACACTTCTGCACTTAAACTTAAAACATAACTGTTCCCTTTATTAACTTGCTGAAATAGTATTACTTTCTTCAGATTTGTCAATTCAGAAGCTTGTTCTCTTCTCTCCAAGTTAACTCTGCTTCCTTTCGAGCCGTTGGTCCAGTGAACGTTTGTTCAATCACTGTGGCATTTCTTAGAAGAGGTGATTCAGAAGTAGTACTGATCAATGTTATGTTATGTATGATATTGATGAGGTTCCTCCAAAAGATGTACACTCTTTACTGCAGAATTTCCTTTCCTTTCTCTAGTTTATACTGCTCCTTGATTCTAGGCTAATTTCCGCTAATAAGTCACTTATATCACCATGAACCGGTAAATCTTGAAGATAAATTCCTCCACAAACTGGTTCGACGATCCGGCCATAGTCGCAAGAATTGATGTGAGAAACAACGCACGAGCACACAGTGTAACGATCCCTGATGTAGGTTTTCGCATGGCAGTAGATGTAGAAATCATCTATATTATATCATATGATGACATGATGATTCTTTTCTTCAAAAATTCTCAATCACATGCTGGGTCACTTGTATCATATAATTGTCTTATCTCCTGTTTCTAAGCTGGTAAAATGCTTTGAGGCATCTTGTCGTGTATGATGATCCCATGTAACTACTTTGAAGTGATGGATTGATTACACAATCAATTTTATTTCGATAACGCTGTCATGTAATTTAGATTATTTACAGAACTCTGAGAGATATTTATTCAGTCTTTCCTCTTCTCTTGATGGTGGAACGTTTCTTCGTTTTGCTTTCTTTAACTATGCGTATAATAAATAAAAACAAATTATCATCATATTTCTTATCCATCAATTTTGTAGGTTATAATTTATTTTTTCTTTACATTTTGTCCATTTTGACCTTCAAGATAAACATAAAGTATAAAACAGCCAAGGTGACAATTGCTAAATCGCTTCGAAAACCAAACGCTTTGTGTCTCTCTTTCACTCTTCCATATTAGTGCGACAGTGACAGTTGCGCTATGATCACTACTAAGCGTAAGCGTCTTACATGTTGGCTACTCGGCCCGTTCCGTTCATTGGTAGGCTTAAGGCTACCCAACTTAACAATAATTATTCTCTGTGGTTGAAATCAGGTCTCCACAGACTGTACGATATCCAGACACGGCAACTAACTATTTATAATATTTTACACAACATGAACATTAACACACACGCATACGCGAACGATTCATTATCACTACACTTTTGTGTTATACCTTTTTAAAATGATGAGGTAAACACTTCAAAAATTCATCCTTATCTATTAATCATAAAATGGTATTCGCGTGAAAGAGATAAAAACAAATACAAAATCGCACTTATATTACACTCCTCTCCTCCCTGTGTCGTATTTCCCAATATTGAGAGTCATGGCCTGCCTTTTGCATCACTTTCTCTCTTATGATCTTTCTCTATCTGTTTCTGTCTCTGGCGGCAGTGGTGCGTAATTGGTCAGAACAATGTATTTGACTGCGTCCGCATCCAGGGCTTTTCTCGTCTACCTTGCTTTTCACACTTACTTCACACCATGAAATCTTGAACACTCGCTAATCATCATTATAAGGTTTTCTTCGTTCCATGTTTATTCTTCTACAATCTTTGTGTCAAATTAAATTATGGTTTCCAATGAATTTCTTAAATACGTTCCTCCTTTTCTCCCTCTATATCTCTCTCTTTCCATACATAAACATGACAGTGGTCAAAATTCAGTTCTAAATGCAATAACTCGGTCTATTACGAATTTCATTTCACAATACATTATATCATTATTATTTTTACTAGAAAAGAAAATACTTTTGTGTTCATTACAGAATCTTTCTTCTTTTTATTCTTCATGTATCACAACACACGTAAAAACTCGAAGCACAACTAACTAAAAACGCACACAATTAATCGCAAGATCTGTAGAACCCTTAAGAGCCCTTAATCCTTGGAGCGTTCTCCGATTTCACGAAATAACGCTCGATAGATGGCGTTGGCGCTCGGTACGCGAGCGCCGGCAACGCGACGCGCGTTTCAATGCAGACTAGAATAATCTTGATAGTTTTCAATATAATTTCAAGCAACATTAATTTTAGTGTCATATGATATCATATGGGCACTCTTTATTTTATTGTATATGCACAGTAGTTTTTTTTTTAATGTACACTACTACTAAGTGACTAAGTGTACAGACTACAGAGTGTACTATAACCCTTGCTCTTTATTCTGTCTCTTTCACACCAATGGAAAATGAAGAAGTTACTAAATGACTGCAGGTATAAATAAAGTATATTAGTGCGATAGAGAGACAGATAGTGTTTCGTTGTCGTATCGTAAACGATTGGCATGTTGGCCACACACTTGCTTAGTGCCTAGCCAAAATACCAATCGTTTGCGTATATTAGTGCGATAGAGAGAGAGTAGTGTTTCGTTGTCGTATCGTAAATGATTGGCATGTTGGCTACGCACCCATGATACCTAGCCAAGAAGCCAATCGATTGCGCATATTAGTGCGATAGAGAGACAGATAGTGTTTCCTTGTCGTATCGTAAACGTTTGGCATGTTGGCTACGCACCCATGCTGCCCAGCCAAGATGCCAATCGTTTGTGCATATTAGTACGAGAGAGAGACAGATAGTGTTTCGTTGTCGTATCGATTGGCATGGTGGCTACGCACCCATGCTGCGTAGTCAAGATGCCAATCGTTTGCGCACATTAGTGCTATAGAGTTTCAGTGTTATTTGAAATCACGTTAGGGTTTGTATTATTATTTTTGACCCGAATGAAGTCCATCCAGGTTCTTATGATGGAGTCAGGAGTTGGTCACCAGAACTCCTAATCTACTCATTATAATTCCATCGTGCTTGGGCTCAAAAGATTTGCCCTGACGAACACCATCGATCTAGATGAGGTCCATTAGGAGTTCTGGTGACCAACTCCTGACTCCATCATGAGACCCTGGGCCTCATCTAGATCGATGGTGTTCATCAGGGCAAATCTATTGATCCCAAACACGATGGAGTTATGATGAGTAGATTAGGAGTTCTGGTAACCAGCTCCTGACTCCATCATGAGACCCTGGACCTCATCTAGATTGATGGTGCTCGTCAGGGCAACTCTATTGAACCCAAACACGATGGAGTTATGATGAGTAGATTAGGAGTTCTGGTGACCAGCTCCTGACTCCATCATGAGACCCTGGACCTCATCTAGATTGAAGGTGCTCGTCAGGGCAACTCTATTGAGCCCAAACACGATGGAGTTATGATGAGTAGAGTAGAAGTTCTGGTGACCAACTCCTGACTCCATCATGAGACCCTGGACCTCATCTAGATCGATGGTGCTCATCAGGGCAAATCTTTTGAGCCCAAACACGTTGGAATTATAATGAGTAGATTAGGAGTTCTAGTGACCAACTCCTGACTCCATCATGAGACCCTGGACTTTATCTAGATTGATGATGCTCGTCAGGGCAAATCTATTGAGCCCGAACACGATGAGGTTATGATGAGTAGTTTAGGAGTTCTGGTGACCAACTCCTGACTCCATCATGAGACCCTGGGCCTCATCTAGATCGATGGTGTTCATCAGGGCAAATCTATTGAGCCCAAACACGATGGAGTTATGATGAGTAGATTAGGAGTTCTGGTGACCAGCTCCTGACTCCATCATGAGACCCTGGACCTCATCTAGATTGAAGGTGCTCATCAGGGCAACTCTGTTGAGCCCAAACACGATGGAGTTATAATGAGTAGATTAGGAGTTCTAGTGACCAACTCCTGACTCCATCATGAGACCCTGGACTTTATCTAGATTGATGATGCTCGTCAGGGCAAATCTATTGAGCCCGAACACGATGAGGTTATGATGAGTAGATTAGGAGTTCTAGTGACCAACTCCTGACTCCATCATGAGACCCTGGACCTCATCTAGATCGATGGTGTTCGTCAGGGCAAATCTTTTGAGCCCAAACACGATGGGATTATAATTAGTAGATTAGGAGTTCTGGTGACCAACTCCTGACTCCATCATGAGAACTTGGACTTCATCCGGGTCAAAAATAATAATGCAAACCCTAACGTAATTTCAAGTGAAAATGCGTTTTTCAGAAAATCGCAGCCAAATAACACTAGACCTTACTCATAGTGTTGTGTTCCTGCTGGTGAGTAAGGTTGCCAGAGCTCAACGAGGGGTGGGAGGGGGTTAGGGTCGGCAACGCGCATGTAACTCCTCTGGAGTTGCAGGCGTACATATGCGGGCCGTATGCTTGTTTGCCACCGACTTAGTATTAAAAAAAAAGTAACACTGAAAATCCATCAATAAGCGAGTCTGTTAGGCATACTGTAAAAAATGAACTTTTATTAAGATTTTCTAATCGCAGTATATAGCACTTCTCGGAACTCCGTAGCTGATTACGATCGCAACGAATGCCTGACAATCGAGCACAGGTCCGTCCTCTAAGCGCGCTCCGCGCGGACTGAGAGCGGGGCGTCGCTGCTGCGTGATTTATACGTGTTTTAAAAAAATATAAATTTACGGCAATGTAGGTCCCATAGTTACGATTTTTTTTTTATAGGTTAACATAAAGTTACAGTTTGCTTTAATATTATTTTTAAAGCAAAATATGCGTACAATTTGCGGAAATAAAATATAATAAAACCCTGTTTTCGCCAAAAAAATGAAGAAAACTCGGAAGGTATTTTATCAGTTTTTTCAAATGAATCTTCGATTGTTAATCATTCCAGCCCCTCGTACGAGATATGTTGAATCAAATTGTAGTCATTCATGTACCAAATGATTCTTGTTTATAGCAAAATTGAGAACCGAAACGCCACATCTCACTGCAAAATTTGGAAAAGACTCCCAAAAAACCTCATTAAAAAAGAGGTTTAAAAGAGAAAATGAAAATTTGAACTGTTGGAGCCCCTAGTTTAGGAAACGATTATTTAAGTACGTTATCAGTTCTTGAATAAATACTAATAGTTACGTCGTAATCTTGAATGAAAAAGGAAGCATTTTACAAAATACGCTCGTCTGTAGGAATAAGGACTCTTAATGACAAGTGTAAATGCGTCTCCGTCATTTTCTCGTATCTAAGAAATATTCATACAAAAAGACACTACCAACATAAGGAAATAGAACGCGAACGCTTCAACGCCATTTTGTTGTTATCTATGATCCGCTCCTTACACTATTGCGTACATATTAAAGCGTCAATTTGACATTGTATTGAATTCAGTGTATCCCTTTCATTTTAAGAACTAATAAAAGAGACGTGTTTATTGAATCCCGTTTTGATTATGCATCATGGTGATTTACCACTAGAAAATTACGTCCACCAGCACACATGCAAAACAAAGTTCGAAATGGCTATAATAGTTTGATGTGTTATCTTAGTTTGTAAGTTTAATAAGAATTTCAGACTTTAAATAACGTTTTGCTTTTATAAAGCCGTGTGATTAATTGTAAATATGAATCTATGTACAGTGTCCTGAGTGTTTGATCTTGGTTCCGAATTTAAAATAAAGTTTGCAAGAACCTACAAAAAGACCTTGACGTGAACTTAAAACTAAATACATGAAAATTATTGTAAAAGCGGACTAAAAGTTTAAGATGATTACGGAACAGAAAATGGTATGTATTTTCTTCAGTTTTAAACCATTATCTAAACCATATTAATGTATTTTTGCAATTCAATCCCATAAAAGAGTTCCCCTTAATGAACAAGCTATGTATAATATTTTATTTCTATCCAGTCTTTCTGACAATTTCGTTCTGAACAACATCTACTATTTTTTTTCATAACCTTTATTTAATAAATTTGTTTTGATTTTCAGGTTATAAAAGCAATACATCCAAAGTGAAACAATAAGTGCGAGAACTTGAATGATTTGTGCCTAAGCCGCGCCTTTTGAATTGACAAAGTCAAATCAATGAAAACTATCATGTAAGTACAAAATTTGAAATAACCTCTTGCTAAAAAGTGATCCCTTAATGAATTTTAAAAGAAAGAAACACTGACTGCCCTTTACATTTTAACCTCTTTGTCACATTTGGTTTTTTTTTAATTAACCTAAGCCATTAACAAAGAATCAAGTAAACATAACCTCACTTATAAACTAAATAAACCTAAGTACAAGTAAACTAAATCTACTTAAGCAAGTTTAAATTTACATTTATTTGCCAAAATGCCATACTACAACCTGTAATACACTCTTCCATAAGTTAATCCCAACTATACTATTTTGTCATTGAAACCCATTCTTTAACAAAAAAAATGTCTTACAAATTTTCAGCCTATCGGAGTGTACTTAGCCTGACTCAAAGAAACTCTACACCTGGTCTAACTACTTTCCATGACTTCTCCACTAATTCAGGTAAATGTTTACTATTTGACTTGTTTTTACCAAATAAATTCCAAAATGTTAAATATTATATAATAAAGGGTCAGCTGTGAAACTCTGACATTTCTGTTTGAAATTAAATAACATGTAACAATAATAAACAACATTTTCATGTCAGATTTTAGTTCTAAAATGTATCAAACCAAACACACAAGTCCAATTGCATTTATAGTATGACAAAAATTAACTCTAATGCCTATCTACTATGTAATCTCTGTTCCTGGGTAGCTGGCTTAACTATATTAGACAGAATCTAAGCTTAATTTATACTTTACTCTTTGATTATGACCTAACTACTATATGTTAATAATTTATTTCTCTGTAAAATTTCAGAACAGCAAAAGTTACCAGCTCCAAACACTTCGTTTGCAACTCAACTCTGCATCCTGAAATATTTAATCTGGGCAAAAACATTGAGATTCTGATTTGTGTTAACAACAATGAGCTGACAACATCCTCTCCCAACACATTAACAACTTTGAGACAGCAACGCCTCTCCCCCAAAGGTGCTGATCTATATAGAAAAACAAATAAAATGAGCCTGCCAACCTTTAGTTTATGAATCATCATTAGTATCCAATCGAGTTTCAAATGAGGTAAAATACTACAAAATCGCTGATGCAGAGTAACAAGATTACAGGCTGGAAAAATGCACCAATCCATTGTGAATAAAAACACCTACAGAAGACTAAGAAGATATAGGCTGCCCTTGTTCCATCAAACCTACTTGAAAGTTGTAAATGTAGTCACATGACTTATTATGCTTTACTATTTCGAATCCATTGTAAAACCAGCACTATCTTGTGACTAAAAAACATAGAGATTGAAGATCCTAGTACTTCAAGTCTTCGCTTACATGTTGCTATGGGATTCTAGACTCTGTTTTTAAGCTTTAAATACATAGAGTATGTATCAACCTGCAATTATGAAGCAAATTGTGACACTGACAGTAAGACGCAGAAGATTATGGCCACGCTTGCCCCTTCAAAACCTGTTAGAAAAACAAATGTACTTACATGATTCATCAGGCTTTCCTTCTACTAACTGCTTGTAATGTCTGCACTTCATTTGACTGAAAAACTTAGTAAATGACTACAGATTCCTGACAACATGTCCCTGCGATTGGTTCTACACGTTTCCTGAACAAAATCATGCAGACAAACGCCTTTTAACCTAGAGTCTGTGACAAGACGGAGTAGTCGCCGCGACGGAAATGAAGATAAATAGATTACAGTATTTCTAGAAGAGAAATTAGCAACAAATACTATTTATGATCCCAATATGTCAAATGAAAGCCGTAACTCCGAGCGTCCTACACACTTGTCAAGATGATTCAACTTGAGTAAACTAGGAAAGGTAAAACTGAAATGAAACGTGCCCATAAGATCACAGAAGATAGCATGGCATGGCGCAAGTTCGTGCAGACACCCTGCATCCTAGAAGTGTCCTGAGACCAACATCATGTATTATGTTGTCAAGCAAAAAGGTATCTTTCATATTTTACTTAAACAAAAATGAATTTAAATTTAACAGATAGAGAATTAAGTATGTTTGTATGTCTGAATACCCTATCAGTGTTATTGTTATTTCGATTCTAATATTAAATCTAGTTGTTAATACATGCATACAGACATCCTTACATTTTATGTAGTGATTAACCTAATTTGGTCTACATGGTACCTACATAGTTACTCTTAAGTTATGTGTTATCAGCCAAGTAACATCTGAAAATCGCTAACTACATCTCCCTATAAATGTATTCTAGTAATATATCTACAAATTTAAATTCCCTAATCCTTACTTTAACCTTAAACTAAATTTTAAACTTACAAATGTTAAAACATACAAGAAAAACAACAAAATTGATATGTTGAAACCATTTAACCCAAGCAATAGATATTGATTTTATTTATTTTTCTGATTTCAGAAAGTCTGCAATCTCTCCTGTTCTCTAGTCTAATCAACCTGAGGTCTGCTGTCCGATACCACAACAAATCATCATACTACAAGCTGTTTAAGAAAATTTCACTAATTATGCTATGCATTTGACTCCATGTGTAATATACATGTAATATGTGACAGGAATGTGTTACTTGGTCATTAA
Organism: Cydia pomonella; assembly: GCF_033807575.1. Classification (NCBI taxonomy): domain Eukaryota; kingdom Metazoa; phylum Arthropoda; class Insecta; order Lepidoptera; family Tortricidae; genus Cydia; species Cydia pomonella. Next base: position 20,230,163 of record NC_084708.1, on the reverse strand, counting down.
TAAAGGAAATATTCCGCTTTATTTCAACCCCATCTGTGTGCTAGCCTTGACCTTTTACCTTTACAAATAGATTAACCGCAATCAAACTAAATACTATTTTTTTCCAATATTTAGACTAGATAACTAGCTTTCTAAATAACTGATCTATAAATAGCAACATAGCAAATTAGATATCTACGATAACAATTTATTACTAACTGCCCTTAAAATATAAGACTCGAGCCTAGCTTACAGATTTACCATTAGGCACCCATTATGAAACAGTCTCCAAAGACATCCCCATCTGTCCAAGTGTAAGTTAATGATAAACCCAAAAATTACTAAACAGGTTTCCACACGATGGCCCTATCAATAGAATGATTCTAAAACAAAGTTTAGGTATAGTATAATTTAGAGCAAATACCCATTTTCTACCACGCTATAGTATCCTTCAAACAGGAAGGGCACGCTGACTGATGTCATATCCTTACAATTCATAACTTAATAATGTCAAATCTCGCAAAATAATCCCGAAAAATACTAGAGTTAAAATTACAAAACGAATTGCGAAAGAACGGCTTCTAAAGAAAATGCAATCATCAGTCGAACTGGTAATCAGTGAGTCCCTTTAATAAGACGTATACAATGTTTGTACTTAAATAAATGAATAACGCTTTAAAGACAGGGTAATAATTTCCTTTTTGTTATCTAAGATTAATAGAAAGTTAATATTTCCAAATGTTGCAAGAAATATTTGAAACTTTATAGTCAATGATTTAAAGTAAAGATAAGCTCATGCATACAATTCCGACCTATCTAATCACTGTTGTAAAGTGTCAGATGGTCAAAGACACACGCTAAAGTAGACCGCACTCCCGCCCTAGTATATAAGTCTAGGTTAATAGCTTGAGGGAGGCCTTAGGCCCTCTCTTTCTTTAAAGCGACGTCGAAGTGACAAATAAATGTTACCATTATTGCCGCAGCTAAACAAGCCATGCTACTATTTCTATTGATATAAATGTCGTTATAATAGATTTTGCCGTGCTAGATCAATAATTTCACTTAAGAATATTAAGTATGAATATGTGGGAGTCAAAAACATATTAAGATGTGCTAGATAAATTCATATTAAGATATGTGTGTGTGTGTGTGTGATATTAATTATATTAAGATGTGCTAGATAAATACATCTCTGTTTTAAATTACAAACAAAACTCTTCGTAACCAAAGAAGCATAATTTTAACTACTTAAATATCAGCATTTAGAAAGGGACTATTATAAAGTGAAGCAATAAACCAGCCTAAAGAGCACCAAGCAAAGTCAATCAACCGTCATAATGAAACAAAATGATCGCTTAAAACCAATCTTAAACAAGAAATTAATGAAATCTGAAATGATTTACCGATGAATCCGATGATATGAAAACTCGCGAGTGTATTCGATTTTCCCGTAATGATTCCTACATAATTTCAAGACAATTAAGCATTTAAAAGAAATTGGAAAAGGCGTCACGTGATGTCATTCCACTGTGTAATTCGCCATACAACTGAACACAGGGGTGTTACTAAATGCGATCTTGACACCCAATGTATTGGCCCAATTGGTAATGATCGTAAGGCCCGTCTTTACAAAACAATATATATGTCCATGTCAACCGAACGTTCAAACAAGAGAGTAACCTTGACGTAGTTGTCAAAATGCCCGGCTTGCGATAACTAAGTTTACATGAACTTTTTGTAATAAATAAACTATTCAACCATGTTATTATGTTCAAATCGCGCGTATAAAATAACAAAACAAAGGAATGCAGTGATTTGAAATGTGGATAGGTATGGTGTTGTGTAATGTAAAGTGAAAAACCAAGATTGTGTAACTTATGTTTCAAAATATCAGTAAGGAAATATGTAGTAGATATCAATTATCCCCCTTTCCCATTCACTTCAGCAACCGTTCCCACTTTCCTCCAACTTTCACAAAACAACAAACTGACCACAAAGCTTGGAACTTCTGACTCGATATAAAATCTAACTTTGAATAAAAGTTAAATCCTGGTCACGCAAACCAAACTGTAGAAAACCCACCCCTTCACTTACCCCTTTAGCTAATTTCTGATAGTAATCCTAATATAAAAGTATAAAACACCAATAAAGATAACCTAAAAACTTACCATCTATTACTTACTCCCAATGAGTCGTTAGTTCCTTGCTTTGCAGTCTTACTTATAACTATGGCCAGGTGTAGATCGTAGTGGTATCGTTAGGATCCCTAAGTTGTGTCCATTAATAAAACCAAGTTCTTTAGGAAAGTAGGGATAGTCGCTAAAGCAAACAACAGTATAAGGTTTTAAAGCATTTATTTATCAGAAGATGATTTTATACTTATTTTAGTCATATTTAAGAGTTGAAGAGTATTATTTTATCAAGTTTGATTGGTTTTAGTCCCTAACATTACCTGCCTGTCAACTAACTAAGTGAAGGAGTCTACTGTGGCTTCGAAACTTACATACTGATAGGAAGAAAACCACAAGAAACCTATCAGATGCCTAACAACGCGACACAACGAGAGAGATTTCTAATACTATGACTCTAGTTGAAGCTAGTTATCTAACACTCATGCTTACTATCTAAAAATAATTAATATAATTCTACAGTTTCTTAGTAGAGTGCTTCTGTAGATGATAGGAGAAAAGCTTTGAATCTACACCCTGAAAACACATTGGATCCGGTAGTTTCCTCAAACATTTCTATGTTATAACCTTATGAATCTTATTAATAACCGTTTAAATTTACTTGCCATTTCAAAACTACTATCCTCATTACATAGACCTCTCTAAACAAACAAATTAGGAAAAAGCCAAAATATAAATACATAATAGATAAACCCTGATTCAATTCAAACTCCAGATTCACTTGTTATAGCATAGTACTCAAGAGTATAGATGAGGTTTTATTACATCCATAAACTTTCAGGAATGCTTTGCTTACCTGATGTACACTATAAGTTTGAATTCTGAATTGAATCTTAGAATAGTTTTTCATTCCAGATACCTTATTCAATTTGGCAAAGCTCTTTTCCAACCATGTTCATTCTCTTAGATATATTTTATCCAAAGTGAGATCATATATTAGATCTAGATATATTTTTCAGTTGTTTCCAATATAACATATAATTCTGCTATGGCAAAGCTTAGAGATACTTCATTATTTGTAAATTCATCAACAAATATTCAGATTAACAGAATATAAGCACACACATTAATTTAAATAAATGTCTCCCTAAGAATAGAGCTACAAATAATTCGCATAGCCAACATATTATCCTTCTCTATATAATTTCGTACATTATTCAAGACCACTCTCAAACAAATCAGTCTAAACATTGAATGAAACTTAAATAACTGTAAATTATTTAGATTTGCCTCTAAAATTCTAAGTTACACACGAAGGTTGAAATATTAATATACTCAGTCTAAGTGAAAACATAATCACTCACCGGACTCTCGAGGACTACAACCTGTGAAGTACAGCCAGGTACTCTGCCGACAGCACACGGAGCTCTGCTGACTGCTTCGGTCCTCCGTAGAGCTTCTGTCTTCGGAGACTGCCTTTCGGGCTCCGCTCCTCCGTAGGGCTCCGTTCCTCCGTAGGGCTCCGCTGGCTGCTCCGGTCCTGTGTAGATCTTCCGTCTTCGGCTCCGCTGGTTTTCCTTCTTCTATTGGAGGTCTTCTCTTTCCCGCTGCTGGAGACTGAATGCCTCCCACTAGCTTGGCTCTTCCTATTTATACCCTCTAAATTTTAGTATTACAACGTTCATTTCGTCCTGATCGTCTCAATCGCTCTCTTCGTTGCGTTTGTCGCCCAAAGTATCTTCTGTACTCTTCTAACTTTTCATCGACGACATTTTGGCTCCAGAGTGCAAGCGAATTTGAACTTACTGTGTATGAACTTAAGATTCATTTTTAAATAACTCATTTATTCGGAATTTTTCCTATGGGATTTGTTTTTTTCTAATTTTTAAGTAAAATACTTGATTTTTAATGAAATTTAATACTAAATCAGATATATTTATTATTTACTAACAATTTTTAATAAACTTCCTTCTTTGAAATTGCGTATTTTTGATGTTATGAAGAAAATAACCTAGAATAATATTTATCATGTTTTCTCGAATTTCCTGTTATTTCCACTATTAATTATGACTGAAATTATCTTTTAACCATATATCCTAATTTTCTACAGCTTCATTTAACTTCTAAAACCCCAATTTTCCATAATTTTTAACATTTGAATTTTACATGAACAAATAATAACCTAATTTATTATTTACATGTTTTCCTGTATGTCCTACTATTTCCTTTATTAATTATAGCTAGAATTATCTCTTAAAACATGTGTCCTAATTTTATACAGCATCACTTAGCTTAGAATCCCTCAATTTCCTATAATTTTTATCATTTGAAACTTTTCTTGTTTATCTCTTACTAGTAAGAGTAGGAGATAACTTTCTTAAATAATTGTCTGACTTTACATATAATATTCTATATAAATCAACTGGAATATTCTTCTTTTATCTCTTTAAAACACCTTGATTTCTTAGTGAAATTCAGGCTACAATTTTAGGGTTTAAATGCTTACATTCTGTCAAATATTTTCCTATGTACAATTTAGCTTATAATATTATTTATTTGGAGTTTCAGTTTCATACTTAACACAATTTTCAGGGTAAATACATAATATGATTCTCTAGTTTTATAGTAATTAACATAATTAAGTTTCCAATTGTTCAGAAATCATCTATGCAAAAGTTACATACATAACTTCGTTTTACATGATTATGTTTCAACCTTATGTGAAGAGACTAGTCTTCCTATGCAATTCTCTGCAATCCCAGCCTATTTAATACTATCCCGCATAGATTCAAACATTAAATTCTTTAATTAATAATGTCAATGAACCCTTTGTGATATTTGATTTCCTATCCAGCTCAGTATTAACAAAAGTATTCCTATATACAATTATATGTCCCTATGTCTCTAATTAACGATGGCTGAGGACATCTGTCTCGTTACAGTAGTCCTTCTTGTAATTCTATTATAGAAAAGAAAAGAAGAAGAAAAGAATATATATTATAATATATCCTCGTTCTCCAGGACTGTAAAATCAATTGATTGACACATGTATTATTGTGTTTTTCTGTTTTGTTTTTCTCTTTTATTTCCCTGAAAACCAGAGCCATGGCTAAGGATCTTAGTCATCGGCATATGATGAGTGGCATCCATTTTGGTGTAAAATTGTTTTAGAATAAGATGTATTATAAGTTTATTTATTTATTTATTTAAACTTTATTGCACACATAAAGAAAAATGTACAAATGGCGGACTTAATGCCAAAAGGCATTCTCTACCAGTCAACCATTGGGTCAAACAGAGACATTTGTGTATGTTGGTGCAGGAAAAAATAATAACAAATAATAAGGAAAAAATTAAACGTGAAGTCAAATAATATTAAAAATATATAAATAGTTAAATACTACTACTTATATAATGTATAAAAGATAGACTAATACATATAATTATGTACATATACATGATGGTGAACCTTATTTAAGTTTTTCTGACAGAAGATGCTTGCGAAGTAGTCGTTTGAAAACGGGTTTGCTTGGGGCTTGTCGAATAAAGAGAGGGAGGGAATTCCAGAGACGGATTGCCTCAACGGCGAAAGAGTTAGACATAAAACCAGTACGGTGAGAAGGAATCGAGAGTTTGAGAGAACGGGAGGAACGGAGTTCACATCCTGGACGGGGGGTGATGAAAGTGAATTTACGTTTAAGATAACCAGGGGAGGAAGGCTCGAACAAAATGGAGAATAAAATACTCAGGATTCTAAGGGACCTACGACGACGGATGGAGAGCCAATTTAGCTGACGGCGATAAAAAGAAACATGGTCGTATTTGCGAAGTTAAGTTTCATTTTACACCAAATAAATTATTTCTATTCTATTATATTTCTATTCTATTCTATGTACAATCAAACAAAGTGTTTTGTGACCCACCACATAAGGTTTTTACATTGTAATTCCTGGGCTCCACGGAAGACCAGCGCTGTAGCATATATATGTTAGAGCATATGCTGAGTGGTGTCCATAGCCTCTATTGCAGCATCATCACTGTAACTATTGCATGTTAGTATAAGTTACAAGTAGTTATAACTGTTTAGTGTATTAGATCTTCTTTCTTACTTTTTTTTTTGTTTTCTAACTTTTGTAGATGGTTTTGCAATAAACGTTTTTCTATTCTATTCTATTCTAATTTTACTTTTTAAAGCAATGAAATACCAATAACGTAGTAAGTGTAAATTTTACCACTCAACATAGTATACGTAACGTAATACATAACCTGTATTTAAATACACTCACCAAAGCTGTTGACTCATTCGAGACTTAACCTAATTGGGCCCAAAATGAAGCAAGCCGAACTTTAGGAAGGGTTAATGGTCCAACTTTGCCGCAAACGAGTCCTGTTCACACGTGAATAATGATTTCGCGTAAATTCCCGAAAATGTCTGCGAACAAATCCTCAAAACTATTCAGTGGTCTAAAAATACTTGTATACTGAGCACACCAGGTTTCTCACTAGGAAAAGGTGGCATATTTAAAAAATGTAGGCGCGAAGAATTAACTTCCCATTGAAATTTGAATTTTGCATTTTTTTCTACTGACAAAGTGGGTGTCTGAGTACAGTTAGTTACTCGTAGACCTCGTAGTAATAACAACAATAGGTATACTTAACTGATCTTGGGTGGACCTTATGTCTTTGCAAAAAGGATTACAAATCCGCATTAATCAGGAAATTAGAAGGAAATAAAATATATGGCACGCCGCCCGAAACTTGCCACGGAAGATATGGTCACCGCGCGGGTTTTTACCTTTAATCTATTTTAGATCCCTTGGCTATATCACTATACTGAAAAAAGTGAAAATTATACATGTTTTTGTGATATTTTCGACCAAGCCAACTTTAACCTTTTAAGTTTTAGTTAGAGTCTGCCCTTGCAAATAGTACGTATGTATACTTTATTGTACATAGAAATAAAAACACGAAAAACACAGTTACAGAGTAAATTAATACAACAAAGGCGAACTTATCTCTGTATGGGATCTCTTCCAGTTAACCTTTGAGGAAATGAGTACAACAGAAGTAACGATGAATGAATGACAAACACAAACAAAAGTGCACAATCACTGAAATTAATGAAATGCACGTTTTGAATACACATTGATACAAATATACATAGATAGAAAAATAACCATAAAATAATGCATACATATTTGCCTCACGGCAACCCCAATCAAATATTCTACTTTCCGTGTGAATTTTCAATGGCATTTTCCCTAGGTAAATAAAAAAAAAAAACTACAATTTTGCATTAGCCCTTTCTCAACAGTGTTGACGGCTACCGGAGATCATAAGTTTGGACAGAAGCCGAACGGAACCGAAAAAGCCCGAAAGTAGTAGTGTCGCTTCACTGGTTTGGATTCCGGCTCCTAAGGGCTCATTTAGACGGCGCGCGAACTCGTATGCGATTATTGTTTCATTGCAGACTATTGAGGTTACATCCAACTCAGCTGACCAAATACCGCAATGTAATGAAATTCGCAAGCGAGTTCTCACATCCTCTAAATGAGCCCTTATAATGAGTTGCTCGCCTCTGACGTACGGTATATTATTTGATATTTATTCGTTGCTCTTCGTTAACCCATTGAGTGCCGGGAACCCGTTCGGCGGGTGCTTTGTTCGTCGTGCTAGAATCGGCTACAAAAACGTTATCAGTAAATGCGTTAAAGGAAAACTTTGGGAGAAAACTGAAATAATCTGGTCAACTGGTTGTTTCTATTACAGAAATAGATTAACTAGACTAAAGAACAAATGTTATCATAAAGAAAGGTAATATTAAATATAATCAAACAATTAGGTAGATCATCTCTTCTCGTAATAAGACTAGGTTTATTTTTGAATGGAAACCTAGTCCGGAATTGAATCCGAAAGATAATAGTATTTTTCCTTTTCTGCCACAACTAAATTTTAAAAATCACAAAAACACTGTTTTGCTTAGTTTTATAAAGTTAGCGTCACAAAATATACGAAAAAACTTTAAATTACCTACGCGGTCAAAGCCAACGAGGTTGCCTTTGTGTTTATACGACAAAAGATCACTCACGCTATCCCGTAGGAGCCGCGTCTAACCCGCTTAGCTAACTCTAAATTTAAAAAATTAAAATCCAGTCAAAAATATGATGATGCCATGTGGCATGTGGAAACTTATCTAAGAACAATTTGCTACTGTAGGTATATGCTGATAGTAATATCAGGTAGATTGTGAAATTCCTAGGCAAATCGTGAAACGTGAAAATCTTTGTCTCGTTCCCTGAGAAGACGAAGCCCCGCGTCTCCTAATTCTACCTATCTATTAGTTTAATGTGGTGTGTGTGTGTGTGTGTATGTGTGTGTGTGTGTGTGTGTGTATGTGTGTGCTTGCGCGTGCGCGTGTGCGTGTGCGTTCCGCAGGTTCCTACTTAATTATTCAATGTTGCTTATACGGGTTTTATGTCCCCGAGAATCTCTACAGGTTGTCAAAAAAAAAATCAACCAATAAAAATCTCAAGATAATTATGGAATTGAATTGACACTAGAAATACTCAGACTAGGTGTCACTAACAGAATCGGCACGTGATTAATCGAAATAAACTAAAACAAAGCCCTCAAAATTAAACTCACTCGCAACAAAAGGCCATGAACCTCAAGAATACGACTACCTATATGTAGTATACAGCGTGTATTTTTGATACGAACTCTTAATGAAAGGGCAGTTAGTTTAGGCTGTAATTAATACACTTTCATAGGTTTTATAAAAAATGGACGAATTTTATTTTTTCATACAAAATAATTCAGCAAGCAATGTATCACTACTTTGTTTTAACTCAAAACGTCTCATTAATGACGTGACGTCACAACTGTCACAAGTGATCATGATGTACGAAATACATTCCCGCTCGAAAAAAATTCAAAAATTAATTATTCTTTGGTAGTGAAGATTAAACTAAATAAATCTTTCAGAATTGTTTAATGGCACTAAAACCTACGTCTAGTTTAAGTTTGAGGTTATATCAAAAATACGCACTGTATAAGGTAGATATAATGGTGATAGTTTTTTTTTTCTAAGTGCATAGTAACTATAATCAGTTGGTTATAGTAATTAACCTATCTAAAATAACGCATCTCACTTCTTTGTTTCTATTAGTAGGTATAGTATTATTTTTCGAAGGTCTTAGTCACCCAACATCTAAAAAAACTAGCCTATTAAACCTTAGCGCCTTAAATATCGCACAAGTGCATTATAAATTTTAAAGGCACTTTTCAACTCCGTTAATGCGCACAATGGAATGTCACCCGCGAGACCTTTGGAGGTTATTACGTTAAAACTCGGTAATGAGCCTTCCGGTACCCGAGTTTCGTGATCGCCCCCCTGTGGAAGTGATTTTGGAAGTTTGTCAATATTTTAAAAGAATTAAGGTGAATGAATATTCGATTCTAAAAATAATTTTGAGCGACACGTGTTTTTGGGACAGACCGTAATGTTGAGAGCTAGTTAGGTGAGGTGCTTGAGGTGAAGCCCTCTCGCGCATGAGAGCCTGTGTCCAGCAGTGGGACATATAATTATAGGCTGCATTATTATTATTCTTTTATTCGTTTACAATCTTGGGTTAGGTTATTTATAATATGAAAATAAAATTAAAATATAAAAACACTTACAAAACAATACAAAATACATATAAACACATTATAAAAAAACTTAACCTAGGGTGCCGCCAGCAGCGGGGCAGGGCCCAAGCTGCCGGTGGTCAGGGCCGCAGAGAAAGGAACCGCTTGATCCAACCACCTAGCGAGTGTCTCTCAAGGTGCTGGTCGAGACTCTTCGCTATGAGACCGTTCGCTGAAACGACTATCGGGACAATGATCGTCGCATCAACATCCCACATGACGGCTATCTCGTGAGCCAAGTCTAGGTACTGGACTTGTTTTTCTCGGCTTTCACTAGATTCTCATCATGGGGGATGGTGATGTCGACGAGCACGGCCCGGCGTTGCGATCGATGTTTTATCACAATGTCAGAATTATTATTATTATTATGTCTGTCTTTTACAAATTCTCGGGACCTATGGGGTCCCGGACATTTGGAAGGCGTGCGTGGGGCCGAATCCAACACGTAGAGGCCCCTTGTAATAAGACAATTTACTCTAAATGTAACGTGACACCAACCGACGATTATCCCTGTTCACACTATAGCAGTGCACCCAAGGACAAGCCCCGGTTAGTGAAGGACTATTGTAAAAAAAGGGTACCAAAATAAACCGGGCTATTGGGTTGAGTTGCAAGTGGATTGGTAACCGGGACTATGGAGAATACTATGGCACCTGCCCTGAGCATATGTTTTTAAAAACACGACAAAATAGGCAGGTGGTGACTTGCCAACTCACAATATGGGTCCCCGAAAACGGCCGCTCGCACGGAGCGACAAGGGGACAACATTGCGTGAGCGGCTCAGAGTGTGGAGAGGTGTACGCCGCTTTCTACCCAGTGGCTGTAAGCAGCCACTGTGCCAACTCGCGACTTATGCAAATTTCACTTCCACCCTGCGAGCATATAGCTCTGACACCCCACTCTGGACGGCCGGTAAAGGCAAGCCAGAGGTGAGAGTCCTGCGGCCCCTGCTCAGTGTTCACTCCAGCCGGCCAATCAAGGCAAGCCAGAGAGAGGGGCCTGACCGACTCTCGGGGGTATGGGACCCAAGGGACGTCACTTCCCATTCAGCTCGCCACAAGCTGCCCTTATTATTTAGATGAGGCGTTTGCCCAAGTGATACACTGAATTAAGAGATACAATGTGTAAATTCAATTCAGGTGAATATTTAAACCGTGGTTAGTATAGGACCTAATAAGTATCTTAAGATAAATTTTACTAAGAAATACAATGAAAATCTTAAACGTACATAATAATTCGGCGCGCAATGCAACAGCATGTCACCAACAGCGCATGTCAACGCATGTTGGCAGTTACTATAAAAAGCGTATTTTAGTTTTAGACTATATAGTTATTATAGATTCTAAGTCTTAGTTACTCTTCCGCGAAATTATTTCGATGGAGCTAAGGTATACAGGTTCCCTTGGGTGAAACAAAATAACCTAGCTTCGTGCCTCGACTGAGTTACTACATTCTAAATAAATTAAGTTCAGTGTAATTTGAGCCTCCTCTGAGACTTGGTTACTTATCCAACGATTCCCTGGAAAAATTTAGTATAGGTACTCTTCATCCCGGTTAATATATTTTAAGGATTCTAAGGCCAAATCCTTTAAGGTAATATTCTGATTGCGACTCCAGTAGTAGGTATCACTGATGCTGACTTGCAGCAACGGCAAACAGACAACGTCACAGTCACGTTCCACGACAAATTGTGGCTTACGCTCGCTGCTGCATTTATTTTGCCCTTAATAATCTGATGTCTGCTGCCGCTGCTGTACCTAGTTTCCAAAGCTCCCAGCGCATTATGTTGACAGTAAAGGAATTTCATCAGGAAACCTCTTTTTAAGTCTTTATTACTTCTGTTAATAAGTCTGCAAACAGTGTTGGCCGAACTTTAATTAGAATTGAAAATATTGTAAAAATAACCATTACAAATTGAACTGTAAACTTTAGCCGTCCGTTATGATTTACGTTTAATGGTTAATTTTTAATATTTTCAATTCTAATTAACGTTCGGCCAACACTGTCTGCAAACATGCTCCTTATCGATTACCAAACCTGCCACGTCAAGGCTACTAAAATATTGTTGTTTAAATATCCAAATCTAAAAACAGACTTATCTAATGATAAGTACATGTTAAGCCATTAACACTGACGTCCAATTTTCTATGTATTTTTCGCCTTTGACTTAATAATTAGAGATAATGTACCACTCAGAAAAGGCCGAAAATAGAGCTACATTAGTAGAATATTTGCTCTTCCAACTCAATTTAGTAAAATTTTCACGTTTCTGTATTCAAGTCTTAAGAAAATTGTTTAATTAATGTAATGGAATTAGTAGTGAAAGTTTGTTTATTAAAACACTTTTAGAACTACGAGAAAGTTGCAGCAAAATTTAAACTCTGAAGTGTTTGTAAGTTTGGAGTTTATTATGAGACTGAAGTGTACGTAATTAATATTTATTTACCATCAACAACAAAAAAAAACAATTACAACTAACTATTTACAAATAAGTACACAAATTACAGATGACCTATTAAATTATAGAAAAAAAATCCCAGATTGCGGTCAACGGCTGCCCGACAGGGCTCAGAAGGCCTTATTATAATTGCCCAAACCCTTGCATATGAGAAGAGGCCTGTGCCCAGCAGAGGGATGTACAGTAAGCTGCAGATATAACTGACCCCTGCAATCAAGTTTGTTATGCAAGTGTCAGTTATCTCTGCAGCTTACTGTACATTTTAATTCCTCGCATCATTAAGTTGCGACGACATGACAGTAATTATTGTAAAAATAATTTCTGTAAAAATCATAATTATTGTAAAAATTATAAAATAATTGTACTATTGACTAATGATTTAATAACTGCATTTGCCACTGAAGTACTTCTCTTGTGTTCGGATATATCTGATTTATTATTTTTAGACATTACTTTTAAGTGCAAAATATAATATTTATTACATTGAAGACTTCAAAATTATTCACATGTGCTTTTGTATAGTAGTTAAAAAACTTAAAAACTAAATCTAATCTAATCCGTTTTTAGACATTATAAAAAGAATATACCTAGTCACTTGGTGATCTTGGTAATGTCACTTTTGAATAATCCATTCAGTCGTTTTCAATCTACAGTTGAATTACGAGTTTGAATTTTTTGGACGTTTTCTAATATTATTTTAGATCAAGTAGAGAAAATGTTGCAACATTTGTAATTTACTCACAATGGCCTTTCATTTGATACCCCACATGGTATGTTTAAAAGAACAAAGAATTATTTGTACCGCTGACTTTATGACGTCATAGTAACTACCTCCACCATTTTCGCGCATGTCATCTCATATATTTGGTATCAGGTCATCATACTGAATGCATTGATACTGAATATACTCACAGTCGAAATGCCTTGTGCCAAAATCGATTTCTAAAAGACTTTTGGACAAATATTAATAAGATTTTTATTTAAGCAAGTTTTTAATCGCAAGTAGGTATTTATGCTTTATTTATGAATGAATGAAATTAATGAAAATCTTTATTTTCAGGCAACGTGCAGGTCGCATCCCCGCAGTGTCAGGGAGCCGGCCGCGGAGCCGCCATAACTTGACACCCTTCGGCCAAAACTCCAAATATATTTATATGCAAGTAAGCAAGGCAGAAAGGTAATGTATAAAAGCTAAATAGCATAAAAATACATCATAATAGGTAATCAATCACCATTATATATATATATATATATATGGAACATTTCGATACCACACAAACTTAGTTGTTAAAAAAATCTGACATCGCGTGTAAAAACAAATAAAATAACAATACGAATTCTAGAAATTGAGAATAGAGGAGGTAGAGGTAATAAATGTGATCTTTTAGTTATTTTCTGATCGTTCGTTTACAAATATGGATTTCAATAGAATATTGCCGAATAATTCAAGCCATTGTATATACTAATCAAACCTCAATTCCAACCAATATTCAACCCTTTGTATCAAAGAGAATTTGAAATAGAGGTGTATTGTCAAAGAAAACTTTGTAGCGACTTAAATTTACTGCCATCTTTCGACACATAATTAAAACTTTTAGAACGCCATTTTTTTATACTACGTCGATGGCAAACAAGCATACGGCCCGCCTGATAGTAAGCAGTCTCAGTAGCCTATGTACGCCTACAACTACAGAGGAGTTACATTTGACTTTGATCATTATTCTTTCCCTGACATGTGTTCAATTTGTCAAATATCAAAAAGTGGCGCCATCTAATAGATCAAAGGCCAAAGGTGTAGCGGCATTGTTTCGAGCGATAGCGCCATAACCTTTAGGTAGTGCCCGGTAAGGATCTCTAAAAGTTTTAATTGTGTGTCGAAAGATGGCAGTAAATTTACGTCGCTACAAAGTTTTCTTTGATAATACACCTTTTTTTCAATTTCTTTTTGATTGTACATATATGCTCTAAATATAACATTTGAGTAAATTCTCTCTCAATGGTAACATCGCTTTTTTGTCCCGAGTGAAAATTATGCCCGGGGCTTGTAATTCTGAACACGTTTGTAATTCTAAATATAGGAGTGTTATTAGGTACACATGCCAGATTCAGATTTTATGTCCGTTAATTTTTTGGCATAAGATTTAAATATTGTAAATACTGTCTTTATCAAGTGTGTTTAAATAACCGAAGCCCTTGGAAATCTTTAAGGAACATTTTGTGTAAGTAACTATTACGTATCCCATATCCCATCAAAAGCATAAATGTGAAATGAGAGCAAAGTTTTGAGATCATTGATGCCAAGTTCTGTGTAGAATATCAATTTAACAATGCATTTATTTATTTATTTATTTAAGTTCAGGTTTTGACTTGGCTAGTTTTTATGTTATATTTATATTATACAAGTCTGTTATTTTGAACTTGGCTCTGATGTCACATTTATTCACCATTCACGTCTTGCAAATCTATTCCCAGTCCATTATAATTTGGATCTTTTTAAATCGAGAATGAATAAACACTTTTTAGGTAAGCATGTCCCATCCTTAATAACTACTTTATCTCAGATTCGTATGTAACCACACAATCACCCAGCAGGATGCCAAATGTCATCTGGAAATGTGCTAGGTGTTTGATGGTCGGTCAGTCAGTGAGTCAGTGAGAAAAACCCGAATTTAATAGATGTTTGCATATTTCGCTTTAAAAAGCTTATTAAAATATTTCGTTTTAAAACATTCTAATTTATTTTCAAGTTACGCTTGTAGTAGTAGTATTAGTAGTAGGTAAACACTTTATTGCACAGAACACAGAAATAATACAGTAAATGTGTACGAAGGCGAACTTGTCCCATTAAGGGTTCTCTTCTTGTTTGCGAAGATTAGGTTATGCGGAATTATTTTGGATATAAATTTGTCTACTTTATACATATAAACTGTAGCTGCCAACTTAGCTTGGTCTGACCTTAGGTACTTACTTTATGCATGTAGGCAACACTGCCTTTTTCCCTTTCCAATCTTTGTAAAGCCTGACCAGGAATAATACATGTGTTGAATATTAAATAATAAATGACAAGAAATGCCCCAAACTATATACATAAGTCAAGAGCGAAACATTGTAACTAATAAACTACTGAAAGAAACCGTTCCGGAAATTAAACTATTTCGCTACGAAACATTTCCAAATTAACATCACAGTCACAGCTGACACGTAAACAAATCAAATAGTCTTTTTTCCTTGTGTAACATAACACCACTTCCAATACGGAAAGTTTACCCAATTGCTCGCTAGATGGCGCTAGCGTCGAGTTAGATCGCGCAAGCGTTAGTCTTTCACAGTTTCATGGCATGTATTAGACATTACTATGCAAACCGTTTGCTAGATGGCGGTGGCATCGACATAGAACACAGGCTGACGCAACTAGGAACAAAATAAGTTTTGTATGGAACTTGTTTCGCAAATCTTTGCCAACGAAGAAAAATAAAAAGTCAGTGCTATTTATTCTGTCAAGTTTACATCAAGTCAACTGTCAGCCTAATTGTTTTGTTTGTTATGAAGGCTTCAATGTTTTGTTCGGGTATTTCGTGCAATTTCTTTATTATTTAGTGAAAATATCGAAAATAGTGAACCGTGATCAGAGTAAAGAACGAGTTTGTTACAATGCCACCGAGAAAACGGTTTACTAAGTGTGAAATATGTGGCAAGCGAGCCACTCGAGAAAATCACGAAAAAAGGGATTTTATGGCGAAATTTCCCTTGGATAAAGACCGGTACGTATTGCTTTAGATACTTTTGACCTTATTTTGGTGCAGCAGGCTTTAAACACATCGAAAATTTTATATTTTATATTATGTTTAGTTGTGAACTAGGGATGTACTAAAACTATCGATAATTGTATGTTTATTTGTATATCAGTGTAAGTAATTAAATAAAATATGTGAAATTTCCTAAGAACTTGCATGCAATATGACACAAAATTAATTCGTCGAAGATTTTCATTGGAAAATTATCTATCATCTATGCATTAATGGTCATTATTTAACATATTTGATTTGATTTATAGATGCATATTAGCGCTAAATAATCAGTTGATCATCTCATTAGCAAACACTTGGAATATAAACTGTACATAACCAAGGCTGTATGTTTTCAGATGCAGGCTGTGGGTTAAATTTGTTGGGAGCGAAGACCTGATACATCTTCCCATAGAAAAGTTACATTTATTGAAACATGTATCTGCAGATCATTTTGAAAATAGTGCTTTTATAAATAAAAAATTAAGAATAAAAATAGTGAAGGATTTTGTAATTACAATCTGAGTGTAACGAGGTATTCTAAAATAGAATCCTAGCGTAGTGAGGGATTCAAGTGTTAACGCCTATGGGTGGTATTCCACCTATGCAATTTCTTTGTCCAATGTGTATTGCGTCTCACATTTTGATTAATGACAGAGTGAGACGCAATGACATTGGACCAAGAAATGGGATAAGTGGAATACCACCCTAAGGTGGAAATATTTTTGCTACCACGTGATAAATTTACATACTGCTTTGCACATCACCTATGAGGAAATTATTATGGTACAAATAAATAAATAAATTTAATTAATGGTAATTAAATTAAATAATTTAACCTAAGAAGTATGCAAAAAGAGGAAAAAAGTGATTCCTCCTAGTAGGGAAAAAAAGTGCTACTTTGATCCTTCCTAGTGGTGAAGAACAACAAGGTGTTCTAAAAAAATCGAGTCTACATTAAGCTCGACCACGTATTAGTCCACTCATAGAACTATCCACTATATAACATACAACTTAAATGTGGACTCGATCCTAACTTGATTTCGAGTACAAAATTTGTAGACAAGAGTCTATATTTCAACCCTCCCCATTTTATCGATATCGATAAGAAACGCAAGCGTGTAGCGTACTACACTATTTAAATTGCTTTTGTTGGTACTATGGTTCTTTGACAGTTCTTTGTCGTACATTTTGGTAATGATTTGCGAAACAAAGGGATTCCACTCGCTAGTATGGAAGTCCCGTCTCTTAAAACGTAGTGATTATATGCTCTTTGATAGAACACATAGTGATTATATGCTCTTTGATAGAACACGCAAGCGTTTGTTTTCCAAATAATTATGTATACGTAAGTTTGAGTTATATTAATATCCAAATTATCCATTCACAGCCATGACACCCAGCTAAATTCACTTGAATGCTAGTCATATAGATATGATAGGTGACACGATTATGCTAAGAAAAGTATACTACCTTCTCTGTGTACTTTCGTGGTAGGGATGCTCGGAGACGGTTTAGTTTGTGCTGACTGTGGGTGATTGCTCATGCATAGTTGCACACTCTCGTGGCTCTACACCTTTACACGAGCTGTGTTACCTTATTTGTGCACTGTTACCAAATTTAAAAATAAACTACTTGTAGTTAGCACTATCTTTCGCTGATTACTAAGAACGCCCCATCGATCCCGCCTCTTACACTGGTATTATAACTTTAAATTTAAGATGCCTTAAAACGAGCCAATGGAAAAAAAATAATTATATAATACCTTTTAAATAAACAAAATACAGGAATTCCTCACGAGTACTTGGTTGCAGATTACAGAATCTAGTCTGTACGTGTCATGTAACTATGTGACAAACACATTATCTAATTATAGGCCGTTTTCTACTCCATATCTGATATAATAATATACACCAACACGCACCACACATTTACATACCTAATCCATACTAACACACTTATTATTTAATAGGCAAGCTACTAATTATTTTTGTATATTTATATTTTTTTAGTACATCGACGACAACAAAACTATCAGTGCTTAACCCGAAAGAATGGAGCATATTACTTAGCTAGAACCCTTTTGTTTTGCTGCAACGCACACAGCAAACCTACCTACCATTTATTGATGATTTTTATTATTTATTTTATTTCTTACTTTTGGTGTCGCTATTGTTTATATTTGTGCATTGTGGCAAGCGAATAAATGGTTTATCAATGTTATAATTTTAAATTTGAATTATATTGTGAACTACCTATGTAAGAGAAGATATCTTTAGTTGTTAAAGAGAATATTTCTAAAAGGGCTTATTTTTGTATGGTTTTCATAGAGAAATGAGCCCCATTGAAAAGACACCCCTCAACTTACTGAATGTTATAGCGCTAAATGTCACTTCCAGTTTTTCCCTCATTTAAGAGAATTTCTATTCTCAGCGTATGATAATCCAATTACGTTACGAGTATCTGCCTATGGCATATTTCCTAGCCTCAAATATTTTAAGCCCCAGACTTGTATCAGGTTTATTTAGTAGAAGTCGCATGTTCGTTATTGGTAACATGTAGTTTGAACACTAAACGGGCTTTTCTCATGTATGTAAAAGGTAATTTTATGTAAAAATTGCATTATATAACAAAAAAGAATTTGCATGGAAAATTAAATAATAAAACAAAGATGTATTTAATATTAAGAATTTTGTTGCCGAAGTTTACAGCAATCTAATTTAAATCTTAGTGATATCCCTGCTTGTTATGAAGCTTTTTATGATAAAAAAAAATCTCCTTTTACAACCTCCTGTCTAACAGATTTAATTTTTTAGAATATTAATTTAAAAAAATCAGTTTGTATCATTCAGGGATTTAATTGGTTACGGAAGTAATAAAAAGATATCTTTTTTTATCATATATTAGGTCATATTGAGCAACTTTTACTATGAAACTAATCCCGAAATCACCAAAAAAAATTTACTCTGCCATAGAAAATGTCACAGTCAGACAGCCAAAATGTATGAAACAGCCAAATTTTCGCGATTTCGGGGCTAATTGCGTAGTAAAAATTGCTCAGTATGACCTATATTTTCCCCGAGAATTATTGCTGGTGACTATATAAACACTGTATTTTATTTATACTTTGTGGTGTGATATCAATGAAATTCAAATGCAAAGCACATATAATGTAAATCCATGTGAATTTCAATTCACGACTCTTTGATTTTCATTTAGCGTTAGTAAAAGAAGATTGTATTTAACTGCACTATCCTCACCTACGGAGCCCAAACATGGTCTCAAACTGAATCTGAAAAGTCCAGACTCAAGGTTTGCCAAAGAGCAATGATACGCAGCATACTGGGTGTTCGTAGGACCGACCGTGTTAGAAATACCGAATTGCGTTCCAAAACCGGCCGGAATTGTAGATGTGGGCAAGAAAGCCGCGAAGCCAAAGTGGGACTGGGCAGGGCACGTGTGTCGAATGCACCCAGAGCGCTAGACCAAACGAGCCACAGACTGGGTCCCACAGGATGGATCTCGGGGCAGAAGAAGACCAAAACGGAGATGGTGCAACGACCTTGATACATTTTCTAAAGAGGATAGGAATTGTGCATTGGATAGGAATGGCGGGAAAGGGGAAGGGCTTTGCCCAGCAGTGGGGCATTCTTATAGGCTAATAAAGTAATCAAAGTAAGTATTTAACTGCTTTATAGCAGGTGTTCGGAGCACGGTTGGTGTTGGACAACAAGAAAGTCTACGTGGTCTACTTAGTTATATGTCTATGTTTCAGACCTCATACGCACGAGTCGCGCAAGTTATGGGGGTCTATAAGACCCCTAACTCCGCTGAGCTGGGTTTATTTTATTGGTTTGAAAAGGTTTAAATAGTTGAAGTTTTATCAAATAAATTTCGGTGGCTTTTGGTTCTCAAGTTTGAAATTCCAATTAATATCGTACCTAGTTGTTTCTATGCAAATGCGACATTCAGATCTTTTTAGGGCTTCGTAGTCAACTAGGAACCGTTATTGTTAGTTAGAGTCCAACTAGAACCCCATGTCCGTCTGTCTGTCCGTCCGTGGCTTTGCTCCGTGGTCGTTAGTGCTAGAAAGCTGCAATTTAGTATGGAATTAATCATATTAAAAAAAATGTGTACCTCCCATACAAAATGTTTTGTATTTTGATTTCTTTCGCTTTAACCCAATGGTGTATCGTTGGATAGATCTTTTAAAATAAATAAGGGGTAGGGTATTTTATAAACTGTTTTGTGACAAAGTGAATATTTTTGCAAATAATCGCCCAGAAAGAAAAAGAAATGTGTCCACCCTCTCTAACTTTTGAACCATGGGTCCAAAAAAAGTAAAACAAAAGCTGAATAAATACTTTCAATGAAAACTATAGCGAACGTGATCGGTCCAGCTGTTTTTGAGTTATTGCAAAAACTCTTCTCTTCTTAGTAAAAAGCGTTGCCCTTATGCTTGTAATGTACTAATATTTATATTGATACTTACTTATAGCTCCCGTATAGCTTATCCTGACAGAATGGTAACTAAGGAACCCTACACTGAACATGGCCCGACATGGTCTTAGCCGATTTTTGTATTACATACGCACGTTATTTTGCCTAATAATTTTATACTTTTATTGTTTTGTAGTATAATAATTACGTTAATAGTTTTATTTATTTAGCGCTAAATAATTTAATTTTGTTAAACCCAATATACTACGTAGACGTAGGAGTCACAATGAATTCTATTTTGTAACCTATTTTGTATTTATATTTTATGATAGAAATTAAAAATAAAGTAAGAAGAATAAACGCATGGAGTGCCATATGATAATATTTTAAAGAGTTGGACTACGAAACAAAGTAGGTAACTGCACACAAAATAACTATTATGAAAATTTCATTTACAAACGTATCATACGAATATACAGCCGGATATGACCGGTAATATTTCGCCATTTTGGAAATGAAAATCTAAAAAGCAAAACTGAAACGCTTGAATAAACATGTTTCATTGAGGAATGAAAGCCGAGGACAGACATTCACTGCGAAATAATTGCGAGTTGAATAAAATGTCCTTTCATGCTGTCTAGTTAGAATAAACATCAACATTTTATACAATTAAAGTATGTTATCTGAGTTACCGTGCTCGACTAATGATTACATCAAAGCAAAACGTCATGATAATTAGTAGATTGGGTCACAAGGGAGCAAAATGACGTATTTACGGCGTGCGCGTTAATTGAATCCTGAATTAAGCGAAGGATTCTATAATTAAATGCTGAGCGTGTGAGGTATTCAAGTGTTAACGCCCAAGGTGGAAATTTTTTATATGACACTGACACAGCGCTTTTCACATACGGTTAGAAACGTCAATGTCACGTACCTCCTTAAATACATTTTTCGGCAAATAAAATATTTTCAACTACTAATCCTGTGATAGAGTAATAGTACAAAGTACTTATTTATTAATCAACAACTTGCAACCATTATTATTTATAAGCGGTGTCTGCAAGCCACAGTCCGAGGCAAAAAGGAGCGCTGTATCTCTACCGGCTGACATGACAATATGTCAACGAAAAATAACAACAAACATGTTTTTAATGTGAAATTCAGAAATTGCTTTCTAGTTAATACACAGATGGATTTTCTTTAACCCGTACACCGGTGTGGTCGTTGATAATGTGCGATATATATAATAAGCCGAGTGCAATTATTGCTCACACAGTTCTAAGTGCCCAAGGATTCCTTTGGCGAAAACTTATATTACTTGAAGCCTAAGTTGCAGTGCTCGCGTGTGCTCGTACAATTATCTCTTTTATTTTATATCCTTTTTATTTTATTTTACTTTTATTACATAAGTAGTCTTAGAGTAC
Source organism: Cydia pomonella (assembly GCF_033807575.1). Taxonomy (NCBI): domain Eukaryota; kingdom Metazoa; phylum Arthropoda; class Insecta; order Lepidoptera; family Tortricidae; genus Cydia; species Cydia pomonella. The sequence goes on along the minus strand of NC_084708.1, from coordinate 20,208,259 downwards.
ATATTAATATTTAATGTCCCTATTAACAACGAATGTCGCTTCTACTACGTCGTTGGATATAGATGTACGCTGCCCACAATGCCCCGAACCTCGATATTTTAAAGGTAGTAAAGGTTTAAATATCCATATTGCAAAAAAACATAAGACCCAGACCCCATGTTCGGCTCCTGTAATATCCGTGTCCCCATTGATACCCAATACACATCCACAATCTACACCTTCTGTCCCACCTTTTTGGCAAACTCTTAGTAACCTCAAAAGTACCCTCCCTACTGTTAAACGTATACCCAGGGGAGCTCGCGTCGCAGTTTCCAAACGCCTCGCTGAAACGATTAAAAACACAGTGAGCGCAAACTCAAAACTTGCCTGGGAAGGACTTTTAACATTTTCTTTTAACGTTCTACACGTTAATGCCAACGATCAGTCTAGTAAATCCCTTACCACCAAAATTAAAGAAAATTGCTCGCATGATTTTCCAGTACACCATAATTTTGTTCAACTACACTAATCGAAACATCTTTAAATTAGTAGAAAGCAAGGTAGCCGATGGCGATATTAGGGGAGCTGCTCGTATCATATTTTCCGACGACGTAGTAGCACCTAACAGCACAGACACACTTTCAGCCCTAGCTAATAAACATCCACCTCCAGCAGCTAGCACCACCCTGCCCGACCCTCCCCAATCCAGTGACTTACCGCTTAAGGCTAGAGCGGAAGACGTCCTGGGAGCCGTCATGTCGTTCCCGAATGGCTCAGCTGGCGGCTTAGACGGTCTCACGCCGCAACACCTAAAGGACTTGTTAAGCAGTGAATGCAACGGAACGCGTGATGAGCTCCTTAAACAGCTTACGTGCCTCGTAAACCTTATGTTGGGAGGTGAAGTACCCGCGGACGTAATCGACATCCTCTACGGTGCCAACCTATGCGCCCTACAAAAAAAAGACGGCGGCATACGACCAATCGCTGTTGGATCCACTCTTCGCCGTCTCACTGCGAAAATAGCCTGCCGTGCAATTCTTGAAAAACTTAGTATCGAATTTAGCCCCCTCCAACTGGGCTTTGGATCCAAAAGCGGTTGCGAAGCTGCCGTCCACGCCGTGCGTACTTACTTAGAGCGTCGAGCGGGTGAGGTGCTGCTGAAAGTGGATGTAACAAACGCCTTCAATTCCGTGGACCGAGGCGCCCTGCTAGCCCAAATTAAAAATAAAATTCCCGAAACATACAATTTTCTGTGGCAATGCTACAGTTTACCTACTAAACTACTGTATAAATCAAATCTTTTGGCGTCATCCGTTGGTTGTCAGCAGGGTGATCCCCTAGGTCCAGCCATTTTCGGCCTTGCCATCCATCCTATTATAAAAAATCTACATTCTAAATTAAATATCTGGTATCTTGATGACGGAACCCTTGGAGGTGATGCCAGCACCGTTCTGGTTGATTTACAAAAATTAATATCAGAGCTGAAATCTATCGGCTTAAATCTGAATTTTTCGAAGTGCGAACTTTTCATCTCGGACACATCTCCGGACCGCAATATTATAGCGGAAAGCTTTGCTAAAATCGCCCCCGGAATCAAAATTACTAGTGAAAATAATCTTCATCTCCTTGGTTGCCCTATTTTAGACCAATCCTTCGACGAATACGTCAATAACAAAATTCAAAATTTCAATTCGGTTTCGGAACGTTTACTAAAAATTAACATGCATACCGCCTATTCCATCATACGACACTGTCTTTTTGTACCCAAATTTACCTATGTTCTCCGTTGCAGCCACCTCTGGAAGCACCCCAGTCTACTTCTAAAGCTAGACTCGCTAATTGAGGACACTTTAGCTTTAGTACTAAATATACGTTTCGAAGATAGATCCTGGACCCAGGCTACTCTACCTGTTCGGCACGGTGGCCTGGGTATCCGCAAAATTTCTAGTGTTTCACTGCCAGCCTTCTTGTCCTCGGTGCATAGTTCTCAAAACCTGATAGAGAGCATTTTAACCCCTTCTCTCGGGGCCATAGAGGCATCTCATTGCACCGAGGCCAAGAATGTTTGGTTAGTAACCTGTGGTAACACAGACCCGCCTGCCAATCCCTGCTCGCAGAGGCAATGGGACGAGCCGCTCTGCCGTCTAGTACGGAATAATCTCGTTGATACGTCAACTAGTACGGCAGATCGAGCTCGTCTACTTGCCACTGCGGAATGGGAGTCGGGTCTGTGGTTACAAGCCCTTCCCTCACCATCGATAGGAACTCTAATTGATAACACCACATTTCGACTGGCGACTAGCTTGCGCATAGGGACAACAACGAACGTCCCCCATCGCTGCCGATGTGGTGCCATGGTAGACAGTCTCGGCCATCACGGGCTTTCCTGTGTTAGAAGCGCTGGACGCATAACCCGACATGCCAGCGTCAATGACATCATCCGAAGGGCCCTTATCAGCGTCAAAATTCCGGCCATACTTGAGCCCGTTGGTCTGGCAAGAGACGACGGCAAGAGGCCTGACGGCATGACGCTGGTGCCTTGGAAAATGGGACGGCCTCTAATTTGGGATGCCACTTGCGTAGACACCCTCGCGCCGTCCCACCTTCCTGGCACTAGCATTGATGCCGCGTCCGCAGCGGAGGACCTCAAACGCCGCAAATACGCAACCCTTGGCAGTAGCTATATTTTTGTGGCGTTTGGGGTCGAAACGCTAGGGTCGTGGGGGCCAAGCGCGCGTCAGCTATACAAGAATTTAGCGACGCGCCTCATAGACACCACAGGTGACCAGAAGGCTGGCCAATATTTCGCTCAACGCATAAGCATTGCCATTCAACGTGGCAATGCGGCCAGCCTTCTGGGCACACTTCCCATCGGTAGCGAGCTTGAGGACATATTCTATTTATAAGACTCTTATTTTAATTTTACTTTTTATCATTAGTTTTAAGTTTATTTATAGCCTGTTTTAAAATGTCATATAAGCTAAAATAATAGTTTGCAAAAAAGAAAAAGATCAGGTCCTAGAATAGAAAAGTGCCACTTTGATCAGTCCTAGCAGGAGAAAAAAGGCCCTTTTCCGAATAGGTAATGTGAAAAAATTATGACATATAACACACTCAGGAGCATTGATAACGGGCCACTCAGTAGTAGAAATTACCTTAAAAAGTGACTCGTTACCACTTGTCTTGATCGATATTAGATTCTGTCAGGCGTATTCTAATTTTAATAATTGTAAATATGAATTAGATCTACATTCGATATGGATCTGATTTAATCAATATCCTGAAGTTTCATACGCTTGTGTATCATCGCCTTATTACAAAGACGTAAGGTGCAAAAGTGTAAACACGTCATTGACGTCGAATGTACAGTACCCCTAGTGTAACTTTGATCGACATCATAACGTGACGAACGCGTTTGCGTTAAGTCTCATTTTGTATAGGATTTTGAGTTTCCAAAACGTCCCGCTTGGCGCGCTCTTTTGAAATCCAATACAAAATGAGACTAAACGCAAACGCTTACGTCACGTTTGGAAATCGAATTTATTTACACTAGGGGTACTGTTTGCTTTCTTTATAAATCTCAAATTTTTTGATTAAGTATAAATAATTATGTACTCGGAATTACGAATATTACAAACTTAAAAGAAAAAAATATGCCCCTAAAATTTTTATAAGTTTATGTTTAATTTTCACATACATGTCAAATAGACTGTTACAAAACTATATCCTGCAAACACTGTCGAGCCTTTTATTTTATCCCAATTTTGTTATGACCCTTGACAGACATTGACAGTAAACTCAGAGAGCCTACCGCGAACTACGTTCGACGTGTTGCCTCCCTGTCACACTTACATACGAATTTACAAGTGCGACAGAGAGGCAACATGTCGAACGTGGTTCGCGGCAGGCTGTCAGGCCGGAAACGGAACTGGAGCTCAAAAAGATTGCGTGACTAGCGGAGATCGTTCAAGAAGCTATTAGTAACGGTCGATAGAATCTAAGCAATTGCTTCCTTTCTGGAGAGCTTTCCGAACTTTACAAATCTCATCTTAAGGTGCAGTACGTTTGTGTTCTTCGTAAATATAAGGTATGAATAACAAATGATATTTTTTAAATGGATATTTTGTCGATATTATAGGTACTAACGGCCCGATTCGAAGAATGAGATACGATAACGATAAGTTCTGTTTTAGATAAGTTCTCATTTAGATATCGTTTGTATGTCGTATAACTGACAGAAGTCACTATAACGTGAGAAATATCGTAGATAGATCTTATTGGGATCACAGCGGAATCGAAAAAAACGTCAATTTTAACATGTCGTTTAGTTATCGATCTTTTAAAGATCTTAAACGTATCTTATTCATTCTTCGAATCGAGCCGTAAGTTATTTCACAAACTGCATTGAGTAGAGATCGTATTAATTGCATTTTCATACCATTATAAGGGCATATACACATCAAAATCGGTTCTATTTATAGTATGGTAAACATAAAAAAATACTATATTATAAAAATAAAAGGGTCATAGACATTTTACCTTTGCTTAACTCGTTCACGTCTTTCCTGTAGACATTCCAAAGTTATGGGAATCTAAAGCTAATGTTTACATATATATGTACCAGAGTCGTTAACTTTCATTGTATTGTGCATATGACCTTTTACTAAAATGTGTTTGAGGCACAAGCAGACCAATCATATACCAATCATATATATAATCGCTTGCCGCGATGAAGTAAAACAAACATACATATTCTGGTTACAGTCTATTTATTGCACATCGTATCGTTTTCCGTGAGTTTGTAATTGCGATGTTTTCCTCGCATCTTTAAGGCCATATTTAATTACGGCTCTGACGCGAAGTTAGCGACAAACTCCGAACACAGATTACCTAGTTGCTTACGACTTTCACAAGGAAACGGGCTCATAACTTATACGTGACTTTATGTCTATTAGCATCTCTTTAACTCTTTACAGGATTTAAATTGCACAAAATGTGCATTTGTGTTAGTTAAATACCAAACGGTGTTGTAGTGTTATGCAGAGTGTTAGGGTCGGCATCGCGCATGTAACACTTCTGGAGTTGCAGGCGTCCATAGGCTACGGAAACTGCTTACAATCGGGCGAACCGTATGCTCTTTGCCACCGATGTAGTATAATAAATCTACATAAGCATGTCAGTCGAGTCAGACGAAATTAACTCTGCACAGCGTTTGCAATGACAAGGTGTGGAAATGTCACAATTAATGTCAAATTTCTGTGACACTTTCATTTTGTTCGGTTTAAATCGGTGTAAAAGTTAGCTTCAGATGGAGTCTAAATGTATTGTATTTTTCTTATAAAAACTCTGCTAATTCGTCGGATGAGAATACGTTTGTGCCATACGGCCCATACGCCACTTACATGTTAACAGAGTGTGGGTAAATTATCCTAGTAAAATTATTAATTCAATTGTAGCATATTTATTATTATTTTAGGAATCAGTAACAAAAAGATTTTGCTCAAAACTGGATATGGCACAAACGTATTCTCAGCTGTCGAATTATTGCTGTCTCCTTTGGCCATAGACACAGTCAGCTGACGGTCAAAGTGGCCAGATATATCGTAAGATACTTTTCTTACCGTAGAAATAAGAATGTGTCGTGGAATGGGTCACTCTCGTCTTTACATGCTTATATGTGACGCATTGAACTATTATAACTACGAACTAAAGGAGTAAGTGCCTTGAATTTTTACGACGTTTTGGTCGCGTGGTACTGGTTGCCATTGCGACTATTTTGTTTTTAGTATGGCTTTTCTTAGCGTTAGAACACGACAGCGACAGACAGAAGAAGCATGACCATCTTAGACCCACGGAGTAATTGATAGTACTCTGCTTACGTTGGTTACTCGTACGAGTATACGTGTGCTACCGAATGATATGAAATTACCTTACCACTTTTTAAAGGACTTGTGTGTAACTTTAGAGATAAAAACCACATTTCAGGCTAGCATGCACCGGGCCCTAGATAGAGCGGCTTGGAGAGCACTGGTGAAGAGTGTCCACGGTCGTCACGACCCTCAGCCATGAGGAAGAAGACATACAATAAAAGGTGAATAATTCGTCTCTATTTTTCATCAGTGGCAACGCTGCTTACTGTAGTTGCCATCGATATCCCCTAAAAGCGCGACCAGACAGATAGATGCACTGAATAGACTCTAAAAGGACTTACTTCATCCAAGGGAATGATTACGTGATGTCATATATTGTAAATTACAAGGCTATAGGTGTTTGAACTGTCCAGTTTTGTAAAAGAGATGTGGCCTTGTGGATAGATTTTAACCGATAAAATGTTTTCATATTAAATATGTATTTGTTTTAAATAAATAAAATAGTGTAATGAGCTTTGAACGAATATTTAAAGTAAATAACAAAGTTAGATTCATTGCACTTCTTTAAGTAGTTCTGCAAAGGAAGCCCATAAAATACAGTTTCTCCTTTCTGATTTGTAAGAAAAGTAACGTAGTTGTTTATTATTTTCAACAGGTGTTTCAAAACACAATTTCTTTACTTAGTCTCAACTCGCAAATAGGGTTTGGGAAACCTTGTAGAACTTTGTAACATATTGATGTTTATGGATAAAAATTAACAATAGCTAATATCTAAAAACAAATAATCCCTTTTAAATTAAATTCACATTTATGCGATAGGACTGACACTTGTCACAAGTGGTTTCTACTCGTAAAGTAGCTGCGCGGAGTTTTAATAGAGAAGGTAGCTGAATTTTGGGAATAAATCTATTTATATAGGTATCACATTTTTATTTACGTATATAAATACATATAATGACGCCTATTTCCCGGAGGGGTACGCAGAGACCACGGATTTCCACTTCCTACGATCTCTTTCGCTTCCTTCATTTTCATAACATTCCTCATACACGCTCGCCGGTTGATCGTAATAACTTCTTACCAACCACCTCAGATAAACGGTAGACCTATACTTAAGAGGGATGTATACCACGTACCGGTTCCATATAAGAAGATAGAATGTTTTTTCACTTCTAAACATTTTCCATTCTCCATGTTTTTAGGGTTCCGTAGCCAAATGACAAAAAACGGAATCCTTATAAATTCGTCATGTCCGTCTGTCCGTTTATGTCACAGTCACTTTTTTCCGAAACTATATGAGCTATACTGTTCAAACTTGGTAAGTAGATGTATTCTATGAACCGCATTAAGATTTTCACACAAAAAAAAAAAAACAATAAATTTTGGGGTTTCCCCATACTTAGAGCTGCAACTCAAAAAATCTTTTTTCATCACACTTCCAAAATGGTAAAATGTGTCCCCCCCCCTGTAACTTTTAAAATAAGAGAATGATAAACCTAAAAAAACATATATGATGTACATTACCATGCAAACTTCCGCCGAAAATTGGTTTGAACGAGATCTAGTAAGTAGTTTTTTAATACGTCATAAAATTTAAAAAAAAATTGGGGTATATATGGATAGGTCTTCAAAAATGATATTTAGGTTTCTAATATCATTTTATTCTAAACTGAATAGTTTGCGCGAGAGACATTTCCAAAGTGGTAAAATGTGTGTCCTGTAACTTCTAAAATAACAGAATGATAAAATTAAAAAAAATATATGATATACATTACCATGCAAACTTCCACCGAAAATTGGTTTGAACGAGATCTAGTAAGTAGTTTTTTTCTAATACGTCATAAATGGTACGGAACCCTTCATGGGCGAGTCCGACTCGCACTTGGCCGCTTTTTAATGTCGTAATTTTATAGGTTATAGATACACATGGGCTTGATTTCTGCAACTCGACGTCATATTATCGCGCCTATTTTGCGTGGTGGGTTGTTGGCACTACTCTTGCCAACCCAACTCTACTTTTGTATGTTAATGATACAATGAACTAACTTTATAGGTTTTCCTATTTTTTTGCGAAACAAAAAAAAACACCTTTTATTATGCTGAAGCGATAAACATCAAAATCAAAGTGATTTGTTAAGATTTGGTTACAGGAACTTTAAAAAAAACGTTACAAGCAGATGTCAATTGCAATGAAAAAATTAACGACGATCAACTGGCTAACGTCGGACTAGAACCCACATTGCCCAACCCACCCAACCCACATTGCCGGTCCAACGCATTCCCAATTTTGCCAGCTAACCATACGTTACTTACCGCGAATTGAAGCATTGCAACTGCAACTGTACGTCCAATTTATAGATTGTATTGTGGTTCGTCCCACAAAAAAAAAAAAAAATATTAACATGCAGAACTGAAATCTAGATTGCTTTAAACTCATGTTATACGATTCTCAGAAGCTTGTGTAGCTTTGGAGAAACTGTGCTTTGAACCGAATTTAAATTGTAACTTTAATTAAACTAGAGGCTTTGTGAGCTCTAGACCTCGCGAGCATAACTTAAAACGAAATAAATGTATGGCTCGAACTAAATTTAAAAACGGAATCGACTAAAAAATTCTACAACCTGCTCACAAAATTTCACGAGATTCGGTTGAGAATTGCGAATAAGGAGAACATCCGGACATACGAAAGCATTTTTGCCCAAGCTGAAGGTCAAAAAGCAGCTTCGGAATACTGGCGGTTAAATAAATAAAAAATAAAATAAAAATCATTTATTTCAGACCTTGGTCCATACAGTGTTACTACGACTTTACTCTAAAAATTATATTAAATTATTATTGAAATAAATTAAACTTACGATATTTTAGGGTTTAAACTTACAATATTTTAGGGTTTAAAACTGGAGCCAGGCACATACACTAGTAATAACTACATACACTCATGAGAGTTATGTGTATGTAGCTACCACTGAGTGTACCCTGGTCCAGTGCACAAGAAGCTGACTGTCAAGCCTGTCAGCTATAATTGCCAGGAGATTAAAGCAGGTTAATTTTTTAAAGGTTCATGTAACTTATTTTCCGAGATGATAGTTATTTTCAAGTTTACACGATATAATTACTTGGGTCACTGAATCATGGCTGACTACTAACGAAAATATGGATTTAAAAAAATTTCTAATAAAAAATTTCATTTCATTTTCATTTTTATTTCATTATTCAACACTCGTAAAGTTCGTATTGGTAACCCAATTAAATCACACAATCCAATAAAATAAAATATCATCGCACACAAAACCTGATATCATGACTGCACTGGGACCATTTCTTGATATTTATGTGCATACATTCCCGTAAACATTGGTAGTCGGTAAGTCCGACCCGAAATTCAATTTAGTATTTAATATTCCACCGCACCGACCGGTTTGGTCTAGTGGGTAGTGACCCTGCCTACGAAGCCGAGTTCAAATCCTGGTAAGGGCATTTATTCGTGTGATGAGCATGGATATTTGTTCCTGAGTCATGGGTGTTTTCTATGTATTTATATATTATATATATCGTTGTCTAAGTACCCTCAACAAAAGCCTTATTGAGCTTACGGTAGGACTAAGTCAATTTGTCTATAATATTTATTTATTTATATTTTCCGCTATGCAGTACGTAAATAAAATGTAGGATGGAGTTACGACTGTAACTTTTCTAAACGACCTCAGTTACGATAAACAGCCGACTTTAAGATATAACGCGACGGACCTTAATACACTCGCGGACAAATTCACTGTAGCTCGTTTTCCATAGAAAAGTCACAATCAAGCAAATATTATTCGATAGATTTATACAGAAATGTAAATCAAATAACAGCAGCCTATATTAAAAAAAAAAGTGGGACGAGCTAGAATGAATGAAATCTGTATACCTAAACTGTTTATGAAAACGCAAATCGTAATCAATAATACTTCGAAAACACTTTCAATTGATGAGTTTTATGTTTTTTAAAGACCTTATAAATCTGATTCTTAAATTAAATGTTAAGTATTTAGATATTTATCTTGTATAAAATTGCATAATGTACTAGTGATCTGCATTCCAGTAGCAAAAATCGTAGAAGAATTATACTATGAACTCATCAATTATTTCTTGGTGTACTAAAAAACATAGTGCATACGTGCCTACATTTTAATATCGTCTTGGTGTTTCGCTATATACCTATATCACTTTAAATTAAATACATTAAGACCGACCCCCGAATATATTTCCTTTACATGCCAATCACTCAAACCACCCAGAAAGGCAAGAGACGCATTTCATTTTGTGTAGGTAATTGAAACCGTCAGAGAATTTGATGAACTCGACTCGCATGTCCCCCTGCTTAAATAAAACGCTCGTTAGAACCGTATCGCTCCACCGAGCTGTTACTGTCACGTGGTCGGCACGCGGCTTTTACCAGTGACTGCTTACTGTGACGTAGAAAACCGGATCAGAGGGCTTACCGCGAACCACGTTCGACGTATTGCCTCCCTGTTACACTTACGTACGAATTTACAAGTGCGACAGAGAGGTAACACGTCGAACGTGGTTAGAGAGGTGAATTACGTGTGGTATCGAATTTTGTACTTTTGGTGTTGGCTTGTTATATTTATTTACGTATTTATTTCGCGATAGGAACACTAATTGTACTTATGCAAAAAAATACGCAAGTAAGTGTACCGATTCCGGTACATTTACCTATTCAGCAAGCTGCTAGCTATTCAGCAAGCCATGTTATTATATCGCATTTATCAATCGCTTTTCGGCGAAGGAAACACCGCGAGAAAACCTGAATCCGCCAAGAGCCCTTCAAAGGTGTATATGAATTTCCCAACCCGCTTTTTGCCTGCGTGGGTACTGTCCTAGCATGGCCCATCAGTAGGATGTGCAGTGTCGAAATATTTTTTTTGTTTTATTTCTGACCTCTCAGTCACGCTTGTATTTGTGTTTTCTATAAAAAAATGTCTTTCTAGCTGTAGATTATTTTTAACATGAGACATATCAAAAACTAAATTTCCTCTTATACAAAAAGCTCCACTCTGTATCATTTTTTGGGGACAATAAACAATCTTTTAGATTAACTTTTATTTAATATTAGTTTAATTTTTAAGTAGTTTTATTTTATGGCTAGTTTAGTTCTAATTTTATATCTAGTTGGTTTTTAAAACTCTGTAATAAAATTATTCAAGTACATATAAAGACAACGAAAAGAATGTTGAATATTATATATTGAATTATTTATTTTTGTTTAGATTGTCCGAAAGTGTGCCATAATTTTTTGGGATTAATAGGGCGAAAAGAAGACGGAAGTCGAAATTTGTTACAATTAAAGGAAGGTGTGATAGAGAAGAACGTAGCGTTTAGCGGCAAGTAGCTATTATTTCAACTGAGTCTTACTGGTAACGGCCAATTATTTGTGCCATTATCTCAGTTAATTTCAAATTTAATTAAAATGCTTTAGAAGCTTCGCGTAGTTAAAGAAATAAATAGAGCTATTAGTGACTGGTCTGTTTAAATATTTCTTTCTTTTTTTAATACAAGCCGAACACAATTCTATATAGGCTATCAGGCGTTGTCAAAGCGCCTTATAGAGGCTTCTGGTGGCCAGAGAACTGGTCTATATTTCGCTCAGCGGATCAGATAATAATAATATATAAAATTATATTTCGTACATAAGTTCCGAAAATCTCACTGGTACAAGCCGCGGTTTGAACCCGCGACCTCCGGATTGCACGTTGCACTCTATTACCGCTAGGTCACCAGCGCTTAAAACTAAATACCAATTAATTTTTATTTCGTATAAACTACCTTTAATTTCGTATATTTTAAAATATTTTCTACTTAAACTTCTGCTCAAAGTTAGTTATACAGCAAAATTGTTCGAGGGACACTCGAGACATTTAAGTGCAGCCCCGAGACTAACAGGGCACACTTTATGGCTCGTGTGGTTTTTATAGCCTCCTCTGTCCACAGAAAAACGCTGCTGTACTTTTTGTACGGTAAGGCCTTTTGAGTAGTGCTGTGTTGATATAAATTTTCGGTTTAAGGTTTTTGCCTGAGCGGTGATACGGAAATAACAGTAAATGGAGAACTCTTTCTAGAAAAAACACAAGTAGTACGGTCGGTGCCCCAACTTAAGTAACCAATTACCGTAGGAATAGGTATTGATATTAGGCCTGTTACTAATTAAAATTTCTCTATATTCATATTTTAAATCACTTTAAGGATGATTCACGCTACACAGGGCCAGGGCCGGGCCGGAGCTTCCAGCGCTTCGTTTTCTATGGAAAGCATTACGTCATCACCGGAGCTCCGGAGTGACCCGGTGCGGGCTCGGTATTTTCCCATGACCGCTGACGGTCCAGTTCCTCCGGTTATAGCATACCCAGGTTGAGAGCCGACCATGCCGGCGCAGCATTCGCAGCATAAGGTATGGCTACCTCGTCACCATTCGAAGATAAAATTTGAGTGACAAGGCACCAACCCCAGTCGCCGACGCCAAGAAGGCCGGCAGGCTCACATCCCGCGCACGCCTAACGCCCAGACCACCGGTCCGAATAAGAAGTGAGGCCAGATCCCATTGATTCGAATCAAGGGAAACATTTAACAGTAACTCTAATGACTCCCTTAACACACAATTTAAAGGAGTCTATATGCACGGGGTAAAGCCAAGTCGGTACGGTGCGCAAGAAGTAAGTAGATTTGGGAACGGCAAAACAAACCCGCAACAACAAAAGAGCTCCGTGCACAGAAATGTATTTTACCCTTTCCCTGGCGGTCAGTAGAAACTGCTTTCGCACCTCAAAGAGCTCTGGAAAAGCTTCAGGAAAAATAGGCGATCCAAGAAGAATAAAAGTTTGAAGAGATAGCTCCTTAAGCCTAGGGAGAAACTCACAAAAAGAAGACGAAGAAAGCCGATAATCAGCGCCACAAGGAAAAAATTCGCACTTATTCGAGTTTACTTCTAGTCCCTATTCTCGAAAACGTGGAAGCAGGGTAATCAGATCCTGCTCCACCACCTCAAGCCGCCCCCCGAGGGTACCATAATCTAGGTACCAGTTGTTCAACGGGGATTGAAGCACCGAGATCGCCTTATGAATGGCGAGACTGAAGACTAGACGGCTCAGCGAGCCTTTAGTCTACAATATGAGATACTTTCCTCATTTATTACGTTAGTACAGTCAGGATTAATAGTAACGAACGAAACAAGGCGCCAAAAGTATCTGATGTTCTGAATAACTTTCCAAATATAGATAAGTTTCTAAAATTCACGTTCATAAGTATATTTTTACAGTCTTAATTGTTCTACATATAGAACCATCGTTTTTTGTTCAGCTGTTACAGAATGGTAGACACCTTTGAAGCGTTGTTTGATCAGCTACTTTTGATGTAGGTAACAGCTACATCATACTGTGGTTACACGAAGTTATAAATAGTTCAGTAGCAAGTTAGCTCACCCACACAACTCGGAAGGTTTAAGTCAACATCGCTTTTGCCATGCTAAAATAACAGTCATGTAAAAGGCCGTAATGTTTGATTTCTACATAAATTCTAATGTTGCTCTGAATTTTAACGCTAACTGGACTGTTGTTTTGCATCTCTAATAATTTAACTCGCCGATGCGATAGGACAGAAACACATCCACTGTCGGACAGAGATAGGTACTTACCCCCGTATTCATAAAACTGTACAAGCCTCAATTAGTTAAAAGGGTATAACTGCCCTTTTGTGATCGTCCATATAAAAGGAGAAAACGTTTTTCCACTTCTAAATATTTTCCATTCTCCATGGTTTTTTTAATATGTTATTGACACAATAAAAACCTAGGTTTATAGGTTTTCCTTTTTTTTTTCAAAAATTTGCTTGTTTTTTTAAAGCGAAACCTAGAAACCTACAATATATTATGCGGAAGCGATCGACATCAAAATCAAAGTGATTTATTAGGATTTATAGTTAGTAAATGGAATTTCATAGAAAAAGTACCGTTATTTTGCTGGGATCGCAAAGCAAAAGAATAGTCTTCCCGCTTATTTTATGTTTTATCCGTTTCTTACGAATATATAACTCAAAATTATATTGTAGATTAAGACGAACGATATATCTATTTCAGGCTTATTGGCCAGTTTATGAATAACGCCATTATAGAGGATACCCCCGATCTGACCCAGAAAAAGACTAATAATAATCTAGAGAAATTCTTATCCCAAGCCCTCTTTGAGAAATCGGAAAATACGCATATGTACATAATATACATAAAAATATAGGTACTCTTATGAATTGAGAAGAAGACGAGCGCTTTTTAAAGTCGGTTATAAAGGCGACTAGCATTACCCGTTATTTGTCAAAGAAACTAAAATGTATCCGCCCATTGCTATGTGACGCTTCTCATTATCACGTGAAACGTGAATCCATCTATAGTCACAGTACTTTGGAACGAAAATTTCTTAATAAAATCGTGGCATACGCAGAATCTCTTAAGTTAAAACTTCACTAATATTAATTTATATTACTCATTAATTTTTATTAATAATATTAAGTTCCCGGTAGGATACCGATCTGTCAGGGTCAAAAGTGACGCTTTTTGGTTTAAGACGAATCGTACTGCTAGTTTTAATTTTTAATGAGGATCATATGTCTGTACTGAGTATGAACGCAATACAAAGGTCAGAATAAGGGTCACAGTCCACAAACCATAAATCAATATTTGTGGCATCAGCCCTATTGTAGTGAACAAGATTTTAATGCAATAAATCTGAGCAGTACATTTTATATAAACTACTGATATTTGTACACAACTCAAGGGTCGACATGAAAACATTCTCAGCCCATTGAACAATTTGATTTAGATTCAGGCCGCGTCTCACGTAGCCAATATATTTACGTTAAAGTGTGCGGAACACTTGTTTTTGTTATTGTTTCCAATGAATCCGACGTTTAACTGAGCGAACTATTTAGTTAGTATTATAGTTGGGGTTGGGTAGGAAAGACTGCATAATGAATAGAGTTTGGTATTACCATATTAACGGTATAAAAGCGACTAGTAGGCCACAGTAATTACTAAAAAAAAAAACACATTAAAGTCATTTCGAAAATTTAACATACATTATGGGCTTCGGTTCACCTTGCTTTACGAAACTTTGATTGCATACGAAATATAATTTATCACAGATTGAATTTCTACGTGAAACCAATGACTTTCAAACGCATTAGTAATTTACTTCAGATCGAAATAATGCATTAACTTAAATGTATTTGCATTAGCTTTGATACATTAGGCTTTGAAACCTTAATTTCAAGAAATCCGAATTAGACTCAATCATGGGTTCCTTTCAGGGCCCTGGAATCAATCACTCAGTGCCTTTCGGATTGATCGGATTCGAGATCAGACCATTCAAAGTATCTAAAATGTATACATTAAGAACATATATTACATCAAGACATACTTATTCCAAGATCGTATACGGTCGGTAGTGCGTACATGAACTTACATAGTACCTAACAAGTAAGGGATATTATAGGTAGTAGAAGGTAGAAGTATGAAGGAAAGCATTTTCAACTTTGCCAGTTCAACACAATGACGCTTTTCGCATCCTACTGAGGTTATCCAGGTGATCCAGTGCATCGGGCAGGTTCGCTGCGGCAGGGGTGCCTGACTTCTTCGCTGTCATCAGAAGTGGGATCGCAGGTTTCTAGGAGAGGTTAAGAAGTTGAGACAATCGCATACTCAGGACCATCTCCAAGAACCTGAACAGTAGTCATCTGTTCATCATCAAAACGAAAATAAAAAGTAGGTGATCATATGATAAAATAAATATTGTGACATTACATTTGTGTAATATGTTATTATATATTTTTTATTTATTTATTGCAATAATAATGACACTAGTCATATATATCGACTGATGCAACTACCTTATTTTAATTCTTTTTCTTATTTTTACTTAATAAATACAATTTATTTAAAAACACAACATAATACATATAAAACTTAAAATCTAAATCTAAAAATAAATAAAACTAATCTTAAAATAAATAATTAAAAACTATCCCCCTGCGGCATGGTGCCGTAGATGCTGGCAGCATTTCCTCGTTGTATCGCAATACTTATTCTCTGTGCGAGGAAGCTGCCAGCTCTACGATCACCGGTAGGGTCTGCTATTTTTTTGGATAATTCCTTGAATAGTGTAGATGCATTCGGACCCCACGGACCAAGGGTCTCGACGCGAAAAGGTACGAAATCATATTCGGGGCCGAGACCCCTATATTTGATATTTTACTTAATTGTATTATGGACTTTTGTCTGAATTAAAGCATTTTTATTTATTTATTTAAAACCACAATTGCAATAGAAGCTAGTCTTTAGGTACTTTTCTAGGATCGTGTATTATTTTTACTCTTTGTTAGATGATGTCGATTATCGATATGTTTGTTGGACACACCCAACATACCTAATATATACAACCTACTAAGACACACAGCATCAGCTAAATATAATCGATAATATACACCCGATAGTTTCCACTAGCAAATGCAGCTTATGCGAAACCAATAAATGAGTCTAATTTATTTCATATCCAATTTATAATTCAAACCTGGACAGCGAAATATTCTGAAGCTGTCAATACAATAAATTAATGAGTTTAGCTAGAAACCTAGTTCGACCGATCCCCAAATATTCCTAAATATTTGAATACGAGTGCCATTTTTAGGGTTCCGTAGTCAACTAGGAACCCTTATAGTTTCGCCATGTCCGTCTGTCTGTCTGTCTGTCCGAGGCTTTGCTCCGTGGTTGTTAGTGCTAGAAAGCTGAAATTTGGCATGGATATATAAATCAATAAAGCCGACAAAGTCGTACAATAAAATCTAAAAATTTAATTTTTATTAGGGTACCTCCCCTACACGTAAAGTAGGGGTGAATTTTTTTTTTCGCTTCAACCCTAGAGTGTAGGGTATCGTTGGAAAGGTCTTTCAAAACTAATAGGGGTTTTCGAGAAACAATTTTTGATAAAGTGAATATATTCGGAGATAATCGCTCCGAGAGAAAAATAAATGTGCCCCCCCCCCCCTCTAACTTTTGAACCATAGGTCCAAAAAATATGAAAAAAATCGTGGAAGTAGAGCTTAAGAAAGACATTAAATGAAAACTATAGCGGACATGATCAGTTTAGCTGTTTTTAACTTACCTATCGCAAAAAGTTTTCCCTTCATAGTAAAAAGACTTACTTTAATTAGGTACTGATTATGCAAATTTGCCTATTTGTTTAACTCGGGTGAAAGGAACGTTTTCATCCCTTGGTTAACAATTTACTATACTTTAAGCTCCAGTTTAGCTTATTGTGACGGAAGAGTAACTACGGAACCCTACACTGAGCGTGGCCCGACATGCTCTTGGCCGGTTATTTATATGGGTATGAGCCAGACAAAGCGCACTTTTCGCGAGTAATTTTATCGCTGTAGTGTACATTTTACAAGTGGAAATTGAGGTGCAATTTGTTGAAAAGTCTTATGTCGCCGAAATGTGGGTAAGGCAAGCACTCGGGTGAAAAATCTCATTTGCCGGCGTGGGTAAGTGCAACCTCTTTGAATGGCTGCTTTTACACCGGTCGCTAGGAATTTGCAAAGGACTTTTGAATGGAAAGAGAATTACCAATGTTTAAGATTTGCCGTAGGAAATCTTAGACATTGGTTTTATGGCATGGTGTCATAAGTGTATTTATTAGTATTTTTATTAGCTCACTTAGTGTAGCAGCAAAACTACCTGAACTAGTACGATTTGAATGAGTAAGATGTCAAACATTACTTTTTCTAGGCTTAGCCAAAATGGCATCACTTTTTAATATTTAACAAATTTAACACATATTAGTGAAAGAATAAGGATCAAAGTCAAATGGCGTTCTAAAAGTTTTAATCATGTGTCGAAAGATGGCAAAAAATACACTGTGGCTACAAAATGTTTTTTGACAGGCCACCTCTATTTCAAATTCTCTGCTTTCAGTGATATGTGTCAGATAAGGTGTGAGTCTTGTGGTCCAGTTTTCGAAGTGTAAAAGTATTAAGAACTTCGTCTATAAGTTTAATATATTCCGTCGCTGAACACATCAGTGTAAGTTCCAGCCACGCTCCACGAAGAGGCGCGTCGAGCTGAACACTTCAACCGCAACTGGTGTCGTCTGCTACCGTCGTTCAGATCTAAAGGACGTCACACACAGCACATAGGCGACTAAACACGTTACAACGAAGCGCAACGAGCTGAACATTTTAGTCTTTAACTAACTTAAAGATCTTTTATTCCTCAATTTAGCGACAACGCTTACAGTAACTGGAAAGCAACAAAACACATTCCAACCAAACATTATTTTATATCTTACAAAAACGCACGGGCGTCGAAATTATGATGAAACACCGTGACCTCGCGGCAACATCTTGCTCTTTAAAAAGTGCACTTGTGTCTAGTCCCTAAGGATTTAAGCGGTTAGAAATTGTCGGTGGAATTGTAAAAGGTTAAGTTTAAAATGTAGCTTTATACGAGCTCTAGAGACCAAATAATACTTTCTATTGCGAAGAACACAATCTAGCTACAGTAAATATTATATCCGAACTACAATTTCTAGATTGTAAAGGTCTAGTCTACTTTAGACAAATATGAATGGCTATAATAAATTTATAGAGTTATATTAGGGCGTTTTGTTCGTTGTTGTAAGTTCAAATGTTCTTAGGATTCCCAGAAGTTTTGGTTATTCCTATTCAGAATCACGACCGTTATTCATTCTACAAGGAGAAAAAAGTGTCCTTACTTTTAGTCATCCACTCACTCCTCTTTTATATCGGCATTGACGGCACGACACGGCAAAAATCGACAATAGTAGTATAAATTGAAACCTTCTTTTTTCTAGAACACTTTGAACTACAACAATAAATAACACGCATAAAGAAATTTGAGAGAGTAAAATGATAGAGTACTTTATTTCGAAAAAATATAAATGGGAAGGACATACAACTTCTAAGCAACGAACGTAATCGTATTCTACCGTCTAAATGTCTGTGTCAAAACACCTTTCTTCTTATGTAAATAATATAATGTGTAAAAGCAAGATGCAACGAAGT
The DNA here is from genome assembly GCF_033807575.1 of Cydia pomonella. NCBI lineage: Eukaryota > Metazoa > Arthropoda > Insecta > Lepidoptera > Tortricidae > Cydia > Cydia pomonella. The sequence goes on along the minus strand of NC_084708.1, from coordinate 20,189,285 downwards.
ATTTCTAACGAAGTGCGACTTTTAAGTTATTAGCGTACCGACAAAGAACGAAAGAAATTCTGACATGAAAACATTTCACACATCATGCTTCTTTCTTTGTTCTCTTCTTCTCGTCTCTTTATTTGAATATAATATTTATCAAACTGTGCAATTTTGTATTATTTACTATTAGAAAGTATTTATACATTTATACACATGTACACCTGTTGTCTTACAAAACGAGTAGGTATAATCTTCCAAGAATGTAGAAGATGCTGGTTCAATCCCAACCCTGGAGGCCTTGGTCACTATTTCATTGGTATATGCCCTTAGAGCATTTTAACCAACGGAGTCGCCTTTAAGAGCTTACCCCTCATTCGAAAACCGCAGCCAATAGTCATACTTATTGTATGAGCTGACGTTTATCTGACATGGCTGGCCAAACATTTGACGTGCCCCGCTCCCGCAAAAATCGGGAGACTGTTTATTTTTTTTTATTGTTTTTAAGGGATAATAAACAACTATACAAATACAATCTACAAATGGTGTTACATTATAAGTATTGTTTTTATGTACACCCAACAACGTTATCCACAAGTTACTTATACACATAAAGTTGAAGAAGGTAGGACAGATATACAATTTTACTATGCTAATAATAGTTTAAATGTATCTCTGGCTAAACACGGCAATTATAAATTAAATTAGTATTTATTAATCTATATTAAACAATCTGATAAGGCTTTTCTATATTTAGCGGTGTACCTTACCCCATCTACTACTAAACTAATTAACTAAAATTCAACCAGGATTAAATAAAAATAGGAAAATAACTAAATTTGGCCATGTGATCGTCTAGTGTATTTACGTTGTGAACCTTAGTACCCTTCGTCTTTTATGTGAAAACTGATATGATTTGGATTTTTCAAAACTATCCCTAAATATCCTATGAATTTGTAAATATTCCTACTGTATATTTTTATTAACACTATTGTTAGGCAAATAAAAAAAATTGTAAATAATATATATTTTTTAGAATTTATCTCCTACCGGGCCCTACCGTGACCAGTTACCGTGAACAGTAGTAAGCCCTTTTTGTTTGTAATTTAAAAACTTATATTTTCCTTTAATATATCTCTTCGCTAACCTAGCTAGCTAAAGGAAAATATGTATATGTAACCATTGTAACCATAAGTAAATATATTGCAAAGAATAGTAAGTACAAACATACTTTATCTACTGTCACGCCCGGATGAAGACGGGTCTCTAAGCTAATTAATACCCATTTTATTGTATTTTATTTTTAATAAGTATTCCTAAGCACTATGTAATATTACTCTACCAACGTTTCGTAACCTAATTTCAGACGAGAAGAAACGCCAAGAAACTCATCTAAATGTACTATTAATGTATGGAATACTGAAAACAATCGTCTATTAAATATGACTTTATTTACCCTTTAATTCCCCAGTTATAGAAAAGCTCAATTGTCACTAGTGAACTGCTCCGCCTGTCACTAGCTCCCTATAACAAAATTATTTAGTATGTCCTCAAATAACTTTGTTCCCCTATCTCACCCAATGTAAAAATATATAAACCTTCAATCATATTTAATGTACGAGCCTCAGTAACCCATTCATATGCTACTGAAGATAGATTTTAATTTATTTTGTAATTAAAAACAGTTAAAACTCTAATGATTTTAGTTTTGTATACAATCAAACTAAATGAGAAAGAAAATAAATAAACCTAACACCCAAATAATGACTCTATCCTAACTCTACCCCAAATTCACCTATTCTAATGTGTGTAAAACTAGAGGCGAACCTCTATTTTTACAGGGAGGAATGTGTGTGAGGGACCCTAATTTAAGCTCTAAACGTTCGGCCGACAAAACCGAGGTATAGCAAACCCTAGTGTCTTTGTGATTGCCTCCCCCCATCTGTGTTAGCCGAAGCCTGGGTACAGACGAGTAAGGCGCCCTAACCATGTATATAATGTGTATAAATAAATATATTTAACAAGACAACGCTTCTTCAATTACCAACAGATTTCAATGAGTAAGGATTACTCCTAATGGTCCACACGTGAGACCCTCATATCCCTCTGTCACACCTTGAAGAGAACGTAAGAGGTATAATCGTCACCTGTGTTGGTAAAAAGGCTGACGCCAGGCCCCTCTCGCGACCTGGACCTAACTCTCTACTGGATTCCCGAGTAAACCTGCTTGTCACCGTTTGGTTAGGTGTACTCGGTAGGTTGACCATGCAACCTGACACTGAACTGGCTCTAAAATACAAAAAAATCCACAAAAATAAGTAAGTATTGACACTAAAATAACAATTGAACAGATTGACAAAGAACAGCATAGTAGCTACGCAATGTCAAACATTCAATCGTCAAAATAACAACCTTTGTTTTTACGTCTACGAATAAGCCAGAGAAAGTGACAATCCGACGGTCAAAAATATAATGGCGGTCCTGGCTTAAAACTGAGCTATTTATAACCTTCGGCAAACGCTCCAGACTTATCGTAGGGTAAAGGCACCAGTAGCCAACCCCTCCACGAAATTTCTATGTTCAAGAACGTCTCATTTGCCCACTAATTGATTGAATAAGAATTATGAATGTTTTTACTCATCAATAATTTATTAAAGTTTAATTTTTATAGAGAATAAAACGTAATTTAATTTAGCTTATGGAAATATTTCATTAAATATAATGCAAGGCCTTTCCGCCAGCAATCAGCCTTCCGTCTACCAAGACACAGCCTTTAAATACCCAATCTACAGCCATCCCATTTTAACGCCTGGCTATTGGGTTCCAAGTTCCGTGATCTCAGTGTCCAGTGGTCAGCCACAGGATGACTACTGAGTATTTGATGTATTTCAATAAAATAAAGTCATAATAATGTAGATATTTAAAGGTGCTTGATTTAACGACTTACATTGCATTTGAAAATAATAAAAAAATCTTGAAACCTATGCTCAGCCTCTATCGGCTGTCCTCTCGGTCCAAGACCCCTTTAAAATTACTGCTTCAAACCCAGTAATCGGCCAGGGCTTACTTTAATATGGATTTATATTTTTTTTTTTTACTTTTTCCAGATAAATTAAGTATTAATTACGTGAAGCAGTGCACAATTCGGCTGCTAACGTCTGATCAAAATACCATGTGACGCTCCAAAAAAATGGCGCATATGACATATCCCTTCATGTCAGAAGACAGCACTTCTTTGAAGTAGTGTTGTGGTTTATGCTAAACAATTCTTTTAAAAATTAAGTTACTTTTCAATTCATACTTTATTAATCTATAATAACACCTACTTTTGGCACACTGGTGCATGGCTCAGCACTGATGCCTTTACCTTATACGTTTGACTAATTTATTACCCTTTAAACTCGAGTACCAATCACTTTTTCTGCTTAACGACCCACTACGAAGCATGATTTAGTTAAAGTCTTTGTTTGTTGTTTAGAATAAAATTTCTCGTGAGAATATTTTGCTTCTATTCCATTAAACTTACGGAATTAATTTATTAGATATATACATACTATTTACTAGTATTTTGATTAATATTGGAACATAATAATTGAGGTTTTTAGTTTATGAAAATGATATGGACCGATTATTTGTGCCAATTATTTTTATATGTTAACTAGATCTGCTAGTGCGTCTAGTTACAGCAGTGGGCAGGTGGAATATATCTATCGCAGTAAAGTTTTGGTTGTAGGAAGCAAGGAGCCGGCGAAGCGGATTACGATAGCCGGCGTTAGTGCGGCAAGGGCTCTCGGCAAATAATCTGTACGCACGCGTCTCACGACGGTTTCTGGGAACCACATATTTAATGCTATTCACCACACACACACACACAAAATTACAAAATAGGCGTCTCCAGTGGGTTATATGCTCTAAGTATATGCCATCTATTTCAGTGTATAATTTGTAAATTCGTAGTAATGTATCTACTTAAAATAACACATCATATTTTCATCAATATTTTCATTTTCATAAAAAAATATTTCTTTCCTAGTAATATGATAACAATGATATAAAAAAATTAAGGCATCCTAAGCAAAACCAATCTACACAACTGTTACGACGTCCGCATCTATGGCCAAATAAATACGTACGCATATTGACGAATTTTTATCCAAGGAGTCATTCTATCCTATATCCTATTCATGATTTTAACTTTACGAGTATCTATTTGAATGGGGAAGAGTAGAAAATATTAAGGTGCCGGGTAGACTCATTTAAAACAACGACAGGGCCAACAGCTTGTGTGCTCTGTTATAGTCCACTTGTTTCGCTGTAAAACCCAAAAATCTACTCATCTATAATGTAAACTGTTATAAAAGAACTCCACACAATTGAACGGCCTTTGATCTTTGTATAGGAAACATGAATGTATGCTTCCTATACAAACCTAGTTTAAATATTTACCTAATATTTAAAAAGAATGATTTCTTAAATCATCATGTTAATTATCCTAATAAATCAGCTGAAAGACGTCAACTGATCGACTGAGGTCTAGTCAAAATTCAAATTAAGAAATTCGAAGGATATAGCAAACTACTAATCGTATGCTTCCAAAGGTTCACTGCGATCTTGATCAGACTGCCGGGCCGCTGTAAGGGCTGTGCAAACCGGATGCATTTGCACGCGCGCGTTGTAATACATAGATCCTTATGAAAGACGACACACGATTTTCGTGATGTGTGCGTGCACAGCTCCAACATTTTAGCACACGGGCACGTGCGCGTCTACGCACCCGCATACCGTGGCTTTCCCACACTATGTCTTGGTCGCCTACTAGCTATTTTCTGTCTCAGTTCTGATTCTGTAGCAGAAAAACTCAGATCTTTTCATAAAATCCATGAGACACAAATAATCTTGCCTACTTAATTATATAACACATTTAAATGAATTCACAAAAAGGCTAAAATGTTATTTAATAAACAGACCTTATTACTCCTTGCAGGAATATTTCCAGAAACTGTATGAATAATAATAATATTTTATTTAAATTTGTATAATACTCGTAATAATTTTCTTAGCTTCAGAATTACCGAACTATTAGCTATAGAAATTTAATGTCATCGTAAACTTAGGCTAAATGTATTACCTAGTGTAAGTTTTGCATGCCAAGTGTGGCAGAACATGCATTCATGTAACCTATCTACTGACATGACAAATTGTAATATCTGTGTAATGTTCTAGCAAAATAAATGATTCTGATTCACTGTTTAGCTGCGGTAGCGCTACGTCGTAGCCTATTACATAGATTTCCTGGTATGTAGCGGGAATGCGTCGTAGAGCCAAAACGACAACGTGTCGTGATTGGCGAACGCTTAATAATCATGATAGCGATTGTTTTGGTTTTGGAGTAGTATTATATATTTATTTGTAAATTACTGTATTAGGTACAAAATAGTTATACATACATGATGACTTTTATTTTAATCCAATTTAAGGAAATTATGTTTGTATTGGATATCAGATACGGAACCAGCTTCCTGGCGGCTCTCAAGGCCCGAGACCGTCTTGGCCTATTCACAGACGCTACGTCATTACTAATTCCGCAGGTTGTTCTATTCTGGGTTGAGGTGTACCTTCTATTTGTGCATACGTAAACTGACTATGAAATTGTAATTTGAACTGAGGGAGCGGCCTTCAGGTTTACCCTTTATTTTGAGGTATTTGACTTTAAACCGTAGCTAATATGAGTTAAAGTTCTTTTTAGAATCATTTTATATTTTGATTTTAGATAGCAAAAACTAAGAGGCTTTTATATGTTGTAGGGATGTCATAAATGTCTTGATTGCAATTCGTAGGATTTTATTACGCGGGTATAGTTGTTAACCAGTCACAACAAATGTTTTTTTTTTCTAATAATATTGGAAAGCTTCGTTAATAAAACATCAGTATTAAATAGGAACCAGAAATAGCGTCCTTAAGTAATTCTTATATAAGTACTGGTACTTAACGCAATGTAAATATGGAAATCATGTTACTTAAGCAAAATTCTGCAAAGCCAACAAAAAAAACCGTTAGACGTCGCAGAAGCCGGAAAGAGGAAAAGTGCAGAGATAATATTATTCGCATTTATTCGTCAAGTCAGCTACAGAGGTTATTGGCGTTTCTTCAGTAGAAAACGGTTTGCTTGAGAAGTCTCCTATCTCTGCATCTGACTGTACATTTATAAGTATATTTACGGAGGTTGCGATAGCAGCGAGTTGAATTAGCCCTTTGTCAAAGGCAATGCTTAATCTTAACAGTTTGGATATATTGCTTGCCGGAATCCCTACTCCGTTGTCAGCTTAATTGTGGTAAGCAAAGTAGAAAAAAGATAACCACGCGGGGGGTCGCCTCCTCGCCTCGTCGACTTGTGCGTCGACAGTGCCAGAGCGAGCAAGTGTGTATGGTGCCAACCAAAAAGTTATTTATTCATTTTTATTTTTATTCTTTATTGGTAATAATAACTTACAGGTCACAACTTACATATTATTCAATTCTTATAAATTAGTCATTATATACATATTATTTCATAATTATACTTTGATGATTATGCATATTATTTTATTTCTTTTTGTTCAATAAATTCTTTGTAACTGTAGAAACATTTTCCAATGAGCCATTTTTTAAATCTATATTTAAAGCTAGTGTCGCTTACAGCTTCTATTACAACTTTTGGCAATTTGTTGTAAACTACAGGTGCTGCAATATGAATAGACTTTGCAGTCTTTTTGAGTGTGTGAGGGATGGTCTTAATTTTGTGCGCGTTTCGAGTGACCCGTTCATTTCCGTCACCTCGTCTCCTATACAGTTCTAAGTTTTCTCGCGCATAGACTGCCGCCTGAAATATTAGAAGTGAAGGTAATGTAAGTATCCCTAGTTCTATAAAATGAGGCTTGGCGCTGTCGTCGTGCTTAGCATTGTAATGTTTTGCTCTAACTAAAATGTCTAATGTATACTTTTCACTATCAGAGTTACCACAAGTACTAAGATAAGATAAATTTCAAAATGTCTGAAGCCGCGGGTTGTAGAGGGACATAATGTACTTATGAGTTGTTTAATTGATATCAAAATATCCATGCAGCATGTTATTTTTTAGGTATTGAATTAGTTGTACATCCGCATTTGTAGATAAAACGTAGTGACGAAAATGTATTTAAACGTATCACCTATACATATATGTAAAACAAATAAAATTCTGATTTTGATTCTGACATCCATATCGCAGCTATCAAGGTCCACGCATGATTTTTACTTAGATTTTACACATCTTCTACTATTTATATTATAACTCTTTGGTTCCAAACTATATATAACTTACTCATACTCATTGACCGAAGCGTAGCGTAGGTCTACGTTTTGACTCGCGCAATCTGCTTTCGTATGTCCGGATGTTCTCATCTACAGGTCGCAATTTTCAACCGATTCGCGTGAAATTTTGCGACCATATTCTATGATCAAATAGAATTTTTTTGTCGATCCAGTTTTTGGATTTTTTTCAAAATGGCGGAGTCATGGTACGTTGCGCCTAAACAAATAACCGTATCGATATCATAAGAGTTTCCTCCTTGTGAGACATGGTTACAGAGTGATTTGCGAAAATTTCAGATATTTTAGAACGCTGGTTTAGGGGGTATTTAGATATTTAGGTTTTACTCGAGGATAAGTAGCCTAATTTCACCGTGTCACATATATCCATTCGTGGCTCAATTGGAATACACTAGCTTTACAATCATGAGGTTCCGGGCTCAAATCCCGAACAATGAAATCTTTATTGGTTTTTTTTTTTGCACTTTAATTTCCTATTTTTTATTGACTAAGCTTTGCAACAGGGAGAGAGAAGAGGACCCTGGATCTATTCCCTGTATTGTAACATTTTGTATTTTTTTGAATTTAAATTTCGTATTGTTGATCAAGCGAGCACGAAGCACGAGTATAGCGTATTCGTTTCAGTTTTATTGTCTGAACTTTTTTTACAGCCGTTAAAGTTCAAGGAGACGGACAGTTGCGCAGGCGAAAACGGGTTCATGTTTAAAAAAAATGTGAGCAGTTTTTGCATTAAGATTAATTTATCAACTTTGGCTTTGCTATAGAGACGTAGTTGTAGATTGGAATATTGATATTATATTAGGAATAGAAGTTTAAACGTAAATGTATGTTATATTGCTTTAATAAAAGAAAATTATATATCATAGCTAAAAGAGGGAAACGGTTTTCTAACATATTTCCTGCGTGCAGTCGCCGCAGAAAGTTTCGGTACGGTTCGTGGCATTCTTTTAGAAAATTTTGGTGCATATAGATTACTAAGAGCCAGCGATGCTTGCTATAATCTTGTCTACAAAAATTCAGGCCACAAATATGCAGGAACACAATGTTCCGAAGATTTATTATATATCTTCTGTTGATATTTTAGTCAAGGTATTCGATGTAGCAAAATGATGTTTTAGCGGATTAAATTGCCGAATCTTATAGAGATAAAACACTACAGAGTGAAGCTCTGATGGCCCTTCTTCTGCCGACGAAGATGGAGGTGGTTCTACTTTTACCATTCAGGGGATGACCGACCAACTGTGGGCGTTTGGAAACGGGAAAGGGAGTATTTTCTCTTTCCTTCGCATTTTGTAGGCGTTGGCAAAGAGAATTTGAAATGGAGGTGGACTGACAAACAAAATTTTGTTGCTACAGTAAAATTGCTGCTATACATATATATCTTTCGACACATGATAAAAATTGTAGAACGCTATTTGACTTTCCTTTCCTTGATGATCTGTTTGATCCTTATTCGTTTACTATATGTTAAAATTGTTAAAGACCTAAAAGTGGCGCCATCTAATAGATAAAAGGCCAAATGTTTGACAGCATCATTTTGAGCGATGGCACCATAACGTTCCAAAAGTTTTAATCATGTGTCAAAAGATGGCAGTAAATTTACGTGTCTACAAAGTTTTCTTAGTTAATAATAATTGAAAATTCCTTTTCCGTGCGGGCTCTTTAAATTCTGATATACGAAAAAGTATCTATAAAAAAATAAGAGCAATTAAGATTTTTTAGAGGTCGCTATAAATGAAACAATACTGCTATACAAAATAGTATGAAAATAAATTGACCCATCAATAATTCTGCTTTGGAAATGTCTTTAAGGGCTCTTTATTCGTTTCATTTATTATTTATAAGTATGCTAAAAAAGATGGCGATCGTTTTTTTTTTTTGTTTTAGGTAAGTTCGCATTTTTTTATTTGTATGAGGATATTGCAAATCACAAAATCATAGCGACCACCTAATCATTCGCAAATAAATTCAAATTAGGCACATAGATTACTGTTCTATAAAATCTTTTCAACTTTTTCCTACATACAAAGTTGCACCATCCTATTCGATAATTATGTTCTTTTGACAATTTAGTTTTTATAAATTCTTCTAAACAGCGGAGTCATACATTTATTCAGCTTTAAGGGCTCCTCTACACGATGGCCCAGCGTAGGCCAATCTAAGGGACGCAGCTATGCGGTGAAATGAGATAGCAATATCACTTGCTCCCTCTAACGCAGTGGTTCCTAACCAAGTCAGTTCTGCCACCCCTATGACTAACTAGGGAACCCGATTTTACCCCTACTCCCAATAAATATCAATATTCTTTCTTGCAGGTCTAATTTCTGTTATATTTAATTGAGCTTATTACCTCCGTAAAATACCAGATTTACCACTACGGGGGTAATTACCCCCAAGTTAGGAACCGCTGCTCTAACGCATAAATGAGCCCCTAGGACTTGCCTACGCTGGGCCATCGTGTAGAGGAGCCATAAGCTATGCTCGCGAGGTCTACAGCTCACAGAGCTACTAGTATATTTAATTGCATTTCATGTGTACCTACAGCGGATCTTATGATTAAATACAGCACTCATGAGACTTTAACAGTCAATGGAAACTTTATAGCACTAGGTTTCATAATTAAAAAGCAAAGTTATGTTATGCAATAATCTGATAGCACATGCATACATTCGATTTAAATATAAAATTCACAGTACCTATTTAAGCTGCAACTTTTTCGACTCTAATGCGCTCCGATGGAACCCAGTTAGAAGAAGCTAGTTTTTCTTATTACAATCAAGAAAAACGAAAACAGCAAAATCAATACTCAACAATAAGCTTACACAATGTACCATGCCTTTTTAATTATCTGTATCAGACGCTCCAAAGGCGAAACTCATAAAGTGAGGACAATTAACAGATTCCTTTGACCTGGAAGATACAATAGCAAAGATACGAATATCGAGTGAGAAATTGAGGGACAAGTGAGGCTATTTTTAGTAACATCGTTCCAAAACAGCGTATGTCTTTGTTACTTGTTTCGAAATACTACTTTTCAACAAGGCGGGACAGATTGATGGATGTGTTGAATATATTTTATATAGTCGCAATTTCGTATCACTCACTTGAAACGTTATTTAGATGGTGACGACAATTCTAACAACCTCAAACACAATTAGTTTGCGTTGTTTCATTACAGAGTTCCCATGGTCTCCATCATCAGATCAGATCAGAATTGTCATCCGATTTACATATGAATGCAAAATTTCAGTTCTATCGAAAAACCATCTAAAATTATAAAAACACAATCGGCATCCGTACGTATTCCGATTCCGTTATGGATTGATCTGTCACTCCGTTGAAATAATAATATTAATTAATTCAATCTCCGTTTCAGCTTCAGCAAAAATGCTTTTAAACTCATATGTTTCTACAGGTCGCAATTCTTATTTTGTCGATTCAGTTTTAATTGAATAGAATAGAGAATAGAGAGCATTTATTCGTGGTAAAAAAGAAAACAACATGAAACATAACATATAAGCCACGAAATGGTCCCGACTCAGCATGGTACTAGCCTGACTGGGCTAGCGCTGGTCTTCCGTCGGGGCCATGACCGTGTACAGTACGAAGCGTATAACACAATATTTACAATAAATATTTTTTAAAAAAATGACACATCATTAGACACATCACATACAAATAGGAAAGTAAAAAAGGAAATCTATATTTTCGTTTTTTTTTTAAATGGCGGTGCCATACATTTATTAAGTTTCAAGATATAAGTGCGCAGTCTACAGCTCACTGAGCCACTAGTTTATTAACTAGTGACAAATGTGAACTGGAGTTACGGGTAAGTTGATGCGTGTATGACAGAAAAAAAAATCCAAATGAAAAATGATTTATTGGTACACAAACACCAATTGCTAAAGGTCGATGATTAAGGCAATATTCGAGTTGCTGCAGCATTGCAGCGGCACGGCGTTGCTGCACACTGCTTTGATGAAAACCATCGCTTATATCATCCCGATAGTCGTTACTTAATATAGGTTGAAGCAAGGTTGTAGCAGTATTCCTGTGCAGGATTTCTGCAAGAAATGTCAAAATCAATGTCGATATCCTAGATTATTGACATTTACTCGAACAAAGCAGTCGGTATAAGTGCTGCGTTGCAATGCTGTGGTAATTAGAAGGTAACCTTAAGGGACTAATTTAAGATATAATATAGGAAATAGCATACGCAAGGAAGCCTAATAACATGGCACTGGCAGTCCCTATCCGTTCGAGTAAACTACAGTATTGTTAACGTAGTATCAAATATGTTCATCTAAGCTAAAAACATTAAAAAATATATTTTATAGCTATCCTGTAATGAATTATAAACCAAGCCCCAGTTTACCTTTTGGACTCTCGTTAAGTCTCGTTAAATAGGCTCAGAAGTCGTTAAGGCGACTTATAACCCCAACGACCTTGACCGTAAATTAAACAGGTCGCCCGTTGGTTTAAAAAAATGACTTTATACGTAGAAGGTTTGAATACACTTACAGCCATGTACAAATGAGAACATCTAAGGCGTTATTACGCTTACACATAGTAGAAACATGCTAGTGAAAGTGTTAGTAGCCCGGCGGTAAAGCACAAGACTTTCATTCCAGCAGTCGCGGGTTCAAACCCCGGCTCGTACCAATGAGTTTTTCGGTAATTATGAACGAAATGTCATTTGATATTTACCAATCGCTTTTCAGTGTACATGTCGTAAAAACCCTGACTAACCCTAATAAGGCCTACAGGCGTTTTCGAATTTTGGTTATTTCACAGATCATTCTCTCAGAGAAACAGATTTCCGATATGATGCTGATCTGTCAGTGTCAAAAGTGACATTTCGTTCTGACAGATCAGTATCATATCCGAAACAGATCGAATAATTATAATTCGAAAACGCCAGTTACTTTACCTAGGGTTAGTTAGTTAGTTAGTGCTTCTGGGCATTTTCCGCAAATCGACAACCATTGTGCCTATTTTGCGTGAAACGAGGTAGCGCTACTCTAACCACCCCAGCTCCTCCACGAAACCTAGCAAAGTTTTCAGGTTGCTAATTGCCTCTCCTAGTGTGCACGTATTACCTAGGTATTTGTTCCTGTATACTTCTACCTGTTTGCAGTCTAGGAGAATATGTTTTGTTGTTGTTGTTACCTAGGGTTGAAGGGAAGTTGCTTTAGTTAAAACTAGTGCCGTCAATTCTTGGTATTAGTAGAGTAGACCCCAGGCATACTCGTACATCCAGGCATCATGGGAATGAGCCGTGGTAAAAACGATAGGAAGATAATGATGCTCTTAGATCACACTAGTCACCTTAACAGTGTGTTGTTAATTAACGCCGAGACTTTGGATTCGCGATAAGTTAATGAAGGCGGACGCCGGAACTGCGCTGTTCAGAAGGCATGCCGATAGCTCGCTTCAAAAACAGGATATAACTGGGCACCTATACGGCTACCAACAGGGGCCCATTTCTCGAACCATATTAGGCTAATATTATTAGTGTGTTGCCTTGAAAACCCATACGATTTGACAGGGTACCCATTACTCGAACGGTATTAGACTAATATTATTAGTAGACGAACTGTCAAATCGTATATGTTACCGCAGAACACTAATAATATTAGTCTAATACCATTCGAGAAATGGGCCCCAGTTTGTACAATAATATTTAATATTAATCTAATACCGTTCGAGAAATGGGCCCCAGTTTGTACAATAATATTTAATATTAATCTAATACCGTTCGAGAAATGGGCCCCAGTTTGTAGAATAATAATATTAGTGTAATACCGTTCATGAAACGGGCCCCAGTTTTACACTGACATATTTGCTAGCGTGTGCGTAGCTTACTTTCTATATATCTCGCTCGTACTCGCATATTAATGCGAACAAGATGTACCGAAAGTAAATTACGCAGGCGATGCTAAGGCAGTCGTGGTAAGGCTACTACTGGATTGTAGTATGGACAGTTTTCCGCAACTCGACAAGCACCTATTTTCCAAGGGCACTTATATTTATTACACTTAAAATAATTATTAGAAAAGAGTACCTACATCAAATTTTATAACAATATTTTCCATACTGTCAATATTTAAAGAGGTAAATTTGGAATTCCCCCTACGTTTGTAAGGAGACGTGGCCGCCCACTATCCCCTTATTATTATTTGCCTAACTAGGCTGACTCTTGACTCTGTTTACCTAATATAATTATTCTTACTCATTCAAAATTAAATAAACATGTTCTGCTAGTAGGCCTCAAGAACTCGTTTACAATTACAAAGCAATACAATATTAACAGTGACATGAGAAATACCAAAGTTTATATAACTTCGTAATGCAACAGCCAATGTAAAAAAACATTGGTAAAAAAAACATTTTACCTAATCTTGAGATAAATTATTACTACAATATAACATATATACAAATTTGGTATTTTGTAATGTTACCATATTATACACAACAAACAGATCTAGTTATTCTGCAGACGCGTTCGCATTGAAGGCTAAATGTTTTGTGAATGCCATAATTGGTGGCAACACGTGCTGGCGCTAATTACGCGCTTGCGGCAACAACGGCGGATAAGATGGCGTCGGTTCCGCTCTTAAGAGGATAACTGCAGTGCCATTATCTGAAGTTTGGGCTTCAGTATTTCTCTATTTTTGTTGGAACAGATTGGAAACTAAACCTGACTGAGCCAGGCCAATCATTCGTAAAATAAATCGGGAAAGAGCATGTCGGGCAATGCTCAGTGTAGGGTTTCGTAGGTACTATTCTGTCAGAACAGGCCAAATAGGGGCTATTAATTAGTAAATATCATGTAGGTACATAATAAGCAAAAGGGAGTACTTTCGCAGCGCTTTGTACGTTTTTTACTGACAAGAGAATATTTCTCACAATAACTCAAAAAACGGATGGACCGATCATGAATGCTATAAATAAATAAATAAATATAATAGGACATTATTACACATATTGAAAGACCTATCCAACGATGCCCCACACTATTGGGTCAAGGCAAAAAAAAAACATAAAATATATTTTTGTATGGGAGGTACCCTAAACGATTTTTTATGTAGTTTTTATTTTACCGTTCTGTCGCCATGCATGATTTATAATTGCAATTGCAGCTTTCTAGCACTAACGATCACGGAGCCGCGGACGGACGGACCGACGGACATGGCGAAACTATAAAGGTTTCTAATAGGTGACTACGAAACCCTAAAAAGGCCAGCGGCTCTGTAGAATGTACCTACAATACCTACATAGACAAATCAGGCATAATAAATAATCTGTACGTCAACATTACGAGTATTTACCGAAGTCACAAACTAAACGTCAAATATTATATTCAGCGGTGGCAGCATGGTTCCATTTTTATCACTTGTCGCTATGCCCGTCACTTTCGCGCTTAAATACTTGCTAGAACATGACAGGCATGGTGACAAATGATAAAGAGCCGACCATATTAGCCTCACAGAGGAACATTTATTTTGAGAGTTACGACGTTACAAACAGATACAGCTTTAAAAGGACATTAATTTCCTACCAAAAGGCCACGACTACAGAACAACCTGCTTATACTACTCGTATTCTTAACTTCATTGTTAAAAAAAACTGTCTGTCGTCTGACATCTAATCGCCACAAATATGTTTGACACTTTAAAACGTTCTCTTTCGAGTAAATTTTATAAAGTTCACAGCGTATGCGTCACCCAGCGCACTCAACCCTTGAGTAGTAAATCATAAGATTGAACCTGCGGCAGTACTACAGACGACTGCCTTGCTGTAAAAATCGTCAAAAAGGTCATTTTTATCGAGATTTTTTTTTATTAAATTTGACATTTGCAGCAGTAATAAACTTGGCAGCATTATTGCAGTGTTTTTACTGCCGATGTCAAAAACGATGTTTCTGTCCGGATTTTTCTCATTTGTGACAGCAATGCAGTCGGCAGTAAATCGCGCATGAATATTCTTGCTGATATTATTTTATGTTAAATTATTTATAAAAAAATACATTTCGATTTCTACTTCCTCCTGCAGTCAAACTCTTTAGGCATATTTGCATAGTCCAAAATGTCGTTTTTATTGACACTAGTGTCTAATTATTAAATGGAAAATAATAAATAACCGTTGTGTCCCCTTAATAATTACTTACTAAATACAGGTTGCTGGCAACACCTGCGATCAAATGAAACTATAATTGAGGGAAAATTTGCCAAGCGTGTGTTTTAGTTGTTTTATTAATAATTCCCGCGGAATATACGAAATGTTAAGTTTAATTAAATGCTGCTAACGAAGTTGATATAATGAAACCACATTTAAATCGTTATTAAAATGAAGAATTTAATATCTTATTCATAATTAATATACTATATCATCATATACAAATACATATATCCCATTTCACACAGAAATCAATTATTTAAATTTCAACCACCATAGTTTTATCTTAGTATTAACCAAGGCTTAAATTAAGAAGAATCTCAATCATCATACTTCTAGTTAATTTTTTTATTTTATTTTAGGTTTGTGCGAATGAAAACTATCACTGTGAATGGGTACAGTAAAGTAAAAAGTACATTTCACCTAAACTAATTTATGTCTAAAATATGACTACTTAGGAATAGGTATACAACCATACATACATTAAAATTTCGACACTTAAAATTGAACATGCCTGACCGCTGTCACATACAAAAAGTAATAATTCAAGTCAATTCAAAATTTTTATTTCAGACAACATGCCCATATGATCACAAAAAATAATAACAAATTCAAATAAAACATCATATCAACACCTAAAAATAAAAATAAAGAAAAAATAAATTATTATTATATTTAATTTAATAATGTCAGCTTTTAAGGCATTCTATTGACAGAGCGTTCGCAAAGATCTCCGTTTTAGCTTGGGCAAAAATAATTTCGTACCTATGTCCGGATATTCTCCTCTATATGCCGCAATTCTCAACCGATTCTCGTGAAATTTTGTGAGCAGGTTCGATGATTAAACAGTTTTTTTTGTCGAGTAAGTTTTAGAATTTTCAAAATAGTGTGGCCATATATTTATTAATTTTTATTTATAGCGAGGTCTGTACAACACACACAGCCACTAGTTTAAAGTTTAGTTACAAACTGAGCATTTCACTCCTGTACGAAAAATCGGAATATTTTCCCATGTTCAACTTTCTAGATGGCATTTTTTACCCTGTTTTGTGTCCCCCTGCAAAGGCCTCCCTTTTCTTCCCCCACTCATCACGACTTGGTGCATGCTCCCGCCAGTAGATGGCATTATAACCCTATAAAATCATAAATGTAAAAAATACTCTAGCTTTTATTAAAAAAATATTATCTGAAAACGTGCCAAGTTTGGGAATACGAGTTTTGTTTACCGTCACAGTATGCATTTTGAGCTCAAACTAGACAGTATACAAACTTTATGAGTTAAGCATACACGAAGTTTTAACGTTTACTTTTATTGTATGAAAAGCTTTATGTCCTGTCAGTTATTCTGTTTATCTGTCTGTCTGTCTGTTTCCTGGTGATGCTTAAAAGGCCAATCCAATTTAGATGAAATTTGATACGGAAATAGTTTGACATTCAGGGAAGGACAAAGAATAAATTTTGATCATGAAAACATCATCATTACACGAGAAGAAACTAGTTAACTCTATACATATATCTGATCGCGAGAACAAGCTACTATAACATACATATATCAAAAATTAATACCTAAAAGTACAAAAGAAATTTGTAAACATTTCAGCAAGTACGCAAAGTATGTAAAATGTGGGTACAAAATGTCGGGCGCGTAATCATTGGCCATTAGAGCGTGCGTTACGCTGGATTGCCCTAATGTAGGCAACTCTTTGATGTATACAGGGACCTACTACAGGGACGCACCGGAATTCGCTTGTTTCGCATTCAACTGAATTCTTAAAAGGAAGATGTTTTGAACTGAATGTCATTTTTTTATTTTGTATAGGTATACATCCTCCAGTTTCGGTTATAACTTTCACTGCAGTATATTGGACGTAAGTAGTTTAGCGAAAATAACCCATCTTTAAGAATTTGTCATTTTTGTGAATAACCTAACTTTTCTTCCTGTCACTAAATTCAAAATATTATCAACAGATTTTTATGTTGGTTGTATGAGTTTCTTTAAATTTTAGAAAATTTTTCTGAAAGCTTTATCAATTCAACTACACATGTCAAAACATACAAAAAAACCTTAAAAAATACAATAATTATTAAATACTTAATAAAAATAATGCAAATTCAAACATAATATCATTAATATTATTAAACCTCCACTACAATCTATTCAAACATAAAATAAATAAATAAATCAATCAAAATAAAACAAAATACCTCAGTCAACTTAGGAAGTTTACAAGAATGAAATTTAATTTTTATTTAAAAATATATTATGATATATTTTATTTTTATTAAAAAAAAATTATTTAGTGTATATATATATATATATATATATCATGGATTTCTATAACTAGCTTAAATCTAAAATATGCCCTTGAAGCATTGTACCAAGGATACTGGCGGCATTTTCTCGTTGTATCGCAATACTGATATGTTGTGCGAGGAAGCCGCCAGCTCTTCGGTCACCAGTTACGTCAATCAGACGCTTCGCGATTTATGCAACAAACTTGTGTGCGCTGGGACCCCATGGAATTCAGTCAATAAATAGATAATAAAGGTACAAATAACACAAGCCTTATTGAGCTCACTCTGGGACTATGTCGATCTGTGGAAAATTGTCTTATAATATTTATTTTGTTTTTAGTTGTTTGATATTTGATATTTGATTTGAATAAATAGATTCGTTTGATTACCGGGCTTAATACCAAAGCATATTCATGTACTAGTCAACATTTGAACAATGTAAAAGACTGTCGAAGCTGTGCAAATACCCAGTTGAGGAGGACCAATTATAATTAATATTTTCCTCATAATTTTCTCGAATACTTAGAATGTTTTGTCACCTTTTGGTGCGTTTAGAAGTAACTCACAAATTACTCACTTTCGATACCTCTGATAATCATGGTATCGGTATCCGCTGTCAAGTTATATTTAAGCTGAATCGGTGCTCAATCTGCATAACGACGTATCACATTTTTTAATTTGCTTAAATGTTGACTCCATACATATTTACCGTAAGGACGGATTTGGAACTGCGTGATAAGTGAGATACAAGCTTACACGTGTTCGTCAATAAAATTCGACCCATGTACGATTGGCGATAAAACCGTTGTGCCATGAAAGGGACAAAATTAATTGGTTTTTATTAAAAAATTCTCGCGCTTAGAACGACCATGAAGCGGATACACGCAAGTTAGACAATTATCGGCTTTCTGACAATGGTTATAGGGTTTTTTAGGGATCTTTTTTGTGTGGTTTTAGGCTGATGAAACGATGCAGATTGACGTTTTGTGCCCTTTTTGTGGCTGGATCCTTTTTCACGCGATGCGTGTAATCAAGGGGTGTGGTTTTTCACTTTCACCGCCAGTGACAGAGAAATGTTTTTCCCGACTGCGTAAATACGGTGAACGATTTTTTTGTACTATGCAGAAGAACCTGAACCCCGAGTGTAAATTTATTCGATAGCGTGACAGGACGTACGCGTTTGCGTTAACTCTAATGTTGTATGGGATTTAGAAACAGCGCGCTAAGCGGGACATTTTGGAAACAAAATCCCATACAAAATAAGACTTAACGCAAACGCGTACATCACGTTTCGCTATCGAATAAATGTACACTAGGGGTACTGGATAAATGAAATCTCAGAAATAAAGTGTCAATTAAAGACACAAACATACACTTATATACAGGTCGCACAGTCAGCATCAAAAGTAGCGGATCAGACTATGCATTCCCTAATTACTTAATAACACGAGATATGTTTTCATATATAAAACAGTTAGACAGATACTTTTGAACGCGAATTGTAGAGATAAATCCCTGTTCGGAAATATATTCCAAGATGGCAGATACTTTGCCTCATATACTACTATTGACGCAGACAGTAGACCGGTCCAAATATCAAGCTTTGAAAAAGTCGCATTTATAGGGCTGCTCATTAAGAGGAAAGGGGACGGCTGCTTCTCCACACAAACGTAGTCCCCATTTTCCTCTCTGGATATTGACATTATGGAAAATATTTTTACATAATTTGATGTGTTTTGACTATAACTAGCCCCCACATTTGACTTTTTTCGATTTATTAATCATTGTAAAAATTAGGAGCGAAAAACAGATTTTATACAAAGTTTTAAATTCTCCCAGCTCTTATAATAATTAAAAATTCGAAATAATCAAACGTAGGGGCATAGCTGGGCTATACTGCTGTTGATATACAACTATTTGTGTCAAGGAAAATGATCAATCGATGAATCAAACGAATATTATATGCCTCTGCCTGCATAGCTGTGCTGCTAAAATTTGCACATATCTAATATTTTCTATATGCTTAAATCCAAAGAGGAAAATGGGGACTATGTACATATGTCTCAAGAAGCGGTTGTCCGCTTTCCTCTTAAATTCAAAGTATCGTTTCTTAAGTACTAGACCTCGCTTTACGCAGCGACCGCCTTTAGCCTATACGAATAAGGCCCTTTTTCCTTTAACACTCCTTGTTTAACCACAGCGCTGTTAAGTCATATCTGTGTATTTTTAAACCCTCGTCAACGAATTTTTTTGTACTTATAAGTCCAAAATGTAATATTAAAGTGCAGTACAAAGGGATATAAATAAATCTGACAGAACAAAGGCTTTTTATTTAACGTGCACAAAGCGCACAATACAGCCACAGATTAGATATATATAAGATATGGCCACCCCATACATTAAAATGCGACCGCCTAAAAGCGCGTCGATACTAGATGGCGTCACTGAAAATGCGCTGTTGCCTAATATGGAGACTAGATGGCGTTAAGTGTCACATCCAGGTCATAAAACTTTTTAGGAAATATCATCAATACCATATAATATTATTACTCCTAGCGACATCTATACATCTTCATTGAAAGTTATTTAGACATGTCGTTGTCAACGATTACGAATAATCAACAGGTGTCACTTTATTGAGTAAATTGAATAGATTTATTTTCTTGCGATAACTTATTAAGAAAATATTTAAAATAATTTATAAATGAGTTTGTTGTGTCAAACTATTAGTGAAGTGAAGTTAAATATGATCCATGATTCCAGCGGGGTTCGAACCGGCATCTCCAGAAACTGTGTTTCCCTATACCACGAATATCGAAATAAGGAAATTGTCTATCTGGGCATCTGCCACTGGAATTACGCAAGAGCGATAGAGACGGACTTACACGTTCGATTTAGCGACACCCGTCGGCCTATTTATATTGCTGGCATTTTTAAAACCGACCACGACTTCGTGTGAGGTGAATCCACCGGGATCCTTGTATAGGTTAATTATTTGCCGAAGATAGCTGTTTGATAAATAGTTATCACATATACATTTATTTTTATTTTTTACATTTTAAAATATATTAACATTTCTTTGATGCTAAGAATCTACGCAACAAGCTAGCAGAAAGTGTCACGCTGAAGATTAAATGTAATAACCTCTAAAGGCCTCTCGCCCTGTGACAAATCACACGCGGTTTTAGATACATTGCCGGCTAAGTGTGGTCAACCAATGCAGTTGGCAACAAACATAGGTAGCATAGGTTTTGTCTATTTAATAATATGAACGGGTTTACCGCGAAATAATAATGAAATTATGTCGCGGTAGCCTAATTCTAGTTTTGTTCTATTAGATTGGGCTTAAAGGATATCCAGGCGGTAAAATTTCAATAGAAAAAAGAAAACCGGCCAAGTGCAAGTCAGACTCGTACTGGAAGGGTTCCGTACCATTATCTATAAAAAACGGTCACCCATCCAAGTATTGACCCCGCCCGACGTTGCTTAACTTCGGTGATTGGAAAGAGATATTTATTTTATTCTGTTTTTAGTATTTGTTGTTATAGCGCCAACAGAAATACATGATCTGTAGAAATTTCAACTGGCTAACCCGTTTGATCCTTTGGGTACGGAACCCTAAAAACAAGAATTTGACACTATTCGTAGGACTGGCCGGTAAAACCTATGGGCCAGCCAACCCCATTCAATGGATTCGATAAAAAAAATATCTTAGTTGTTCCCAGTGGTAACAGATGAAAAACTAATTCCCATGTTACCGATAGCAACAACTTGGTGGTAGTAATGCATACTTACGATATCAGCCCGCATGTAATTAATTACTTACAACATTCCATTGGTTGGACCTCTGTCACGTCACTTGAATGACGTTAGGACAGGGATGGCGGATCTTTAGTACCTATATGTATAATTTATGAACTATTTTTCGGATAGGGCGGTGTACTGAATTAGGGCACTTATATTAGGCAATACAGGTGTGGAGAAGAGGCAGGGTACAGAGAAATAGCGTAGTCAAAAACGGGTTCTAATATACTTTCTGAAAATTAAACTCTGATGGTAATATTATACCTACGCCACATAGTCAAGTCTTACCTAAGTGATTTGACCTGCTGAAAATAAAAATGTCATAATAATTTTGCGCCTGCTACCACCCACCACGGCCACACGGCCACGGTAAAAGAATTAGACATGGTGTATTCTCATCTGGTCCCACAATACATGTCCCCACCGGGCACAAATGGGAAGAATCCATTCACATTGTTGCTGGCGGGGACAAATGAGAATGAATCCTTCTCACCTGTGACCGCCTCGGTTTCTTCCTGTCCTTATTATTATACAAATGTCGATTAACTGTTCAAATAGCAACTGTCAAAACAATGACAGGAAAAAAACCGAGGCGGTCACAGATGGGAATGGATCCTTCCCACAAATGGGAATACACTTTACACATTCCCTAGGGGTGTAGGGGGGAGTAGTCACGCGGGTTCAGGTGTGCGGCGCTGAGCCAGCGGGCTCACTCCCTCAAGTCTATCATACGCGTCCCCGTCGTCTATGGCTCTGCCGCCGCAGGCCATGGACGAACCCATCCCACTTGTGGGGTGGGTCGCACACCCTGGTAATGCTGGTGGTCGGTCGGGCGTCGCACGTTCCATCTGCCCCGGACCACCAGTAGCCGAGTATGAAGGCGACGTCATAACCCACGAGGACCTAAAAACCCGAAGGGGGTATGACACACTCTGGAGTTTCCTGTAGAACATGGCTGGCAATTTGGTTTCGATCTAATTGGCAGCTATGTTTTATGGATCTCCCGGTTCCGCTTAGGGAGTAGGTGACCTAGGCGGACTACACTCACCTACCTGCGTTTGTCCTGCGCAGTAGAGCGCCGTCAGCGGGGATGCAGGAGTCCTAGGGGCCGAGGCCCGCAGGGGGTCGGGGTTAGTTATCCCCTGTGGGCCAATATGCCCTTTTTGGTCCGAATTTCCGGCGAAACGGTGGCCCTGCAACTAGCCACTGCAGGGTAATGGACACGCGTCCCGTACGGTCGAGGTGGTACGGTCCGCAGGCGAGGTGTGGGGAGGGGCGTCCTCTGGGAGGATGCCTGGGGCTCGGCCATGCTGACGGGGCAAGGGCGCGTGGAACCACTGGAGGAGATGGGATCGTCTCTTCCAGCCACGTGTCTGCAGCTCCCGATGTCGCGCAGGAGAACCAACTCAACACACCTATACCTCTTGGGTATTCCTGGTGTCCAAAGTGACATCCCCAAAGGTGCGGGCTCCATGGAGGGTGGGAAGCTCGAGAGGTGAAAACAAGCAAAAGGAACAATGGATAAACCAAGATCCCAAACCCCAACACCGGAGGGAGACGGAGCAGCTTCGGCTGTACCGGGAACCTCCACCCAACACACCACACCACAGGGTCAAGGAGCTGTTTCGACAGTTCCTCCCTCCTTAACACGTGCCTACAGGGAGGCACAAGCAACCCTGGCAGGCAACAACACACACGATGGTGGAGCTGTTCCGACAGTTCCGCCACACACCACACCACACAAAACACACACACACCGTGGCGGCGCAGTCTCGACAGTACCGCCATGCAAGGGACAGTCCGCACCAGGTGGGAGAGCCGCCGGGAAACCGAAGGCACGTAAACCTGATGCGTTGACGCCCAAAGCAGCAGGCCCGGTGCTCCAGAGTACTGCGCCTCCACTACCGACACCGGGGACATCCAAGGGTGCCATACCGAAGGGAGGGAAACCCCCCGCCAAGGTAAAGCGCACCCAGCCCCTACTACCAACACCGGGGACATCCACGGGTACCATTCCAACGGGAGGGAAACCCCCCGTATCGGAAAAGCGTACCCGGCCCCTACCTCCAGCACCGGGGACATCCAGGGGTGCTGTTCCAACAGGGGGAAAACCCCCTGTTACGGAGCAGGACCCGGTGATTGAACCGGTGCAGGTGGTGTTGGACCCTATCTCTGCCCAGCTGGAGGCTGGCTGGACCGTACACGAGTCCAGGAAGGCGCGGAAGCGAAAGCCCGGTAAACGGGCTGAACTTCCTGTGCCCCCGCCTCCACCTGTTACAGCCGCGGCTAAGCCGCACAAGCGTAACAGGAAGCAACGGCAGAGATACAGAAGGGCCCAAGCGGCCCTGAACAACACCGCCCCGGAGCCCCAACAAGGCGCCCCTGGAAAGGATGGGGAGCGGGCAGCAGCTGGCCCACCAGCAGCAAACCGCGCCCCCCTCCAGGGGAAAGGGGCGAAAGGAACCAGGGCCGAGGGTGGGAGTAACCAAGGGGCCCGGTCGTCTGCCAAGAGGGCTCGTCTTGACGAGACCATATCCCCCAGGGGCGAGCCTAAGAGGCAGAAGACTGGACCGCGAGGTGAAACCCCCCATGCCGACTATGCGGAGGCTGCAAAGGCGGACCTACTGATGGCAGTGACCACTGCCACCTCGGGACACCTGAGCCCGCAACAGTCGGAGGAGGTCCAGAGGCAACTGCTAGCCCTGCTCTCACAGGAGGCAAAGCAGCCGACCGAAAGCCTTCCCGCGGGACCGATCTTCAGGGGCAAGCCTACCTGGGCTAATGGCTCCTTGAGATTGTGGTGCGAGGATCAGGCTACGCTAGCATGGCTCAAGCGCAGCGTGGCCACCATCACCCTCGATAAGGGGGAGAAGGTGGTGGTCAGGCGCCTCAGCGAGGTGCCAAAGCGAGTACGATGCGGCATCCTGTTCCCGGGCGTCTGGAAGGACTTTGGCGAAGTAGGCCGAGCCCTTCGGTACCAGAACCCGTGGGCGGAAATAGACCGCTGGCTACTCAACCGGCGCGAGGTGCAGGGAACGGAAACGTTCGCTGTCGTCAGCGTGCCGGAGACAGTGGTGCAACCCTTGGTGGACCGCGGGCGCCGTCTTGGCTTTATGCTGGGGTCGGTGTACGTGAAGTTCGAGGGGGCACGAGGAAAATTCAGGGAGCAGCCGCCCCCTGTTAGCACTGTCGCCACTGGTGGCGAAGCCGCTGCACCGTCCGAGCCCATGGACACTTCCGGGGCGACGCAGGAACCCATGGACGAAGTCCAGGTGCCTGAGTCGCAAGCTCCAGCGCAACCTCCCTCCGTCTCCGAGGAGAACGAAGAAGAACTTCTTCGTGACTCCTCGGAGAGTGAGGGGGAATGCGCGCAGGGGCTAGGGAAGTTGGCCATCGACAAGGAGGAGGAGGAGCCGATGTCGGCGGAGGAGGGTGATCCTTGTGAAGGAACTCCCTTCGCCCATTGGTAGATTCCTCCAAGCCAACCTCCACCACAGCGAAACGGCGACGGCGCAGATCCGGAAGTGGTTGGAGGACAACACAACAGCCGTAATTCTGATCCAGGAGCCGTGGGTCAGAAGGGGCTCTGTCTGCGGACTCCGCAACTTAGGAGGTAAGCTAACAGTCTACTCGGGCCCGGACAACCCCCGGGCTTGCATCTACACAACCAATAACATACATGCGCAACCTCTAACAAGCTTCTGTTCCAGAGACCTGTGCGCTATAAAACTGCACGGGGCGCAAGACTCCAGCCTGCAGGAGGTGGTAGTAGCCTCTGTGTATATGCCGGAGGCTGAAGAACCACCACCGCACGACATGGCAAGGCTGGTCAACTACTGCGAAGAGGCAGGGCTCGAGCTCATCGTGGCCACCGACTCGAACGCGCATCACCCCCTATGGGGGATGGAAGCAGGTAACGAGAGAGGTAAGAAGCTCGTCGAGTACCTATTCACTACAAACCTCAACCTCCTTAACACAGGTTCAGAACCGACATTTGTAAACAGACGCAGCAGGACAATCATTGACCTGACCCTAGCAACCGAAAAAGCATCGAGACTAATCTCGGGCTGGCATGTATCGAAGGAGGTATCGTGCTCAGACCACAAGTGGATTCGATTTGACATTCAGGTAGAAACACGAGCAGCAGTGCCCAGGCGGAACCCACGCAAGATGAATCGTGACCTTTACACGGTGCGATTGTCTACAACATTGAAACAGCTGGAGGGTCCCCCTAGAATAGAAGGCACAGCGGGCATAGAGGAACAGGTAAGCATTCTCACGAGCACCATTCTGGATTGCTACCATCAAGCATGCCCCTTATCGACCCCACCGACCAGAAGCAGAGGGAAAAACAACTGGTGGGGACCTGAGCTGGAGAGACTCAGGGGCAAGATGAGGAGGCAACTGAACAGAGCTATGAACACAGGCGCTGACGAGGACTGGGACAACTATAAGTCCACCAAGGCCAAGTACAAAAAACGTCTCAGGTACAGAAGCACAAACTCTTGGCGCAAATTCTGTACAGACATCGAGACCACCACGCAGGCCAACAGGGTAAGGAAGGTCCTCTCTACCAACTCGACCATAACCTTAGGATCCCTGCGTAAGCCAGACAACTCTCTCACAAACTCACCGGAGGAGGCGGAACGGGTCCTAGTGCAAACGCACTTCCCGGACTGCGTGATATCGCACCCAGTAAGTTGGAACGAGATGGAGACAACCACCCCGACGGAAGGCGAGTGGCTACAGACATATGAGGTAATCAGCCCGCAGCGCACGCAGTGGGCCCTAAACAGCTTTGACTCCTTCAAATCTCCAGGTATGGATGGGATCTTCCCTGCGCTTCTTAAATGGGGCGGGAAGCATCTCACTCTGAAGCTGACCATCGTTCTGCGCGCCTGTCTGGCACACAGATACGTGCCGAAGCAATGGAGGGAGGTCAAGGTTATCTTCATACCGAAACCAGGTAAAAGCGACTACTCGGACCCCAAATCCTTCAGGCCCATCAGTCTGACCTCTTTCATGCTGAAAACATTAGAGAGGTTGTGTGACAGGTACCTTAGGGAGAGGGTGCTAATTAATGTGCCCTTGCATCCAAACCAACATGCCTATAGCCCTGGCAAATCTACAGAATCGGCACTTCATGCAGTGGTAAGTAAGATTGAGGTGGCGATCAAGAACAGATCCATGTGCTTAGGAACCTTCATAGACATAGAAGGGGCTTTCGACAGGACCAGGTTCAGCAGCATTACAGCAGCACTGGGAAGACATGGCGCGAATGCAGTTATGACAGAATGGATAAACAACATGTTGAGCCAGCGAACCATCAAACTCGGGACGGGCGAAACACAACAAGCATTAGTGGCAAAAGGATGCCCCCAAGGAGGAGTCCTATCACCACTACTATGGAACCTGGTGGTGAATGACCTGATCACCACACTAAACAACAATCACTATTACACAATCGGCTATGCTGACGATATAGTGATACTGACGAGCGGCAATCATTCAGGTACGGTATGCGATGTTACCCGCTCTGCACTAGCCATCGTGGAGCGCTGGTGTATTAACAACGAACTCTCAGTCAATCCCAACAAAACTGAGCTGGTTATGTTCACCAACAAACGCAACTTGGGAAACTTCTGCCTTCCCAAACTGTTCAACACTGAACTCCAACTATCTGCAGAGGTAAAGTATTTAGGGGTAATACTTGACAGCAAATTGAATTGGAGTAATCACTTAAACGGCAAAATTGACAAAGCCACGGTCGTATTCTGGCAATGTCGTAGAATGGTGGGTAGAACCTGGGGGCTAACCCCCAAGATCACTCTATGGCTTTACCAGGCAGTCATACGACCAATAATAAGCTACGGTGCAATAGTTTGGTGGCCACGCACCAAACTATCCACAGTTGAAGCTAAACTACAACGACTCCAGAGGTTGGCCTGTTTGGCGACTACGGGCTGCATGAGGACAACACCAACCGCGGCCCTGGAAGCTTTACTGGGCCTGCCGCCGCTGCACCTCTTTATACAACAGGAAGCGCTAGCTTCGGCGGTACGTCTCAAAAAATCGAATCTCTGGAGACCACCCAGGGTACCACACACCGAGATCCTCTACGAGGCGATAGGTAAGGAACCGCTAATAGAAGCGGTGACTGACAGGATACCCAGGCAATACATCTTCGACAAGAAATACAAGATACAGTTACACGAAGAACCTCGTGAAGGACTTAACCCGAGAGAGCTGAGAATCTTCACGGATGGATCAAAGACAAGGTCAGGCACTGGCGCGGGAGTATTCTCAGAGGACCTAAACATACATATCTCAACACCACTAGGCGCCCACAACACAGTCTTCCAGGCGGAATGTATGGGCATCATAATGGCAGCACACGCAATCGTCTCAAGGAAAGTAGAGGACTACCCCATCCGCATACTCTCCGACAGTCGGTCAGTACTGCAAGCTCTGCAAAGTTATACTTTGACCTCAGGGCTAATCTACGAATGCCACAAGGCTCTGTCAGAGGTAAGCACCACCACCAGCGTAACTCTGCAGTGGATTAAGGGACACAGCAACTCGCGAGGGAACGATGCAGCCGACATATTGGCGAGAGGTGGCTCGGAACTGAGGGTGGCAGGACCGGAGCCAATCATACCTCTGCCTTATGCCTGGCTCCGGAACATGCTGAGACGCAACACCAAGGTAAAACACCAACAGTACTGGTCTAACCTAGGCACGTGCAGGCAGGCGAAGGAGGCCCTCCCGACAATCGACCCCGGTTTGTCGAGGAGGCTGAGACAGCTGAAGAGGCCACAGCTCCGGCTTTTGACTGGGGCCATAACCGGCCACGCCCCACTAAACAAACACCTATTAACCCTACGTGTTACAGATAGCCCCCTCTGCAGAGCGTGCATGGAGGAGGAGGAGACAGCCGCCCACGTCATTCTTGAATGCCCAGGGGTGGCAGAATACCGGGCACAATACCTCGGTTCCCCGGGGTCTCTCCCAGAAGTCGTCGGCAACATCAAGGGTCTGCTAGGCTTCCTGGTAGAGTTGGGTTGGCAGGAGTAGTGCCGTCAACCCACCATCACGCAAAATAGGCGCGAATTGCGACGTCGAGTTGCGGAAACCCAGCCCGCGAATACGAATAACGAATAACGAATACACATTCCCTACTGGCGTAAGAAAGTGCATGTACCACTGGTATCATCAGCACTGTACCTGCTTCATACATTATATGTATTACGTATGATTATTCATATATAGTACATACTAGGTATTTCAAATGCCTAGGGAAATAAAACAACAAGCATGACAACTACTTATTTCATTTATTTTGTAACAACCTAAGCTTTTGTTGATTTTGAATCCTGTTTCTTTTTTGTGATTTGCAGTAATAATTGATTTTTGTTTCAATTAATTTTTCTACACTGTATTTCAAATGCTCTGTACAGTATATATTATATGCGGTAGCGTGATCTATTTTTAAAATACATATTAAATGATTAGTCATGTTTTTTAATACATTTAATTTATGTTTTATAATATTAAATTGGTCCTCATAATTTGTTAGACAAACGTCAATGACTTGGTAAAAATTGACACTTGGGTATTTTAATGTTGTTTTCAGCAAGCCCATAGGTTTTCTCTAGTATAAATAATTGTTTTTTTATCACTTCAATCGACATTTTTAGTCATCGACTTCAAGCATTTGTTACATTTAAAGTTGTTGAAACATTTGTTTGCTATATATATCCTGCGAAATAAGTGACAGAGCATTGTTCGAGAGTCGGAGTCCCTGTGCTATCAGCGCGGGCGGCTGTGCGAGATGTGCATTGTGCAGGGCGTCGGAGCCTTCTCCACTTGCTGTAGGGCCGTGCTGCGGGGCACAACACTTGCTGTAGGCTCGGGTGTATCCTCGGAATCCGAACTGAGGCTCGGGCTCCGGCTCCTTGGTGAGGTTCTGTCTATTGTCAGATAGGTCACAATTTGATACATCTGTCTGCTCGCAATTTTGATGACCCGGTAGCCATACTAGCATTTCAGTTAAATAGCTACGAAAGACTGACCTTAACATTCGAGCGCTTGGATTTTTATTGTTCCCGCCCTTTAGTCTATATGTTGAAAATAAATTTTCTAACACATCCTGATTTAACCTGTTTGTTAACAAGTACTGTACACCTTTGGTGTTTTCTTCTGTGTACAATAGTATTATGCCATTAATGGTTTGCTGTAAGCCCTCGAAACAAGGAGGCGTAGTGTTCTTTTTTAGATTTCCTTTAACAACAATTTTTTTTAAGTCTTGTAGAATTCTGAGACCATTTTCTAATGCTTGCCTCGCAGCGTTATCTTTTGTTAATCCACATTTCTTTGGATTCTTGTCAAATTTAGTTTTGCTGTTGAGAGTGTCAAACAAGTTGTTTATCTGAACAATAAACTGAGCTGTGTTCGCAGCAGTAGGGCTTGACAGTTCTCCTGTTTGTATTGCTGTGTTGATCGCTGCGCCAACTGAATGGGAAAATATTTGTGTAGCTAATTTTACACGTGAAGTAATCTTTTTCTCTTACGGCACTCCTCCATGCAAATGCATGTTCAAATTTTGACGAAGTTGATGAGCTTCCCGCTTCTTGATCGTGTAATACTTGCAACGCTCGTTTTCCATACACATTTCTTGGGGTCAACCTTTAATTTTTGTGGTGATGTATCAGGTGTCACTTCAACTGCAGTTCCTGAAATTAGATTTGGAATTGAGAAATAATATTTGGATACAAATATAAAGAACGAAAAAGTTCCTTTAAATAAAAATCGGCCAAGAGCATGTCGGGCCATGCTCAGTGTAGGGTTCATGTATCATGTACATTACAAGTATAAGGGAGTACCTTCGCAGCGCTTTCTACGTCTTTTACTAAGATGAGAAAACTTTTGCAATAACTCAAAAATGGCTGGACTGATCATGTTCGCTATAGTTTTCATTGAAAGTATTTAATAACCTTTTATTTTACAAATTAAAGCAAGATATATTACTTTGATAATCCGCGAGAAAATAACGTGTTATGTCAATCAGTGCTAACCCGTTATACTTTCTTGCGTATTTTTACATGCAATTAATGTTCCCACCCTCCCACATTACCAAAAAACAAAATTGGTAATGCATCCACATTACCAAAAAATAAAATCAATCCCCTACACCAAGAACATTTAACAAGTGAACAATAAAAAAAACCTGGACCGAACATGAAATTGATGACTTGTCTACAGTTATAGAAATATTTTTGTAATTAAGTAAATAAAACAAAACATACCTGAATTGTTTATCCATGTTCGTAGACGATTTGTATCCTTTACTGGAAAACGGAATAATGAATGAGTTCCGCTTGTATTTAGGCAATTTATGTATTGACAGCGCCGGGTAGGAGCCATGTTTTTTGTGTTTCTTTGTCCGTTCAGTGTGCCTTGTTGTCCTTATCCCTTGTCAACAAATCCGTATCGTGGAGCAATCGTAAGTCCGTAGAGAATGCCGAAGTCAAATAACAAAAAACAAAACAATGAATAAAAAGTAATGAATAACAACGAGCGTATACGCAGGAGTCACATACCGAAACCACAGACACCAGAGTATGTTCCGTTCCGAAACAGAGGAGAGGGCCTACCGCGAACCACCATTGACGTGTTGCCTCTCTGTCGCACTTGTAACTTCGCACGTAAATGTGACAGGGAGGCAACACGTCGAATGTGGTTCGCGGTAGGCACTCTGCAGTGCAAGTCAACGATATAGTATTGCCAGTTTAATTTCTATCAATCCCCACAAATTCCAAAGTATCTTTATTCGTTTGAATTTGAACACGGGTCTTAGAAATATATTTTAAATTTATTTCTTCGTTTAAATATTATTAAGAATAAAAAATAATAATATTTATTTTTATTTTACCTTTTTACGTGATGTAAAATATGTAGGCAGGCATGTATAATTGTAGGTAATAACGTAATCAGGTTGGTATTGGTTGAAACGGTCAAGGAATTTAATTTCTTACCCATTTCGTACCTTGTCACAGTGACAAACAACATGAAACTCGCTAGAGACCTCATACTATTGTCACTGTGACAAGGTACGAAATGGGTCACAAATTAAATTATTTGACTGTACTTATAATACATATTAATTAACGTTATACATAGATTTTATTTGACTAATATTAACATAGTTTCATTTGGAGTTTAGATAATGGGAACAAAATTTTTAACGTTTTTAAAAGACAATACATACTCGTATTAGCGAAATTTTTCAAGGCCTCTACTAACCTCACCGACAAATTGCGTGCGATTTGTGCGGCATTTGACCGATCGGTTGAATTTGTTGCACTTAATTGTCGGTGATTATCTAAAACGCAAGTAGTTCTTTATACTCTTGCAAAAAAACTTTGTGCCTAATGGAAAAAGGCGTGAAATTAAAAATATGTATGGGCTATAGATCCTTCGTGTCTACTTTTTGCCGCCTTTTTCTAATGACAAAGCTGGATTTTGAGAATATACAAGGCCTTCATTGGCCTAAGAGGACTTCATGTTTACAGTTTTAAAAAATATGGTTTCTACAGATACCATGTCTTGCAACATGCGATTTCATATAAATACTATAATAATGGCCTGAATACATTTTTTAAAGGTCCCTTCTTTTAGTTTTTCTTAAATAACTCGTAAACAGTGGCCCATACCATAAAATGTTCTTTCACGTAAACAATCTATATAAAATTGCCTACAAGAAAGATTTAGTACTTTTTTTCGCTAGCATCAACTTTCAAAAATTGTATTGAATTTTTTTGTAGACAATTTTGTGTACATTATTTACGTTTAACAACGTTTTTTGCGATGTGCAAATCAACTGCTGCAATGCAAGCATGTTACGCAAATCGCATTTAATTATTAAGTAATGAAGTTTGTAGAGGCCCGGCCCATAGTCTCCACAAAATAATGTAGTAGACTGCTCGCAGTGGTAGCGTTGTTGCCAGCTCAATAGAATGCGTTCGAAGCTGAGCAAGCTGACAACGTCGCGAGGCAAGTTTCGTCTCATATCTTTATCTAGTACCTGGGCGACCGAGCTTTGCTCGGTTATAACTATTTATTGTAATATGGTGGTGTATAGGTGATAAGCTTAACTACATTTTTTTACTAAATTAAACTTGTCTAAAACAATAAAAATTTAAAAAAAAAAAAAAAAAAAATATATATATATATATATATATAAACGAACATATATAAAAAAAAACAAAAGTTAGTCACCGGGCGAGATTCGAACCCGTTACACTCGTTTCTAGCAGTCCGCGTCTTAACCCGCTGGGCCAGACGGACAGTGACCAGTGACACGAAATTAGCGACCATATTCTGCGTCGAAAGAAAAACGCATGAAAACTCGAAAACACGCGTTTTCCCAAACATAAGACAACTCTAGATCGATTGAATACCCCCAAAAACCCCCATATACCAAATTACAGCGAAATCGTTAGAGCCGTTTTCGAGATCACAGAAATATATATATATATATATATATACAAGAATTGCTCGTTTAAAGGTATAAGATAAAAGAAAACAGTTGTTTGAGGTACAACTTTTTGTTGTGATTTTTGCCCGAGGAAGCATTTCGACAAACTTGAAAACATAATTATGTACCTACGACGATCCGAACTTTAGGATGCGACGTTGTCAGGTCATTAGCTTCACGGTCACAGTCGTTGCGATTTGGCAGGCTGGCAACGTCGCCTGCTTTCATTGAAGTACAAAATTATTGTTACCTGTCTATGATTGTTACCAAATTGTACTTTCATAACGTTCCTTTCTACTGCACAACATTTTTTAAAACAGTCCCCTACTTCAGGGTAAAGTTGTCAAGTTGTTTCTTAAAAAAACTTCGAGATTGGAATGGAAAAGCTATTTATTTTAAAATTGAAGCATATGATATTTTATTGTTTTTTTAAACAATATATATATTATGCTTTATTTTAATCTAACTACATGCACACACACACACACATGCACTAGACAAGCAAAGTCGTGAAGTTATTTTTAGGGAGACAAAGAAATTTAAATGGCAACACTCAAAATAAGTTGTCACTGTTCCAATCCAATTTGTAATGAAATGGTTTTGTAATAGATCTTTTTTTTGATTTGATTCTAAATGTAGAAATTTGATTAGATACATACCTATAAACGTCATTTGCGACTTTGTCTTGCAGGCACAAAATAGTGAATTCAACTAAAGCAAAGCTAAAGCTATTGAAATGAAGTTCCGGTTTGGGAATCAGTGATAAAAATTGCATGCGAATGGATTATCACTTCAGGTAAGTCGTGCTTTAAATTTAAATCTTAATTTGTGTAAATACTGAAACAATTCAATACCTACTCTTTATAACTTTATTTTTACTTCCTGTCAATCTGAACTGAAAACTATTATGCGCACGAATATGTATGTTATTTATGTTAAAACCAGAGTGATACTCTTTAAGTATTTTTTGTCAAACATGATTTGGTCGTTTCAAAAAAGTAAATGGAATTCCTGTTGTTTAGATTCAGATTTATTTATTAAGCAACATACGATTGCATTACAAATAACATTCATGTCAATATATATGAATCTATATTGTGATCTCCTTCCTCGCGTTGTCCCGGCATTTATGCCACGGCTCATGGGAGCCTGGGGACCGCTCGACAACTAATCCCCAGAATTGGCGTAGGCACTAGTTTTTACGAAAGCGACTGCCATCTAACCTTCCAACCCAGAGGGTAAACTAGGCCTTATTGGGATTAGTCTGGTTTCCTCACGATGTTTTTCTACACTGAAATGAATCTATGTATATTGTGAACGTCAAAATAAATCTAGCTATTCCTAAAACGAAAAACCAATAGACATCAATATTTAGAATTTATTTTATACCTATAAAAAACTAGGCAAGTGCGAGTTGGACTCACGCACGAAGGGTTCCGTACCATTATTTATAAACACGGCAAAAAAATTAGTGCGAAAGCGTCATTTTTCAGCATACTGCACTAAACGAAGCTGCCGCTCTCCAGCTCCATCAAACAGTTAATAGTATACACACCTCGGGAAGTCAATAAGAAAGCCTCAGATCACATGTTTCCATCTGAGACAATTGTTACTTTACTGCCCGAGGTACAGTCGAAAAAAAATAATACAGTCTTGCATCCTTCTCTATAAAAAGGTGACGCACATATTTGTCAAATCTAACCTTTAATAACATGACAATACGAGTCAAGTCACGCATTGTTGTGAATAACATAATCTATATGAGAATGCTTCCAATTTCATAAAGAAGAAGGACATTCAAGAATGTTTTCGAATGGTCTGTTCAGTGTTGATGTTGGTTGCCCAAGTTCTATGACTGTCTGTTGTAGACTTATTCTTGTCAAGTCAACATGCAGGTTAGGAAAACTGTATCTATAAGTATTGTTATAGAACTTTTGAACAAATATATTTTCTTATTTCAGGAACCAGTCTCTAGCTACTAGAAGTAACAATATAGTATGGGGCAGGACAATGAGATGAGATATGGTCAATGCATCTCATTACCCAATTAAAATATTTTGAGGTAAAAATGGTATCAATTTTTATACCTGCCTCAATGGATACAGACACAAGCTACGAAAATCTTTTTAATAGTAATAAATCCTCATAAAAAAGAAACACTTGACAATGATTTTATTTTTGTTTACCCCCTCAATGATGTCTACTCAATTGCTACAACCAATATTATCTCCATCCAACTCTAAAACCACTGAACTGATTTAGATAAAATTTGCTATGGAGATAGTTATTTAGATAGAGGATTATCTATTACATCTACTTACGAATGAAGACACATTTCATAGTAAAGTTGTTCATTAGTAGTGTGTGTGTATAGACTTCAATCTTAGCAAACATATCCCTTAGTAGTCTACCAGTTTCCATAATAAATGTATCTCACAATACACATACACACATTTTTTACCGAATATTCGGCGCTTCGGTCTACGGTGTGGCCGAACATTCGGTATTCGGCCTAAACCACTATTCGTGGCATCTCTACTTATGAGCCCTTTCCATAATAGGTCATCTACTTAGCATATTAGTAGTGTTCTACACATAGTATAAGAATAAAAAAAGTGTATCTTCGCATATCGCAGTCGGATTGTTTAATCCGCCGTATTACACGACGGCTGGCTGTTATCAAAAACAGGGCCGTTTTGAATTGCGGCGGTTCAACGATTAGCCAGATTGTCATTGTGATAAATAATTTTGTATTTTGATACGTTCGTCAATAAGGCGGCCCACGTTTAGTCGCATCGCATCGTACTCATTGACATATATATCTAAGGACGGGCCTTACAGGCACTAAGAATGGCGCTAGTTCAGTGGTGTCACTCTCGAATTCGAGCCAATCGTGCAGTCTAACGCAACTAGTTGCGCCCAATCGCGCGCGTGATGCAAACTCATCAACCAATCGCGTTGCGGCGTTAGACTGCACGATTGGCTGGAATTCGTGTGCGTGACACCGCTGTACTGGCCCCATTCTTATATGTCAATGATCGTACTTACTACTATTTAGATTGTAGGGTGACCAATGACCATACTTACAAAATAAAACGGCATTCAATACGGCTAATTGTTGAACCGCCGCATTTCAAGACGGCCTGTTTTTGATAACGGCTAGCCATAATGTAATATGGCGGATTATACGATCTGACTCAAAATAATATATTATTTCAACGGCCAACTAGTCGGTAGTGACTCTGCCTACGAAACAGAAGGTTCCTGGTTCGAATCCTGATAAGGACATTTATTTGCGTGTTCATCACAAATATTTGTTCCCGAGTCATGGATATTTTCTATGTATATAAATATTTATATATAGCGATATAAATAATTATTGTAACTTTTCTAAGAACAAAATATTTTTAGTTTATATGTAGGATAACTACAGTGACATCTTTTGATACTTATCCTTAAACAATCCAGCTATCTCGTACACTGGTAAGAAGTTAAACTGCCAAATGGCGCGATAGATGGCGCTTAAAATAAATCTCGCGATATTACATCGATTTTTTTCCGCATCGATTAATTATGTTTAAATGGCCTTTTTAAAAGGTTTTTTTGTTGTAATATGCCAATCAATTGGAATTATACACGTTTGGTTGATAATTGGAGAGATTTCAATTAAAATAAATACCGATGTAGGCCAAATGGTGCTCTGAGTGACATCTATTGATTTTCTCTGGAACTAATCGAGACTACTATGGGTTTGTTACTCTATATATATTTACTTTATGATACAGCCGACTCGAATAAAGCGAATTACGTTCATTTATTATTTTAAATTAGCTTTAAATTTAGTTCCGGCTAGAAGTGCACTTAGAAAAAGCATTGAAAACGAGAACTCGTTTCACAAAATGGAATACTGCAAAGTTAGTTGAGGAACAATGGTCATTCTGCAAGTTTTTTTTTCTTATGTCACTGGAAGTAAACTTCTGTCTCTTGCAGTCATGTAAAAACTACGATTTAGAGAACAGGAGGCCTATATCAAAGATCTTAATCGTTGACAGAAAACGCCAATCGATATTTATATAGAAAAGCAAATTTGTAACGTCTACTCTGTCATCCCCGTACATTTATTTTTCATTTGAAGTTTGTCGATGTATGTTCGAGGAAATTGATTCCTTAGCAGGTTACGGTTTACTTTACTGGTACGGTTTACTTTAGTAGGTTACGGTTTACTTTACTGGTACGGTTTACTTTAGCAGGTTACGGTTTACTTTACTGGTACAATTACTTTAGCAGGTTACGGTTTACTTTACTGGTACGGTTTACTTTAGTAGGTTACGGTTTACTTTACTGGTACGGTTTACTTTAGCAGGTTACGGTTTACTTTACTGGTACAATTACTTTAGCAGGTTACGGTTTACTTTACTGGGACGGTTTACTTTAGCAGGATACGGTTTACTTTACTGGTACGGTTTACCCTACCTACTAAGTTACGGTTTACTTGTAAACTGCTATGGAAATCAATTTCCTCCATTGCACGATTGTCATCTTGATTACGCCCCTGGGAGTTCTTGACAAATATGGCGTTTTTTAGCAATCGGATTAACTCCCTAGAACTTATTCACCCACATAGGTACGATAATTAATAATACTTATAATATGAGCCAAAACAATTGTACAAAGAGTTATGAAAATAACATAAAGCAAACAAAGAAAAAGTGATGGAGGCGGAGTATAATTACTTCGAACTTTTCCACAGGTCTCCGCTTTCGTCAAGTTATTTAATTGTGGTATCGTTTACAATCATTTAAAAAAATCGCCTTGTTTTGACCGGGTTAAGTTATTATTATTACGTATCTTTAGTGCAAGCAATCCAGTGCCTTGTCTGACTGGTAAATAAAATCGAATACACACACACCTAGGTATTAGGTATTTTAAATATTGAATGATTACGACCCTACATATACGCCGTTGCATATAACGTTCAGTATTTTACTAATTAATTAACTTTACGTCCAGTTACAAATCCTGCAATGGGCTTTACTACCTACAGTGCATCAAATTTATTAATCGAAAGCATTATTTTATGATAAATCACGAGCTGGCAGCAATTAATTACATATATTAAATAAAGATCGAATATTCTACCGGCTGGCATGTTTTTGAAAATAAAAGTCAATTTGTTTTGATATGATTTAATAATATAATGTGTCTAGGTCATACTGTGAAGGTTTGAAACCTTCACAGTGTTTTGGTAGGTAACTGGCAACAATTATGTATTTGAATTCAGAACTATCGCCCTGCTAGAGGAATAAATATCTGCAGACGGGCATTCGTGGGGTCACAGGGGTCACAGTTATTAAGGGTAGTCGATTTTGTAATCTGGCCGAATGATACTAAAAACATATAAAGCCAGAAAACTACAACGAGTGTTTATCTTCCACCTCATTTAGGCGCCCCACCCTTTACATGGTGGAGGTGCGAGATGGAGCTCTCATTTGGATGGCGACTGCGTTGACCAGAGCGATGTTAATATCCTTGATAAAATTATTGAACCGTGAGTGAACGATCTATTCGCGACAGCATTCGAAGACATCAACAATATAAATTTTCAATTTCGACGGGTTGTGGAGCTAATAGTCTTGAAAAAGTTGCACTAGACTTCAGTGCATAAATAATGTGCCTTAACAAGAATATGACGAAAAGCAAAAGTAAAATGTTATTCATCATTTAATATGAATGAATCATAAAATAATGATAAAAACTAAAAAAATGTTTAACAGACATTACTTGTGCGCACTTTTTTTATCGAAACAGCTCGTCTGGAAGATAATTTTAATAGAAATTGTCTAATGGAATGAAAACGATAAATTATTTCACATTAAATTTAATTTCAAGTGTTGATTAGTGTTGAGGACTCGACTCCTCGCTTGATTCCATTCATCAAATCCAAGCTTGAGCTCTTTTAAACTTGTGACAGACTTTTTCGGTTACATTTCCAAGTGTGACTGCAGGCAGCTGTTATGTTAGAGTTGCACCAAGGGAAAACAGCCGAAGACTCCATGAAACTTGTTTGATATATTTCTTTCGTGGTCGCATTTTTGTTTATTGAAATATTCAAAACCATCACTCATTTTATATGGTGTATTTTTTTGGAACATATATACTTTATGTATTATGTATGTATGTTATTTAAGTTTTACCACGAAAATAAATTATTTATGAGTTTACCAAGAAAAATTTATCCGGAGGCCGATTCTGATTTAACTATTTGTCGCGGTTTTGATCTTCTTTTAACTTTTGACACGACTTTGAAGATACTCTTAGCCAAAACGAATTTGAATTATTTCATTGGTATGTGTTAAATTTGTTAAATATAAAAAAGTGGCGTCATCTTACCAGGCATCGGCTAAGGAATGTGGCGCCATCGCTCGAAACGATGCACAATACCTTTGGCCTTTGATCTATTAGATTGCGCCACTTTTTGATATTTAACAACCATAACAGGTGTACATTTTAATCGTGTGTCGAAAGATGTATTCATAGATGGATGTGTATTTACTGTGGCTACAAAGTTTTCTTTGACAACCAACTCTATTTTAAATTCTCTTTGTTATACCTCACACTGGTTAGTGCATGTGAAATGCAATGAAAATCGTGCGTGAGATGAGTACCAATCACCATACGATCTTTAAGATCTTATCAAAACAAGATCTTTGTCTTCTTCTTTCTCGTTCCCTCATTTTTGAGGATCGCGACCATATGTAATTTGTCACCATTTTGTGCGGTCATAAGCGATGTGGACTTATATGCGATGAGATGCAGATGCAGACTGCCGCCAGCCGACCTGTTCATAGCGTTCGACCAACTTACACGTGCCCCACCCCGAGTAGTCGAGTACGTTTGCTATTTATTTGGCTTTAAATTATAATTATGCGTTGCAATTATGCTTTGGCGTTTGACAAAAGTAACGGATAGACAAACTGCTATTCAAGCTTATCATGGCTACGTTTGCTCGATACTTAGTACGGGATTTTGATATGGGGTAACTCGGTGCATATAAATAGACTTTTTGTCGCACAAAAACAATACATACGCAGTATCTGTGACGTACGACAATATTTATCTTGTAAACCTTTATTCAAAGAGCTTAAACTTTGAACAGTGCCATCAGGCCATCACTGTACATATTTTAAATGTGTGTTTTAGTAAAGACAAATCCAAACCTATTTGAAAAAGTGAGTTATTTGAAATAACTTGTACTTGCCTAGAATTTTTAAACAGTTGCTAACCGATGACCATCAGATTATTTAATGCTCTTCCGAATAGTTTCAAAAACTTGTCCTTAAGGGAACTGAAAAGGAAACTTTCACAATGGTTGCTATAAATTGCCCGTAGCTATTAAGTACTTACGTTAATTAATAAATTAATTATATATTATTAAGTTTATATACAATATATGTGTATTTGCATGTCTTTACTGACAAAGCATGTGAAATTTAATATCTCTGTAATAATACCTTTGTACTGACCATGCCTTGAGCAAATAAAAATTTCTAATTTCTGGTGTTACATGCGCGTTGCTGAGCCTAACACTCCGCACCCTCATTGAGCTCTGGCAAACATACTCATCGGCAGAGACACAATACTATGAGTAAGGTCTAGTGTAATTTGGCTGCGGTTTTCTGTAAGGTTATGCATTTGATCTTGATTTATATCAGAATACGTCAGTACGTCTCCCTGGCACCACAATTAACACGTGACAGTTTCAGCTGTGGTTAGGTAGATAAGCACATTATCAACGTTCAAAAGCAAACAAAGGAAATTAATTAACAATGAAACTATAAAGGGAGTCCAAATTTCTATTAGGTACCGTTATCTCCAAGGCTTCCACTTATTGCCAATTAACTATGAAAACACAAACATTCCGAGTAAATTTTGAGCGTACACAAGCGAGCTAAATGTCTACATTTTAACAGACCGCCATAATGTCTGTTACTAACATAGAAGTTGCCTTAATTATATCCGGCTCAGTTAACAAGTAAAGCTAAAAACTTTACGGAAACAACGATCTTTCAGGTAAACTTGCTTTTCAGGGTTCCGTAGTGAACTAGGAACCCTTATAGTTTCGCCATGTCCGTCTGTCCGTCCGTCCGCGGCTTTGCTCCGTGATCGATAGTGCTAGAAAGCTAAGGCATAGATGCATGGCGATACCGATACGGTTCGTAAAATAAAGACTAAAAAAAAAGATTTTTTTAGGGAACCTCCCACACAAAACATTTTTTTGATGTGGGGTATCTTTGGATAGTATTTAATCAAATAAGGGTCTCCAGGAAGCTATTTTTAAGTGATTTTTTCGGAAATAATCGCTCCTAAAAAAAAATATGTGCCCCCCCCCCCCCTCCCACTCCCCACCCCCACTCCCATCCCACTTGTGGAGTTAGAGGAGGGGTCCTCTAACTTTTGACCATGGGTCCAAAAATATGAAAAATAATCTTAAAAACAAAAGTTTAACAAATACTTTCAATAAAAACTATAGCGAACATGATCGGTCCAGCCGTGTTTGAATTATTGGAAGTCTTCTCTTCTTAGTAAAAAGGCGTACGTATACAGCGCTGCCAAGGTACTCGCTTACGTTTAATGTACATGAAACTTACTAATAGCCCCTGTTTAGATTATTCTGATCGAATAGTGACTACGACGGTGGCCTATAATAAGCATGACCCGACATACTCTTGGCCGATTTTATGAAAGTAAGTTTACCTTCAACAAAATCAGACCATACTGTGTATGCGTACAAAGAAGAAATACAAACATTATAGTTATATTTCAATCACACTTTCAACTCTTGTGTAAAAAACATAGTGTTACGCAAAAGTTTAACTCTTTGTTTTATTATATGTTATTTTGGTTTCGAAATGATTTCTTTTTATTATCATTTCTGTTGTATACTTGTAGATTTAGAACTAAATCCTATGATAATATAGGTATAATGTTTTCTCAAGGGTTAGAGCCTGGTAATCACTGCTAAAATCATAAACCTTATGATGGTTCACGCTGTAAATATAGCTGTCTTGTTTAGGAAATAACGTACACTAAAAACAATTAAGTAACAACATAAACACCAACAACGCCAAATAGTATTCACACTTAGCATAATATTACCACTACTGCAAACACAGACCATATATTAAATAAGACGCAGCAAACACTTTGTGTGTCATGACCGAGAAAATCGAAGTTCGCATATTGCGAGCATTTTTCTCTGTTACTCTAATTACGCTCTCATTTTGGAGTAAAAGAGAGAGATCCCCTCAATATGCGAATTTCGGTTTTCGCGGTTGCCCCTTTGTT
Source organism: Cydia pomonella (assembly GCF_033807575.1). Classification (NCBI taxonomy): domain Eukaryota; kingdom Metazoa; phylum Arthropoda; class Insecta; order Lepidoptera; family Tortricidae; genus Cydia; species Cydia pomonella. The sequence continues at coordinate 20,146,801 of NC_084708.1, read as the reverse complement.
CCTATAATGTGCAAAGCGTATGCGAATCGAATCCGATTCAGCTCGGACATTAGTTCTTTTGTACAATAATGTCTATCCGGTTCTTCTTCTCCACGTGTTGTGTTTCGGAAACGATTCTTATGAAATGTTGTTATGAGCTTTTTCGATAACTATCGATTCAGATGTTTGAAAAAAATCAAAATGGCGTATGGTGAGTTGTAGACTCACGAGTTCTACAACTCACAGGGCCATTAGTTATTGTACTTATTCAACCAATGTTTTAAATAAGTGGGTTATCATAACTACATTTCCTTTGTGACGTCATAGTAAAAAATTGGCATGCATGTTGTCAAAAGATTCAATCGTGTTGTGACTGCTTGTATGAGTGCTTGCGACGTCTAGTAATCTATTACGGTCTGTGAGTCTGAGACTACAAGCCATTTCACTGGCATTGAGCGGCAAATAGCATTACATACGCCAACAGAAATATATTTTTCACACCTCCTATTCGGAAGAAGGCTTTTCTGTTCTGACTTAACGTAGATACCGGCTAAAACGGCACGTGTATTTTTTTTTCGTTGACACCTTACAAAGGTGATAGTCTTTACTCTTATTTATTTAGATAAAAAACTGTATATAGCCGCCGTGCAGGTCAGGATCATAATGACTCGAATAAAACTTCGATTTGTAGTAACGTGTTATAATTTTCCCAAAGTTACTGGTTTACAAAGGGTTCTTGCCAAAGCGGTTAAATATAAAGTGGTGTTGATAGTATGGAGGATGATGAAAAAGTGATTTGCAATATTTGATCAGTACAAAAGGTGTTTTAAATTTAGGCTTTCTAAAAGTTTCCGAATACTAGCCGAGCCCGACGACTGCATTAGAATAATAAGTTGCATTCGCAACCAAAAGCCTTCTTTTTTTCTTTTAGTAGGATAAAAGTTACTTACATTGGATTCCATACGTTGCATTACCATACGTCATATCATTATTGTAAAGTCACCCGAAGAGCCCAGTGCTATACTTAATGACGTCGTTTAGGATACAATTTTCTAAAGAAATCATCCGAGATAAGCGTAGCCCTCGTCGCCCGAAGGCTACCCTGAAAAGGGTTCGTATCTTATATTCGTGATTTGTTGCGTTTGACAGTCACATTTGGCTAGTACACCAGTCAAATAAGACGGCGACTAAAATAGTACATTACGATACAAGTGCGAAAAATAGGAAATTCGAAACGAGTGGCGATAAATTAAAACACGACCGAAGGGAGTGTTTTAAATCGACACGAGTTGCGAATTACCTATTCGCACATGTATCGTACAACGTTTTACAGTACATATGGCCCTTTAAATGTTCGACACAGTAACGTAATATGCTACTTCTCGCACTAGTGCTATAAAGTAGCCCCATATGTACTGTAAACTCTTTTGTCTTTTATGGGGAAAAGGCCAAGCCAGCCAAGTGCAAGTTGGACACAGAATCCGCGTACCTTTTATCGTGTTGTATTATATCATAAAACTTATAGAATATAATAAAATATAAGTAGTGAAAATGTAAAATATTTTTAATAATAGTAATAATGCATGTAAATGCGCTAGTATAGGCAGCTATAATTATTGTACGTCGCAAGACATGTTACAGAGAACAAAAATTGTTTATAACATCTGTATTCATTACCTGTAATGCACAATATATATAAATAAATAAATACAAATCCTCTTTATTACACAGCATCAAAATAACATTTACAAACATTATACATAAATACAGAGGCCTATCGCAAAAGAGCGATCTCTTCCAGACAACTTTTAGGTATTTAATTTTATATAAATTTCATATAATGTTATATATAGATAGTATTTATTGTATATGTAGTTTTGTTTTAACTTTTACTATTCTATGGAAACAGCAACCAAGCAAAACTTATGGGAGCATGTGAATTATTTTGTAGTAAATGCTAATGATAGGGATATAAAAGCAATTATAAGTTTATAAATAGTAGTTATTTTGAATTATTTTAAGATAGTTTTGTATATTTAATAATTTAACTTTTTGTTATTTAGCAGCCCGTGTGCTATAACAATGTATGTTTAGTAATAATATATAACCGGCCAAGAGCATGTCGGGCCACGCTCAGTGTAGGGTTCCGTAGTTACTCTTCCGTCACAATAAGCTAAACTGGAGCTTAAAGTATAGTAAATTGTTAATCAAGGGATGAAACGGTACCTTTCACCCGAGTTAAACAAATAGGCAAATTTGCATAATCAGTACCTAATTAAAGTAAGTCTTTTTACTATGAAGGGAAAACTTTTTGCGATAACTCAAAAACAGCTAAACTGATCATGTCCGCTATAGTTTTCATTTAATGTCTTTCTTAAGCTCTACTTCCACGATTTTTTTCATATTTTTTGGACCTATGGTTCAAAAGTTAGAGGGGGGGGACACATTTTTTTTTTCTTCCGGAGCGATTATCTCCGAATATATTCACTTTATCAAAAAATTTTTCTTGAAAACCCCTATTAGTTTTCAAAGACCTTTCGAACGATACCCCACACTCTAGGGTTGAAGCGAAAAAAAAAATTCACCCCCACTTTACGTGTAGGGGAGGTACCCTAAAAAAAATTAAATTTTTAGATTTTATTGTACGACTTTGTCGGCTTTATTGATTTATATATCCATGCCAAATTTCAGCTTTCTAGCACTAACGACCACGGAGCAAAGCCTCGGACAGACAGACAGACACACAGACAGACAGACAGACAGACAGACAGACAGACAGACAGACAGACAGACAGACGGACATGGCGAAACTATAAGGGTTCCGTTTTATGCCATTTGGCTACGGAACCCTAAAAAGTCCCATAGACTGTATCCCTTTAAAAAAAACATTTTCAAATATAATATTTGAAAATGTTTTTTTGATGTTGTGTAATAAAGAGGATTTGTTTTGTAATGTAACGATTCTAAAAAAAATATAATATTTGAAAATGACGACCGGTTTGGCCTAGTGGGTAGTGACACTAGTGACCCTGCCTACGAAGCTGATGGTCCCGGGTTCAAATCCTGGTAAGGGCATGTATTTGTGTGATGAGCATGGATGTTTTCTATGTATTTAAGTATTTATAGACATTTATATATTATATATATCGTTGTCTAAGTACCCTCAAAACAAGCCTTATTGAGCTTACTGTGGGACTTAGTCAATTTGTGTAATATATAATGTCCTATAATATTTACTTATTTATATTATAAACTGTACAGTGAAAGTTTTCAGTGTTTTAAAAAAAAAAATATAAAGCAGGAATGGTGATTTTTAATTTACTCAATTTCTAACCTTTTATTAAATTCACTTTAAATTTATATTTTTGATTTGATTTTCTATTAAACAAAGAGTATTAAATCTCTTCTCTTCTTCCTCGCGTTGTCCCGGCATTTTGCCACGGCTCATGGGAGCCTGGGGTCCGCTTGACAACTAATCCCAAGATTTGGCGTAGGCACTAATTTTTACGAAAGCGACTGCCATCTGACCTTCCAACCCAGAGGGTAAACTAGGCCTTGTTAGGATTAGTCCGATTTCCTCACGATGTTTTCCTTCACCGAAAAGCGACTGGTAAATATCAAATGATATTTCGTACTTAAGTTCCGAAAAACTCATTGGTACGAGCCAGGGTTTGAACCCGCGACCTCCGGATTGCAAGTCGCATGCTCTTACCGCTAGGCCACCAGCGCTTAAACAAAGAGTATTAAATCGTGTAACCAATTAATAACGACATTGGCCTGAAATATCAACGTCTCCATAAAGTTTGCTTGATAGAAAATCGAATCAAAATACTTTAAATCAGCGTGACCTTCAAAAATATCTTTTTTGATTGGTCTAATGATTGGACTCGAGAGGCGATCGTAAAATATGCTATCTTTACTATAGGAACTTAGCCAACTTAGGTATCTGTTGCTATTGCTACCTATATTACAGATGTTACATTGAATGTCTTTATTTTAAACTTTGTTGCACGAATTTACAAAAAAATCGGTCATGTGCGAGTCGGACTCGCCCACCAAGGGTTCCGTACTTTTTAATATTTGCTGTTATAGCGGCAACAGAAATACATAATCTTTTTTTTTTTATATATATATACTACGTCGGTGGCGAACAAGCATACGGCCCGCCTGATGGTAAGCAGTATCCGTAGCCTATGTACGCCTGCAACTCCAGAGGAGTTACATGCGCGTTGCCGACCCTAACCCCCTCCCGCCCCTCGTTGAGCTCTGGCAACCTTACTCACCGACAGGAACACAACACTATGAGTAGGGTCTAGAATCTGTGGAAATTTCAACTGTGTAGCTATGCCGGTTCATGAGATATAGCCTGGTGACAGACGGACGGACGGACAGACGGACAGCGGAGTCCATGTAAGTCTTAATAGGGTCCCGTTTTACCCTTTGGGTACGGAACCCTAAAAGAGTACAAATGGTGTACTTTAACGCCTTAAGGCATACCAGTCAAACATTGGGCTAAACAGAGACGGTTAGTTTAGTTTGCTGCAGGATTGCAAAGAGTGGGTAGTGAGTGGGTGGGTGAGCTTTAATATTATCTACTAAAAATAGACTGTCTAGGGACTGTGCAACCAATCAAAAAATATTATAATTATTTTCGCTTATCGCGGTATTCATTCGTTCAATTGCGCATAATGAATTTTACAGTACATACGGTGCTACTTTACCGCACTAGTGCGAAAATTAGCATATTACGTTACTATGTCGAACATTTAAAGGGCCATATGTACTGTAAAACGTTGTACGATACATGTGCGAATCGGTCATTCGCAACTCGTGTCGATTTAAAATACTCCCTTCGGTCGTGTTTTAATATATCGCCACTCGTTTCGAATTTCCTATTTTTCGCACTTCTATAGTAATGTACTATTACAGTACATATGGTGCTACTTTACCGCACTCGTGCGATAATTAGCATATTAAGGAACTACGTCGAAAATTGTAAGGGCCGTTTCGAAATAGGTAGCTCAAAAACTTACATATGGAAAGTATCTACGACTACCACAGATATTTTCGCCATAATATTTAAAAACCGGCCAAGTGCGAGTCGGACTCGCGCACGAAGGGTACGGTACCATTATCTATAAAAACGGCAAAAAAAACACGTTTGTTGTATGGGAGCCCCTTTAATATTTATTTTATTCTGTTTTTTAGTATTTGTTGTTAAAGCGGCAACAGAAATACATCTGGGAAAATTTCAACTGTCTAACTATCAGGATTCATGAGATACAACCTGGTGACAGACGGACTTTAGGATGGACGGACAGCGGAGTTTTAGTAATAGGGTCCCATTTTACCCTTTGGGTTGGGAACTCTAGAAGCCCTTCCTAGTTAGCCGAAGTGGCTTGTTATATTTTATTACCTAATATTTTGCATACTGCGCAACTTTTTGTATGAAAGGCCGTCCTGCGTAAACCCATAACTTAAGAGACTGACGAGGGTAGATGGCAGCTAACTTACTATGCCATATGTATGGGAATTTATTTAATAAGCACAATATAATAAATCCGCGGTCCGCAAGCAAAAACCTAATAACACCAACTATAACTCCCGGTAACAGTCGCGCCACCGACGTATGCATAAATGGCCCAAGTCATGAGCTTGACAGTTTTGCTTTTGACACACAATTCACAACTACTTACAAACGAAGCATAATAATATAATAATAATACTGTAGCAGTACCTAATGCTGGCGCAGTCTGAATCCGAACGGTACCTTAAGACAATTCAACTCAGACAACAAAGATTCACTCAGCCAAGTGATTCAAATTTAACCTTTTTTTATTAAAATAAATAAATAAGTTATTTAACTTACCTATCCTTTTTTTTCACGCAGGGGTAAATACATTTACGTATCTCACCCCCGGGCCAGGGAAGCCCATAGGGGGGTGGTATGTGGGACTCGCTCCTGCTGCGACTCCTTCTGTTAGTCAGAGGGAGGAGAGGAGAATACCCACTAACATCCCCTGCGGCGATTCTCCGCACTGCCGTGTATGGGGGCCGCCGTGGGGTCGCAAACGTTCTACCACGACGCCCCCCGTATTTAACTTATTCTAACCTAACCAAACATCATAAATTCGACAATGTCCAAGTTAACTAAATAACTATACGACGTTCAGCCATCTGGTTAAACGTTGCACTTAATGATTTAGCTGGTTGTTCTGGCATAATTTAACCAATTGTCTGCGAAATATCCACGTTTATGACCTGGGGGGCGATTTTTAATTTCGATCGCTCGATACTGGAAAACGGCGAAATGCTATTTTTGAAATACGATCGAATTTAGGAATCTAGTGGTAATGAACTTAGTAAGATTTAAATGCCTTTTAGGGGAGATATTAAAGGGAGAACCAGAGATCGAGCGATCGGAATTCAAAAATCGTGCCTCTGCACTCCGGGTTTCCGGGATACCAGTCCCAACAACTGAGTCTCTCAGTAGACTCAGTTGTTGGGACTGGTATCTTATCTCTTAGTTGTTACTGTTACATTTATTTTTCACAGTGCGTCCACTTTAATGCATTTTATAATGTATTGCATAGAAAATAAAGTACAAAAGAACTTAATTTGAAGGAGTTTTCTACAATTTCTACCTGTCATGAGTCAACCATCACGCTAAAAATATGTTTCATTTCTATTTATTCCTTTAGTTGACTGCGTAGTAAATGCATATTTAAAAGGATGTACTCCATCCTCCCCGTATCTAATCATGTATTGTGCAATAAAGTTTAAAAATATATATAAATAAATCAGTGGTATTTGGATTTATATTTAAATACACAAACATGATTACGAAATGAGCCGTTACATTTCCATTTGGTAATCATTGCCAACCAAAGTGACGGATACGAAATGGAACCAAATAATTCCATTTCAGTAGCCAATAAGTAATTAAATAATTTTAATTCAATATATAAGCTGTATCTTTTACTGAGGTGTGCCAATAAAGAGTATGCTATCTATCTATGTTTATAAATTATAAACTGAAATAGATATTATTATTATACTAAACGCAAACACCATATTTTATTTCTATAATTATCATTTATAACTGTGGAATAAATAATTGTTTCTTTTTTTATAATAATGTCTAATTTTAACAATTCTTAAAAAACAAAATTAAAAAAAATCGACTACAAATGCATGTTCAAAATCTGTACTAGGGGCCTAGCCAAGATTACAATCGTTCATAGAAAACGTCACGCCAATCGAAAGTTATATAATGTATGGAATTAGTTACGTAATTTTTCGTGACGTTACATTTTTTTTCGTTTACCGTTTGGCGATGTACGATTATCATCTTGGTTAGGCCCCCTGGATACTGGGTCTTGGTATATTTTCTTTCAATATAATAAATAAAATAATTTAATTTGATCCAATAGTTGTAATAATGAATTAAATAGGCTTTATTTATATTAATAAGGATATACATTCTGTGGCCCTAGTGAAAAAGGGTACAAGTCTCTGGCAGCGCAGGTGTAAAGGGGTGTAAGTTCCACGTAACACTTATGCCCTTATAGACCTAAACTGCCAGAGACTTGTACCCTTTTTCACTAGGGCCACAGCATTATCCGTGAAGTTTCAAGTTCCAGCCAATATTAATTGAGCTTTAGTTAAATTTTGTTACAAGATGACGCCTGCCAAGGATTGCTTGCATCCCACGCGATATTGTTTTTTTAGGTGCAAAACACGGGATGTTAGCGTTATCTACTTATTAGTAAACTCTTCGTCTGATACAAACCAATGAAAATAACAGTCAGTTGACAAAACTGCTCTCCGAATGTTACTTTTACATCGCCTTAACTATTTATTTTATCGGACTACTGCTATAAATAGTATCACTAGTGATTGACTATTCAATATTTAAGATTTGGAATAAGTAACAAGTTGTACAAATTTAACAACCTTTGTTCTCTCTGGTTTTTATTATATCTTATTAGATTTCTTTTTTTTTATGGTAGAGGAGGCAAACGAGCAGACGGATCACCTGATGGTAAGCGATTACCGCTGCCCATGGACACCTGCAACACCAGAGGTTGCCGCCCTTTAAGATGGAAGTACGCTCTTTTCTTAAAGGTTTGAAGGTCGTATCGGTCCGGAAATACCGCAGGCGACAGTTCATTCCACAGTTTAACAGAATTCTCAGAAATTCCTACACATTTCTCAGAAATTCCTAGCATAAATCTGACTCTACTGTCTGCTAAATCTTCTTATCAATTCATCTTTCGAATACGTCTGTGCCGTGCCGTATGACATCACAGGACATGGGATTTGTCTAATAAAAGTCTCAAGAAACCATTGGGTGACACTCGTGACAACAATGGACGGACGATCCATATGGAGATTTTCGAGGAAGACTTATGCTCTGTGGAAAAATTTTCACCTTATGTAATACCTACTAATACATATTATAAATGCGAAACTCTGTCTGTCTATCTGTCTCTCTGTTAACTCTTCGCGCTAAAACAGCTACCGAAATAAAGTTAGGTGAAATTTAGTATGGAGATAGTTTGAAGCTCTAGAGTGGAGATAGGATCGGTTTTTTTCAATAATGATCCTCATTCCACGCAGACAAAGTCGCAGGCAGACACTAGTGAGCAAGTACCAACGAGGTTCCTCAACAAGACACATTTCCTCGAACTTGACTGGTTTTGTTAACTTGTTCTGAGCCCCTAGCGTAAATTTATTTGATAGCGAAACGAATTGTTTCAATTTTTATTTTTATTTAATATTCTTGCCAAGTCTGTGTTACGTTTCTCACAGGTATTTTTTTTTTAACTTTTTTAGGTAATTAAATTAAAGACGATTCAGAGCCCCTAGTGTAAATTTATTCGATAGCGAAACGTGACGTACGCGTTTGCGTTAAGTCTCATTTTGAACAGGATTTAGAAACAGCGCGCCAAGCGGGACGTTTTGGAAACTCAAAATCCCTTACAAAATGAGACTTAACGCAAACACGTACCTACGTCACGTCCGCTGTCGAAGAAATTTTCACTAGGGGTACCTACTGAACTTGTATAGTTCAGTGACCCCAGCGTGATATCCGCTGTTGCCTGTGCCTCGCGCCGATGCGTAAGCCGTCTTACTTTCCCATGGTTTATGAGTGCTGCATAATTTAGAGATGCCACGCTTATTTCCTCGCGGGCTGAGCCGCTTACAAAAAACGATTATGCAGGGTATAGCCCGAGATGGTTTGTGTCGTGTTGATGGAGACTTATATCTTAATCTAAAAAAAGATGAAGCCGCATGGCTGCTATTTTTGTATCATTTGAATAATGTGATTCGTTTATTTAATTTCAAACAACAATTTATTTCAATTGATCTAATAAAATTGAGGGAAAACAATAATATTAAAACATTAAGATATTTTTAGACATTCTTCAGTTTAAATTGCCTGTGATCGCGTAAAAGTGCATGGCGACTTTATTAATGAATTCATTCATAATTTCTCCATGCAATTTCGCAGCTCATTACGTCTGTACCTGTTCCGCTGCGAGAGCTGGAATACACACTGTATAATTATTAAGTAAGCTTGGATGGGGTGAGAGAAACATTTCTCTCACCCCGTGACCTTACATCTAAATACAAAAGAAATGATTGTAAGTATGTAAATGCACGATAAGTAAGGGCTATGTGGAATATTTGTGTTAAATAACAGACCAATTCGAATGTACACTGATATCTATCTAATTTACATGGTATAGGCTCTGTGGTATAGGTTTCATTCTGATGTAATTGTACGAGTAATTCGAACTGACCTGTTAGTCCCAGTACAATAACTAGTTCAGTATAAATAAAATAATTTATTCATTTAAACTTTATTGCACAATATAACTCGTAAGTTCAAATGACAGACTTAATGCCTAAAGGCATTTTCTATCAGTCAACCGTCAGGCTAAACAAAAACAGTAGTAGGTGCAGGCAATAAACAAAACAAAACAGATTAATAACTTAAAACAAGCAATATAGCGATGAAAAATATAGGTATAGTAACGGTAATAAACTTACATCTTATACCTTTAAACGAGCAATTCTTGTATATATATATATTTCTGTGATCTCGGAAACGGCTCTAACGATTTCGCTGAAATTTGGTATATGGGGGTTTTTGGGGGTATACAATCGATCTAGATTAGTCTTATGTTTGGGAAAACGCGTGTTTTCGAGTTTTCATGCGTTTTTCTTTCGACGCAGAATATGGTCGCTAATTTCGTGTTGCCGGCCACTGTCCGTCTGGTCCAGCGGGTTAAGACTTAAGACGCGGACTGATAAACGAGTGTTACGGGTTCGAATCTCGCCCGGTGACTAACTTTTTTTTAAATATATGTTCAAGTTTATATAAAAAAAATTTTTTTTTATTGTTTTAGACAAGTTTAATTTAGTAAAAAAATGTAATTAAGATTATCACCTATACACCACACCACAAATTACAATAAATAGTTATAACCGAGCAAAGCTCGGTCACCCAGGTACTATATACTAATATTAATATACTATGATTAAATATACTTACATATACATTACTTTATGTACCTACCCAGCGCAAAAATACTATGACTACGATGGACAATTAACCAGTAAGCTGTCGAAAATTATTTCTGTTCAGAATCACGAGCACTATCAATTTAAGCAATAAAAAATATTTCCCATTTTTAACACGCTTTTATTAGGTCGACCTGTATGTAACTATGTAATGGAATCTAAGGTAACTAATTTAACCATCTTCCAAGGATCGTAGCGTCATGAAAATTGGCAGCTGTATGTAGGCCGGATGACAATATACAATAATATGGTACTGTCGAACGGATCTGATGATGGAGCCGGAAGATATGAACTGGAACTTCATGATGGAACATCGTATCATAGCTGTGTTTGGATTTGTTAGAAAAATCTTGTAATGAACTTTGAACATGATCAGGTTTCAAAGCGTGTTTTTCTAGTGTTTTTAAACTATTCATTTATTAATTATCAGTTTTGAAATACATGTTGTATGGACCGTTACAAAACTAATAAATTTTGAATAGAAAATTAAGGATATTAAGGCAAAACGAGTACTTTTTTCTGAAAACCTTTAAATACACGCCAAAAACCCTATTGTATTCATGCTAATTAGACACTAAAAAGGTCCCTACGCTCTCATCACACAAATATATGCCCACACCTGAGGCCCTATCGATCGCAAAAAACGAATATCTTAATAAGCCTCTATTGTTCGATTACAAACCAGAGGCAGATAACGAAATTTGAATTTTCGTTTTTCGCAGTAGGCCCTCTTTATTCAAACTACCAACTTCTGATTTAGGGTCACAACATTGTAAGTACTATCCAAAAGTCAGGAGTTAGGTACAAAGTTCGGGATCTATTTGTGCCTTCTGCCGATTGCGACACGTGCCAAGTTTTCGGCTTGCGAACTATTGGGAACAGCTTAGCACAAAGATGCTTTTTGCGACAAACCGTTAATGGAAACGCAGCTTAGTAACAGATAATTCAGTTGGCTTTCTACACCTTTTTAGGTAATGCTGACCAATAAATAGGGTTTAAGGTCAATAGGCATTGACATATATATCTAAAAACGGCCCTTACAGGCACTAAGAATGGCCCTAGTTCAGTGGTGTCACTCTCGAATTCGAGCCAATCGTGCAGTCTAACGGAACTAGTTGCGACCAATCGCACGCGTGGTTTGAAGTTTGAACTCATCAACCAATCGCGTTGCGGCGTTAGACTGCACGATTGGCTCGAATTCGTGTTCGAGAAACCGTTGTACTGGCCCCATTCTTATTGCCCATAAGGCCCGTCCTTAGATATAGGTATATGTCAATGTCAATAGGGCTAATTTTTTTTGCGGAAAATTCCGTACACGAGCGTAACAAACATGTCTTTAAATAGTCAGTGCGAGCGTAGTATCTGCTTTTGACTGCTGGAACTGGAAGCTAATCTTAAAGCAATCGTAAATTTATCGGTGAAGTTAACAATGGAGTAGAGGGTCCTTATAGAAAAAAAAAAGTTCGTGTACGTAATTACTTGCAGATGAATTTGGCCGTTATTTTATTCATTTCATTCCAACGCTATCAATAGTAACATAATGACATATAGAATATCGTTTTCACTCAGTGTCACTTGTGTATAAAATGGAATACCTACATTGATGTCAAACCGGGAATAAATAACAGATCCGCTTCCGACTGCCTGAAAATGTTTAACAATGAATCAGTGTTATGCGAATGATTAAATGTGATTGGATTACCGTGTTGCAATCGGAAATTGAGAATTGTGAGATAACCAGGTCAAAATTAACATTAAATTTTAATCCAATTCCAATTTACTCACTGATAACTGACGGATCTGGCACCATGCACACGATGAGGTTTGTTGGTTTGGAATGTAAATATTGTAAAAAGACTGTATCCATGGGTTCCGTACCTCAAAAAGAAAAAACGTAACCCTATTAGGATCACTTTGTTGTCCGTCTGTCTGTCAAGACGCTTGATCACGGGAATGCGTGGCAGTAACGAGTCGAAATTAAAACCATATTCTCAGGTTTACTCTGTTACGAGTAACAGTCCATTGAAGCTGTAGAAAAATCAAACTTAAAAAGATACGGCCGTGTTGGCCGTTTATGCCGCAAAAAACGTATATTACGACACTCTCAAGGGAATCACATCAGTCATACACCACAAACACATGGAAAAAACTCAAAACTATAATTTTGTAAAGAACTATAATAAATAATATGCTTTTGTACGGCAGCTTCGATGGACGAGTCCGACTATCACTTGTCCGGTATTTACGAAAATAATGTCAAAGGTCATGTCAATAAATAAGGCCCGACTTACGGAAGATGGAGATAAGGAACGAAATCTCCATGTACCAAAAAGTGTCATCAAAAAACTTTAAATAGATGGCGCTACAATAGCTAGAGTACTTGAACAAAAAAATCAAATCATAGACACCGCAATTCACTCCGTCAATAACGCCTAGGTTCTTAGCTACTCTAGCGTTACTTTGGAGAGATTTGGAACTATTATTTATAGCTGACAGCTGGACACTTTTGCAACAGTTCTACCATAAGAGATGCCACTCCTCTTAATTCCACACTCCATAACCAGACTGTTGAATTGCAGTACCTACTCTGATCTTTTTATTACTTAATATACATTGAGCGATATTTTTATTTTATAATAAGGGTTTTGAAATTGATATGACATAATCGCTCGCGCGGATTTGTGCGTGCTTAATGCACAGCTAGTCGTCTAGGTTGTATCATTGCAATATCAAAACTTTAAGAATTGAATAGATACAATCAGCATCGATTGTAATGGATGAAACAATGCGCTTATAATATCTGACATACTTTAATACCTTTGTAAATAGAAATATATCTCTACAGTTTACGTTACTATTTTAAAAACACTAATTGTTTAACATCTCTTTTTGTAAAGCGATTAGATACTTTTGACGCTTAGTTTCATTCGTTATTATTGATGCTAACTCTAAGATTCCTTAAGAGGATAGGCCACGGCCGCCTCAAAACCGCCTTTCCATACAAAAGTAGTCCTCATTTTTCTAATTTTCTCTCTAGACACTGGATGTTAGCATTATTAAAAATATTTTGACACAGTTTGTTGTATATCAACCACATATATGCCCCTATGTTTGATTTAGATATATATATATATATCTAAAGTTAGGAGCATTTAAATTTTTTTATGAAATCTGTTTTTCACTCCTAATATTTACACAAATAAAAAAAAATTAACATAAGGCATAACATACGTTAACTATGGTTAATTTACATCAAAATATGTAAAAACATTTTTCATATTGTCAGTATCCAGAGAGGAAAATGGGGACTACGTTTGTATAGATATCCTCTTAAATAGAAGAAGAAAGAAAGAAAATACATTTATTAACATCATAATTTGTACAAACATGTAAAATAACACACACACAACGCAAATTTAACATCTTAGTCATTTGGATAACAGGATATTTTTTCCCCAATAAAGAAAAAAAAGGATATGTAGTGAACTCTTGTTTCTGTGCTATAACCACTTCATCTTGTTTGGGTTTGTCACCAAACTCTGGTAATCTATTAGGTAAAGACTAATACAGATCTAGGTTTCTTGTGTAGTGTCAAGTTAGTACTATAATTAGTTTAGTGAAGATAATCATTATGTCTACACGTGTATAATCTATCATCCTGGAAGTAAGCAAACAGGCGATATTTCTTACACTTGTATACTGTATACTTATTTTTAGGGTTCCGTAGCCAAATGGCAAAAAACGGAACCCTTATAGATTTGTCATGTCCGTCTGTCTGTCCGATTATGTCACCGCCACTTTTTTCCGAAACTATAAGCACTACACTGTTCAAACTTTGTAAGTAGATGTATTCTATGAACCGCATTAGGATTTTTACACAAAAATAGAAAAAAAACAATACATTTTGGGGGTTCCCCATACTTAGAACTGAAACTCAAAAAATCTTTTTTCATCAAACCCATACGTGTGGGGTATCTATGGATAGGTCTTTAAAAATGATATTGAAGTTTCTACATAATATCATTTTTTTCTAAACTGAATAGTTTGCGCGAGAGACGCTTCCAAAGTGAAAAAAATTGTGTCTCCCCCCCCCCTGTAACTTCTAAAATAACAGAATGAAAAATCTAAAAAAAATATATGATATACATTATCATGCAAACTTCCACCGAAAATTGGTTTGAACGAGATCTAGTAAGTAGTTTTTTTTAATTCGTCATAAAATTAAAAAAAAAAATTTTTTTTCATCAAACCCATACGTGTGGGATATCTATGGATAGGTCTTCAAAAATGATATTTAGGTTCCTAATATCATTTTTTTCTAAACTGAATAGATTGCGCGAGAGACGCTTCCAAAGTGAAAAAGTGTGTGTCCCCCCCCTCCCTGTAACTTCTAAAATAACAGAATGAAAAATCTTAAAAAAATATATGATATACATTACCATGCAAACTTCCACCGAAAATTGGTTTGAACGAGATCTAGTAAGTAGTTTTTTTAATACGTTATAAATGTACGGAACCCTTCATGGGCGAGTCCGACTCGCACTTGGCCGCTTTTTTATATATATTATAGTCGCGTTTTCAATAAGGAAAATAATTACACTACCTAAGATTTTTTTCACAATTCAACCTCTAGTTTCAAAGAAAAATCGTACAAAACCATGAACATTTTTAAAATTAAAACAATGCCGTTCCAGTGTGCCTTAAGGCCACTATTTCGAATTTGGGCAATAATCATACAATACAATAGAAATACTCTTTATTGCACACCTCAATACAGAAACAATACAAATAATACAGCACATTAAAAAGAGGTAAACAACAGTAGTATGGGATTTATAAACACAGCGGGCCAAGCGGAACGTTTTGGAAACTCAAAATCCCATACAAAATGAGACTTCGCTTCGAGAGCCATCGAATAAATGTACACTAGGGGTACTTACAGAATCCTTGCTATAAAGCGAACGTCATTACGATTACTAACGATTAGTGTAACCGAGCCTAAGTTTAATGTCTTAGAACCCTCAAGATTCAAAACTACGCATCACACAGATTTAGATAAATAAAGTAACTCGTAAATGTTTATTTCTTCTTCAAAAGCATTAATAACGCATTCTTACTTTGTTAAAGCACTGCGACCCGGTTTCCTCTACATCAAAACCATATAAGTCCTTGCAATGTTTGATAGACTTACGCCATTTTTGTTTGAACGTGCAAAATATGCTTACCGCTCACAATGTCGTAAATCCTTGGTTTTGCAACGGAGTTACATCACTTTGGGTTAACTTGGAGTATTACACATATTCAGAACCTTATGTGAAGCCGTAAAACATCGTTACATTTACATTTGGCTGTCGTAACACGGGCAATTTAATCGTTGGTATAATAAAATTAATGGAAAATAAAGAAACCCTTGCAATTACCCGCATTCGCCTTCGTACCATATGACACTAAATCATACGTTGGAAAAAAATCACAGTACTAAAGTAATGTTAGGTTAGGTTATATCCAATTTATGTCTCTTTTTCATACGTTACAATACTGGATGTAGGTATAGATAGATACCAGAGACTAATAAAAAATAGAGATCCGTTTTATATGACATCAAATTAACAAGATGTTCCAATTGTGTTGCTTCCAAGTGCTTTTAATAACATCCACATAATATTCCCAGCCTAAGTAAGGACTAAGTCTGAGGACTTTCCTGAAAATATTGTATAAGCCTAGTGATTAAATGATCACACTTTTAATGACAATGAGAAACCAAATTTTACTATTTAATATTCCCATTATTGAGCCTAGGTTTCCATATTCGTGGTTGTAATTTCAAAATATTTTGAGATTTTTGTAACTGATCTTACTCGATATATTCATTAAACCATTTACCGCATATGCAACCATATATGGCAGTTATAATATTCAACTCTATTGACAGCTTCAAGTTCAAATTTAAACAAAATCTTTTTTAAGACACGCGTTAAGGGGTTAAGACATTTGTGGTTTAACAAATTTTTACATGACAAAATTCATTCTAAAAAGCGAATTTGTACGACAGACTTTATTATACCGGATGTGGCCTGTATACACAAAACAATAAATTTAACTGTAGGCTGTACTCCTTAAACTTACCAACATTTGATCAGCGATTTTTGAAAATTATGAATTCTGTAGACTTCCTATTTTTCATACAAATTAAATATTACCTTCAATGTACGCTGTCATCCGTGTAATTGACGTTTCTAGTCACGCTTTAAACATAACAAAATTGGCAATACATTGCGTCTTAGAATAAACTTTACAATAAAAAAGTTATTTTTAAAAGTTGCTAAACAAATGTTGGTCAGTTTGAGGAGTACAGCCTACAGTTTAATTTTTTGCTCCTGTTACAGGCCACACCCGGTATACTTGTCTTCATGTTACTTAATGGCTTCCACGACAAAATATGGAGTAATAATAGGTTGGGAGGGCAGTGGGGGGGGCATCATATTTCACCAAGTTGACTTTAACATCCTTGTAATATAACATCCTTGTAGCAATAGGCTTTCTGTGTCCCAGTGAACCGTGGGTTCAAAATTTAACCAAAAAACCTTGTTGTTGGCAGGTTTTTAAATTCTGTTGAAGTTATAGGTGTACCATTTTGATTTAAAGTTATAATGTAATGACTTTTGTGCCTATTTTACAAACAAATCGAAGTTGTTAATTGAATTTGAAACCTTTTGAAGCAGTTTAAACTAATTATAATTATTTGACGACCGGTTTGGCCTAGTGGGTAGTGACCCTGCCTACGAAGCTGATGGTCCCGGGTTCAAATCCTGGTAAGGGCATTTATTCGTGTGATGAGCATGAATATTTGTTCCTGAGTCATGGGAGTTTTCTATGTATTTAAGTATTTATAAATATTTATATATTATATATATATCGTTGTCTAAGTACCCTCAACACAAGCCTTATTGAGCTTACTGTGGGACTTAGTCAATTTGTGTAATAAATGTCCTATTATATTTATTTATTTATTTATTCTATGTATTTAAGTAGGTATTTATAAATATGCATTTATTATATACATATGTTTATATATCGTTGTCTAAGCACCCTCAACACAAGCCTTATTGAGCTTAATGTGAGGCTTAGTCAATTGACTTGTGTATTAATGTCCTATAATATTGATTATTTATTTATTCATTAATTGCCGACGCTTTAAAATTACAAATAAATATTTCGTAAAAAAACGTGTGAAAATTACTTTCTTAAGTACAGAACTTATCCAATTGTTGAAATATAAATAGAGCCTGGTAGCACTAAATATTATTGATATTTGAATAACCAATTCAGTAATTTCGAGTTCGAAAGCCATTCAAGTGCTTAAGGTCAGAAGTCGACATGTCAAAGAGCTTGCTTACAATATGATTAGGGCTCTTTCAATTTCGAGATGCTCTACCTAACCTACCTAATTTTTTGATTCGATGATTGCGCTGAGAAGCAAAGTTACATTGAATCAAATTACATTGGATATATAAACCCTAATAATTACAAGTAGGGGAGTGGGATAATCAAGGACATTGGATAATTCCGGAAACTACAAAGAGTATCTATGATCTAACGTCGTACACCCCTCTACGACCCGCTAATCGACTGGTTCGGTCGTGTCGGCCATCTTTAGTGAGTGGACAGTTGTTGTGACGCCAGATCGCGCACATGTGCGAAGTTAAGATTTTTTTTATTTATTTCTATTGCATATTATTTTGTGCCATATATGATGTACTGTCTACTGTATTTATATATACAGTAATGGTAATGTTGTTTTGGCTAAGGATTAATTTTTCATTTCGTTGAATATAAGTTGTCGGGTGATTTGCGGACAGTTACTATGGGATAATCTCGGACGTCCGCAATTACCCGTTGTACTTGGGCTAAATACCGACATTCGAAGTGTTGAATTGTATTGTCCTCGTTGCATAGTATATAGAGCACTAAGTAAATTAACTATAGCATCACTACGGGTATGGACTACTTAGTCTATGATAGCTATGTGTGGTTTCGCTCTTCTCCTTTATGTCTGCCATAAATGTAGCATGTAATCTCGTCGGTACATTAATATAACCTTTGCCAAATGTAAGTAAACGCTTATTCAAAGCAATAAAAGTGATGTCCGTATTTTCCCTCACGTCGTGGGTAATGACGAACAAAAGGCACTTTGTTTTTCTTTTTTTCAAATATTTAATATTTGTTGGTACGGGATAATTACGAACGTTGATTTTTTTAGAGGAATGTCCAAAGTTTAGTTATCAATAAAAAACGAAACTCATTACTTACGATTTGGCTTTTATTAGAGATTTCCTTTACGCATCCGCAATAACCCCGTCCTCCCTTACTTTATATTACCAATATTTTATTATATATCAGAACATTCTCAAGCTATTAACCCATAGAAACAGGACTTAATCGCGTATGAGTTAATAATGTGTAAAAATCGTGAAAGTTTAAATTAGTATATTTTCAAGCGTCAGTGACACAGCCATACAACGTGTAAGTAAACACAAACAATGAAAATTTTACTTCAAAATACACACAAAAAACCATCAAGGAAGACACGTTGCTAATTTCAACGATTAGGGCGAGTTTCTTTTTTACAGAGAATGCTACGTAAATTATACTTGAGCGCTCACTTATGTTAATGAGTGCGTGACCGCCATAATACTCGTTTTCCGCTCAGACATCTTGGTGTGCGTTCAAGACCTCAGGTTGTGGATTTTACATCGTCGTATTAAGAAGATGTTTTAAGGCGCAAATATTTTCGCGTTTTGGTAAACTATATCAAGAAGCCAGGTCGTATTCGGCAAACAATGTGCACATTTTACGCCATGTTTCCCGATATTTGTAGATTTTTCGTTGGTCGATTCGTCTTCGTCTGATACTTCTTGCGTGATTCACGCACTAAAACTGGAGCGAGCTTTACGTAAAAAAAAATATACAGGGAAAAAACAAGGCTAATCTTAAGAAAGCCTCATTTCTATTATGAATAAGAAGCTTCTGCTTTCGTAAAAACTGTTGCCTGAATTAATTTAGGTGATTAGGTTTTCAAGGCAACCTCAGGTTTCAATAGGACGCCAACTGGAATGCCCGAGATGAAAATTGAACGGAAAAAAGTGGAAATAGCTTAGGTTTACTCAGCTTTATACTAGGTTTACTTTTCTCGCTGGAGTTGCAAAACGCTGGAGCTAAACAAAACAAAAATATTTTCTAACCTTTCACAGTTCGTTGGTGTAAAAACTTTTCTCATAAACTGAGCTTTTCTAACTCGTAATATGGACCAAAATTAAAATAGGTACGCTAAAGACATTTTCAAAGCAAATCACAGACGGACAAAAGTCCAATTTGTGAGTCGCAGAATATCTTTGTGCTCTTCGCAATTTGTGAATGACGTCTGTGAGGGCAACTAACCTTGAGGCTATAAATGAATAGAAATATTACTTGAAGACCATTGTTTTTGTATTAGTCCATAATTTTTGCCATATGTGACATATGTAATGGACCGCAAGTAACTTGGTGAGGGCGTAAATTTTACCAGTGGTGTGTCGCTCCATCGGTTCGCGAATGCTCTGTGCACTAATGTGTAAGTGAGAAAGAGATGGTGTCATGAGTTAAGGAATGGTATTATATATCTACTCTTTGAAAATAATACTACTCGGTGCGGGGACCCTCGAATTTAATTTGGGTGGTGCAAGATCTGATTTTGGTTGAGATGGAGTTCCCCCGCAGGGATCGCCTAGCGCTGCCGAATCTTTTTCAAACCTATCACCAATATTGGTTCATTTCTCATCACTCACACTGCCCTAGGGCGCCTTTGAGTGTTTTGTTCTATCATCGTCTTAACAGCCCAGCGTAGTTAAGGTAAAAGATAAAGATAAAGAACCCTGAACTAGCCATATAAGCATATAAGTAAACACCAATAAATTTAAGTTACCTCTTGTTACATTTTCAACCATTAAAATTATATTTGTGTTGCACTATTATGGAAAAAAAAACACCACTTCCATTATGCCACCATCATGGTATACCATAAAGTAAGTAAGTATTAAAAATTAACGAATTAATACTTTTTAAACTGAACTTCCGAGGCTAAGGGTTAATTCCGAATAGCCTTCGCGTGTGCGGTTGAAACAAATTACCAGTTCAGCTCCACGAGCTAACGAGCATCGGCCAAGTTCAGGGCCTCTATTCTTCTAAATTTCACAGGAAGAAATTTAAGTCGAGAATAAACATATTTTCTAGAAAACTTATTATTTGACTAATGTCTAAAATCATTCACGTATTGTTTAAATTTTTATTCTGGTTAAATTTTCTTGGCCACCCTGTGTTATGTTTCTCGCAGGTTTTTTTTACTCCTTTAGGTAAATAAACAGTAGGTAATGAAATTTGAGACGATTCATGTAAGTATACAGTATTATTTAACGCTATAGGTTTGTCTTATTTACCTGTTCTGTATTTTTTTGTTTAATACTGTTTCTGTTTAGCCTGACAGTTGATTGGTAGATAATGCCTTTAGGCATTAAGTCCGCTATTTATACTTTGTTTTTTACATTGTGCAAAAACAGAAAAAAATATTTTATTCAATCTCATACATATTCACTGGTTTATGGTTTTGGCATTAAGTGTCAATAACCTTAAAAAGTAAACTACCCTACCTATGAATGTTTATTTATTTATACAAGAAATCCCAACATCTATAAAAGGTACATTTAACTTTTTAAATAGCAATACAGTACCCCTAGTGTAAATAAATTCGATTTCGAAACGTGACGTACGCGTTTGCGTTTAGTCTCATTTTGTATGTGATTTAGAAAGAGCGCGCCAAGCGGGACGTTTTGGAAACTCAAAATCCTATACAAAATGAGACTTAACGCAAACGCGTTCGTCACGTTATGATGTCGATCAAATTTACACTAGGGGTACTGAACCAATTACTCACAGATAGAAATTTCGATATGTACCGTATATGGACACAATATGATAACTATCAAAGCACATTAGATTTCGGCTATTTTACAATATGGAATATATCAATATCACAATATAAAAACAGATCAGTTGTGACTACGGTACAAAAAAAGAGCTGTTCAACTTAACCAGAAATGAAACAGTTATATATTTTGTTTTAATTGGATAAACATTATAGACCAGGTTTACTACCAATCGCACTCAAAAGTATAGCACTGCCTACGACCAGTTAATGTGCCTTTAATTCACAACTTAAAAAAACCTATTTTTTTATATTATTTCTTTATCAAATCAAATCTGTTTAGAGGGTTCATTACAAGACAAAAGATTAAGATCATTGCCCTGAAATTATTATATCTAGAACAATATTAAGAATGTTTATACATTTTATGCTAATATGTCGTTAGCTAGTTTGCCGTGGGAACAGCGACATCTAGCGAACAATTAGGGCAGGGATATAAGTTGGACACACCAATTTGTGGTCAGTACAATGACATCTAGCACAGAATCTTATTACTAAACAAACATTAATCTAAACACAAGTAACACAACTAACTATGTAGTCAAATCAGCTACGCTTTAAAGTCAAACGGATCTGTTACTATGAATCTACATAAGTACTTACATTTATATCAGAACGCCTCAGAGTAACTTCCTTTTAATGAATTTTCGTTGATTATAAAATAATTTAAAGCGCACAAATATTAAGACAAGCCTTTCGGTTCATTTCCATTTATTTGATTAAATTTAATTTGGAAATAAACCGATTCTGGAAGAGAAAATTAATAACTGTTTTCGATATAAGTTTCTGTAGGTATCTAAATAAATACGTAAATACGTTGCGGTTAATTTTTCCTGATCTTACGGGAAATGTAAAAGCTTATACCTCCAATGTGAATAAAAATAATGCAAACAAAATACTCAAATCAAATTCATTTCACAGCTATATTTAAAAACCGCCACTCGCTTCGTAATTATTTTACCTGCTTCTCTCTGACTTAAATTTTGCAAGAGATTCTCCCAAATGACTTTTTAGTGTACCCTAAGAAGACACAAAAACATTTCTTATTTTTAATATTAGTTGTATCGGTAACAATTAAGTAAATAGTATGGAAATAACTAGTGTATTGTACCTAGTTACGAGTACCGTGAGCGTTCTAATTTTCTCGCAGTAGTTTTTACTGCGCAAACTTTTATCTATATATTTACGCCTTGAGCGGACTTTATATTAAAGCATAACCATTTGGAACGACCTTGCCCGTGACTGATTTTCTCTATTTGAAGTTCCTAACTGGCAACCATAGTTGGTTCGATTGAAAATAGAATCAATAATAACCTCAAAACGGCCTATAAATAAGTATAAACTCTCACCTTAGTATTTAATACTTAGTAAATAATATCACAACTAATTACTAACAGAATAGATTTCTTGCTATGAAATCTGTATGGAAAATTGTTCTTGTTACAATGAAAGAAAAATTTGTTGTCATGAACAGTGCCGATCTTTGCATTCATTTTCATTCATTATGAGTTTTCATGATTCTGGGAGTTTATTACAAATGACGCTAACAACTATCCCACGCATAATAAATAACCAGCAGTTTCGTGGAATTTACATATAAACAGCACATTAATTTTGTGATTGGTCATCAATTTAAACACATTGATTTTCCTGATGAACATACATATTTATATGAAAACATTAACAAGGTATGTAATATGTTAATACATACCTTGTTAATATATGCACAAATTATATTGTCATTAACTCCGTGAGAAACACTCGACTGTGCAAATTGAGTGGAGTATTTATCAGTGTCGCTTAGCTTATATTATTATAATTTAAGACTAAAAGATGAATTTGGGTGGATCAACTATTTCATGGGACAAAATCAGCAGAGTTTGTTTGAAGAAATGTTATACCAAGGTAGGTACCTACTACATTCTATATACACGCTTTCATGGAACGAGCTATTAACTAAAACGTAGTGATTATATGCTCTTTGCTATTTAACCACCACAAAAGACCTATTAAACCTTTTTAAAGAGTGAACCAGAAGAACGTAACCATGGCAAACATTAACAAAAAACGGTTGTTTCACACATTTTATTTCTTCAAAAACCAACAATTTCCTAAGAAGGCAATATTTACAGGCGCATAGGAAAAGAACCGACCCTCTCTAAACCAAACACGCTTGACTGGTTCTTTAATTTCTATCCCGGCCTCTATTACGTGAGGGGTATTCGGACAATTTTTCACTCGCCAACGCTTCCGACCTCTGGAGAGAACGAAGTAATATGCTGAGATACGATATTATATTATCCGTTTTCTCATAAATATTGAATACCTAACGTTCGTTACAGTTTACACTAGTGAATTCCCAGTATGACTTGGAACTCCTGGAGCCGTTTAAGAAGTTTAATATTCTTACGCATTTTCGCTAGCGACATCTACCGTAAGGTACCCTACCCCTACCCGACCTAAGGGTCCCCTAGACCCATATGGTGGGAAAATTTGCTAGCTATGGATGAGGTCTTGGTGGCTCAGTTGGCTGAGCGCTGGAGTATCGATCCAGAGCCCGTGAGTTTAAGTCTCACCCAAGGCAATAGTTTTCCACTTTTAAATTCATTCTAAGCTTAATGGGGTATATATTGCCTCTGTTTGTGAAATAAAGGCGGTTTTTTTATTTGACTAAGGCTCTTTACGTTAGTGGAGCGGTAGAGCGATTGAACTGGGCAGTAAGATTGTACCATGGAGATTCCTTGTATAACCAGACTTGATTTCCTGCACTGTATTACTTTTACAAATATGCGTTCCAAATGTTGGAACCTGGAGCCAGATTCTGTTGTGAAATGAACGTAATTTACCTTTAAATTATTAAACCCTTTAAATATTTTTCTGTGACGTGACGTTGATGTCCAGTTATTTATTTCTATTATCGTTTAAACATCGACCCTTCAAATACGTTCAAACTTAAATAACGACTTGGCAGCCCACGACAGATTCTTATAATTTATCTCCAAGATTTGCTAGAAGTGTGCTCCATATTCATGACTTGAACTGAACCCAGACTTGGCTAATTAAATTTACATTTGTCAAACGCTTCTTACTATCGAATCTGCGACTGGAGAATTTCCAAAATCTTCTGCCCTAGTTCCCAGATCTAATTAATCATTTATTTTACGTTAAAATATGAAGTTATTATGGTTATTTTTTCTTAAGCAGCCTGACTTAAATTACGATAACTTTTTTTTAACTGCACCACAGAGTATGCATGGGAGTAAATTGTAGCTATCATCCACAAAATATTATTCAGTTCATAAAAATACACCCACAACTAACTAACAAACAAACACACACACACACACACACACACACACACACATGGCTGCGACACATGGGCGGCACAAATCTTCGTTACGTGTATTTACGATGACCCACCTTATATAAAAGAATCGCTAACGGGAGGAAATTACGTTGTTATAAGCCTACGTTGCTGTAAATAAATTCGATAAAGAATAGATAAATTGAGTCACGGTTTGGTGGTAATTTCCACTGATCACCTAATCACATGTTGCTAACTTACAGATCTTCCACTGACTAAAATAAGAGTGAGTCAGTTACATTTAAATGCAAGATATTTTTTCCTACTTTGTTGCGGGCCTTTCCTTGTTGCGTCCTCCAGTTCACCTCTTAAGAATCTTTATCCTCCTGGACCTCGGTTCGACGATGAATAATATGAATATCCTCCGCCCACCGCCACTTAAGTCTGTCAACTCTCCTAGCTTTGTTAACGACCTTCGTCCTTTGGCAGGGTTAAATACACGAGGGTAAAACATTTTCCATCTTAACTGCACTAAACTCAATTGAAATTTACAATACCCATTTATACCCAATTATATCGTCGTTCGGAAATATTGAAGCTAAAACTGATTAGAACAGCGAAGAAACAATTTGAAATTTAATAGGGCGCGTTATAATAAGTACTCGTTACACCGTAACTCGAAAAATAGTCAAGCGACTGTTTTCATTTTCATTTTAACTTAAGTGGACACCTGAGACCTAATAGAACTTTGTGACAATGCCAAAACAACGGGGTCAATTAGCGTAGCTGTATAATTTAACAAAAAGTTAATTGACGCAATTTTTTTATTGCCAGGCAACGGGGGCTTTCGGTATAATGTACGACAGTGAGGCTGCTTGGGCTACTGGGCGCCTTTGGGCCACATTTATTTTATTATTGTTTGACAGTTGGCATTGCACAGAATACAAATCTTGTTATGAAAATTCTATTCGAAAATAATGACTGATATCATCTTTGAACAATTTCTGAATGTTTTGTATAAAACACTTATTACACAACCATTTATTCGTCTTTTTAAAATTAGAATCATTTCATTCACTTTAATAACAAAACTTCCGCAGGACTCGGACATATTAAATATAAAACGGGTCATGTTTTTTTTAATACGATTTTATTTTCGTAAGTTCTGTATTTTTGAATTACTGGAAAGTGATTTTTTCAGTCGACTAGGCTCAGTGTGTGCTCGAAGGCTTAAATTATCATATCGGTGCACCATGCCCGATACGTAGGTACACATTCAAGCCAATTCTCAGGGCGCCTTAACCGGGAATATGTAATTGTTAAGTACCTACTTACCCTCTTCGTAATCAAAACGTGCCAAACCCGTGCCCTAACCACTTTAGTTATGTGGGCCACCAGTAGCGCCATCTGGTGAGCACTCTCGCTAATTGATACACAATTTTTTGAAAACTCCCATATAAAATGAGTGACGTTTTCTCCTTTTTTTTAGGCATGCTACTTATGAAACCAAAACACAACCTGGTCCGAACCCCTAAAGCCAACTCGGTGAAATCCGGCTTTCCCCATCACCGCGTCTACAAACTCTATAAACTTATCAACTCCTTTCGAAAAGTTTCCACAAAGCCAGGAATATTCATAGAGCCAATTGTTTAATAATCCCCTCTTATTAATTCAAATGAAGTTTGGTGAAAATTTATTTTGGAGCGATGAAATTATACAGTCCGTGTTAATTGGTCTCTTATTTTATTTTTAAGGCCCTCTGGGGGCGCGGGGCTGCAGGATAAAACGCACCAGATGGGTATTATGTTTCGGCAAAGAGAATTTGAAATAGAGGTGGATTGTCAAAGAAAAATTTGTAGCAACAGTCAATTTACTGCCATCTTTCGACACACGATTAAAACTTTTAGAACGCCATGTGACTTTGATGGTAATTCTTTTACTGATATGTGTTAAATATCAAAAAGTGGCGCCATCTATTAGATCAAAAGCCAAAGGTATGGCGACATCGCTTCGAGCGATAGCGCCATAACCTTTAGGTTATTCCCGGTAAGATGGCACCACTTTTTGATATTTAACAAATTTAGCACCTATCAGTGAAAGAATAAGGATCAAAGACAAATGGCGTTCTTCTTCTTCCTCCTGCCCGTATCCCACGTTATGTGGGCTCGGCACAACATGTTCTTCTCTTCCATTCTCCTCTATCTTTCGTGACCTCAGCACTCACTCCTTTCTTTCTCATATCCTCTTTCACACAATCCATCCATCGTTTTTTGGGTCTACCATCCGTTCTTCGTCCATCAACATACATTCCTAACATTCTTTTGCCCATATGGTAATCATCCCTCCTCATTAAATTCCCATACCACGCTAACCTACCACTCCTTATCTTCTCCGCTACGGTGCTACTTTCAAACATCCCCTTATATACTCATTCTTAATCCGATCCTTCCTCGACACTCCACACATCCATCTCAACATTCTCATTTCCGCTGCGTGCACTCTTCTTTCATCCGTCACTTTCTTTGCCCAGCATTCTGATCCATACATTACAACAGGTCTCACGATCGTCCTGTAGATTTTCCCCTTAAGTTTAAGGGGCATTCGTGGATCGCAAGTTGTTCCAGAGACCTGTCGGCATTTCATCCATCCCGCATTTATTCTATTTTTCACGTCACGGTCAATGTTGCCGTCACTTTGGATCAATGACCCAAGGTACCGGAAATCGGAGCACAAATGGCGTTCTAAAAGTTTTAATCATGTGTTGAAAGATGGCAGTAAATTTACGCGGCTACAAAGTTTTCTTTGACAATACACCTTTATTTCAAATTCTCTTTGGCTTCGGGCAAGCGAAACAATCAGTGACCTGGACTGATTGACTGGAACTGTGTTCGGCCTTTAGTTGTGGTTAGTCGGGCTGCAGCCCTGTTTCGGCCGGCTGATTAGACTTTGGTCCTACTCGTATAACAGAGAAGAGTAAATGAAATATATTAGTAATGGGGTGCCATTTCCATGTATTTTAAGGCGGATTTTCTTTTAACTTTCAGGCCAATTCAAACTTGAATCATACTCGGTGTTATTTTGGAGATAATCAATTATTTATTTTTATCTGGTAAGACTCCTACGAGCATGTACACTTGCCTTAGGGCCTGTTTAGATATTGATTCGTGTTTAATATGAGTATATAAATTTGCTACTAAACGCAAATACTATCTCGGACGATCGATTTTCGAAATGTCATTGATATGTCATTTTGGCGACCGGTCTGGCCTAATGGGTAGTGACCCCACCTATGAAGCCGATGGTCCCGGGTTCACATCCTGGTATGGGCATCTATTCCTGTGATGAGCACGGATATTTGTTCCCGAGTCATGGGTGTTTTCTATGTATTTAAGTATTTATAAATATTTATAGTATATTATATATATCGTTGTCTAAGTACCCTCAACACAAGCTTTATTGAGCTTACTGTGGGACTTAGTCAATTTGTGCAATAATGTCCTATAATATGTCATAGTTTTCAATTGTTTGCTGGATAATAAATATCAATGCTAATAAATTTCCTTAAATGTACTGCCTCGAAGTTACACCAATTAAAAAAAAAACACCGTGTATAGTGGTGTATAGGAAATATATCTGTCAGCTGTCATTCGTACGGCCATCTCGCTTGCACTAATACATGTACGGAAGATGTAAGTCAGAGCGAAATTAACGCACGATTCCAATATGATTCCAATATTGGTTTTATGTCAGGTGCAAGTTCAAATTGGCCTGTTTCAGGTAATTCTTTTTCATGTCTCATGCTCTGAAAGTGGATTATTGTTTGTCTATGAAGAATGCAGAAATTGATACGTTTCTGTCCTAGGGTGTTTTACCTTTCAAGAACATTTTCTTTATTTTTTTTTAAATATCAGCAACTAAAATTTGGTTTTAAATGAATTTGTTGTACAATTTCCCTTCTGATATTTAACTTCCCATTCCAAATGACGATAGTTTTACCTACATTGTGAATTGAAAGTACGCTCAAGAAATACTATAAAAGTTTATACTTAGTATTGACTAAGCCATGTTTATGGCCATGTCTTTTAAATACAAGTGTATTTTACTTTCCTCGTATTCGAAATGAAAAGTAGTGTAACTTGGGTGAAAGGCATCATTTTAGTCTCGGACTATTGGCGTTCTCACTGCATTCGAGTGCCAAACTACCTCGACTGAAATGAATGCTTTTCATGCCTTGGTTAACAATCTATTATTACTTTTGATAGGGGAAATGGGTAACGGAATCTCGAATTGAATATTTTTATGAACTGATATTTTATAAATGAACTGAAAATAAAATTTACAGTACATATGGTGCTACTTTACCGCACTAGTGCGAAAATTTGCATATTACGTTACTGTATCGAACATTTAAAGGGCCATATGTACTGTAAAACGTTGTACGATACATGTGCGAATAGGTAATTCGCAACTCGTGTCGATTTAAAACACGACCGATAACACTCCCATCGGTCGTGTTTTAATATATCGCCACTCGTTTCGCATTTCATATTTTTCGCACTTGTATCGTAATGAACTATTATAGTACATATGTAGCTACTTTACTGCCCTAGTGCGGTAACTCGCACTATACATGCGTATGTCGAAAATTTAAAGGGCCACGTGTACTGTAAAACGTTGAACAATAAAGGTAATTTGCAACTCGTATCGATTTAAAACACGACCGAAATCGCTACTCGTTGCGAATTTCCTACTTTTCGTACTTGTATCGTAATGTACTATTATACCCATATAACAACACAATATCATTATTACATTATACCTCTTAAACGTAAGGCAGTAAAAAAACTCCCGTTAATTTTACAAACAATATATTAACGGGCGCATAAAAGACGACAAACAGGACTTAATCAGACAATCTAATTGAATACATAAAATATTTTGTATCAGTATAAGTGGACGTCTGGCAAATTGCTTGTTTTTCTGGACCTTATAAATAAATATGTCACCATTGCTGCAAATAGGGCAAACGATGCGGGCTGTACACCCCTTAAACATGAAGCAAAATGTTACTCGTAGCACAAAATTAACGCAGATATTTTCCTAATTATTTACAAGAACATTAAAATAACTTAAAAACATTTTTAAATTTCGCTGTGTGTTTATTTAAAAAATAATAATGGAAAAGTACGCATTCCGAACAATTAAAATTACTGTATTGTTAGGATAATCAGGAGATCTCGGTATATAATGAGCGGCTGTGCAAACACATACGAATAATAAGTTAGTAACCTACAAACACTCATCAAAGGTAAAAATGTCTGCCACCCTCGAATATTTGAATGACTGACATGAATGGCACGATTTATAGATACTCTTAGCATATACACAACGCATAGTCATATACATTACTTTTGATGCTGAATGTACAAGTATTATGGGTAAGTTTGATGATATTGTGAAAAAAGTAAGTGGGTAACTTAGTAGGTAAAAAAATACTCGAGGTGCGTGGGTCCTACGACCAGATTCGAATTTTAAGATTTCTTCAAACAAAAACGTCACTTTGGACACTGACATATCCGATTCATATCGTATCTGTACCTAATATTTGTCGTATCTTGAAGTTCGATTCGGGCCGCTAGTTTGTTTTTTAAATATGCAGTTCCTCGCTATAAAAAAAAGGGATAACTTGAAAATTCTTAACTCTATCACGCCACGTCTCTAAACATAAAATCCTACGTGCCGTACGCCACGCCATCAGACAACCATATCTCACGAGACTGGTCTTACAATTCCCAATAAGAAAATTAAATAATATTCGTAGAAAATAACCTATTGCAGTGAGATACATTCGGCAAATACGACCTTTACAGCGAAAAGAGTCCAACTGGGCAGTCTTGGTCTGCGGGCGTATTTAGAAAATAAAATATAATACCTAGAAAAGTGACAAACTAGGACTCAAAACTAAATTAGAGGCGAAATAAAATGAGAGATGAGTGATAATAAAGTGTTGCTGAAAAAAATACCCGTCACGGAAATATTCCCCGCCGGCAAGTTACTGGAACTAAACGCCGTTAGCGCCGTAACATAACAGGCCGCGTAGCCAACATGCTAATCGCTTACGCTCCGTAACGATCGAAACGCAACTATCACTTTCGCACTAATGGGGAAGAGTGATAGAGAGGCACAAAGTGTTCGTTGTCAAAGCGATAGCGATTGTCACCTTGGCTGGGCCGGAAGGCCCTAACGCCCCGGCCACGAAATCGCGCGGCGGCGGCAGCGGCGAGCGGCGAGCATAGGTTGGAGCGAGACACAGCGATCCGACCTTGCGTTCCCACTTATGGCCGCTCGCCGCTGCCGTCGCCGCGCGATTAAGTCGTGGGCGGGCCGTTACACGTTTACAAAATACAGTTCTCTGTACACGTCAATTTAAGTTTTAATCGGTATGGAGCACCGATTGCGTATATAAATTAGCATAACAATCCCGGTAGAATTGGCACATTTCCTTAAAATATTAAAAAAAACCAGGGTTGTTGGAAAAAATCCGAAAACATCAGGAATTACCAATTTTTCAATCATTTTCTATCGTCCAATCATATAAAAACTATGTCAAATATAAGGTAAGGTGATGTACGAACATAGTTTATGTTGCTCGGGGAAAGAAAAACAGTATGAGGATTCCATACAAGTGTTTGTCTTGCCCCGATGATAGTCTTACCCCACCTTACCTTATACTTACGTTAGTTACATATAAAATATGCATGACCGCTACGCCCCGCAACTGAATTACGAGTACCGTGCTGCTAGGAATTAGTATTTAGTATCGCCCCTAACTAGGCGAGCGTATTCAGAATCTTAAAATACGATACCCAATTCATTCCAGTCATAATTGCTTTGCACGCGCGATGTAGTCATACTGAAAGCCTAGTCGAACTTTATTAAAGTTTCTCATTTGATGTCATTTTGATTTTACTTGCATCTCCATTGTGCCTCCATAATTAGTAAGTACAGTAGCGGAAATTTTTTACCAGACTGCTTTTTATTGCAGGCAGGAAAAATCGTGAAATCTATTTTTAAATCCTGAAAAAAGGCCAGGTCAAGAGCACCCTAAACCGACGAGCGTGTATGAGGAATGTCATGAAAGTGAAGGAAGCGAAAGAGGTATGTCAGGATCGTAGCAAGTGGAAATCCGTGGTCTCTGCCTACCCCTACGGGAAATAGGCGTGATTATATGTATGTATGTATGTATGTACTATTTTTAAAATCAACCATAGTTTTATTGATTTATTGTTTACATACGTCCCTATATTGTAAATTACATTGAATCGTTTTTTAGAAATTTATAAAAATACTACGCAAATGTATCTAAAATATATGATATATATTATTTGCTGCTACTGTCGATACGAATAATAGGGAATGCCGTTAAAACTGATATAATAATACCTAAAATAGTGATTGTACATTCTTGGGTAATAATTTCTCCTGACCTATTTCGGCCATAACCACTTTGTGCTTTGGAGTGAGATCGAGATTAGAGTCGATTCTATTATACGAAATTTGACAACATGGAGCTCGCAACAATAAACAATGGTACATTTTTGTATCGAATTCAAAAATGCCAGTCAATAATATTAGCATTTTGTGCGAACAACATAGATGCGCTGCTTGTAATACAAAATAAATCATAACGAGATCCAAATCAAAATGTTTAGGTACTTTATAGATCGTGTCATTCACGACGACGCGTGCTTTGATTCGTATGATCATATTATTAAGAGGAATTCCTAGTTGCGTTTTTTCCATACAAACGCTCTCGACTGATTCCTCCCTGGATTTTTAACCTAGAGCAGTGATTTTTTCAAATAAGATCAATATCATCAATATCTGTGCCGCTATGTTTTGCTTTTTTGGATTATTTTATTTTGAAGAAAGATACAGCGCCTCGAAAATCGCAAAAACGGCTCAATTGAATTGGCTGTAAAAAAAGGCACAGTATACAAATATGACAAAAAATATCAAAAAAATCAAAACATAGCGGCATAGATTATTTCTTCCTCTTGCAATTTCCAAAATTTCATAATGATTAGTTGCGTTTTGGAGGAGGAAACAGTCGAGAGCGAAACCTCGATTTTTGAGTTTTTTGCGAGTGAATTTCGGTCCGAGCTGCAGTTGTCCTTATCACACGAATTGGAGGCGGAGACAGTTTCTAAATATACGTACACAGAAGGAATAGTGATGGGCATAACATCCTTATTAGGGATTGCAGAACCGGTACTGTTTTAAAGAACCGGGATTTCCCGGTACTTTCGGAACTGGTCTAATTATTTCATTATTTTAAATAAAACGACAGCATTTTGCGTTTTGATCACCTTTCGTATTATAATTTAATAATCACATTTTCTTTTATTACGTAGTAGGCAATTTTTTTTAGAAATATAGTATTTTACATTGCTCACACTTGTGCGTCACAAGTAAAAGATAACTACTTTGATGTTTGCCACTAGATAGCAAATTTAATGAAATTACATTGACGAGGGGATTTATATATAAGTATCGCAGTCGTATTGTATAATCCGCCGTATTACATTACGGCTAGCCGATATCAAAATAAGGGCCATTTTGAAATGCGGCGGTTCAACGATTAAGGTATGTTGGGTAAATACCGGATGCGGGTGAAGAACGTAGGACATTAATTTCCCCCTAATTTGGCTTTATTTTTTAATGTTGACAACATTGTGTAAGACGCCATTTCATTGCGCCTCGACTGTCAGTGTCCCCGCGTCGCTCAGGGAGTCGGGCTTGTGCTATGTGCAATCACAGAGAGCAAGGTAAATTTCGCGAATTCTTACTTCTATCCGATCTTCGCTCTGTAATTTATTTTGCGTATTGTGATGAAACTGTGTTTGTTTTTTTAATTGTGAGAACAGACCTAGCACTGCTGTAGACCGATATCCGATCTTGACCCTTCCAGGTAAAGATCGGACCAGAAACAATCAGATCTTTACCTATTTAAAAAACAGCAGTGATTATCAAACTTTAAATTTTCTTCAATTTACCTACTGACCTTAATTATCACATTTATTGTTTTCTTGATCACACTTTCGTACCATTATTTTTATCCAGTATCACTACCAGCGCGACGGTTACTGACAATGTAATTTTTTTAATTTCCGCAACCCAAAGGTTGCCTTTTAGCGATAAGACCGCATGTTGTTTACTTGTGCTTATGTGTATGTTTTCTTTTGTATTGTTTTCTTTTATTGAGGTGTGCAATAAAGAGTATTTATATTGTATAGGGATGATGATACATGTTGAAATTTATAACAAAATCGAGTAAAATAGATAGCAAATGAGCAATTTTTCGCAATAAAGTACCTACACATACGGATGCATATGTAGATGTGCACGCATGCATACATTGCTAGTTTCGGATACAAAATAGAGATAGGGCTTCGAAATTAGTTTCCTTAAAATGCTTCAAGAGGGCTCTCTTCTCCTATATATTTAATTATTTACTTTACTCTTTACATACGATCCTCACATTTTATATAAAAAAAAAAGATTGTATATCAACTATATATTGCAAAATTAAACCAACAAAATCGCAATTTTAATTATTTTCCATACTTCAAGATGGGCTCTCAGTGACCTTGACCTTTTTAAAGAACTACTTAGTCTTTTTGATTTCTAAGTTTGATTCTTATTTTTTTGGAGACCTTCATTAAAAATGACTGGGCACGATTATTTTTTATTTTGATTTTTGTCCCTCCTACTTAAGTACTTAATATCTTCCAGTACATTCCATTCAATAAACAATACATTTACACTTTCCCTAAACCTGTACAGTTCACGAAATCTTAAATTGTCAAAACTTCGCAACGTATCTATTATTTTAGTGGTTTTTTTTATTACTTCGGGTAAACCTTACAATAAGAGGTTTCTTAGCCCATTGTTTACTTATCAAATTGCCTTATGACATAGGTATCAAAGTTTGAGAGCCACAATTTTACCAATTTTTGTATCAGGGTTAAGATCGGATACAAAAGGGTAGACACCGGACCTATTTCTTTGTGATACCTTATTCTCTTTCCATTAGAAGCAACTTATTTTCACCATCCAATGTTCTCCCTTGATGGCAAAACACTCGTTACCCTAAAAAAAAGTATGTCTCATCTTTACACAGGTACAAAACTAAAACCGTTCTATATTGAAGATTACCAAAATTCAGGCCGAATCTACGGTTATTATTTAACGATTCGCTACGTACTTCAAGAATCTGTCACGTGTTGAGATCTCGAAAAAACATTGTTTCACGAGTTCTCTCAATTGGTCCCAAAATTGTCCGGCATTACCCCAACATACTTTACCCAGATTGTCATTGCGATACGTTCTTCAATAAGGCGGCCCAAGTTTAGCCCCATCGTACTACAAGTTAAATAGATTGTAGTTTAACCATAGGTATATTTATACCTACTTACAAAATTTCACAACACACCATGATCACTCCCAACTTACTGATACGGATAGGTACAGTCAAGTGTAAAAATATGGGTGTACACATCTTACTCAAAAATATGTCCCATAGCATCTTATTCCAGTGTAATAAGAGCGTAGTACCATATTTATGAGACGATTCTTTCGATACATATTTTTGCACTTGACTGTACAACGACAACCGAAGCTGAGACATCATTATTTTTTGCAGTTTTTACCTATATGGTAATTAATATCAATCAATCAATCAATCATTTATTATTTCGTCATCATAGGTGTAAAATACATTTAGTACAGGTGATAGGGTGTTTGGTATTAGGGTGTAATAGATACAGTATAATATAAAAATGAAAAACAATATTACGTGGTAACAACAAAAACAACTTGCGTCGGGCAGCGCAGAATAAATTCCGTCTGGCTCGCGGGCGATGTCGACGGAACGGCGCGCAATGAGCAAGCGCACGAGTCTCGCGTCTGTGTGCGCGCACTCACACTTAGATAGCTCCGGCTCCCGCCCACCGCAGCGCGACAGAAACATAGCTTCAAAAATTCGAGATTTGAAAAGTTGCTCAGCTAGGAATTGCTCTTAAAGGTTAGATTTGACAAATCTGCGCGTCATCGTGGGTGGCACGAACTAAAGTTCAGATATGCCTTCTGTGTAGTAAGTTGAATAACATTGGTATCGTATTCTACATTTCTAAATCCGTCCCGCAATCCCGAATTGCGGGGCGTTGCTCTAGTATGCTGTCACGGATTACGCATTTGTATCTGTTGGTGCTTTTGGAATATAGATAATACTTACATAACTCGGTAGTGGTAGTCACGCGTCACGTGGTGACATAATGAGTTAACGTATGTGTAGGTAATTTCTGTAATATGATTTGAATTTGTTTCTAAGAAAAAACAGTTATTAGTAATTTTATACCAAGGAATTTTGCTAACACTACACAGATATTCACAATTAGGAAGAGTAAATTGACGAAAGCGAGCGCGTCTTCCATGAGGTGGCTGCGTTCTCATATACGTAAGTTATTATAAATATTATACTTTTTATGATTATCGTCAACCAGGGTGAATAGGGGCAAAATTTTAAATGAGATTTACCTGACGATTTCTTAATACCAAACCACACAAATTGTATCATTCGATTGAAAATAATAGTAGATTTTTTATGATATAATTTGTATGGATACATATTGTGTTTGTTTTTTTAAATATATAATTTGCCATCACGTATCACGTATTGTCTACTGATTTAGTCCAAAGGTGACGTTCGTATATCAACTGCTGTCGCAGCAGAGCTATATCTTTATATATAAAATAGGTGAAGGCATCAACTTCATAATCGTGGCGGTAATGCGGCGGCGAACTAAATATTTCTTTTTTTTAAGCAACTAAGACTCATACACCTTACAACCTAATATAATATGTATGTATACAATAAAAATCTTATGAGCTAAAATAAATCATGTCGGCGACAGTTTTCCGTTATTGCGATGTTTCCCACTGAACCGCCGAAACACCACACCCTACCGGCCTATCTACACATATCATCACATAATAAGCATAATGTTAGGTGAATTCATAGTACTTGCAAGGATACCAGGTACCTATAGGTACACGAGGCGAAAGTATTCCAAGTTAAGTCTCATACTGGAAAACGGGTGCGAGTCAATTAGAAAGTTCTATAGTTCGTGTCATCCACGATGACGTGCAGATTTGTCAAATCTAACCTTTATTATAATGGCTATACGAGTCAAGGCACACGTTTTGGTGAATGACGCGATCTATAATTATCATAAGAAAGTTTGTTACTTTCAGAAGCTACAGTTAGCTTGTTATAACCTAAATACATTTCCATTTTGCTTTAGTAACTTGATAAGGTAGGTTAAATAGGCTTGTAAGGTAGGTTAGGTAATATGTATTACCTTTAGTAGTTTAGCCTCCTAGTCGCAATCTATTTTTAACTTTAT
Organism: Cydia pomonella; assembly: GCF_033807575.1. NCBI lineage: Eukaryota > Metazoa > Arthropoda > Insecta > Lepidoptera > Tortricidae > Cydia > Cydia pomonella. The sequence continues at coordinate 20,109,441 of NC_084708.1, read as the reverse complement.
TATTGTGTAATTAAGGGTTCCAAATTCAAAAACAAAACATCTACTCCTGAGTCTCAGGAGGATAGATGGGGTTTTTATCTGTTTGTGTACATTTGTGTGCAATGTTAAGGCTAATACCAGATGCGTATTATGCGTAGTGGCAGTAGCGCTGACTTAAACCCCACTTTAATTTCAACATTGAATCAGCTAAAAGTTGTCTTTAGCTGGACCAAGTCAAGACTTTTCCATTAATTTATCCACAATGACAGTTCGTGCAAAATTGCACCAAAGCGTTGGTTCACCTTATCAATGGGCTTTCCACGCTGACACTTACATCTCAGCAACATCTCACTTGCTCTGAACCTATATCGTCAAACGGATTTTGAATGAATGAAAATCTTTATAACAGGCAACTAGCGGCCCATAAATAAATACCATACTTAATACCATAAACTAAACTAACATACGTATTATAACTTCTTCTTCCTAGCGTTATCCCGGCATATTGCCACGGCTCATGGGAGCCTGGGGTCCGCTTGACAACTAAACTATACGTACTATAACAATATATTTTAAAACCAAACACTTTAAATCACATTATGGTTGCGATGCATTACGCAACCCCGCACTGTCAGGGAGCCGGCCGAGGAACCGCCGAAACTTGACACTCTTCAGCCAAAACTCCTCCTTGTTGAAGGTCGCTAGACGATCAGTTGGAACGCTCACCACAAACGAATTAAAATTCGCACCACCACTACCACCACCAACACCTTAGTAGCAGTTAGTCCAATCGGTAATAAATTGTCCCCAACCTGATGTCAGTTACATCATTCTGGGCCTACGAATTACAAATTTTAGCAAATAAAGTCTGGGCTCTGGGCTCTCTGTGAGCTCCACGCACTGGGCCTTCAGCGGCCAGTTTTCTGACTATAGCAATTATTACATAGACACAGCTTATGACAGCGGGAGCACGTTACAAAAACGTCGCTCTCGCATTTTTTCGTAAACCTGATGTCCCATTCATCAGTAAAGCATGCAAGTGTAAAAACATTGTCATATTGACACATATAATGTTTAATTTAAACAAGTCTTTACTTTTTACCTATACGTCACAACTTCCAACTGAAATAGGGATTGCAAACCGGATTGATTTTCAATCCGGCCGGATCCGGCCGGATTTTGGCCATAATCCGGCCGGATCCGGTTTGGTATAGGGATATTAAAGTTAATTAAATGACATATTTTTCTAGTTTTTTGCGTAATACGTATTCCTTAATCTATAATTTGAAGTTAATAAATAACTTCTTAACAATAAAATTGAACTTGGTAGTAAAAAGTGTGACACTGTCAATATCACTTTAAAACCAAAATATGAAATCGGTCATTTATTATATTTAACCATTCACAAGTGCTCAAATTTTCGTTTACAATTATAAATTTGATTAGTTTTCAAAGCCCGGTAAGGGGATGTGAGGTGGGAATTGGAACTCCTTGAAAGGACAAGTTTTCGTAACTGTTCTTTGATTGAATTCTTTGTAACTTTGACATCCATTATAGTAAGAAAATAAGCCAAAATGATATTCAATTTGCCCTCATTTTTTGCCCGAGAAAGTAGTCGACTGTATGATTTAAAAAATTGAATTTTTTCTTAGTTTACAGAAAATTATATTGGTCAAATTATAGGGAATGGAACACGACACGATGATCTCATGCAAAAAATAATAGAGTGTAGGATTGAAATCCATCGCGGAAAGGGACTTTCTAAGAAAAGTTAAATGGATCAAATAAAGAATTGGCTAGACGTAGAGTTGCATGTACCAGGAGATGAAGGAAATTGCATAAGATTGGTTGAAATTGTAAATATAAAAGATTCTCTCTTAAATTTGAATAGAAAATAAACAATATTTTATCATATATATGTATATATATATAAAAGCGGAGTAAACTAAAGATCATCAATGTTATCATATATTCATTCACACATGTAACACATATTGATTAGCCCAACTCTAATCGGTTGAGTACCGCCGACTTAATCCTGCTAATTTGTTTACTTTTAATCTCCTATCACATCATTATGACACAACATTAACCTTCTCTTTAGCATAAATTACAAATGCTTTCCATGGCATCTCCATCCTTTAATTTTTCCTTCTATTATAGTATTTATGTAATCGTCATATCGTGCCACCAACATGAAAGGCATCTTCTGTTCCCAGTCACCGTCATAATAAATATATTTTTATTTAACTATATTTAAACTTTTTCATTCGTTTTATGCTCTGTTCAACTTCATACCTCTCATCCGTCGCCTTTTCCTCATCTAAAACGCACAGTGCGTGCTGTATTTAGGCGTTTTTTATTATACCGGATCCGGTCCGGATCCGACGATCTTTACCGGATCCGGTAGCTCCTGAAAAGTGCCGGATCCGGCCGGATTACCGGATCCGCCGGACCGGATTGCAATCCCTAAACTGAAATCGTCACTTACGGGTACGGTAGAACTTGAATATAGCCTATACTGTTCGTGCTTTTGAAGTTTCAAATTCTTCAGCATATAAAAATATATATTTCCAACTCTCTCATTGTACTTTGGTCCCAGATTTAAACCTGTCTGTAGATAAATCTCAGTTTTGTTTTGAACAAGGAGGTTATTTATTTTCAAGAACTTAGCCGCCATTGAAAGTCACGCTCTAATTTTAAAAGTATATTCGGAAAAAATATGGGAAGTACCTAATTCTATAATCTTACCAAAATATAGGTACCTGTGGAGGCTGGCGTCGCGCTTGGATTCATTGAAATGGCAGACACAGCTCTTTGGCACGGTTCCCAGAATTTAAAGCCTAGGATTTTGGGGGTTACTTTATAACGACAGTTATGTTCTGGACTTTCTGGGGTGTAGGTAATAAATAATAACAATAATACAACCGCTTCTGTTGTAAGTAAATACTGGTGGTCCTAGCTTTAAATCTAAAATAACAGGTTTTTAAGTTGAACACACGAGGGCGATGGGGTCGTTCTTTAATCTGACCAGAGACTTGCTCTTAGCGAATTAAATTCGCTTAAGGTTGACCGGAGGGCCACGACAAAAAAACATGCGCAGAGCGAATATTTGCACAACGCTGTTCAGCAGACAGTTACAGCTTCTAGCGCCGATTTGTTTTTCACACTCGTTTTCGACACTTTTGTGGGTTTTCGTTGCCTGTAGGCGCATCGCACATTTTATTATAAAGGCGCTCATTTGTACAAATGAACTACCTGTCACCTTCAACGTCTACGCCTGCGGTTGCCATCAAACTTGGTCCCTTTGATCACCGACACGTCATGACCATGACGATGACGCGAACTTTGCTAATAGGGTGTCGGAAATCTTATTAGTGAAGTGTTTGTGTGCGTTACTTGAAGTTTGGATTTAGTTGGGTCAGACTTTTACGAATAAGTTTTGTTTGATGACAAATTAGAATTGAGTTGGAAATGAGATTTTGATACATTCAGTACGTACAGTTAGCTGCAGAGATAGTTGAACCCCCAACCCAAAAGCCCTCTCACCCCTGCAAACAAATTTCTATGCAGGTGGGGTCAGTTATCTTTAAAACTGACGGTACTTGTATATACTCGTACAACGTTCCAACGACTTTTGAGCAGTCATATGATTTTAATAGCACTTTAGAATTCAGTTTTAAGAAGCTAAGAATGCTTCGGATCCTGTTGTAATATGCTGGGTAGTAAAGTTACATTATATTCACAAGCATGACAAAGTAAATTGATGGTCATTTTAGCTAGTAGTAGTCATTTTCCTCATGTTGGCTAGTAGTATTGACTTTTAAATTATGATTTTAAAAGATAATATTCAAGAAAGTGTATTTGGATTGGATTTTTTATGTTTTACAGTCAGTTAAAGTTTCTCGCGTTGATGTGTTAAAAAAAATTGTGATTCGTTAGCAAAGTTTTTTTAACCCTCGTGCCTTGAAAGTCTCGCAACGCTTAAAATTCCACCTTTGAACCACTCTCCACGCTCGTAGTCCAATTTTGGAATCTCCCGCCTACTCGACTATTAATATTTTCACAACTTTGCCCCCTTTTAAAACAAATAGATAACCATTTTTTGGATATAACCTTGTTTGTACAAAAAATACTTTCTTGGATGTATCGTAGGCCGCATTATCTCGAAGCAGCCTGCTCAAATATACAACAAAACCGATATTTCCCGCGGGCAGGCTGCACCACAAGATATTTGCTGCATACTGCATGCAAAGCTAGCCTTCAGGTGCTCTCGAGGCACATAAATTCTGAAGAAAATAGAGAACAACACTTTATATTTAGAGCGACTTACAAGTTCTCCCAATATTGCCATGACATTTTAAATTTCCGAAGCCGAAAGGTGGCCGTTATTGGTATCATTATTGTAAGAAATAAATTGACCAGTAAGTAAACAAATACAAACGAACGTCTATATCGTACTACTAGCGCCACACGAACATTCAAAATACAAAATAGTTTACATAATACAAAATAGTTTATTTGGCTTAACTTATAATACACATAACATAAAGGGCTGGAATCTCCCATTAAGTATAACAATTACTTGTGTCGGGAGATCCCGCTCTTCCATTAGGAAATAGGGTAAAAACAACAAACTGTACTTAACTTAATTAATATACAATTTACAAATCTGATTATTATTTACTATTACAATTTACAATAAGTATACAACTCAGAAACTAAATACATCGTCGGGTTTGTGCTATACGCTATTTACATTTGGTTTGCAGAACAGCGAAGAGAAGCAAAAAAATATATTTTTCGAAAAGTTTTATGTTTACGAAATATTCAATTTGAACTTATTTATCATTTAGGCACATATGTTGACTACTTATAGTGCCATACAAATATTATGAATATAATGGTAATCATGAAATAAAAGCATTTTTATTATTACCATGTCCGTTATTGATGAGTAAATGTTAAATTTTGGATAGGTATGTCACAACTTTTGTGATAATTTTCTGTTAACAGAGTGTGAACTATCCTAGTAGAATGCGGATATGGCACAATATTTTTTATTCTCAACCTACGACATAAAAACTAAAGCGATGACTACAATTGCATTTAATAGTATCCAATTTCTATATTCATCGGACCGAATGAAACTTTAATTAATAATAATAATAATAAAGGGTTACACCCCTTACATTTCATTAAAGTGTCAAAAGAGCGTCTACGTGTTGGCTTCGGATCCGCGCACGCATCCCAAAGGCCGGACCTTTGTTCCGTGATGTGAACACCATTTTTCCGTGATGGGAAAGACATACAAATAATAATAATAAAATTCTTTGTGTAATTATTCCGTTAGCTTTTTTCTTAAGTTTACTTCATGGCTCCTCTACACGATGGCTCAGCGCTGAGCCAGCGCTGGGCCAGCGAGATGCTCATGCGATGGTTGAAAGACCACTACACACAATTATGTGTATATATATATTTAGATTTGTAGGTATCTCGTATTTATTTATTGTAGTATTGGTATGTATAGGTATATTTATTGATTTAAAAGTACTGTATATACAGATGTCTGCGTAATGTATATGTAATTTTCCTAATCTTCTAGTTAATTCGTGCACTATCTGTTATAAAACTTTTTTTTATAACCTGCTACCTTATTTCATAAACTTAAAAGTTGTTCCTTGTATCATTAACTCAGGGGCGTATTATTAAACATCCCGGTTTCGTAAGCCGAGGCTAATTTAACATGCGGTTTTGAATACCTTATTAAGAAAACAATAATGCTTAATTCTATTACATTAGGCGAGCTGCCGGGACTGTTTCAACTTCAGCAATCTGCTTTGGTTTTACGAAGTTCTCAGCTATATAGGTATACAGTATACAGGTATACAGAAACCACAACATGAAGGGAAAGTTGATATAACATTATTATTAAATACACATGCAATGAAATATTTTGATCCTTAATATTGACACAGAAACATGAGATTGTGCAATGTTAATAAATATTGTGTAAGTAATTTATATTTGCAGTATTTCATTATATTTAATGTATTGGGGCCGATTATGAAAGGGAAGTTTACAAACCATTGAATTCAATTTCCGTAAAAGCCAATCAAAGTTAAAATGAAAGTGCTGGGAAATTACTCAACGAACGAAACCTACACTTGGAGCTGCAATATATAAACATTTTAATTAATATTAACTTTTTATTTACAATAGCAATATAGGTACAAAATGGATATATACAGAGGAATACTATAACTATATAATAATATAACTATTTATTACTAAAATAGACCCTTGAGGCATCGTACCAAAGATGTTGGCGGCATTTTCTGGTTGTATCGCAATACTGATACGTTATGCGAGGAAGCCGCCAGCTCTTCGGTCACCAGGTCACGCTTCACATAATGTAGGTAATGTATTTACAGAAATAATAGCTTATGTTTCAACAACCAACTTCCATCTTCTTGTCACTGATCTTCTTTATGAAGACGTTTTATTTCATTTTAGACAGCAATACGGCATTGTTGGTGCCGCATTACAGCACCGGGGAATGGGCGATGTCACTGTTCCCTGTTTTTACTCTCTCTTGCCGCATTGATGTCGCGATTAGAAAAAGAAACGAGGAGATCGACTGTAATATCGCCCGTTAAACGCTGCTGCAGTGCTACAGTAAAGCTACTACGGTTGCAATAGAAAGTCAACTTTTAGTGATGAATATGAGGACTAAATTAACAAAGCCTGTTACTTTTAGATTAGACAGATCCTGGCGTTGAAGTTAAGATATCATTAGAATTCAATCGCAGGCAGATAGTAGGTAAATCGATTCCTCTCCATATGAAGGAGTTGAGAGGTGTGCGAACATTGTCCTATTTATTAATGAATTTAGAACGTTCACGACATTGGTGCGTGCTGTGAATCCATCACAGGTGTACCCTGTGAATCCGTACTGTTCTGAAGATACAGTGTATTAGATTCACAGGGTGCAGGTACTGTTACGATGTGCTGCTTATCTGCCACACTATGGCTACCTCAGTAGGCAGAAGCCAGAGTAGCGTTTAGCAGATCTATATATGTAATCATATGTTGGTATCTAAATATGAATTTGACTGGTCAGCTTCATACTATCAGACCCCTGTTACATGATACAAGCTATTAAAATTGTTAGATTTTTTATATTCACCGTTACATAAAACAGTATTAAAGGGTTTGGCCGCCTGGTTGGCAGAAATATTACCTCGTGGTACAACTATGAGACCGGCAAACCCAAAGGAAAAACCGACCAAGTGCATGACGGATAGGGATTGCAATCCGGTCCGGCGGATCCGGTAATCCGGCCGGATCCGGCACTTTTCAGGAGCTACCGGATCCGGACCGGATCCGGTAAATTAAAAAAGACGCCTAAATACAGCACGCGCTGTGCGTTTTAGATGAGGAAAAAGCGACGGATGAGAGGTATAAAGTTGAATATAACAAATAACTAATGAAGAAGTTTAAATATAGTGAGATAAAAATATATTTATTATGACGATAACTGGGAACAGGAGAGAATTTCTTCTTCTTTCATGTTGGTGGCATGATATGACGATACATAAATACTGTAATAGAAGAAAAAATTAAGGGATGGAGATGCCATGGAAGGCATTTGTAATTTATGCTAGAGAGAAGGTTAATGTTATGTCATAATGTTGTGATAGCAGATTAAAACCAAAACAAATGAACAGGATTAAGTCGGCGGTACTCAACCGACTTGAGTTGAGCTTATCATATATAATTGTATATTGATAATCTTTAGTTTACTCCGATTATATATATGATAAAATATAGATACGTTTCTATTCAAATTTAAGAGAGAATCCTTCATCTTCGTACGTACGTGCTACTCTACGTCTAGCCAATTCTTTACTTGATCCATGTAAATTTTCTTAGGGCGTCCCTTTCCGCGATGGTTTTAATCCTACACTCTATTATTTTTGCACGAGATCGCCGTGTCGTGTTTCGTTCCCTATAATTTGCCCTTCTATCCCTAAACAACATTTTTTTAAATCATAGATTCTACTACTTTCTCGCACGAAAAAATGAGAGCAAGATAATATTGTAGCGCATTTAATATCATTTGGGTTAAAAGTAAAATATATATCTTCTTTTCTTACTAGAATGGATGTCAACGTTACAAAGAATTCAATCAAAGAACAGTTACGTAAACTTGTCCTTTCAAGGAGTTCCATTTCCCACCCCACATCCCATCATCAGGCTTTGGAAACTACTCAAATACATAATTATTTCACATTTTGTTTTAAAGTGATATTGACATTGTAACACTTTTTACTACTAAGTTCTATTTTATTTTTAAGAAGTTATTTGTTAACTTCAAATTATAGATTTAGCAATACGTATTACGCAAAAAACTAGAAAAATATGTCACTTAATTAACTTTAATATCCCTATACCAATCCGGATCCGGTCCGGCCGGATCCGGCCGGATCATGGCCAAAATCCGGCCGGATCCGGCCGGATTGAAAATCAATCCGGTTTGCAATCCCTAATGACGGACTAAACTCGTTGCACGGCTGGTTTCATAGCCGCTATCACAAAGACAGAACACGAATATTAATGTGAATTAAAGAAAAAATGGTGCAGGCCTGGGTACACGTCCTGTGTAGTCCCGTACACATCATAGGGCTTACCTATTAAATTAAAAAAACTTAGTGTCTCGCGGCTATCCTTACACATCCACGTCAATCGAGTACTTATCTACAGTTCAGTACCCCTAGTGTAAATTTAGTCGATAGCGAAACGTGACGTACGCGTTTGCGTTAAGTCTCATTTTGTATGGGTTTTTGAACAGCGCGCCAAGCGGGACGTTTTGGAAAGTCAAAAATCTCATACAAAATGACACTTAACGCAAACGCGTACGTCACGTTTCGCTGTCGAAAATATTTACACTAGGGGTACAGTTCAGTTTCAACTCTCGTTAAATTGCTCAAAAAAGGCACAATTACTCGTACACACAGTACCAAATGACAAATGATTACCATTTTATAAATATACGACAAAATAAATTAAAAAAATTTTCATCACACTTAAACGGTGTTATTGTGTGCCAGTGCCAGCCATACTAAGATGGAATGAGCTATATTAAGCCCAAGGGCGTATTAGTTTTTTATTTGAATACGCCCATGGGCATATTAGGCATAATGTTTTTTTCAGGTACCTAGGTATAAATAAATTGTACTTTTAAAATACTGACGTTTATACTCGTAATTTTGTTTATATATGCTTATAAATATATAATAGCTATTTAAAATACCTTTACACAATTTTCAATCGTGGCTGAATGCCGGATAAGTCTAGGTCCTTCGATGCCTAACCTATCAAAAATGACTGAGTGAATGAATTTAAGAATTATTTCGCTTAAAATTTAGTTTTTTATGGATGTTGATATTGTGATGAAAAACATTTTGTGTGCCACGGGCGGTAAAAGAATTACGAACTCGTATTAAATAAGCCATTAAAATTAACAATTTAAAAAAAAAAATTATTTATTTAAATTAACACTTGTTCGTATATTCTTGTTTACCGCCCTACAAAATGTACTATTACCGTTTGAGTACTTACCGGAAATAGACAACTTAAAAAAATCTCGAAATCTAATTGGCCGCTACTTTTTAGACTTTTTATTAGGATATCAACCTTCGTCCATCTTCAAAGCCAGCAAAGTATATCCGGTCCCAAGCGATTCTGGAACACTGCGATACGAATTATTTTCCCAAAACCCACAGGAGTTTTCTATTTCTAAAAGAGATTCGCGAGTTTCCTTGGTAACCCCGTCCCATATATTTCCAGACACGTAGGTTTATCTCTTTTACAAATTCTGGGTGCGTTCCAGCGCCGAGATTCACTTCCCTCATATCTCGGTAAATTAACCTCGCCCGCAATTTCACGGTGCTGTTTACTTAATGTTTACAAGAACAGATAGCGTGTGTGGACGAGACGTTATGACATAAGACGTAGAATCCTGCGTCTTACGTCATAACGTCTACGTCTTGTGCACGCACGCTATCCGTTCTTGTTGTTAATAAAAAGTGAGTTTTTATATTTTCTTTTTCTTTTCTATTTTAGAAGATAAATATCACGCAGCACAGGGTTGTTTTTTTTTCCTAGCCTATTCTGGTGTCCCACTGTTCTGGCCTCTCCCCTTGATCTTCACGACTCTCGAGTCTCGATTTGCTTCTCCCGACCACTAAAAAAGGAAGGTGTCTAAGTCGTCCTACCATCTCCATCTGAGCCTGCCACGTCCGAGCCCATTACTGGCATCCAATAGGTAGCCTCAGTAGCCCACCTACCTGGATACGGCAGATATGACCGGTCCAGTCCCACTTGAGTCTAGCCATTTTCTCGGAAACGTCGGCAATGCGGGTTCTTGAGGGAAATGTGGTGTTATAAAATTATGTAATTTAAAGTGATTCTATGTTGTGGTCCGAGCGCAATATTTATACCCATATTGCCAAAAAGTGTATTTTTTTGCAATTTGACTGCGCTCAGTTGCGATCCCGCAATAATCTTTTATGATTAAATTCTTTCCGAACAATAATTCGTCAAGTGATTACGGAAACTGCATCATGACGATTGGGTAACATTAGCCAGCCGCTTCATGATACATTGACTACATTGTGCTCTATAAGCGCCTCCATTTTCATTCAACACCGAGTGTAAGAAATAGAAGAAACTTTTTTTTCAATTCAATCACGGCGAATGGAGGAGCACTATTTGAAAAGGTCGTAAACCCCATGATAATGCGTGGTTTCAGGATTTGACTTATAAAATTTATAAGCGGGCAAAAAGGCACAACCGCGGAGTAGTAACAATTAAGACGATCCTTCACTTTGCGTGCCATGTGTGGACGTCGCTGCTAATGCCATTCCAAGTTGTACTCGTATATAGCCAAGAGAAGCGTTGTGACTCTCAAACAGGCGTTGTTTGAATTACGATTTTGGTTGAATTTCCTCCCGCGGACACTAGCTATGAAGTGATCTCCCTCCCGAGGTTTTCTCGAGGGGCTACAGTGTGGGGCTTCAAAAAAGGAGTATACTTGCTTCTGAACGGTCGGCAACAGGAGGAGTTGCAGGCGTCCACTAAGCTTATATGAAGATGGACAAGATATAAAAAAAAAACGCCCGCTTTATATTTTTACATGCAATTTACATGTAACCAATTTGCATTCAATTCAATTTGCATTCCGAGCTACAATTTCTATAAAAGTAAAATTCTGAACGAGGATTCCAGAAACCTCAGACAAACAGTTTTTATTTAAATGCATATTGCAACGGACACCTCGCTTGGAGTTTCGGTCAGCGGTCGCGGCTTTTCCTGCAGGTTTAATTAAATTTCAGGGAGGTCAGCCGTGGGTTCTGATTGGCTGCCCGAGCACGGGCGAAAGAATTTCACCGCGAAACAATTTAACAGATTCTATAATTTATTAACCTTTTGATATTGTTATGATAGGTATAATATATATGAGTATACTACCTTAAGAGGCATTCCAGAAAAGTGTCGGGCACGTCAGGCCTGAATGAACTGTGTCATAGCAACGATCAACTGGATTTCCTACATCTAATGAAACCTGCAATAATTAAAATCCTCATGGCATCTAGTTTCGTTGCTCCCCAGCCTGCAGAATATTAATTAGCATAGGTTTAATTTAATTTTCAAACAAATTACTTCTTTCGTTTCTCGTAGCATGTTTATGCCTACTTTTGTATCCTGTCTGTGGAAACCTCTAAGTGGCTTCTCTGATATATTTATGTTTACCTAGTCTTAGTTTACTTAAGCTGTTGGTTTTCCGAATAAAAATAAATAAATAAAATAAACATGACAACGTTTGATAACCTAGCTTTAAGAAGGAAGAATAGCTTTGCGATCCTAACTGAACTTAAATACAGTTTTTATGAAATTTCCATTACGGGAGAAAACGATTTTGATGTCGATCGCTTCAGCATAATATATTCTAGATTCATAGGTTTCGCTTCTTCAGCGTTGCTTGGATGCCAAAGCCTTGATGACAACTTCTGATTAGAAATTTTAATTGCAATCGTTATAAAAGGAAATGAATTTTTCTTGTCCCCCGTCTTCGGTATACGATTGGAATGAGTCTGAGAATAACGCGACGCCCGTCGTAACGGTGACAACTTTGGCGGTCCAAGCCAGGAGCTCCTCCGTATTCATATATTTCCTTGAAAAAATCATATGAAAACGAAGTAAATAAAGTAGCAACTCAAAATGACTTGGCCTGGCTTAAGAATTGTCTCAATTCGCATACTCAGCCACCAATTTAAAAATCGCAAAAGTTCGATTTAACAGCATCGCGTCTTCTCAGCGAAAACTGAGCCCACCATATTTGTTTATTCCAGAATTTACAGATGTGCCATAGTGCCGTGGGCTTTCATCTCGTCGATGATGATCGATGTAAATGTATTGCTGTTATACTAACATTACTGCCGCACTCAACACAGTCTTAGAAAATGATTAGTAATTTTTTATACAAAATCAACTTAATTTTATCTGTACTGTTTCACGAATTACAGTAGCCACCACTTTACCTCGGACCGAGGCGTTTGTCTTACAATGAAATAAAAATATTTCTCCACAGGATAGATTCCAACCTCTGGCCTGAGAGTCATTTAACAATTCTGATTACCTAAGTACGATATAGAACGTAAACAGAAATATTTTAATTAAATACGTACTTAAAAAATAATAAACAGCCGGTATCCGAATCACCGGTAAAACGTGCGGCATGCTAACAGGAGTTCGTGGGTTCAAAATACTATTAAGTAATAAGTTTCTCAGGACCTCATGGCGAAAAATGTATAGTTTTATTATAATGAGCTCGGCTCTGCCGATTTATTTTTTAACTAATTGTTAAGCTTCTGATCTTATATTATACACGACTTTTACGAACGTTCATGCTGATTGGTGAGCAAAGTATGCACTAGGATTAAATACGAAATATAATTTGAAATTTTATCAATGATTATCAGTTTTTAAATTTGGCGGCCGGCTAAAAGTGCATAATAGTAGGTTGTAGTAAATATAATTAATTTAGAGCAATGCAAATATACTTTCATAGTTTAGCTTTAATATTGAAATGAAGTTTCAAGAGCCCGATAGTTCATAACAGAGTTAGTTAATAAAATTTCCATTACTTTCTCAGTATTAAATAATTAACACCACTAGCCTGAGCAAAGCGAGAAGTTTAATAAGTTTCTTCGCAGTTTTTAATGGATTTTTATGCATGATTTATCCGATCCTAATTTGAACGCTTATTTAAGTTTATTAAAGCCGTTTATATTAAATATTATTTTCTATCGGGCACATTAATACGTAATTCGACGACGTATTATGTAAATCTCAAGTATTTATATCTACAACAAACCAAGTTTCTACAATCGGTCGCAAGAAAACTCTTAAAATCTTCATATAATATTCCTCAACTAACATTATCTCGAAAGCAGAATGATACTAGGCCTCATCGACAGCAGGCTTAACAAAGGCAAGATTGCTACGTGGTGACGCCGCCAAGAAAGCTTTTGGTTTCATTCAAAGGGCTACCCGCATAACTCTCGACTGATCGATTGTAATCCTCAGTCATGAGGAAGAAGAAGACAATATAGTAGCTACTGATATGATGATGGTCCCAACAAGACACCTCTGTACGTGACTTTCGTATTTACTTAGGGTTTTTCAACGAACTCAATTAGGTATATCGCTATTGATTAACAGGCCAGTTCGAACGTACACTAACATCAGAATGTTAGCTGACTGGGGCTTAGTCAAAATGACAATAGTTTGCAGAAAACGAAAAGAAACGCTATTGTCTCTCTATCACTCTTCCATATTAGTGCGATAGAAATAGTGTTTTGTTTCGTTTCTCTGCGAACGACTGTCATCTTGGCTAGGCCTAGGCTAGGCTAGTTATCATGCATTTTGGTCGTAATTGTCGGTATAATACCTAGGTGGCAGGATCCGGAAGGACAATTACGTCAATTAAATTTGAAATATGATTTAGGGCCTGTTTCACAATGTCCAAGTAAAATAAAGCTAATTGACCAATAAATTCACTGACAGATAAAATTTCCTACAAAACTTAGCACTTTATCTACCTACCGGTTATAAGCTTATTCAAAGATTGTGAAACGCCAACGATCACTTTATTCGTCAGATAAGTGGCAAGTAGCTTATTCAGAACTTTACTTGGAGATTGTGAAACAGGCCCTTATTAAAATAAAATCGAAGTTCCAACAATCCAAAAATGACGTATGCCACTTGAAGGGTTAAATGACAAGGGCTAGACGCTCGATAACTAAATAACATCATTCAGATAACATTCTTATGTCAGTGTATGTTCGAATTGGCCTGTAAGGACATAGTGATGATAACTGAATATACAGGATATTTATTTAGTCACCTGCAATAATTTACGGGCTGAATATATTAGATTATACTGAGCAACTTTTACAACGGGACCAAACCCTAAATCGAGGGGAAAAAATACTCTCCCATAGAAAATGTCAAGTTCAGACAGCCAAAATGTATGAAACAGCCAAATTTTTTTTCGCTATTTCTGGATTTGTCGAATAGTAAAAGTAGCTCAGTAAGTACCTATTGCACCCCGTAAAGTATTGCAGGTGACAAATAAACATCCTGTATAACGGTCAGAATAGCCGATCACCACAATGGCTGGTATAAGATCGAAGCCAAATCATAAAACGAGTTAATTAAAATATTCTAATTTGTGTCGTTTCTTTGACTTAAATAGAACAACATTTAGTAACTTTAATTACCCATTCTAATTTAATGATAAGAGCTTTATTGTTTGCTTTATCCAATGAATAATAATTTAGCATGCTAAGTACTCTACACAAATTAAGTGTTACTAAGCTAGGCATAAAATTAATATTTTAATTTCAGCATTTAAATATTGTTTATGTCAAAATTGCTTAATCGCTTTTGAAGGTTTCTGGACGAGGACTATTTTGCTTTCTAATTACATATTCATATTAAATAAAAAATAGTAACAATACTAATTAAAATATAATTTTATATTTAATATAAATCAATGTTTTTATTTTGGCTACCTGAAAGAAGAGAAAAAACTGACTGTCATTTTCTAATTTACTTTTATACTTATGTTAGGATCATCAAAAAAAAAGGTTTCAAACTCTAAAATTAATCAATTTACGGTACCAAATTTCATATTAAACAAATAGTCATGTAGATAGAAACAGATAGTGTTTACCCAACTGCGACAAAGCCATAAAAAGGATGATTATTTTTATTTGAGCCCATTGAGTAAATCTTCCCCTTATGCATGCTTTTTATAGGATGAGAAAACTTCTATTTTTAGGGACAACTAACGAACGATGAAGAACGAAGGGGGACAATAGAAACCCTATTATTCATCAGTCTGTCTCAAAGGAGGCTGGTGTACTTCATGAATCCTTAATAAGTAAACAGTAAAAATAATCATAGGGCGTCTATTTCTGGCGCGTATATAAGCAAAGAATAAAAATAAACCTCTATGACTAAGATGGTTGGCACTTTATCATTTGTCACCATGCCTGTCACGTTCTAAGAAGTATGCGCGAGAGTGACGGGCATAGTGACAAGTGATAAAAATGAAATCGTGCCACCGCTGGATAGGTGTAGGGATGTGATGACAACATCGCCCGCTGGTTTTACCAGAGCAATCAATCAACGTGTGCAAAGGGATTAGACCGAATAGTTAAACTTGTAATAGATACTGTACTCGCTCTGTTTTCTTTGTATTTAATTTTTCCTAACGAAAATAACCCAAAACTTAGGGCCACTTGCGTGGCCCGTCGTTAGACTACTAATTCGGAGTTAACTGTTTATGTTAAATTTCATGTTATTTTAGCATTCTGTTTTAAAATGAGAACGCAACTTGAATTGTATGGTAGCTACTAAGTTCTTGTGGCTCTTTTTTAACAACAAATATGGTGTGAATATAGTGGTTGCTATATCCAGAAGAAGTAGATATATATATACCGTGTGAAGCTATGGTACCCTCATGTGCTGTTCCGACTAGCACTTAAGCGGGTATTTTCCTTAACCTGTCAACACAGTGAAATCTCATAATTTATACCTTTACGAGGAAAGGCGGCGGCCTTTTCTTTCGGTTTATATTTTTATTCGTGCTTTATATAATTTACAAAGGAGTTATAAATTGAAATATATTTCATATACGAAGAAAAAATATACAAAGTTCTAATTTATATAGCAGTGTGTCTACTTGAAATAACACATTAAATTATTTTCAAAAAAGCAATTTAATTTGTTTCTTTTCTGATAGACTTTATAAATATTAACTATACATTAAAAACGCATAAAAAAAATATCACCAAAGTTCTAAGTACATCGGGTTTAAAGTTTAAATCAAAATATTTTTGTCTGAAAATATTTCGATTTAAACCCGATCCATTCCCCGAGGAAACTGCTTCTAAATCCTAATTAGACAAATTTAATGCAGGTTTACGCTGGTAACATCAGACGTTAATATGTAATAGGCTCAATGAAATTACAACTATGTAATATTGTTATTAGGAAAAAATAATTTTAAAGGCAAGTTCATAAAAAACTGTAACAGTCCAAGATAATTACAATGACAACTTAATTACGTTTTCTCAAATTTGCAATGATATGTTGACATGACTTACTTCAAATTTGGTCCGATACTACGTATCCGCTGCGATGAGTAAAGATGATGATGATGATATGATGACTTTCATACAGCCTTACACACCTAGGCCTGTAAAGCAACCTTCTTTTGTTTTTAACTTCGTTGCACTTGACTTGCATGTTTCGTTAAGAGTCCTTATTCCTACAGACGAGCGTATTTTGTAAAATGCTTCCTTTTTCATTCAAGATTACGACGTAACTATTAGTATTTATTCAAAAACTGGTAACGTACTTAAATAATCGTTTCCTAAACTAGCGGCTCCAACAGTTCAAATTTTCATTTTCTCTTTTAAACCTCTTTTTTAATGAGTTTTTTTGGGAGTCTTTTCCAAATTTTGCAGTGAGATGTGGCGTTTCGGTTCTCAATTTTGCTGTAAACAAGAATCATTTGGTACATGAATGACTACAATTTGATTCAACATATCTCGTACGAGGGGCTGGAATGATTAACAATCGAAGATTCATTTGAAAAAACTGATAAATTACCTTCCGAGTTTTCTTCATTTTTTTGGCGAAAACAGGGTTTTATTATATTTTTTTTCCGCAAATTGTACGCATATTTTGCTTTAAAAATAATATTATAGCAAACTGTAACTTTATGTTGACCTATAAAAAAAAAATCATAACTATGGGACCTACATTGCCGTAAATTTATATTTTTTTAAAACACGTATAAATCACGCAGCAGCGACGCCCCGCTCTCAGTCCGCGCGGAGCGCGCTTAGAGGACGGACCTGTGCTCGATTGTCAGGCATTCGTTGCGATCGTAATCAGCTACGGAGTTCCGAGAAGTGCTATATACTGCGATTAGAAAATCTTAATAAAAGTTCATTTTTTACGCTATGCTTAACAGACTCTCGCTTATTGATGGATTTTCAGTGGTCCTTTTTTTTATACTACGTCGGTGGCAAACAAGCTTACGGCCCGCCTGATGGTAAGCAGTATCCGTAGCCTATGTACGCCTGCAACTCCAGAGGAGTTACATGCGCGTTGCCGACTCTAACCCCCTCCCGCCCCTCGTTGAGCTCTGGCAACCTTACTCACCGGCAGGAACACAACACTATGAGTAGGGTCTAGTGTTATTTGGCTGCGATTTTCTGAAAAACGCATTTTTACTTGAAATTACGTTAGGGTTTGCATTTGCATTATTATTTTTGACCCGGATGAAGTCCAAGTTCTCATGATGGAGTCAGGAGTTGGTCACCAGAACTCCTAATCTACTCATTATAATCCCATCGTGGTTGGGCTCAAAAGATTTGCCCTGACGAACACCATCGATCTAGATGAGGTCCAGGGTCTCATGATAGAGTCAGGAGTTGGTCACCAGGACTCTTAATCTATTTATCATAACGCCATCGTGTTTGGGCTCAATAGATTTGCCCTGACGAGCACCATTAATCTAGATAAAGTCCAGGGTCTCATGATGGAGTCAGGAGTTGGTCACTAGAACTCCTAATCTACTCATTATAATTCCATCGTGTTTGGGCTCAAAAGATTTGCCCTGACGAGCACCATAGATCTAGATGAGGCCCAGGGTCTCATGATGGAGTCAGGAGTTGGTCACCAGAACTCCTAATCTACTCATCATAACCTCATCGTGTTTGGGCTCAATAGAGTTGCCCTGACGAGCACCATCAATCTAGATGAGGTCCAGGGTCTCATGATTGAGTCAGGAGTTGGTCATTAGACCTTCTAATCTACTCATCATAACTCCATCGTGTTTGGGCTCAATAGATTTGCCCTGACGAACACCATCGATCTAGATGAGGTCCAGGGTCTTATGATGGAGTCAGGAGTTGGTCACCAGAACTCCTAATCTACTCATCATAACTCCATCGTGTTTGGGCTCAATAGATTTGCCCTGACGAACACCATCGACCTAGATGAGGTCCAGGGTCTCATGATGGAGTCAGGAGTTGGTCACCAGAACTCCTAAACTACTCATCATAACCTCATCGTGTTTGGGCTCAATAGATTTGCCCTGACGAGCATCATCAATCTAGATAAAGTCCAGGGTCTCATGATGGAGTCAGGAGTTGGTCACTAGAACTCCTAATCTACTCATTATAATTCCAACGTGTTTGGGCTCATGAGATTTGCCATGACGAGCACCATCGACCTAGATGAGGTCCAGGGTCTCATGATGGAGTCAGGAGTTGGTCACCAGAACTCCTAATCTACTCATCATAACTCCATCATGTTTGGGCTCAATAGAGTTGCCCTGACGAGCACCATCAATCTAGATCAGGTCCAGGGTCTCATGATAGACTCGGGAGTTGGTCACCAGAACTCCTAGTCTATTCATCATAACTCCATCGTGTTTGGGCTCAAAAGATTTGCCCTGACGAGTACCATCGATCTAGATTAAGTCGAGGGTCTCATGATGGACTCAGGAGTTGGTCACCAGAACTCCTAATCTATTCATCATAATGGTAATTTGATGGTGCTTGTCGGGGTAAATCTATTGAGCCCAAACACGATGGAGTTATGATAAATAGATTACGAGTTCTGGTGACCAACTCCTGACTCCATCATAAGACCCTGGACTTCATCTAGATCGATGGTACTCGTCAGGGCAAATCTTTTGAGCCCAAACACGATGGAATTATAATGAGTAGATTAGGAGTTCTAGTGACCAGCTCCTGACTCCATCATGAGACCCTGAACATCATCTAGATTGATGGTGCTCGTGAGGGCAAATCTATTGAGCCCAAACACGATGGAGTTATGATGAGTAGATTAGGAATTATGGTGACCAACTCCTGACTCCATCATGAGACCCTGGACTTCATCTAGATCGATGGTACTTGTCAGGGCAAATCTTTTGAGCCCAAACACGATGGAATTATAATGAGTAGATTATGAGTTCTGGTGACCAACTCCTGACTCCATCATGAGCCCCTGGACTTCATCTAGATCGATGGTACTCGTCAGGGCAAATCTTTTGAGCCCAAACACGATGGAATTATAATGAGTAGATTAGGAGTTCTAGTGACCAACTCCTGACTCCATCATGAGACCCTAAACATCATCTAGATTGATGGTGCTCGTGAGGGCAAATCTATTGAGCCCAAACACGATGGAGTTATGATGAGTAGATTAGGAATTATGGTGACGAACTCCTGACTCCATCATGAGACCCTGGACTTCATCTAGATCGATGGTACTCGTCAGGGCAAATCTTTTGAGCCCAAACACGATGGAGTTATGATGAGTAGATTAGGAGTTCTGGGGAGTTCTGGTGACCAACTCCTGACTCCGTCATGAGACCCTGGACCTCATCTAGATCGATGGTGTTCGTCAGGGCAAATCTTTTGAGCCCAAGCACGATGGAATTATAATGAGTAGATTAGGAGTTCTGGTGACCAACTCCTGACTCCATCATAAGAACCTGGATGGACTTCATTCGGGTCATAAATAATAATACAAACCCTAAAGTGGCTGATAGACGGGCGAGTAAGTTCGCGAACTTATGGCTCGACGACTTTTTTCGCTTGTAAAGTACGCGTACTTAGGCTCACACACGAGCGAAAAAGGTCGTCGAGCTGTAAGTTCGCGAACTTACTCGCACGTCTATCCGGGACTTAACGTGATTTCAAATAACACTGAAACTCTATAGCACTAATGTGCGCAAACGATTGGCATCTTGACTAGGCAGCATGGGTGCGTAGCCACCATGCCAATCGATACGACAACGAAACACTATCTGTCTCTCTCTCTCGTACTAATATGCACAAACGATTGGCATCTTGGCTGGGCAGCATGGGTGCGTAGCCAACATGCCAAACGTTTACGATACGACAAGGGAACACTATCTGTCTCTCTATCGCACTAATATGCGCAATCGATTGGCTTCTTGGCTAGGTATCATGGGTGCGTAGCCAACATGACAATCGTTTACGATACGACAACGAAACACTACTGTCTCTCTATCGCACTAATATACGCAAACGATTGGTATTTTGGCTAGGCACCAAGCAAGTGTGTGGCCAACATGCCAATCGTTTACGATACGACAACGAAACACTATCTGTCTCTCTATCGCACTAAAATACTTTATTTATACCTGCAGTCATTTACTAACTTCTTCATTTTCCATTGGTGTGAAAGAGACAGAATAAAGAGCAAGGGTTATAGTACACTCTGTAGTCTGTACACTTAGTTGTAGTGTACATAAAAAAAACTACTGTGCATACAAAATAAAATAAAGAGTGCCCATATGATATCATATAACACTAAAATTAATGTTGCTTGAAATTATATTGAAAACTATCAAGATTATTCTAGTCTGCATTGAAACGCGCGTCGCGTTGCCGGCGCTCGCGTACCGAGCGCCAACGCCATCTATCGAGCGTTATTTCGTGAAATCGGAGAACGCTCCAAGGATTAAGGGCTCTTAATTAAAGACACAATCAAGAGCAGACATGCCAACGAAATCTCGGCGCGTTCGCTAAAATTGGACTCACCGTAACATTTCAGTCACTAACTAGTGAACTTTATTTAGTGACAAATGGAAACTAAGATATTCTAAACCAAGGCTGGACTAAGATTACATCATAAGAGGCTTGTTATGACGAAAGTGGAGGACCCCTATGAAATCACCTTCATACAAACGTAGCGTAGTCCTCATTTTCCACTCTGGATATTAATATTATTGAAAGTATTTTTACACAATTTGTTATATATCAACCACAACTATGCCCTTACGTTTGATTTTTTTCGAATTTTTGCTTATTATAAGATATATAAGCATTTAAAAATTTGTATGAAATCTGTTTTTCTCTCCTATTTTTTACAATTATAAAAAAATCTAAATAAGACTTTTTTTGCTTTTTGACTATTGAAAAATTAATCATAGCTATAATATACCTACATCAAAATATGTCAAAATATTTTCCACTATGTCAATATGTAGAGAGGAAAATGGAGACTACGATTGTATGGAGAAGCAGCCGTCCCCTTTCCTCTTAAACTTAGGTGACAGTGGGTGGTTGTACGGAGCTCATTGCTCCTGAAACCGACGACGGCTACTGTAGCTACTTGGTGATACACTGAAAGTCTTCCGGATAGTATGACTCTTCTTCTTCTGTATCATTTGATTTTAGTTTAAAGACAATGAATTTTAAACCTAAATAAATCGGAGTGTATTATATGAATTGGCTATATTTACTTTATATAGATATATTATTTTAATATTTCCGTGTTAACCCTTTAAACGCTTTATATCATAAACACAAACATCACTCATATGCCGAGCTCCCGGGCGCAAGGGAGGTAATAGGTATACGCCTTACTCCAAAGTGTGAAGATTACTTTCACAGCGTCCGCCATGACTCCTATAGATGTCCTTGGCGCTGTGGGCCCGACTAGTAACGACGCCTTTAGGTGTTCTTGGCGTTCAAAAGGTTAAAGAAAGAACTCTTACATACGAACACTAAGTTATACTTATCTAGTCAAAAGAGTCCACTAAGTACAGGTATGAAATAAACCCAGTATCCTACTTAGTTCCGAGCACAAAACAAGAAAGAAAAATAAATAGATTCCTGTATTTGTAATACAAAATATTTACAAAGAACATCGTCATTTTTTATTGCATCATAAAATATTCAAAACATACTTTCAAGAAAAACTCCGCAAACCTAATATTAAATAAAGTAACAAAGCAAACAAATGAACAAGCTTTTAACTTTTTACCTGCCTGTAAACAAAGGAATTCAATGAAATTACAGTTTCCTCCCACGATAGCGGTTCCGCTATAAAAATCAAAAACCGTGGGGAAGCGGGACGGATGGAGGAACAAATTAACAAGTGGTTGCTGGGAAATGTATAATACTCGTATTTATGTGGGTGCGTGTTTTACAGAACGAGAGGGCGATCGGATTTGAACGAACGTTGCTTTTAACAGAAAAAATATGCCTCAATGAAGTTTTTTTATTACAAGCTTTTTTTCAACTTGCAATGTACCTATGTATGTAACTATGTATATTTATACGGGTAAAATCTCGCAAGTTAAAGACCTACTTCCTGGTTTCCGATGAAGCTAAAAATTTGCATGCATATGTAAGTCGTGTGACAATGCAATATTATGGTACCATCGAGCTGAACTGATGATGGAGACAGGAAGTAGCCATAAGAACTCTGTGATAACATTACCTAGTTGAGTTTTTGGGGTTGTTAGAATTGTCTTGATGAGTATTACTTGCCTGTGGATGGAAAAGTTCAGTCAGCGATAGCTTGTTTCAAAAATGCAATTTTTGATAAAACTTATTTCTATTTCTAACAAAATCAATATTTTGTTAAATGGGACACTACGCACCTTTTATATCACATTTGCTCGAAAAGGCGATAATACTCCTATGAATTAAGGTAATGATCGGTGTTGTCTGAATCTCTGAATGTACGGAATCCACTATTTTGAGTGACTTAACTCCCACCTAGCCGGTTACACAAATATTACGTACTTTTTTTATACTACGTCGGTGGCAAACAGGCATAACACCCCGCACCCTCGTTGAGCTCTCTGGCAACCTTATCTACCGACAGGAACCTAACACTATGAGTAGGGTCTAGTGTTATTTGGCTGCGGTTTTCTATAAGGTGGAGGTACTTACTTATAATATTTGTGAAACCTTATATACGTACAAACAGCTAGAGATATATCTATCAATTAAATACAGCCGAGTGAACTTAAGTTTATCACTAAGTTTGAAACAGCTGTTATAGACCAACGAACAATAAAGCGAAGCGACAGCAGATAACGTCAATCAAATTTGCACCAATAAATGAACTGTATACCTTCTCGTATAACAAGTACTATCGGGGACATTCGCGGTGAACCACCTTAAGCGCGACACCTTAACACAAAAGTGTCAACCAATAGTATGGCACAAAGTGGGTGTCGAAAAAAAAGGTTAGCTCATTTAAAGTTTATTGTCGTCCATTGTCTTTGTAGTGGCCGGCATTTGCAAACTAAAATAAGGAATCCTAAATGCATCCTAATTAGTTATCTTTATGGGGAGGCGAAGTTTAGCCTAAACAATAACAATTAATAAACTGTCCTTATTAGCTATTGTTTGTCTCTAAAGTCTCATTACCTGCTTTTATCCAATTCAATTCAATTCAAATATACTTTATTCATGTAGGCCTAGCAACAAGCACTTATGAATAGTAAGACAGTATTACATATAATTATCTTAATCTAATTATCAGAGCAATTTATTGATGTTGTAAATATTATTCCATATATAATACTAATGAATATAATTCATAGATCAAATTTAATACTAAAACTTTCATAAAATATAGTCATACAAAAAAAAGTATAAAAAATACTAGTCTAGATTGTTTCTAGAATAAATTCTAAATGTCAAACAAATATAATAAAAACAAAAGGAAATACATGCATTGGAATATCCATTTCATCATCATTATTCAAATATAATAAATAATTAATCCTTTCGAATCACAATCAATCCCACGTTGTTTTATCATTCATGTAGTCTTGTGTGGTATAATAAGCTTTAGAAATAAGTTTACGCTTTACATGATTCTTAAATTTATTAATTGGTAACTCAGTAATATGGTTTGGAAGTTTATTATAAAATCTCACACAATTACCCATGAATGATTTTTTAATTTTATGGAGCCGAGTGAAGGGCACGGCGAGCTTATGTTTATTTCTAGTATTAATATTATGAATGTCACAATTTTTCTTAAAATCGGCAATATTTTTATGCACATACAGAATATTCTCATAAATGTATTGACAGTGAGTCTCTATGGTTCATTTTATTGTATATTGCTCGAATAGCCCTCTTCTGCAGAACAAAAATGGTATTTATCTCTGAAGCACCACCCCACAGTAAAATACCATATGACATAATGCTATGGAAGTAACTAAAATATACTAATCGAGCTGTTTTGACATCAGTTAACTGACGGATTTTGCTTACTGCAAAAGCTACAGAACTCAGTCTATTCGAAAGAGTAGCAATATGGGGACCCCACTGGAGTTTAGAATCTAAAGTTATACCAAGAAAAACTGTACTATCAACTAATTCCAATTCTTCATCCTTCACAATGACACTTGTTTGTACATGCCTTACATTACTAGTGACAAACTTAATACATTTAGTCTTATTCTCATTTAACAATAAATTATTAACATTGAACCAATTTACTACTTTAGAAATAGCATCGTTTACATCATTGTAAGCTTGTTGCTGTCGTTTGACTTTGAAAATAAGTGAAGTGTCGTCTGCAAACAATACTATATCATGGTGGGTCTTTACAAGGAATGGCAAGTCATTTATGTAGATAAGGAACAGGAAAGGTCCCAATATTGACCCTTTTCATTATTAAGATAAAGAATTCTAAATGCATCGTAATTGATTATCTGTATGGGAGGTGGAGTTTAGCTCGCTCGTAAGGATCGAGGCAAAAGTTTTCTGAACTGGTTAACCGCGAATCTTCCCGGAGATTATGCATGTACCTTATTATGCATATTTAGGTTAACCAAACTTAATAGAAAACTCTATCCTTGGAATCTAAGTTTCATCTACCTACACTCTGTTTCCTAATGAAATACCCGTACTCGTAGTTATCTTATCTTATCTTATCTTATGGTTTTTGGGGGCATTTGCCCCCTATCGTAGTTAAGGTTGGTCAAACTTAAATCCACAACCACCAGTGGACGGGTACCCCATCTCTTCTTCTTGTAAGCTAATAAAAAAGGTAATAAAGTAAATATGTTCTATTCGGGTAGTTCCGAAACTTCAAATTGTCGGCGATTCCGAAAATGAACTCTAATTGTGATGGAACTATAATTTGGGGACAAATCTTACACAAATCGACCTACCCCGAAACTAAGCTAAGCTTGTACTATGGGTGCTAGGCGACGATAAACATACTTATATAAACATTCTGAAGTGTATGTACATATTAGTAGTATATGAATTAAGAGCAACAGGCAGGAATAAACAGGAATTAAAAGACAACTAGAAGTAACAATGCCAAGCTACCATTATAGTCGCATAAACTGTATAAAGACTATAAAGTTAATTTCGCTCGGACTCGAGCTAAGAAAGCCATTATCTGAGCGCGGGTAATAAGAGGCTGCTGCGAACATGCAAAATGGCCGAATTGTCCAACCGGGCACTCGGCCAAAGGGTTGTTACTCTCCAGGCTTGCAAGTTTCATAACGTTCATAAAGTGTACGTGCGAAAGTTCGTACTGTGCATCTTATGCAATTCACTTCATGGTATGTTATTACATATTTGACTGCGTCAGTTTAGTTAAGCACACACACTCCTACATTGCAGTCCGCCTCGCCGACCGCCTCATGATGTAGGACTGTGTGTGTGGTCGCGAACTGCGTGGCATCCTGCAACACCCAAGTAGGATCCCTCTTGAGTCCTGGAAAGCCTGTAAGCCCCGCCCATAGCTTGCAGTTCGCTGCGCAGGATTGTCAGTGGCTTGGCGTCCTGCGTAGCAGGACTGCCATGTGGCGATTTGGAACGTGAATTTTGAGCTATATCCTGCTCCGCAGTCCTGCGAGGCGGACTGCAATGTAGGAGTGTGAATTAAGAAGTGCTTTAGGAATAGAACAACACCAACATAATGATAACGAATATCCCATAAAATGGGTTTTTATTCTGCATTAATCCTCTACCTGCTTGTAGTTTCTGCTCGCGTAACAAGACATGAAATGGTGCGAGTCGCTACAAATGTGCTATATGTGCAGGTAAATGACGATATAAAGGTTGTGAAATGTGAATGTGAATTTTTAAGTAGATAGGTTATAGGTAATCTAAGTACTATATACATTTACTTAATAACAGCAACTTCATCTGGCATCTGACGCGTACTAAACAAAAATAGTGATGCGAACTATTGCCTTGATCACACGTACCGAGTAAACGGGCGAGACAGTAAAATGTTTCTCGGCCGAGACAGTGATGTAAGCGAGTAATTGTTCACACATGTTTTGAAATTAGGACAGTCAGTTATATGACGCGCGCGGCGATGTGCCCATGTGACGACCGAGTGGCGAGTCAGTGCGCGTTCAGACCTGCCGAGCGAGCGAGCGAGACAGTGCGGGGAAGCGGGAGGGTGGGCACTCGGCCTAGCAGATAGAACGTCCACCGAGCTACTGACTCGCCGCTTCGTTCGCCCGAGTGCTCGGCCGAGTACTCGGCGCTATGTTTATACGCACCGAGTACTCGGCCGAGAGCACTGTCTCGCCCGTTTACTCGGTACGTGTGATCAAGGCAATGGAATAAATATATCTAGAAGTTGGCCCAAAAGTACGATGACTTTTTTTACTGTGGCATACTATTAATAACTTTAACAAGTGTTTGCATTAAAATATCAACAGTAAAGTAGTATATTTTGAAGAATTACTTTATTATAGTTCAAAGATTATACTTTTAATGTTTAATGACATTTGTAAAATACTTGTATGTAAGGAAATTATTCCTAAAAATTACTTTAACGAATTTTTGGGCCGCCTAATCTTTTATGTTCAAAAAGTGTGGAAAGCAAGTCTTATTACCTTAGTACCTACATCATGGTGCGACTGCCACTTCCCAGCACGGTCCGTAATAACCTAACTCAACGTTCTGAAATGCAAATGCAACCGCTAGTCTTAATTTAATTCGCGTGATCCGGCCACTGGTGATTGCCTCTCCCGCTGATTTACACTAGGGGCCCTATTCAAACCGTTTTCAACACAAGTAAATATAGTCGGTTACATACATATTAACGTTTATGGCATTAAATACGTGCGCGAGCGTACGATGTGATACAAGTACTGTACAATCTCACTAATCCGGCACTAATTAATGCTGACACAAGGGAGCCGGATTAGTGGAAAATTCGGATTACTGGAAGTTAGAGCAAATCTGCTTATTTGAAAATTGTACTGTTATCTGGATGTTAGGCATTTAAATGCATAACATACATATAACAGTACAGTACAGTATTCAAGAGTGATAATTTAAGTAAATTTATACATACAATGATCACTTGCAACTCTAATTTAGTGCGGTATTACTGGGTGTACCGGACCATCGAAGTGCCGAATTATCGAGATTTCACTGCTCCACTGAACTTTCAACCCTGTTCATATTCATGCCCGAGTAAAGTATGTATAAAAAAATGAAATTATTTTGAGTAGCTAGTATAAAATAAAAACCGGTCAAGTGCGAGTTCGTTTATCTCGCGCACCGAGTGTTCTGTACAAACTTTCAATTTTCTCATGTAAGTATAATCACGAAAGACTTTTGACCAGAAGTATACTAAGAATATTTGTGAACAGCGCCATCTATAGGCAAATTGACTAACTAGTTTGCGCAACCTGTATGTTGGTTTTTCAGGGATAATTCTGTATCACGTGAATCGATTTCAACAATTATTGTTTTATCAGAAAGGTGTCTTTAGTATAATCTCATAGAAATTTCAAGTATAATAAACACCCGTAAACGGGATTAATTTGCTAATTAAAGTACAAAATATTTTTTGTCAATTAGAAAAAAGTGATCAAGATAGAGGTCTGCTTTTATTTTATTTTTGTATTTTTCATTAGTAAACATCGGAGATAATTATAATTAATTGATCACATTTTCCTTCATAAGTCAATTTTTTTCACTATGAAAAAAAATTGATTTGTAATATTCGATTTAAGGTCTTTCAAATGATACCCCATTTGACCTAGTAAATAGACTTTGAAATTTTGCCCCCTCTTTATATTGGGCATTTGCCATAATTAATAAAAATAAATTAAATTAATTACACTTCCAATGTATCTGGGTTAGCGTTGTTCATTACTGTTCCAAATTTCTTCTTATTTCTTGAGATGTTTAGCAATGTGACAGACAGACGGACGGACAGAGTCGCACCATAAGGGTTCCTTTTGTACCTTTTTAGTACGGAACCCTAAAAAAGCCTTGGTATACATACCGAGGCTTTTTCTATAGTAGCCTTGGTATAAATGTAACGAATACAAATCTGAAAGGCTGGTTAATAATCAACGTTAAACGTTGGACTTGTTGTAGTAAAGGACTCTAGTTACCTGAGTTTACTGTATCTGAAATACGGTAATTAATTGGAATCATATTCAATCATGCGTCGCGGTTGCACTTAACAAGCAGCCTGTAGAACACGACTCATCATCTCATATCGGCCGAATGACGTGCAATTGGTGGACATAAGCCTCCTCGAATGATTTCCTCAGTGGGCGCTCGATTCGAAATTTAATCCATTCATAATTCAATAGCGCGTAGCACCATTTTTCCTGATGTTGTCATTTTTAATTCAAATAATTCCTAGCTGGAGATCCTGCAAGGGAAAAAAAACGGACTTATATTAAAAATAACACAAACCGGCTGATTCTCGTGCTCCCAGAAGGCGACAACTACCCCACTCGCATGCAGCAATCCCTTACGGACTCCACCATGTAACCAGCGATCAAACAACCGTTAATGTGTCTGTTAAATAACGGACAAACCATGAACCTTCCATGAATCCTCTATTTATCAAAGGAAAAACCCTACGTCAGAACAGGGTACGCAGCAAAATATAGTAGGTACTGTCGTGTAGCTAAAAGATTTTTAGTTTTTAAGATTAAATTTTCCACCCAAACTTCAATCCATAGACCGTTATACTGTTCACTTTTTCTACAATAGTCCCAATGCCTGCTGGGACCGGTTCATGGGAATCTATAGTTGCGCCTGTGAACGGGTTCCAGCAGGCGTTCTACATGACATTAAAGCTCTCCAAGGGGCCTCAACGTGTTGGATCTATATTCCCACGTAAGCCTATCAAAAGACCGGGATTTATAGAGCCAAGGAGATAGAGTCTGCTCGGAAAGAGCAGAGTCGTGGAATTTATTGGCCCCCATACATTCCACGACTCTTGTCTTTCCGCACAGACTCTACAATAATAATAAGATTATAATAATTATTATTGTACGAGTACATAAATAAGTCTCTTAGGTCCATGGGCCTTTGTTGCCTGACAATAAATGCTTTATTTTTTTAATGACATAGATGAATGATTTCAAGGGATGTCAAAAAATCAATTTATATGTTTCTTACCTTTCGCCAAAGCCACCATTATGTTAAGCTGCTATTAAAATGTGTCGAATACTACCCCAGTGCTGTTGCCAGCCAATTCGGCCGATGAGCTGAATGGATGGCTTTGTTACACTGTTTGAGACGTTAATGCCCTTTAGCCCCCGATCACAAACTTCGCAAATTGTCAATCTGTATACACCAAACGATAAATCGTAGTGATGTATGGAACCGACAGCGCCTGATAACCAGAAAGATAGCGGAAATTAGAAATAAAAGTAACTATGACTATTATAACAATTACGAAATTATGAATATTATTATATCGTCTGTTAAAGTCTCAAATCTCTTATGTCCCCGAAAGGAGTTGTTAACAGTTTTAGGTACTATCGGATATGTCGCAAATATCTTATTTTCTTTTGCAACTTTAACCTATAATATGTAAGATACTTGTTTTTATAAATGGTGGAAAAAAGTATCCTTAATAAGGATTCCTTATCGTTGTAAAAGATGGCGTGTAAATTGGAAATAATAAATAAATAGGCCTTTTCATCTGTGTGAGATGTTTTAAGCAGCATCCTGGTAACGACACTTGCGTTCATGGCTGTATAGCCCTATGCGAGAGAGGATCCCACGTCCACACACGCGGCAGGTGTATGCTTGCCCAGGTGGGCGAGGGTTGGAGGCCTGCTCGTGGCGCCTCATGCGTTAAGAACATAGGTAAAGAGAACTTTTACTATAATATTACACTGAAGTAGGCAGCTCTTTACTGGTGTGAGACAGTACGACAGGCAGGCCTCCCGTTCTTGCAGAGCTGCTGCAACCAGAACTATGAGTAGGTATTTATTTGGTTTTAAAGTTAATGTAACAGCAAATACGAAAGAGATAAATAACGCGAGATAAACAATGTACAAATGATTGGCCTTGAAATAGTTTAAGCAAACATCATTTAAACATTCAAATTACTGAAGTGCGTCTACTTACAACGCAGATACACATAGGTAAGGTTGGTGAAATTGTAAGACATTGGAGCCATCTCTGAACACACGCAAACTTGCTGCTTCATTTCAAGTTTCTTTTGTTCGATTCTCATATTTAAACAATAGATTTTTATAGTTTTTTCTCATGATGTTTTTTCGCTGTATTCAAGAAACGTGTCACCTTAATTCCTACAATTTTTTAAGGCACCATCTTGCTCCGTCCTTCGTTTTTTCCCCTTTCTGGCATTTTCAATTTTATATGGAAGATAACAGTTATACATCTGACACGGCAGAATTGTATGCATTGGGGAGACGGACATAAAATATCGTTTTTAGACTTTTTCCAAAATAAAAGCTTGCCAAATAGATAAAGAATCTATACCTCTTTATCTTCTCGAAGCGGTATGATAGTAGAATGAAAATTAAAGAATTTTATTATTCCTCTGCCTAAAAAAAGTAGTTTAATATCAGCGCCATCTACTGCTAACTTCTGAAACTACCAATAATACCTACCCTTAATATGGCCAAAGAGAATTTGAAATGGCAGATCCGTAAAGCACAAACCTTACCCCGTGTGAGCTTTACAGTTTAGCAAATAATGTAACACTTTATTGGAAGATGGCGCTAAGATAGTAAACATACATTTAATTTTATTTGAAAATTGAGTTGTCATATATTAGCTGTCATCGCGGACCCCGCGGTGCAGCCTAAGTAGGGATTGGTCTGAATCCACTTTCCTCCTTAACTTCCTTACTTCCCTCCTTCTTTCCTTAATAATCAAGATTTATAAGTTGAGAGAATGAACGAAAGAAAATACAGTTATGTAGAGCCACAACATAGTAGGTACTTAAAGAAAAAGAAGACATATGCACATGCAGACATAATCAATATTGGACGCTGAAATAGGATCCTCACTCATAATAATTCGTGCTTTTCAATTAGGATATGTAAAGTTGATATAAAGTAAGTAAAAGAGTGTAAATAAAAAAAAGTTTAATGCTAAAACTAGAAATCATACATTCTTTAAACATTAGCTACAAATTATATTTTATAGTCAGTTAGAAAAAAAATAAGATCGTAAACAGAATAGGTACCTACATAATCCCATTTGGGAAGTATAGTTATTTGTACAACAAGAGAGCAAAGTTTGATATTTCTTCGAGTGTTTATTTTGAGTCCCGTGCAAGCGAAAGATTCTATAATTTAGAATCTTGAGCGTAGTAAAACGTAGTAGAGCGTAGTAAAACGTAGTAAAGTAGTTTTTAAAACAAAAACTTTTTAAGATACGGTCCGAATTGCGGATACTACTATTTGTCCACTATAGTAGAGATCGTTAAAAGTAGTTAAGTAGAATTATTTACTGCGTAACAATTGCGTTATTTTGTATAAGTTCATTGTTTTGGAACGATGCGGTCTGACTTATTTCGGGGGTCTATTATAAACCGTCAATATACCGTTGAATTACCTATGTACTTTTTCTGTCTCTTTCATTTTGCTAATGACGTGAAAGGCACAAAGATAATAGAATCCAAATACTTCGAACTGGTATTAAGCCCCGCATGTTGAAATTACATTCGAATATAAAAGTCACTTGAATGTTATATTGTCTCACTCAGTGAGCAAAATTTGATTTTGCTCACTGTTTTTAAGCACCAAATTACCCTTGTTCGAGCTGCTGACGTGAAAATTAAATGATCAGCCGTTCATCAAACTGATCCGCACAAAAATAGTTATTTTTACAACAAGAGAGCGAAGTTTGATATTTCTTCGAGTGCTTGTTTTGAGGCCCGTGCAAGCGAAAGATTCTATAATAGATTGACGAGCGTAGCGGGTGAATCTAATTTAGAATCTTGAGCGTAGTAGGGAACTCAAAAGCGCACGAGATGTAAATAACTTTGTAGTACACAAAATTTTTCACGTCAGTCAGCCATCGAAAAATACAATCTGAAAAAATGTAATCCAGACAAACGGATCACTATTTCACTCATGTTTTCTGAAGGTATTCTAACAATTAACTTTAATTACCGCAATAAAACAAAACGAAAGAAATTTCAATTCAATTCACTGACATCAATTGACAGTTCAATCGACAACTTTTTTTTGTAAAAAAAGCTTTGTAAGATACGGTCCGAATTGCGGATACTACTATTTGTCAACTATAGTAGAGATCGTTAAAAGTAGTTAAGTAGAATTATTTACTGCGTAATAATTGCGTGAATTTGTGTAAGTTTATTTTTTTTATTGTATAATAAAATACGTAAAATATGGTGTTTTTATGAAATTTGAAACTTTTATTTCATTAAATAATTATTACGAATGAAGACTCGTAGGATGTTTTGGAACGATGCGGTCTGACTTATTTCGAGGGGTCTATTATAAACCGTCAATATATCGTTGAATTACGTGTGGACTTTTTTTGTCTCTTTCTTTTTGCTAATGACGTGAAAGGGACAAAGACAATAGAATCCAAATATTTCGAACTTGTATTAGGCCCCGCACGTTGAAATGACATTCAAATCTAAAGGTCACTTGAATGTTATTTTGTCTCACTCAGTGAGCAAAATGCGGTTTTGCTCACTGTTTTTAAGCTACAAATTACCCTTGTTCGAGCTGCTGACGTGAAAAAAACATTTAATCATTTGGACAACATACAAACATTTTGCTGGCAATATATAAAAATCGATCTACAACTCTTGTTCAGAAAATATTCACAAACGGTCAACATTATAAACAATATCGATTTGCCGCTGTTATAATTTATCTGCTTAATAAAGAGTTGAGCTGGTAAATGATTATTTAGGCAGCAAGATATAAAAATTGGTTGGTATAAAAAATATGTCTCTAAGCAGTTTAATTGAGGCGTAGGCATATTAAAGGAATGGTTACCTGATATAATAAGGTGGCTAGCGTTTGATTTGAAAAATCGGCAGAGTTGCAGGCGGAGCGAAATCAGCCCAAGTGACACGATACCACGTCACCAAAATCTCTAAGTTAACAAAAGTTACTGACCAAGTATACATTTTGGCTGACCAAATATATAGTTTTGTTCATCAAAATAGGAATATTTTGCAGATCGATTAAATGATACCCATTTAATTTCATATGGTTAAGGCAATTGGGCCAAGTCTCAGCCTGTGCTAGATATGTGGCATACATATATCCTGGTTCCTGTACGAAGATACGTAATAGACCTCAGTTAATTTAACCCCTCTACTTAACCCTCCCCTCTTAACGTCACTAAATCATCCCCCAAGATGCTGTTTGTTGGTTTTTAAATAATACTGTACGAGATACCAAAAAAAATATGTACGTAAGTAAATATTATTTATTGCACGAATAACATTACATTTTACATGTAAATTTAAAAGATAAATATAACTCTAAAACAATAGGCTGTTATGGCTAAATCGCGAAGGAAATTAACTCAATAGTAGATGTTAACCAAGGGATGAAAGGCCTAACCTAACAAACATCCGAGAGTGAAATGGTGCCTTTCACCCGAGTTAAACACTGTACTTTTCATTTCGAATAGGAGGAAAGTAAAATACACGAGCATTAAAAAAACACGGCTATGTATAAACTTCAGTAGAATTTCTTGAGGGTACTTTCAATTAGCAATTTAGGTAAAGTACAGTGCTCTAGAGCAGAAACGTATCATTTTTTGCACACGTTTTAGAACAACAACGACCCACTTTCAGAGCATGAAAATGAAAAAAAAAAGTTTCATTTAAAAAACCTTACATTATCGCCATAATAGGTAATGGTAAATATCTTTAGTCAAACCCTTCTTGCGTGTAGTTGCGCGTAGAGTTAAAAAAGAAATGCATAGGTAAGCATAATAAAGTATAAAAACGTTTTCTATATACCTACACCCTGACGATTTAATTACCAATAAAACCTCTTGGAAATATTTGTACAAACTGTGGTGTGGTGTGGTCAAGTACGCGCAAAAACTCTCCTCTTCTGTTGTTTGAGTCTTAGTATTGATAATAAAAAATATTTCTCACCACACCAACGGGTAAAAGCCCTCTTGATTGTTCAAAAACTAATGAGAAAGTTGCATTTTATCCACATGTGGGGCAAAGTAATCAGATGCATATTTTGAGTTGTTTCCTTATGTTAGCTGGTAGAATGATGATTATGAATGATAACATTTTTATTACATTCATTTGGATTTGATTTGGTTAGATTTTTTTGGCATTTCATAGTTAGTATTTTCCTCGCGTTGGTATGGTGTTTCGTGTTTCACTCGGAGGCAAAGTTTGTTGAACCCTCATGGCTTGAAACCCTCGCAACGCTCAAGATTACACTTCTCAAACCACTCGCTACACTCGTGGTTCTATTTTGGAATCTTTCACTAGCTCGGGTATCAATATTAGCACGAGCGGTTTAACAACAACTTTGCCCCCTTTTAAAACAAATATGAAATAACTATTTATTCCTCATGTTTGTTATTAATGTCATATTGTTCGTGTGTATTTCGGATCCGTGTAAGAAGCAAGTTATAGAGCGTGAGCAGAGGTCCTTCAACGACGATGCACGCCCCCACCGAGAGTGCTGTGGTGTACGCCAGGTCTGCGGCGTATCGTGTCAACTGGAACAAGGCCGTGTATGTTTAACCAATGTTAAAAAGGAAAAGAGTAAATTATAGAGTATGGCAAGTTTGCTCTTGGAAAGCTGAATTAGTGAAGAGCAACTTTTATGAAATGAAGATCATAACGAGCTGTTTAGTTTAAATTGTAACTTTGCACAAACTGATTTTCAATTTTACATCGTGTGAGGGCTACTAAGAGAGATAAGGCTAAGGCCCTAGCCTAAAAACACTAACCAGTGACTGCGTGTCGAAGTAGTACTCAGCACCAGCGCCGACGCCGCTGATGTTCGTCTGCAAAATGTAGCTAAACAAATACATCGCGTAGGAGATGCGCGCCACGAACCGCCACAGCTTCAGCGATAAAAACCAGTTTATTGGACCTTTAGGAGGAAAAAAATATATTTTTAAACAAATTTTATATTAGTTTAAAGTAACTGTAAAAACACAAAGCCAAATTAAGTAGCTTCTTAATACCAAAGCCACAGAATAATAAGGGAAATGAGCAGCATAATTCATAATAAGCACTCCAAGTTTAATTCAGATAAATGTCACAAAATGTTAATAGTAGGTAATTAGGAATTCAATTACTATTTAATAGCTACAAACATGTTAACTTGATAAACGGTATACAGTTTATTTCTAGCGAGCAAATAATACTATTTGGTTTTTGATCTCTCCTAAGTATATCGTACCTCCGTAATCATTAACACAGGCGAAAATCAGCCAGCATACTGCCAGTGCCCAACCGGAACGGTAAACAGCGTGTCTGATGTTGAGAGCAATTCGGTTGGCCCAGAAAGCCTGCATGCTCGGATGCTCTACGAAGACGACCGACAACGACAACACCAGTGCCAGACTGTAGCACAAAAAGACGCTCCACTGAAAAAAACTAATTCTATTAACATACAAATCTTCAGTGAGTAAGTAAATACACTTTATTGCAATACAAAAAAAATTCAATGACAGATTTACAATGGAAATAAATGTAGCAACAGGCGGTCTTATCGCTGTGAGCGATCTCTACCAGACAACCTTAAGGTAGCAGGATATAAAGGATAGAAAACTTTAGACCGACAAGTGAGCCTCCGATATCCGATTCAAAAGCGGTCTCATGCGTTGTAAATTAATCTTCCGATGTTCATAATGACAAACCATATCCCCTTTACGTATGTATCTAAGTATAATATAATAAAAAGTTAACTTCAGAAATCCCACCAATGCTAATGTTGCTCCTATAGTCACTGATACTAGTGCTAGATGCAACAACAACTCCAATTCGTTTGTTTTAATGGAAACGGAGCCCTTGGAAGTCGAAAATACCTGTCCTAAAAATCTTTTAGCGCACCTGGCATTAACAGGATGCCCACCTCCTAGTGAGTATTATATTCTTTGATACCCACAAAATTCCTAAAGAAATATAGAACTATAATATTCCCAGTGGTTAGTCATCTAGTAAATGTATGCTTCGCTCAAGGTGTCTTCCCCAAACTATTGAAAAAAAACACTTGTTACGCCGGTTTACAAGAGTGGGAAGAAAACAGAGCTGAATAATTACAGGCCCATATTGTCGCTTAAAGCAATGTCAAAAATTATAGAAAAATAATAAGATACTCATTAACTACTTAAATAAATATAACCTACTTTCAAAATTTCAATTCGGTTTCCGTCAAGAATGTCATTTTAAACCTAATCTCCGCAGTCTGTAAAGCAACAGGAAAAAGAAGTAATTGTTTTGCTATTTTCCTAGACTTAAAAAAGGCATTTCATACGGTATTCTCACTCTTGTCAACAAGCTTGAACGCTATGGCATTAGGGGCATGCCGCTGGATGTTGTAGATGACTACCTCCGGGATCATACCCAAAGCGTCAGAATAAGAAACTACACTAGCACGGACGCAGAAATGATGTTTGGTGTCCCTCAGGGCAGCGTCCTGGGCCCGACCCTGTTACTTGTCTACATAAACGACTTGGCAGACAAGCTAGTCCAAGACGGACATATAATTTTGTATGCGGAGGAATTTTGTTTATTGGACAGATCTGGGAATCGGCCTTTAACGCTGCCGAGAGGGGCCTCTACAGGATTAACTTGTGGCTGAAAGATAATCTACTTACGCTAAACAAAGAGAAATGTAACTATATCTGCTTCTCAAACAATTATAGAGTACAACCTCATTAAAATCGTAATCTCAGAATTCACTGATGCAGTAACTATTTAAATAACACTACTTGCCCCTGTATGCCACTATAATAAGACCCGTCCGCGTCCATCCGTATTCGGTTTCAATGCAAAACTAAACAAGAACAATTAGCATTTTACAGTAAACAGCGAAGCATTTGACGTCCGCACGCTGCCATCGCGGACTCTGGTTGGTCAACGCGTGTCACGCGTTTGTTTTCCTCCCCGCAAATTGCCCATCGATCTCGTAGCAATATTCATAATGACCTGACAATGTGATAAATAATGAAGTTTAGATAACAATTAATCACTTGGCCCGGTATAGCTTGCCATTATTCATAATGCCCATATTAATCTCTTAGTCCATAACATATACCCTCAGATCATAGAAAGTACTAGATGGCTGACGGAGGCGTGGCGCGTGTCGCCGCGACATGGCCACATCGTGGCCATACCGGCCCGCCATAAGACAGTAGCAAATTAGCTGTCATTGAACAATGTGCGCGTCAATTTTATTGAAATGCCGAATTATAGCGTTATTTTGTGTCGAAATAGGAGTGTATCCAAAAACTATAAGGATCATGGAGTTACATAGTACATTTTTTTTCACGTATTAGTCAATAAAACCACACATTTTAACAAATAAATCCAGTGACATATGATTTTTCTGAGTCAGACCATGTTGTCATACAAACGCATGGCAATTTGTCTATACATTCTACATTGACGCTTTGGCATGGAAAACTATTTGTAGTGTCCTTAGCAACGGCGCAATGCATTAAACCGCTAACGATATTCACAGGGACATTATTGTTTCTTGGTACGACCGCCAACCGCTCCCTTCATTGACGCCGCGAAGTAGAGTGGTGCTCGTGCATATAATTGATCTGTGAGCGTTATCGATAAAAATGTTTGGATATAGTGTATACACACATTAAAAATAATTACTTTCATACGAAAGTAATTATCTTTCAAGTAAATCAATCAATTATTTTATATGCCCCTAATGTTTAATTTAATACTTATTAATTTTGATTAAAAATCGAAAATGTAAGCCAAAAAATAAACTGATTTAATTAAGTACAATTGTACAAATATACAAATGTTTTATTTCAGAAATAAAATAATAACAGTATTACATTTATGCTGGCCCCCACACTAGGCATAGCCTGTCCTGTGGTGGATAATACGGTTTACAAGTAAAAAAAAAAACAATACTACAATTGAAAATAATAATATACAATTATTTAGAGTAAACAATTGAAAAAGAAACGGTGGTGAATGGAATTTACAGAGGTACAGTTTACAGTGAGTCAAAAAAGAAATATGTTCATGATTGCAATTTTTTTCAGTTTCAGTTCCCAGTATTAACGAAAAATGGATAAATGCTACAGGAAGGGGGCCCTAACTGGTTTACGAGCGAGAAAAGTGTTATTTGTTCGGATCATTTTCAAGAAAAATATTTCCAGTTACAGTTACAGATAGAATATAAATATGTTTAAAATAATAGTATATTGTATACTTAGTCGATCCAAAAGTTCTATCAGAAAGATTTTTTACTGATAATTATGATTACTGTTTCCTTATTATTCGTACATATGATATAAAAGCTTATTTAATGGTGCATTATACTTACTATGTCACATGCTGGAATTGCATGCTTTCAATTGGTGACGAAATATGCTATAATAAACTGAAACTTTTTTTTTTAATGAAGCGCTCGCGTCTAACGACAATCCCAAAGTAAACAATTTAAACAAACATTACATCAAATAATGACTAAAATTTAAACCAATTTGATTAGTTAAGCATAAACAAGCTTTCGCATCATGGTACATGTTTTTTTTTAATTAAAAGCTTTGTATTACATTTTATCAGTAAAAACCTTTGTGAGAGAACTTATGGCTCAACTAATATACCTTACACGTACCTTAAAATTCTTAGCTCGTAAATAAGGTCAAAAATTTAAAGGAATATAAATTAAGTATATGGCAATTATAACTTAAAACAAAAATGTCAAAACTCTAAGGTCATTTTCAGAACATTAAAAATATCGATAGCTCTATCGAATTGTCCTCACTCTAGTGCCGCCGCTCTAGGCTCCTACACCGCGCGGTTTGGCCAATCACAGCGCGTGAGTTGGTTGTCTGGCCACGCCTTTAATGATGTGGTGGGGGACAGTTGGAGACAGCGAGACTCGTTGAAATTTTGCTTCGTTATAAATCTCCTTACTTCTTATATCTATGCATATACCACGCTAGCACATTCAATAATGTCGTACTGCATACTAGTTTTGGGAGCCGCAGACAAAACTAAATACCTGGAAGTAGAGAGAGGGCAGAGGTAGGCACTTAACTAGTATGCGTAAGTTCTACTATGAGGCATTCCCTACCAGTCAAACTTTAGGCAAAGCAGAGAGATTGTGGGCGGTGCTACTTTAACAACAACAACCAAATATAATACTATAACATACCACACATACATACATATAAATATACATACATAAATTACTTATAATAAATACATAAATAACGACATAACATATAGAGCTTATACATACATTATGAATTTTTACTTCTGCTAGCAAAGAAAGCACGTAAGATTTTTTAAATGCAAACTTATTTTGAGCATTTGTGATGCCATAGGGAAATTCGTTCCAAAGACAGGCCTGCACGGAAAACGAATTCGACATGAACCCAGTGCGGTGAAGAGGGATGAATAGAGACATATTGCCGGAAGAGCGAAGTTGACTATATCGCTTAATCTCAATCTACAAACCCAAAGAAAGAATCACAGAGTTGTACCTGAGCCCGGAAGTAAATCAGCAAGGAGGCAATGCGAGGTACAATCTGCGATTTTATATATAGTTCGTGTCATCCACGATGACGCACAGATTTGTCAAATGTAACCTTTAATAACATGACAATACGAGTCAAGGCACGTGTCTTCGTGAAGACACGATCTATAACAAGATAAATTAGGCACTTACCCCCTTATTCATAAACGTCTACTAAAGTTGACAAGCCGCT
This sequence comes from Cydia pomonella, assembly GCF_033807575.1. Taxonomy (NCBI): domain Eukaryota; kingdom Metazoa; phylum Arthropoda; class Insecta; order Lepidoptera; family Tortricidae; genus Cydia; species Cydia pomonella. Next base: position 20,068,849 of record NC_084708.1, on the reverse strand, counting down.
AATAATCGTTTGTCCCTTTCCGACGTATTGGTATGATGGAAAGGGAAAAACGATTATTAGCGGCTTGTCAACTTTAGTAACACGTTTACGTTTATGAATAAGGGGGTTAATATATACTCGCAAAATAATTATGAATATAAAAAATACAATAATGAAATGGATAAGCTGGACTGAAGCTATTGAGGATATAATTCGTAAATTAAAAAATTAAAAATAAAACGATACACATACACACCCACTGTAATCTGGAAGAGCGAGGTCTCCTGGCATAGTTACTTCATATTTAATTAATAGGAGGACTCGAAAACTATGTATTTACCAACAGAGAGTGAAATTGAATAAAAGATTTTCTTAATTTTCGTATCTTTTGACGACCAGTCTGGCCTAGTGGGTAGTGACCCTGCCTATGAAGCCGATGGTCCCGGGTTCAAATCCTGGTAAGGGCATTTTATGTATGTAATGAGCACGGATATTTGTTCCTGAGCCATTGGTGTTTTCTATGTATTTCAGTATTTATAAATATTTAAATATTATATATATCGTTGTCTAAGTACCCTCAACACAAGCCTTATTGAGCTTACTGTGGGACTTAGTCAATTTGTGTAATTATGTCCAGTAATATTTATTTATTCTATTTATTTATTCTTGAGTATACGCGGTCCTAATGAAAACTCCGATTATAGCCGTTAAGCGTTTGGAACTCTAGAGGTGTCATATTGCTAAGTCATCGTTACCTTCGATAGTTGAATCTTCTCGTTTCTGTGGACATGCAAGGTGTAGCCGAGAAGCATTCCGATTAAGAATGGAGGTGAACGCGCAAGAGGGTTGATATAATACCACAAGTAAAAGGCGCCAGGCAGTGTATCGCTGGAACAAACGAAAGAAAAAAACCTATAAACAGAACACTTGATTTTTATAACACTTTAAATTTTATTCTAAGACGCAATTTATTGCGAATTTTGTTATGTTTAAAGCGTGACAATCGACGTCAATTACACTAATGGTAGCGTACATTGAAGGTAATATTTAATTTGTATGAAAAATAGGATATCTGAAGATTTCATCATTTTGAAAAATCGCTGAACAAATGTTGGTAAGTTTGAGGAGTACAGCCTACAGTTAAATTTATTGCTCGTGTTACAGGCCACACCCGATATAAGTATACAAAGAAAACATGACCAAGGCTTCCAGTGCTCCAGGCTGGAATCGAACTCGAATCGATAGCAGGGGACGCTGGTCACTTTTTCTTAGTATATGACACTTATTACAGTTTAAAAGGACCATGTGTCAAATATCAACCCAAAACCAACAGACATGAGAGTTGGACTATTAAAGAGCGTACTCTCATCTTAAAGGCCGGCAACGCACTTACAACCCCTCTGGTGTTGCAGGTGTCCATGGGCGGCGGTAATCGCTTACCATCAGGTGATCCGTCTGCTCGTTTGCCTCCTCTAACATAAAAAATAAAATAAAAAATAGGTATTTAAATCTACTTACTTCATTTAATTCTATGGGCACCAAGCGGAATTCAATTGCAGAACTGAGATATCTATATTTTAGTCAAAATATCACCCTTATTGCCCAGGTAATAGAGTCCTTCGCTGGGCGAGTGCGGCGAATGGTTTGCCGCGCTCGCAGCGGTGCGCGAACATCTACCCTGCAGCAATTGCTTTACTTACTTGGACTCTATTGCGTAGGTAATTAGGGTGACGACATTTAGACTAAAATACAAATATCTCAGTTCTGCAATAGAATTCCGCTTGGGCACCAATTAAATGAAGTAGATTTACAGAGCTATTTAATGACCTAATTCTCAGCTGTGTTGGTTTTGGGGCCAAGCTCCATACAAAATCGTCCATGGTCCTTTATATAGTAGTGTTTTTACTTGAAAGACCTGTCCTTATATATATGTCAATGAACTTGTTCTAAGTAACACTTCTAATAGTAAAAAAAGTTCGCGCGTTAGCTCAGATGTATTTCGAAGATAAGAAAGAGGAAAAAATTACTCCACATCCGTTCACAAAATCGTGGGAAGCGAGCGGGATTTGGTTTTATAGCATATTTTCAAAGGCAATTGTTAGGTGTCTATGGTATCTATGATTACCCTAGCTGCCCCCAAACGTCTGGGTAGTTGAAATATAAGCAGATGGCGAATTTCAGGGCCTGCGAGACTAGCACAGCAGTGACTAGCGCGCGCCAGGCGAAGCAGCGGCGGAGCACCCAGCGCAGCAGTAGCGGCGACACCATGAACAGCTGCATGTCCACCGACAAGTACCACGTGTGTCCCAGGCACTGCCAAATAATTATTACACTTAGAGACCATTATCTGACACTTCTAAGTAAATTTAAGCTAGTAATTTTGTGTAGCTATACCGTCTTTTATACAACATACACGCACAAAATGTTGTGTCACATAGCTAGATGTTTTTTTTTACAACTTGTTAAAATCCCACGTATTTTTTTGTATTTATTAAGGAAGTCCATAGACTGATGAGATCACTAAGTAAATACTGCGCATGAGGGTTATTTTAACTCCAAATGAGTCGTTTCTGGCGCAAAATGAGCGCCATCTCTGTCAGCGCTACATTCAATTTCCAGTAGGTAATGGCTTCTTTCCTAAACATCAATATAAAAACTATGCATATAGCTCTTATAGTTGCAGAGATATCAGCCACCGCGCCATGACACTTTCCATTACATTGAATAGATGTAATGAAAAGTGTTATGGCTAGACGTTTCACGTACAAAAAAACATCAATGTCAAAAATTGAGTTATGTACGGAACCCTAGAGACGCGAGACTTGCACTTGGCCGGTTTTTATAAGAAAATAGGCCATTTAGATAAGTACCATATCCGTCGGGTTGACGATATTTTGCACGTGCAACAACGCACTCCACCAGTAGCTTCGGCACCATTCAACCTGAAATTACAATTATTAATAAATACCTACGGACAGTACGGACAATTAGTACTTATCTCAATAATAAGATGTGTATAGTCAACTGTAAATAAAAGTGACCTACGTACAAGCTAAAACTTCTATTGGTAGATCATATTTTGCAGCATCGTCTTGTCATGGATAGAAGTAATTGTACAATAATTTTCCTTAAGGTATTACTGAATAATGTCAAAGAAGGAGTGTATTAGTATGATTATTCGAAAATATTCAATTTGTACTATTCAATTAGGTATCAATAATGCGAAGGAAAACTAACACATTTGTAATTGTTTTCTAAGACAAGCCACTTCTGAAAGCAAATATTCCCCGGACGGATATTACCTACTGGGTAAAAAATCTGTCTATCAATATCCAGACTTGGTGCTATTCTGACCACATTTTTATATGTTGTCAGAAGCGCGACGATAAGATTGATAATGGCTCGAAAGAGATATAAAGCGTAAGGACGGACGTTCGCGTAAGTAAATGTACAGCTTGCTGACATAACGTACTAAATGTGCATCAACAGGACCGTCGACGAGTCGGGGCAGCACCATCTGGAGGAGCACCGCGGTGGCCAGCAGCGGGAACAGTCGCATGTACCGGTTACAGTAGAACAGGGGGAGGTGCTTCAAACTCACTAAAAAGACGATAAACAACATAAGTAACACAATTCGTTTTCTATCCATTGTGTTGAAAACAATAACCAAATTTAGTTATCATGTATTCAGGGAATATTTTTTTAGGGATTTAACTTCAAAACTAAGAAGCGGATTACATATGTCCTCCTGTACTGTCCTGTACATGAGGGTTGTATCATATAATGACAGTAACACAACATTCCTTACAAAAAGGTTTCAACTCACATTGTGGTTGGTTCATATATCTTACAGTTTTCAAGCAAAATATCACTTTGGTTAGTTATATAAGTAGACGGATTGCATATCCTACCAGTGTTATGTTAATTAATTTTACTGTATAGAGGCAATTCTATTTCATTGCCGTATCGTTTGTGTGTAGATAGTGTAGATGCTTACGTTGTTTAGTTTTGTGGGAGGTCGTGTAGACGAGAAGTAGCCCACTCAGTACGAAGAACGAGTCCACGGCGATATGTCCCGTGAACGCCCACAAATACTTTTGTCTGCTTATTGGCTACAAAAATATAAATCCCATCAAAAACATTTTCATGTAAAATGTTGCTAAGATGAAACCATAATAAGGCTTGCACTGTCAAAAAGTTATCATATCTCTTATGGAGCCAAGCTTCTAACTCTACAAGCCCTAACTTCACAAACTCTACACCTTACAATTAGTCAAAATATATGGCTATACCAAATTTCAGCTTCCTAGAACTCCAGGAGTTTTGATGATCATCAGTGAATGACTGAGTCAGTGACGAAATCGTTTTTTTTAGATATGAATAAAATTTAAAGTATGAGAGCTATGCAATTGAAATGTTTTATGCTTAATGAGTCCACTGTTGTTATTATATCCCAAGAATTTTGTTTATCTGGTATAATCCAAACCCAAGTTATGAGGTTTCAAAAAAACGACGAAGCGCTTCGAAAAAGGTAGGTTAGTGCCCTTGCGCTTCGCTTTGCTCGTCTTGACGTTGATACGAAACGTTGATAGAAAACGCCAATCGAAACTTTAATAATGTATCGAAATAATCACGTGAATTTTCGTAGTATCTGTCATCTCGATACATTTTTTCTATTCGTTTGGCGTTTGTTGTCATTGTCATCTCGCCTAGGCCCCCAGATGTGGTAAAAGACACAAAGTTAATTTTGCTCGGGACACGAGAAACCGTATGAGGAAAGGATAATTATATTTATGCATTGGTTTTATTTTTAGTGTTATCAATTAATTTACTTTTTAATATCTTTAAGTATAGATAGATAAGCAGATAAAACATTCTTATGGAAGATGTCGCTATGCGCCTGCCTGAGGTGTGTAATGTGTAAACAAAGAGGCAGAAATGGGCCAATTCACACGCATCTGGTAAGTTTAGGTAGTTTCAAAAAGGTCGTAAGATCGAATCCTGCACGAAGCGGTGAATTTTTCCATTCTTCCTTAATTTAAAAATCTAGCTGCTTTATTTCTAATTGTATGCCATGCATACCCCATAAGGAAAAACATACCCCATACATTATATCCGATTTGTTGACACAATCATCCATCACTCTGCCAGCTGTATGAAACAATATAATCCAGAGTACGGACAGCGCACGAATGCCGTCCAAGCAGTGCAGGGATCGCGATGTGTCCGCGAGGGTCAGCAGGCGTCCGGTATTCCAGTACAGCGACCAGGCCCGGAGTACCTTGTTACTTTTGGCCGGCTCTGGCAAACAATGGACAATAAACATTGAAATAATGAATACAATCAGGCGTTACTTTGCAGAAATCCATACTAATTAAAAGAAAAATATTACTTTGCTAATCCGCGAAAACATAACGTGCTAGTCAATCAGTGCCAACCCGTTACACTTGCTTGCGTATTTTTGGTATTTTTACATGCAATTCATGTTCAGTTGTCGGACGTCAGACCGCCAACATCTGAGGATGCCTCGTAGAGAGGCGAAACACCTGTCGAGTTTTGTGCTTTTGGTGGTGGTTTGTTATATTTATTTTTGCGGTTTGGGAACATTAATTGCATGTAAAAATACGCAAGTAAGTATAACGGGTTAGCACTGATTGACTAGCACGTTATCATTTCGCGGATTAGCGAAGTAATATTTTTTAAATTAATAAACATTGGTCAGGAAAATACTACATTTACCGTAAAGTAACAGCATTCGGCTAGGGGAAGAGTATTCAGAAATGAAAAATTATGATAATGATAATATATGATATCAATATCAGTACGTCGTGTTCGCACATACCTTATGGTTTATTTGTGTTACTTTTATTTTCTTATTTGTAATATAATTTTTAAACATCTTAAAAATTGACTCAAGTTTTGTGTAAAATAAGTAGGGACGCTGTATATGTCTAAGATGATTTTAAACATGATCGATATTTTTTATGGGAAATTGGATACCTTACCTTTTTTTAACAAGAAAATATAATATAATTCGTACACTGTACCGACAATTGTCAGTATACCAAGTAGAGACACAGTAACTCTGAAAAAGAAACAGAAATACCTATAGTTTATAATTGAAATAATAGGCATGTAAAACATAACAATTCATATGAGTGCTGTTCGGGTTCGCGAACCGAGGCTTTCGAATCATCTCACAAATTTGAATTTATAACAACTATTTAGTTTTTAGGGTTCCGTAACCAAAATGGCAAAAACGAAAACCTTATAATTTCGCCATGGCCGCCGGTCCGCCCGTTTGTCCGTCGGTCTCTCTGTATGTCACTGCCATTTTTCTCGAAAACTATAACTAACTCCTCGATCTCGGCATTTTTCCGGATTCTCCACGTGCCGTCATCTCTCTGAATAGGTCCCAGGAAGGTCTCCACTCAGCTTAATGCCAAGATACCACCTAAGGATCTCGACGCTGGTCTTCCGTGGAAACCTTTCCGATTACGTGTAAGAGATTACAAGTAATTGGATAGGACTTTTAAAATAATATTCGGTTACAATAACCGTTTTCTGATTTAGCAAATACTCCGTAAGTCCAAAAATAATGACATGTACCTTGCTTTCGAACGGGGCGTACAAAAATGTTAAAAATTTTCAGATTATAAAACTGAATAAATAATTTCCACAAAAACAGCACCAACCGCATTCATATTTCTATATGGTTGGTTGAGCCATTAATAAGTTTGTTTCATAAATATTATCTTCTTATTAAAACGACGTAATTGCTGCGAAGATACGCTCTTTTACTTGAATGGCTTTTTTGTATCGTATGAGGGTACGGTATCCTCAATTACCTACACATTATCCGCCACGCACATGACCAAATTATTTTTATGCATTTATTTAACTTACCAATGGATTGCACTTACCAATAGTTGGGTTTTATATACACATCAAGTTTTATATTTCTATTATTTTCTATTTAAAAAAAAACACGCTACTTTAATGGGGACCTATTATTGTTTCTTTAACAAAATATTCAAAAACAGCGGTGACATGACCGGTGTCATGTCAACAACTACTTAATTTCAAAACTTTGTTTATTGGAATGCTACGAAATCCTTCGACCTTTTGTTTTATTGTATTCAAAAAGCATTTTTCTTGCATCTTAGACAATCTTATTTAGTATTTTTGTGGGACCTAACTTCGTTTCACTATAATATTTTTTCTTCTTTTTTACATCGGTGACGTTCCATTCGACTTTCAGCCTTTGTTGTCAAGTGTCTTCTTGCCAGTAAAATAAATTAGTACATACCACTGAAATTTCGCAACATGGCGAAGGCCAAATAAAATCTTGACGGCAGTGAACGGGGTGATGTAGCCTTGTACGGGTGCCTACTGAATTCCAAAACGTGTAGTAATAATTGGCCTGTCACTATAGTAGAAACGCACCATAAGGGTTCTTTTTGTACCTTTATGCTATGGTTTCCTTATCAATCATCCCGCGCACCGACTTCAAGTCTTCAGAGTGTGGATCGTCTTTATTCAATTCAATTCAATTCAATTCAATTCATTTTTATTTATCAAGTAACATGACTCATACAATTTGTTAGTATACAATACAATATTAATTCTTATATCTAATGTTAGTATATAATTAATAAATTAAACATAATAAGGGCTGCAAGACACATGCATCTCACAGCAACGCCTCAAGTATGGACAGTCGAACCTGTCCGCAATTGAGCGCAGGATGGGGTTGGGGCTGTCCCGCACCCGGCGCACCAGGGATGAGCATCGCTTGCGTATGGTCGCATGAAAGCAATCCATACGCGCCTCCGCAAACATCCCAGATGCGCTACAGCTACTTTATAACAAACTTCTATATATTATAAAATCCATCGCTTGACTCACAACGGCAGAAGGCGGTGTAGGTAACGGTGTAAGTGTGTGAATAGACTTACATAGCAGCATATTCAGCTCCTCCGTAGGGCTCAGTATGATACGGGAGGTCGGCGTGGGGCCGAAGCGAAGGGTCCACTGAGCAATTCTTGGACTCACACATGCCATGAGGCAACATACTTTTACACTGAAACAGAAAAAACCCACCTACAACTATAGTCTGTTTTTTTTTTACTATATTGCCCATAGGAATCAGTATGGAACGCTCATATTTCTTGCATAGAAAATGTATGGCATAGTACGTTATAGTTAACGATATAATCGCGGACAAACATTCAGACATACATGCAAACATACGGGTCAAACTGAGAACCTCCTTTTTTTGAAGTTATTAACTACGTTTTTCCAGTAAATTACTTCTATCTAGGGTTGCCATACGTCCCGTATATACGGGACTGCCACCGTATTGAAGGGTCGCGTCCCGTATTTGTACCTGTCTCATTTTGTCCCGTATATCGATACCGCTGTAGAATGCCTTGACAAATGGTCAGAACTATCTCTGTGTAACAAGTTTGTTTACCTATGTAAATAAAGAAAGCGACATAACAAAGCCAAGCTACTTATGTATTTTCAATTTTATTTTTTTTCACTTTTAAGAATGAAGTACATTTTTTTCTATTTCAAGTACCCCAAATTTCTAAAAGGGAACGGTATGTTGATAAAAATGAAGAAGCTATGGTGAGTTAAAGTTTTGAGATACTTATAGGTTAAAGTTACACTACACAGGTTAGGAGGGAAATGTAGCAGGTTAAAGTTAGCTCTAATATAAAATAATATATTATAAACATAGGATATAAATTGAAATTAAATATTTGTTTAAAGAGAACGGTATTGTTAGAATTTGGGTGTACATAAAGTATTTAAAATCCGAAACTCCTTTTCACCAGTACCTCATCCACATAACCTTCCTGGTAGTACCACTATAATTGATAGTGGGTTTGTTCTACATCGAGTGGTTTGCCAATCCAAGGAAAAATGCATCTCCCGAAGCTCCTAAAATTGAGGCACACAATTGATTGATCTCGTAGCACTATACTGTAGCCGATAGCATTGTTTTTCCCTTAAAATGCTTCGTAGCATTCAAGCGTAATGGCAACGTGTCGTGATTTTTTGACTATGACTATAAAATTTTCGATAAATCAAGTTCCTCGCCGGCTGTCGTGCGAGCCGCGCGCGCGATGTATACGGCTCGATCCCCTGTCGCTGCGCAAGCGAATATCACGCATCGTAACAATATGAACTGTGACGCTCAGTGTGCGGGATGCAAGGTCGTTATTAATGAACTACTTGCTTTTCTGAGCAACAAAGTTGACGTGTTGCCAGAAACAGCAATTTCTGAGATATGTATGACTGCGTATACATCGGAAGAAATCGAAGAAGCTCGCTGTGTCGCTCTAAAATTGTTGGCACCGCATAAGAAATTTATGAGACGAAAGGAAGGGTCAGAGCAAAAAAGTATCCACGATATGGTGAAAATGATTAAGGAGTTTGAGCCTGACAGTCTCCCTATTTTTGTGGCGAGAGACTTAAATAAAATTCCACCCGTCTCATTTAATTATATTGACTCAACCTCTTTTCTTAAGGAGATAGCAATTTTAAGAAGCGATGTGGCTGTTATTAAAGCTGAAAAGAACACGAAAAGTGGTGATTCCTGCTCATCTAGCGAAATAGAGGGATTGAAATCGGAAGTTGAAGAAGTGAAATCCATAGTGAAGGCATTGAAGGAAAAAGATAGTTGTGCATGTGAGTGTAAACAACGAAAGAGTGCGCAACAGAATGTATCACAATCGTTTGCCTCTGTAACACAAAAACGCGGCACTAATAAACAGCTGACCGGCCAACTACCGCAGCCTGCGCCCAGTACGATACGTAAACAAAGCGCGTCGCATTACTTATCGCAAAATAATAACTCTCCTTCAACTAACCATCTACCCGACGCTGTACAGATGCACGTGCCGCTATATAAAGATATTATTAATACGACAACTACAACAAGCCCGTCGGAAGCGCATGAAAACCGTATTTCTCAGAGGGATAGAATGAATGATAGTTTTATAACTGTGGAACGTAAGAAGCGTAAGAAAAATAATAGTAACTTGACGGGCACTGCGCAAGGCTCGAGTAAATTGCAATTAGCAGATCTAACATCTTTTGTTTACGTATCTCGTCTGAAAAAATCGACCACTGTGGATAATATAATGGATTACGTAAAAGATAAGGGCGAGGAATGCTTCAAAATAGATCTATTGACACAAAAACACGACACGGACTTTTGTTCGTTTAAATTATCAGTGCCCAGGCGTAAATTAAATACGTTTCTGAGTAATGATTTTTGGCCCGAAGGTGTTAAATTCAGACTGTTCCGTGAACGCACGGCGAGAGAAACCAAACCACTAAATCTCTAATATGGATAGTACACCCTCTAAGATAGTAATAACAACTTTTAACTGTAAGAACATCAAGACATCCTTTAAGACCGTGCTAGACCTCACTGCTAGTTCACATCTAATCCTTCTGCAAGAGACCTGGCTGATGGAACATGACTTGAACTTTGTACATTCAATTAACACGTCATTCGGCTGCGTGGCAAAGTCCTCGGTGGACTCGTCCGAAGGTATACTCCGTGGAAGACCATACGGCGGGCTGGCCATCATGTGGAACAAGAAGTTGTTTCCTAATGTTGTTCCCGTTACTTGTGCGAACAAAAGAATACAGGCAGTTCGTGTTTTTCTCGAGTCGAGCTCATTTTTAGTGATTAATATTTATATGCCCGTTGATAATAATAAGAATGTCGAAGAGTTTACGGAATGCTTAGCGGAGATTAGTGCTATTATCGACGATTCGGAAGTTCAAATTGCCTACATCTTAGGTGATCTGAACGCGCACCCAGGTGCGAGGTTCGGCAAACAATTGGCCGAATTTTGTGATGATATGTTGTGGGAATGTGCGGATTACAATAAATTAAGTAACGATTGTGATATGTATACTTTCCAATGTGCGGCCACCGGCAGCAGGAGATGGTTAGACCACTGCGTGACGACCAGAGCTGCTTGGGACTCAGTGGTAGACGCGTACGTCACTCATGACGTCACGACGTCTGATCACTATCCATTGAGTATTGTATGTAACATTTCTGGCGTTGCTGTGGGACTGACCACCTCCCGTATATCTGATTTATTAAAGTATGTAAAATGGGGCGAGAGGACAACTAGTCAAATAAATACTTATGGTGAATTTTGCTATAATAATTTAGATTTATTTTCGAACTTTTTTACGTGCGACTGTGATAATGTTTTACGCTGTGTGCATTTACAAATGTATTACAATACCATTGATGATTACTACAGGCATATTATCGATGTACTCCAAAATGCAGCTATTGTGAGTTCTGGTACATGTGAACAGAGACGCCATAGGAAGGTGCCCGGTTGGAACTATCACGTCAGAGACAGCCATGAGAAAGCTAGGATGTACTTTCGGTGCTGGACGGTTGCCGGAAGGCCCTCTAGCGGTACTGAATATGATAACATGCGCAAGAGTCGTACATTATTTAAAAACAAACTAAAATGGTGTCAAAGAAATGAAGAGAGTATTAAATTGAATATCTTAGCCTTATATAGAAAAAGTAAAAATTTCATTAAGTTCTGGAACGCAACTAAGAAACTAAATTACAAGCAAAGTTTACCTGTATCCGTGGAGGGTTGCCAGGAACCGTTCGGTATCGCCGAGCTGTTTGCGCGGAGATTTAAGGTGAGCCCTCTGACAGCAGAGCGTGTGCTCGATAGTGAAGCTAGTCACGATGATCACGTCATAGAATTTACACGAGAGGAAGTCTCAAAAGTCATACTGAGTATGAAACGTGGTAAATCACCCGGACACGACGGGCTCAGTATCGAGCACATACTCTGGGCCACTGATAAGATTTTCACGCATTTGTGCCGTCTATTTAATCTATGCATTAAATATAGTTATTTACCTGAGGCATTGATGCGCACTACTGTAGTACCAATTGTCAAGAATAAAACGGGCGATCTTAGCTCTGCTTCTAATTACCGGCCTATCTCATTAGGTACTATAGTAGGTAAAATACTAGAGCGCCTCCTTCATCCTGAGCTGCTTAGGAACATTAAAATTGATGATGCGCAGTTTGGTTTCCGCCCCGGTCTTTCAACAGATGCCGCTATTTTCAGCCTCAAAAGTACCGTCAGCCACTACACTTCGCGCAAAACATCAATCTATGCATGCTTTTTAGATCTCAGTCGCGCATTTGACCTCGTCAACTATGATATCCTGTGGGCGAAGTTACGTGCATCTCGGGTGCCTAATGGAGTTGTTAATCTGCTGAGATTCTGGTACGGAAGCCAAACAAACATTGTGAGATGGGGCGACGCAACCTCTAGCAAGTACAGGCTAGAATGTGGGGTTCGTCAAGGGGGGGTTACCTCTCCGGACCTGTTTAACCTGTACGTGAATGGCCTGATTGAGGAGCTGAGGAGCACCAATGTTGGCTGTCATGTAGGAAATGTTTGCGTCAATAACCTTAGTTATGCGGACGATATGGTGCTGCTCAGCCCCTCAATCAAGGGATTGAGGCGGCTTCTTTCGGTCTGTGAGCATTATGGTAATGCACATGGACTGAAATATAATGTTTCCAAGACCGAGATGATGGTATTCGCGTCGGGTTCTGGGCCGGATAGCGTACCTGCGGTGTATTTAAATGGGTCGAAAATCAATGTTGTTAAGCGGTTCAAGTATTTAGGACATTTGTTGACGGAACGGCTGCAGGACGACGATGATATTGAGCGCGAGCGGAGGGCTCTCGCCGTCAGAGGCAACATGCTCGCTCGACGGTTTTCTAAGTGCAGCAAGGATGTAAAAACCACACTCTTCAAGGCGTACTGTTTAGGCATGTACACCTCCCAGTTGTGGATAACGTTCACGCAGAAGGCAATGAGCAGAATAAGAGTTCAGTACAATGACGTGTTCCGGGCTCTTATGCAGCTGCCGCGGTGCTGCAGCGCGTCGGGCATGTTCTCGGACGCGGGGGTCCCCGACTTTTTCGCGGTAACGAGATCCCGCGTTGCCTCGTTCTGGAGGAGACTGCGTCGTTCCGACAACAAAATACTTGTGGCTGTTTCTGACGATATAAGGAGTCCGGTGTTTAGGCGCTGGATTTCTGTTCACATGGATCAGAACAAAAAATGACTGCACATACCATGTGCAATTTTAATTTTATACTTAATTCTAATTTAATTTAATTTTAACATGAGTGGCACCCCTTTACAGTGTCAATTTAGTTTAGTTTAGTTTTAATTTAGTAATAATAACTTTGTATGCACTATGGGTACTGACTGCCTGAAATAAAAGCCTTTTATTTATTATTTTATTTATTTATTTATAATTATGATGCAATATAAATCAGTCCAAGCAATTTTATTTCTCCGAGCACTCCCCGATGTAAAAACGATAGAAAATGCAGAGCGAGGCTTCATCTCTAAAGGCAGGATTCCACTAGTGTGCGGCACTGTCGCACACATTGATGAAATCCCGCCTTAAGCAGCGCCAAGGAATCATGGTCATTCCAATCTAAAATTGATATGATACAATAAAATTGATATGATTTTAATTAAACGACTTACCTAATTATGTATATGTGTTGTGGACAGACCCGCCCAATTCCGAACACATGTCGCAAATACACGCATTAAAACGTGTGTTAAAATTTCAAGGCCAAGTACGACGTCCGCCTGCTGACATATGTTTAATGTTTAATCTACGAGTACAACGATCATTTCCCATTTTCTGTTACATTTACTTTAAGAGTCATACCATTTCATTAAGCATGTTGTTTTAAAATGGTATTATATATAATGGCATTAATGACCACCAAAAAATACTTAAAAACTAAGCATCAAAAAAAAAATGTGTCTAACATTACAATAGTTCGAGATGTTTTGTCGCGACTGCACTTCAAATTGTATTCAAAGACCAAATGTAGTAAATGATCACCAAATCTTAGCAAGCAAATTAATGCGCTATTTCTACCTAAATAAACCATCTATTATTGCAATTAAATGTACGCATAATACCACATTAAAGTATAATGATGCCAATTAGAACTGCGACCCTTACAGAACCGAAATGCTACTAGACAAGTGGGTTAGGTTTGGTTAGAACTGCTACCCTCACAGAACCGAACTGCTACCAGAAAAGTGGGTTAGGTTAGAACTGCGACCCTTACAGAACCGAAATGCTACTACAAAAGTGGGTTAGGTTTGGTTAGAACTGCTACCCTCACAGAACCAAACTGCTACCAGAAAAGTGGGTTAGGTTAGAACTGCGACCTTCACAGAATCGAAATTCTACTAGAAAAGTGGTTAGGTTCGGTTAGAACTGCAACCCTCACAGAACCGGACTGCTGCCAGAAAATTAGGTTAGGTTAGAACTACGATCCTTACTGAACTCAACTGCTACCAGAAAAGTCGTTTAGGATACGTTAGAACAGCGACACTTACAAAACCAAAAGCATAATAATCTCAGACCTTAGTAAACATTTAACAATAGTATCAGGTCAAATTTTAGGATTTGATTTACTACTCGTATGTTTGAGTAAATAATGATTTACCTAGCGTAATTTAATTTATTAGGAGAAATATTTACATATAAATTAAAATGCGGTTAAAATTTTGGTGGTCTGTAACTATTTTAGGGTTAAGAATGACTACTTTGGAGTTCTTTGCTTTCATATGATAGCAAGATGTAAAAAAGTTGGTTATAATTTTATCATAAAATAGAGTTTTAGTTTCTATGTTCATTTATAATTTTTGGCAGTGGGTTTTTCTGACGTTATTTGATGATCTGGTGATCAGTTAAACATGAGCCTTTTAAAATGGGAGCGTAACTTCGATTGTATGAAAGCGGTTTTTTGGCAGCGCGTTCGTGTGACTTTTAAAAAAGTACCTACTACCTACTCATGGTCCTGGTTGCAGAGAGAGAGGTCTATTATACTGTCTCTCTCTTTATTTAAATTACTTATAATTAGGGCTTGCAATCTGGATATCGGGATAACCGTTTTATCCGGATATCCGTCCATTTTAGTATCAGGATTTAAATTAAGTTGATATCCGGATAAAAAGAATAATTCGAATACCATTTATGACAAAAATATCAGTGAATTTTTTCAAAAAATATTTTTAAAACGTTGAAAGTTATAATGTAAGCGACGTTATCGGTTGTTTTATCTTTATTTGGTTACATTTTTACATAATAAAAACTGTTAATTTCGATTCTGTAAACATCTTCAAAACCACGGTCGGTACTATGGTATGGATAAATAACACGCCAATTTGTTAATTGATGAAGAGTTTAAATAGAATCATCATCATTAATTAGATTTCATGTTTGTTAAATTTACATGAAATAATGCCAATATCTTATGATCAACTTAAGTCACTTAAGAAATGAATTTTGCAGCGCATGGCTGCCAAAATTAAATGGAGGGTTGAAGTATCTCCATAAATTATAAATAGTTACAAAAGAGTTAAGGAACGCAATCTCCATAGGCAGAACTTATGCAAAAGTGTCAAAGTAGCGCTAGAGTAGCTAAGAACCTAGGCGTTATTGACGGAGTGATATCCGGATAAAAAGAATAATTCGAATACCATTTATGACAAAAATATCAGTGAATTTTTTCAAAAAATATTTTTAAAACGTTGAAAGTTATAATGTAAGCGACGTTATCGGTTGTTTTATCTTTATTTGGTTACATTTTTACATAATAAAAACTGTTAATTTCGATTCTGTAAACATCTTCAAAACCACGGTCGGTACTATGGTATGGATAAATAACACGCCAATTTGTTAATTGATGAAGAGTTTAAATAGAATCATCATCATTAATTAGATTTCATGTTTGTTAAATTTACATGAAATAATGCCAATATCTTATGATCAACTTAAGTCACTTAAGAAATGAATTTTGCAGCGCATGGCTGCCAAAATTAAATGGAGGGTTGAAGTATCTCCATAAATTATAAATAGTTACAAAAGAGTTAAGGAACGCAATCTCCATAGGCAGAACTTATGCAAAAGTGTCAAAGTAGCGCTAGAGTAGCTAAGAACCTAGGCGTTATTGACGGAGTGAAGTGCGCTGCCTATGATTTGTTTTTTTTTTTAAAGTATTCTAGGTATTGTAGCGCCACCTATTTAAGGTTTTTTGATGACACTTTTTGGTATAATTATGGAGATTCCATTCCTTATCTCCACCTTCCGTAGTTACAAATATAGTTTTCACGTCAGCAGCTCGAACAAGGGTAATTTGCTGCTTAAAAACAGTGAGCAAAATCGCATTTTGCTCACCGAGTGAGACAAAATAACATTCAAGTGACCTTTAGATTCGAATGTCATTTCAACGTGCGGGGCCTAATACAAGTTCGAAATATTTGGATTCTATTGTCTTTGTCCCTTTCACGTCATTAGCAAAAAGAAAGAGACAAAAAAGTGCATACGTAATTCCACGGTATATTGACGGTTTATAATAGACCCCCGAAATAAGTTAGACCGCATCGTTCCAAAACACCCTACGAGTCTTCATTCGTAATAATTAATTAATGTAATAAAAGTTGAAAATTTAATAAAAACACCATATTTTGCGTATTTTATTATACAATCAAAACAATGAACTTATACAAATTTACGAAATTGTTACGCAGTAAATAATTTGGGAGCGCGCACGACTGTCACGCAACCTAGCGTCCGCAAGTCTAGGGGAAAACGTCAATTCACTACATCTTATAAAACTACTCCAAAACTAAAAACTACTGAACGGATTTTCATACGACTTTCATCTATCAATAGAGTGATTCTTGAGGAAGGCTTAAGTATATAACTTGTTAAGGTTTTGAGTAAATTGTTTGAAATATAACGATGTTGTCGGAAAAAATCACGCTGGCTAGGAGCTTTAATCGAAAAACCGTTTGAGCTATAACAACACAATGTATGGTGGGGTTGTTTCTCATTCATAGGTCTACAAAAAAGTCCGCGATGTTAAATGTCTATCTTTTAAGGATAACTTACTATATCCATTCATAACTTCTAGAAAAAGATCACGTAATATGTGGCATTTGCAAAGCTATTTACATGAATATATTATTAACAATTATCAAAATAAATACGTTAGTAATATTAAGCATTTCATACAGATTACAATGGTCCCTTACACCATACAATTTAAATGAATATTTCAGGAGTAATCGTAAATCAAAGTTTCATTTCGAGCCATATAATTGTACGAAATGTTAAAGACGCTATCCGCAATTAGTTCAAATTTTTACCACCTTATGCGCTGGGATCGCTTTACATACCCCCACCATGCACTTCGCACGGTCCCAGTAGTATCCGCAATTCGGACCTTATCTTACAAAGTTTTTTTTTTTACAAAAAAAGTTGTCGGTTGAACTGTCAATTGATGTTCGTTAATTCATTATTTTCGTATTATTTTATTGAAATTTCTTTCGTTTAGTTTTATTGCGGTAATTAAAGTTAATTGTTAGAATACCTTCAGAAAACATGAGTGAAATAGTGATCCGTGCGTCTGGATTACATTTTTTCAGGTTGTATTTTTTGATGGCTGACTGACGTAAAAAAAATTGTGTACTACACGAGATCAAAGTTATTTACATCTCGTGCGCTTTTGAGTCCCTTACTACGCTCGTGAATCTATTATAGAATCTTTCGCTTGCACGGGACTCAAAACAAGCACTCGAAGAAATATCAAACTTTGCTCTCTTGTTGTACAAATAACTATTTTGTCACCCGTTCGAAAACCATCTTATCAAGCAATTAAAGGTTGTGTAAGAAATCTTTTCCGAAAAATACTTTAGTTTTTGATGACTAAAAATTTCATTTTGCTGAATTATCAGTTATCACGTCATATGGCAACTCAACAAAATAATTAGTAACTTAACTGACCTAACCACATGGCTACCAGCTGTATGTTTCCACATCAACTTAATTTAATATAACTTTACGTGCGTCATCGCGTCTATCTTTTGACCGTGGCCAATGACTAGACACTAGTATTTTTTAATATTTAGAAACCAAACAGTGATATAAACATATCAAAATTGCAATACAAAAGGAAACTTCGAATACGTTGTGCGTTGCCGTATTGCTAAATGGCAGAATATTTCAGACTTCCAGAAAAGTGAAATAATATGGAGCGTGCATGAACTGTAGGAGGCAGCACAGGAGCCGTCAGATTTTTGGCGCGAGGCATAAATGTGATGTTTATTGTTCCGATGTAGCCCAAAAGATGGCAGAACCTACTATGCACGAGAAAACACGTGACGTGTAAATGTACATGTTTATGGTTCCGATTCAAGCCACAAGATGGCAGAACCTCCAACGCGCACGGTCCCTATAGTATGTATGACATACGTCGTAAATTAATTTTCTTATTCAGTACCCAGTAATAATATTTCAGCCAGCTATGCAGAATGTTATCGCGTGACGTTATAATATTACACCTGTTTGTTGTGTTTTAGTATTACTATCTGATTGAAATCTAACCTTTCAAGTGTAATAAATAGCGGTATTTAATATTGTAAATATTAAATAAATATTATAGGACATTATTACACAAATTGACTAAGTCCCACATTAAGCTCAATAAGGCTTGTGTTGAGGGTACTTAGACAACGATATATATATATATATATATATATATATATATATATATAATTACTTAAATACATAGAAAATACCCATGACTCAGGAACAAATATCCATGCTCATCACACGAATTAATGCCCTTACCAGGATTTGAACCCGGGACCATCGGCGTCGTAGGCAGGGTAGTTAGGTAGTTTATATACCTCTAAAAGAAATATATGTATTCTTTTTATAGCGGTAATAGTTTGACAATTTATTTACAGGTATTAAATAAAACCGGTAGTACAATCCCTGGTAGAAATTCATAACAATCATAACAGTATCCTTTGAGTAATCTAAGGAAAGTGTGAACACTCGAAAATGCCTTATCAGGTAAAAAATAAGCAAAACGGAGTCCGAAATACCGGTGTCCTTAAAAAATTAATTTAATATACGCCCAGGAATGTACCCTTGAAATTAACTTAGTTTAAAACACGCAGATTTGTGGCATGCATTTGTTGTACCGATTTTAATAACTATATACTCAGGTATATATTATTTATGCTTCTTCTCTGGTAAGAAACAGTTACATACTTAGGTACTGGTCCGGTGTGTCTAGTCCGATTTGAACGTTATTATGTTTGTTTGTTTGTTTGAGTGGGTCAGTAAATGAATTAAACAACCAGAAACATTGTGCTAGATTGTAAACAGAAGTACCTACAGTTGTTGCTTTTAGGGTCTCTAAGCGACGAAGCCGTCAGCTATCTCAAATCATTGCTGGGTTTCATTGACGTCCTGAACAAATAAAAAAATGCTTTGTTAAAACTATTTTATTGAATAGAATAAAAATTATTTATTCGTAAGCTGGTAAGTATAAACATAAAATAGACAATTATACAAAATATGAAAAGGAGAAAGTGCCACGAAATGCGACTTACAGCGCAGATCTTCCGGTCAAACAATCACGTCAGGTAACAAGAATAATTAACACCCAACTTAATTTTCTTAAACTTGTAATAAATAAGATAAATTCTGCCATTATGTTTTTTTTTCTTTTTTTGTTTTTTTTTTTTTGTGTTTGTTAAATATTATTTCAGGCGTCCAAAAGGGACAAGGAAAAATATTTTTTGGACCTATGGTTCAAAAGTTAGAGGGGGGAACACATTTATTTTTTCTTTCGGAGCGATTATCTCCGAATATATTTTATTGTACGACTTTGTCGGCTTTATTGATTTATATATCCATGCCGAATTTCAGATTTCTAGCACTAACGACCACGGAGCAAAGCCTCGGACAGACAGACAGACAGACAGACAGACGGACATGGCGAAACTATAAGGGTTCCTAGTTGACAACGGAACCCTAAAAACACAAAAAGAAAAAAAATTAAAGCATAATGAAAAAAAGGCTTAAATAGCGTGCGCCGTAGCGCCAAAATAATCACATTTCTGTTCCCCTTCAATACCCGACGCACTGAATAACCTATCACATTAGGACATGAAACAATCATCATCATTATCATCATATTTTTTTTAAATTATTATTTCATTGCAAGTTTGAGAAAAGCACTATACAAATCTCGGCGAGAAACGGAGTTGCTGGCCGCGTATCCCTATCCTACTTCTAGTCTATATCTACTTGATCTGCAACCCTTCGTTTCCCGTCGTCTAAAGTAATAATTAAGCCTTCTATATTCCTTTATAAAATTTCAGTAACATTCCAATTATAATAGTAATGTACTAATAAAATACACAGAAGACAAAGATGTTATAAGTTTTTTCATTTCAATAATTATAATAATCGTTGTGTGGGCCCTTGGCACACTGCATACGATTCGCACGTCGCTTCGATATTTGAGCGAGACAACGCTATGCTCGTATTATAGTGACATCCCGCTTTCACGTCGGAGCCTCATGCGAATCGGATGCAGTGTGCCATGCGCCTATTACGTACAGCTGTTATATCGGGCCAAACTGATCTTAGCCGTACATTACACCTGCGATTACAACTAGCGCCAACGCCATACGGCGACTAAAATGACAAACAACCCATGAACCCACTACTTTAACTCTTTGTAAGCACATAGATAATCATACTTTTTTGTTTATTCAGTTTTTGTACAAGTTTCTTTTATTACAAGCATTCAAAGAATACTTTTTTAATTATTGGTGCCCTGAAATTAAAACTTGTACTTTTGCTCTTATTACTAATCACAAACTCAAAAAAAAAGTTGGCGCAGAGTATTGATCGCCCAATTACAGCCGGTCAAACAAGATTGTCAGTAGAAAAAGGCGCGAATTTCTATTTTTTTATGGGAAGATAACCCTTCGCGTTGAGATTCAAGATGGCGAAGACGTCTCGAGAATTTTTTTGCTGTGTTTTGCTCATTAATGTTATTTAAAGTGTAATATTGATAGCTTATTATGCAGTGAACTATCGTGGAAGTGTGCACCTAATGAAAAACTAACAGCAGACATCTTCTTCAGCGCGAGGCAGATACTCCAAGGTCACGCATAGCGCGGAAGGTAAGCGCGCGCACCTCACGAGCGCTAAGAAACACGTCGTGGCCGCGCTCCAGCACCTGTTTGATCTCGGTGTTCATCAGTGAGTCCATACCCAGCTCGGCCAGCGTCGCCGTCTCATTCACCTTGTCCAAATCGGTGATACCTGCGTCGTCGAATCAACATAAGTATTTAGAACAATTTTTTTTTTCATACTACGTCGGTGGCAAACAAGCATACGGCCCGCCTGATGGTAAGCAGTCTCCGTAGCCTATGTACGCCTGCAACTCCAGCTACACGCTACGCTACAATTTACAATACAATTTATTACAAAACGACAAAATTAAAAAAAAAAAAAAAAAAAAAGCAAGTGGCGCTCATAACTTAGTTGAGAAATCATGCCAACGATGAAAAGGGTCAATAATGAAGCATTTCAACCGCCATACTTTTGTCGACACATTTTTGTAGATTTAACCATTTAACTATAAACTTGCAATCGTACCTGCAGCATTTTTGGGTATTAGATTGACCTATCAGACAAAAAAAAATATGTCAGTTGTACCAAAATATGTCTAATGATTTGAAACAGACGCTCGCTTCACTAAAATAGATTAATGGCGTCATCAATCATCATAAACGCGCTGTGTTGAATCGATGAAATCTATGGTTCTGAGTTCTTACTGTGGTCGATTGTCTTATTGTCTATAATTCTATAAACAAACGATTTCACTCCATTCTCGAACTACTAAACACGCAAAACATGTACTCTTTACATTGATATAAATAATACAATATTAAAAACTATGTGTGGAGTCATCGATCTTTAATTCCAATAATCCGTAAACATCAACACGCTGCAAGCATCAATTCGCTACCTATTAATCGTTCGTCTTAATCTGTCATTTTGAATCTGTATTTCAAAGAAAGGGATTGAACATACGTAAACTAATTGTGGATTGTATTTTTTTGTGAATAAGGGCGTACCTAGGATGTCGGCGACGGCTTGCAGGAGGTGCTCTAGCGACTGGTCAGTGGCCCGTCCTTTATCGCCAACGACCGTGGAGGCGGTGACGGCATGCGGCAGCGACAGAAACACACCCAGCGTCTCTAATACTGAGCTGATGGTCTGCGTTCTCATGCCACCGATCTCGATGTCGCGGTAGCCGATTATGTCAACGATCATGCCCACGTCGCCGATGGCGCCCCACTGCACAGCTAGCGCTGGAAACCCGTCCGCCTGCCGCTGTTCGCAGAGCCGCTCCATAGCGCTATTGGCGAACCCGTAAGCATTCATTCCGTAGGCTCCACGGCCGGCGGATACTGATGAAAACGCCACAAAATACTCTAGCTCTGGCGCTAACTCGCGCGATGCGGCATCCAGCTCACGAGTTGCTGCCAACAAGCAAAGCAAAAGTATTTACCTACTGGTAACAAACATTTTGAGAACGTGCTTATAGTTCATAGTACAATACAATACAAATATTCTTTACAGTACATATGGCGCTACTTTACCGCACTATTGCGGTAATTAGTATATTACGTAAATATGTCGAATATTTACTGTAAAATGTTGTACGATACATGTGCGAACAGCCAATGCGCAACTTGTGTCGATTTAAAAAACTCCCTTCGGGCGTGTTTTAACTTATCCCCACTCAATCCTTATTCGCACTTGTATCGTAATGTACTATTATTGCTCGCCACCATGAAAAGGAACATGACATACAAATGAAGCACATAACTTCTAAACAACAGGCGGTCTTATCGATAAAGAGCGGTCTCTTCCAGACAGCCCTATGGTAGTGGAGACAAAGCAAAATTCAAGTAAATGTGAGTGAGGTGATGCAGTAGGGCTTCCAATACCGGGATCCCGGGATCCAGAAATACTGGGATCCCGTCTGTTTAAACGCCGTTTTTTTTTTCAATACCGGTATTTTGAAATGCAATACCGGGATCCAAGTGTCAAGAAGCTACTCTGGTATCTGGCCCTCATTTATTTATTTGAACAAGTTCTTTGCATAGGTGTGCATCAGGTATTTGGTGATGAATTCTAAAGTTATGTATTAAATGATGAATATGATGATAGTGATATTATATTAATTTAATTCGTTCTCTAATATTTCAGGATTTTATGTAAATCACCCTCTACTTTTTAAATTAGGGGATGGAAGATGGAAGATGGGGATGGGTGTGCCATAAGCAACTTACAATAAGAAGTGAAATCCCACCAAAACATTTTCATGTAAAATGTTGCCAAGACGAAACCATAAGGCTCGCACTGTCAAAAAGTTATCAGATCTCTTGTAGAGCCAAGCTCAAGCCCTAACTTCCCAAACTCTATACCTGACATAAAATATGTGGCTTGGCCGTTTCGTATTCACTGTTATACTTTTCTGTTATACAATAGTTACTCGTAGTTTCATACATTTCTGGTGACATGTACCTACACCATATGGATCAGTAGCTATGTGCCAAAGAGAATTTTCAAAAATTGCAAAGTTCCCATGAAAGGTTCTCGGTATTTTTTTCTGCACGTTTATGAGATATTAGAAAGTAGGTGCCAATGAGTGACGAGTAATAATCCCTAATCTGAACGGGAACTTTTTAAGGACCGGTACAGCCGGACCGTCTGTATCGGCTATAAGTGACGTTTTTGCTTATATAACATAAAGCGTTCAAAGGGTTATGTTCTGTAACTTGCACATTGCTATATGGATATCAGTAATGCAACTAAACATAACTCTCGTTACGATCCTAAAAGTTCGTGATTCTGTATAACATGAAATCAAACTAAAACTGGAAGGCCCACTGACCATTAATCTTAGGGCGGGCGATAGCTTGGAAATGCTCCGGGGTTTGTCTCTCGAGGAGTGCGTCGTGCAAAACGGCGGCGAGGTTGAAGATGCCGCCGATCGGCGCCGCCGACGCCGCTTCAAGCAGCAACGCACGTGACCCCTGCGCCGTACACGCATCCGCAGTAGATACTACAACCCGGACGCCCGCTTCGCGACATCTGTTCGCAGTAGACAATTGGAGGTAAGTACTTATTAAGAGACAGACAGTGGACAAGATCTCTCGATTCGGTAATCGTCTGGTCCCTTTTGAATAAATACCTACATTATTACAAGTATTTTTTTTTTCCTTCATGTATATGTTAAATATCAATTATCAAAATTCGAAATCTTATTGGAACAACCGGGCGTGGGGGTCAATGTTTATACATACATGCGTGTGTTAAAAACGACCCTTCCACTGCATTGAGTTAGTAACTCGTTAAATTGACTTCTTAGCAGCTGGCGATGTACATTTCGTTATGATTTTCGTTTAAGGATTTTGATAACAAAATTAAGGATTACATTAAGATCACTTTGTCTTACCTGCGAATGCACCTGGCCTGGTATCCAGTACGTACACCTCTGCGCGAGCTAAAGACGAGCGTGCGTGCGCCGCGACCCACCAGCCACTCGCCCAGCACCAGACCGATGCCTCCCAGCCCACCTGAAACACCATATATTATCGTGTTACTACATGTCATTGTTATACTTACTCATACATAAGGTATTCGAAACTCATATTTCCTATAGTTATTGTTCACTTGCTAATTAAACTAAAATTGGCCTAAAAAGAAATAAATAAAACTAAAAGAAATAAATTAAGCTATGAATTAAACTAAACTAAAAGTATCTAAAAAGTAAAATCCTACAAATAAAAAACTGGCCCCAACGCCAATGCGCTGGCCCAGGTATACCCCAGCCTTCCGGTCACCCGTTGCATCTATTAGGCGCTTGGCCAATGCCTTAAATATACCGTGTATGCCCAAGCGTCTCCACTCCAAACGGCTCAAACATGCAGCCGGTGTCAATGGCTGCATATTTTCGCCGCTTGAGATGCTTGGCCGCGTCGGCAGCAGCGCCAGCCCTAGCTGAGGTCCCTGGAAGATGGGACGGCGCAAGGGTATCCACGCACGTGGCGTCCCAGACGAGGGGTCGACCTAGCCTCCAGGGAACCAGGGTCATGCCATCTGGCCTTTTTCCGTCGTCACGCGCTAGACCCGTAGGTTCCAGAACCGACAGCGCTCCGGCGGTGACGAAAGCCCGGCGCAAAATGTTATTAAGACTGGCGTGGCGTGCCGTGCGGCCGGCCCTCTTGTTGCAAGAGAGGCCGTGGGTGCCAAACTTCGTCACGACGGTGCCGCAGTGGCAGCGGTGTTGGGCCACGCATGCCGCCCCCAAGCGCAATTGATGTTTTGATAAATTTAACTATTCAATGTGCACGAGGCTTTGTGGCGGGTACTAACCGACGAGCACGTAGCTCTTCTCTGGGTGCATATAAGTTTTCGGCAGGGCAGGGATTAGCTGCACTAGTGCCAGATCACCGTCAACCTTCTCGCGTACGCGAATCAGCACCTTGCCGATGTGCTCACCCGTCGCCATTAACCTGCAAACCATTAGGCATTAGGGGTGGGAAAATAAGCACTTAAGCTTTTCATAGTCTTTTTAATTTGTCATAGTTTTTCATGAACTCACCTGAATGCTTGTTCAAGCTGGTTGTAGGAGTAAACAGTGGCGTGCAGCGGACGCACGGCCCCAGTGGCAATGCCCTCGGTTATACAGTTTGACACCTCTGCCTTATCAGGGTGGTCGCAGCGCTCGTCCAGCAGCGCATCTAGTAAAATTCCGTGTACAGTGATGTTCTTCAACAGTACGGACATGCCGAACGGCATATTAGCGCTCAGGTCCACCTTGCCAATTTCGAGGAAGCGACCGCCCTCGGCGAGGCAGCGAAGCGACGCTTGCAGCTTATCGCCCGCAAGTGAGTTAAGCACGACATCGACACCGCGGCCGTGCGTGCGGAGCCGCACTAGTTGTTCAAAAGAGCAGTTGCGTGATTGACCAACGTTAGCATCCAGAAGCTGCGGGAAGCGCTCGAGAAGGAAGCCGCGGTTATCAGGCGTGCCCACGGTCGTGAAGACGGTGCAGCCAGCGTGCAGGGCGATGGCGATAGCCGCCTGGCCGACGTCGCCCGCGCCCGCGTGCACTAGCACGGTCTCGCCGCGCCGCATTCGCCCACGGACTACCAGCGCATAGTACGCAGTCGCATACGCCACAGGCACCGTTGCCGCCTCCTCCAGCGTCCACCGCTTTGGAATTTCCCACATAAAACTCTTATCAGCCAGTACCGTGGTTGCTAAGCCCTTGGCTGGCACCAAGGCCATCACACGTTTGCCAGTTGATGAGACACCACTAAACTCTAAGCCGAGGATGCATTCCTATAAAAACAATGAACGCTATTACAATAAAAGAACGAGGTATCGACACAATGGTAGGAACTTATTGGTCCTACTAAAAACAAATACTCGTAGGTAAATAATTCTGTGTTCCGTACATACCTGTTCAGCGAGGTCCCTAGGTAGCGCGTCGGGCGGGAGCTTACCCGTGGCGATCATGACGTCACGGAAGTTGAGCGGCGCGTAATAGACGCGGCACAGGTCGGTGTTAGGGCGCGACGTGACCGAGGCGTAACGCAAGTCACTCTCGATCCAGCGCAGTGATGACAGGTCACCGCGCGTCAACGTAATCACGTATGCATGTTCCACCTGCAACGGATCCCGACGGCAGGTTTAGTTACTGTCAAGCAGCTTAATCATCTTGTGCATTTGAAAAGTTCAATTGTATACCTTGTGTTCTTGTACAATAACATCTACTAGACTAGTTCGAATGAGATTATTGTGTATGTAATTCCTACGACATGTTACCAATTTAAATAGAGCGGCATTATTTGAACTTCAATTTTTTTTTCTTCTTATATCAATTAGTTCCCAATCAAACGAAAAATAAGGACAGATTTCTAAAATTCGTATGCTGTTCTAGTAGGTACTTAATTTGCACATACTTAATCTGAAATAAAAAAAAAAACTCGCATTTATATGCTCGTAATGAACGATAACAGCTACGAAGACACACCTGCAGCAGAGCCTCGTTGACGTCACCGAGCGACTGATGACGGAAGGTGCCCCAGACGCCTACGCGCAGCACATTCACGGTCAGGTCGAGTTGCACTTGCGCGCAATACATCGGCGCAGCAGGATCGAAGGCCTCTCCTCCGGGCAGGTAGAATACCCGTAAACGATCCCCACCGGACTCCAACTTGAGGGACGTGCCTAGCCCTAGCAAGCCGGAACCTTGCTCGCTCGACCACAAATACACGCGCAAGTTTTCGTGTTCTGCGCGTTTCATGGCATCCTTCAGATTATCCACCCAGGCGAAGTCGTCGTCACGCGCTTCTATAACGATCTTCGTCGCCGGCACAGCCGCTACGCGCCGCAGCAGCAAATACTCACGCGAAGTGGTGCGAGCGCGCGATATCTTTAAACACATAGAGGATACTCAATGTTACACCATACTTTGTCAAAATCCGGAGTTGAGGTACAGGCCAAACCAACGTTCCGATGGGGTAATAAACCTAACTGTAAACAAGGATGTGGCTAAAGTCGATATTTCTTATCGAATGAATTACATTTGCTCGATGAAACAGTATTATGCACCTGCATGTATAGTACCGATTCCTCAGAGTCGTTAGGTTTAAGTATTATTTCAGAATTAGGGTAATTAAATGACCTTATTTATGTGATGTGAGCTATTAAATCTAATAATGAGTCCCACCCCAGTTGTATATTATAAAAATCTGCGCGCATCCGTTGAGCAATGGAACAATATTTTGTAACCTAGAGCTATTGAAGTTGATATTAACATGCAGACTCGGTGCCTTATATGTAACATTTTGTATAATATTTTGACAACTTGAAAAGTTTGGCTGCTTAATCCATATCTGCTACAAGTATACCAACAGCGACCAAAACCGTCTGATAATAGAGTTACAATAATATATCATACTATAAAAAAATTAAAAAGAAAAGCAATGATTTTGAAATTGGGAGAAAATTATGGAGAAAAGTAGGTAAATTTTACGGTAGTGAGGGATTCAAGTGTCAACGCACAAGGTGAAAGTAATTTTGCTACCATGTGACACACACTGCTTTTCGCAAAATATCATATTTCAAAACATTACCTAAGCTAAAAGAATTATATGCAAAAAAAATAATTTCCTAGAACATCAAAGTACCACTTTGATTCCTCCTAGCAGGGAAGAAAAGTGCCACTTTGAGGTCCCCTCGCAGGAAAGAAAAAGCCCTTTTCCGAATAGGTGATGTAAAAAGATAATTTTATGTAGTAGTCCGGAGGAAGAAATGTAAAAAATAGTCATTAATTACTAGCGTAAGGCCTGTTTTCTCAAGCATCGATTGCACAGCAGGTTGGTCAGACGCCAGTGCCGGTTCATCCAGTACGATGAAGCTCGCTGCCGAGGCCGCCGCAGTCAGTGAACCGGGCCGATAGGTCAGCAGATCTGTTGCCAAGATCACATGCCAATCTGTCCTAAAGCCTTCGCTTTCTACTTCTTGATTTGACACCTGGAAAAATTACAACATTTGCTCGCGCAGCTCGTTGATGTTGCTCGTAAAACTATATCGAAATAAACACGTGGAGCTCTGGATGCGACGTGTACGACTTTCAGGTATATTATTTTTTCGTTCATATTAGGGTTCCCTACCTCAAAAGGAAAATAACGGAACCCTTACAGGATCACTTTGTTGTCCGTCCGTCCGTCCGTTCATCCGTCTGTCCATCCGTCTGTCTGTCAAGACCCTTTATCTCGGGAAGGATTATGAACGTATTGAGTTGAAATTAAAACCATATACTCAAGTCTATAGTCCCTTAAAGCTGTGAAAAAATCAAACTTCTAAGTTAAAGTAAAAAAGATACGGCCGTTTATGCCGCAAAAAATGTATATTTCGACACTCTCAAGGGAATCAAAATTTATAGGGTACTTCCCATTGATCTAGAATTATGAAATTTGGCAAGTAATGTCGTCTTATACTGCAAGTACAGAGGAAAATCTGAAAACTGTAGAATTGTAAAATAAGTTAAATTGGTACGGAACCCTCGGTAGGCGAATCCGACTCGCACTTGTCCGGTTTTTTTACTTGACTCAAAAAGTTTTATGGGCACTTTTTTAGAAATGTATGTAAGAAAGTGAATTGAAATGGTGTTATTAGCTCCCAAGAAATCAGTAACCATTACTTGCACTCCCTGCGAGGCCATTGCTTCGGAGTACTGCGCCGCGGCGGCGCCGGCGACCACCGTCCCGTCCACGAGAACTCGCGGCTCCGCCTCCAGTACTGAACAAGCACAAATAAAGCATAAACTGTTTACATGTTTGGTATCATTGTCTGTATCATCATTTTCTTTGCGGGTACGGAATTACCTTGACCAAACTCTTCCCGAGCGTTGGATAGGACGTAACGGTCTAGTGGAATGGCCGGCCCGTAGCCCTAATCTGACGCCATTGGATTTTTTTTTTGTGGGGTCAGTTTAAAAGACAAGTGTACAAGCGGAAATAGAATAATGTTGCGGAACTTCGTTAAAAAAATAATACAGGAATTCGAAGTTCTGAAAGCCAACGACTTTGTACTTGGTAGGATCAGGGGGAATCTTCGACGTCGTGCAGAGTTATGTGAAGCGCAAGATCGTGGTCACTTTGAAAACTTGTTGAAATACGTTTAAACTGTGAATTTGACTCATTTAGTAATAAAAACTTTTACAAATACGTTTATTTCATTACTTTTTACAACAGTTAAAAACAGCAAGGTTAGGTACTTAGGTATCTTAGGTACAAAGAGTAGGTAAGTATTCTGAACAATGTTGATCGTATAAGTAATGAAAAAGGTGCGGGTACAGCTTGCTGGATTTAAACCCTCCCTTAGTCAGCTAATTGGAGAGGTTGATTAATTTTATATAAATACGCTAATTATTAGACATAATGTACAAAAGTATGTTACTGCGCACAAGAGCAATTAGAAACGGTCTCTTTCTATGAGAATCACCATTAAAGGTTGCCCGTTCTCATTGCTTCGAGTGTACGTATAAGTGTAGTTTTATGTTTTAAATGTCATAATTAGAATAACACAAATGTTAACATGACAAATAGGTGCAACATGACAGTGTGTCGGATGACCACACTTCGAGATTCTAATTAAATATTTTGTTAGAAAATTACTAAAAAATAACTTTGATCAACTTAAACGAGTTAATGCAGCATGTTCTCGATTTTCAATTAGGTCAGAATTACTAATTTTGTATTACGTCTTGAGTATCACCCTGTATAGTTTAATAAGAGCTATGAGTTATAAGTATATATTTGAATATGCCCTTAGGCGGAGTAGGTGACTTTCTTAGCAGGTTACTTTCGAGTTAGGTCACGTTCTGGGAACATTTTTTTAGCGTGATCGTACGTGTTGTTCTTCTGCCCTTTGAACTAATATAAATAAACCTTACTTGAAAGTGTGAAGGTTACTTTGACAGCGAACGCCAGAACACTTATACGGCGCGACTATTTACGACGCCATTAGGTGTTCTTGGCGTTCAAAAGGTTAAAGATACCTACTAAATGACAAATACCTTTCTTAGCGTATGGCAGCACCAGCGCTTCCGCAGGGCGATTTAGCGCTAGTTCGGCGACTTTCAACTTGTGCACGATGCAGTTCTCAAGCGCCAGATGTAATGTGGCGGCTGCATAACGCTCTTCCGTGTCTGCACATACTCGTTCAAACGGAATAAATACATATTTGTCAAGATCGGGCGTTAACGCAACGTTGACGCGGCGGGGTGACAGTGAGTATTTTACGCCACGGAGTTCTACGCCGCCCGCCACGACTATATCAATGTCACGGAGCACCTTAACGGGCAATGGGCCGCCGTTGAACACCGTCGCCGCTGCTCGCTGTGCCATAGGGTCAATAACTACGCTTTGGATAAACGTAGGCAAATATAATCCACAGCATTCTTGGCCCAAACAATCGAATTGAAGCATTGTGTCCATAAATGAAATCCAATTTTCAACCCAGTTGATCATGCCGCACGTGGCACGCGCATTCGAAGACTGGATCCCGCAAAATAACCCCTCGTAGTTGTAACCACGAAGATGCAATATCTTGTAAACCTCTGCAGAGGTGAGTGACGGCAGGTCCTCCTTTTGCTCGTCTGTATCTAGCGTGGTAGAGGGCAGACGCTCTGAAGCAGGGTCGTTGATGAGTCGTATGGATCCCGAAACCACGACGTCACCGCCTTCGCAAATCTCAAATTCTCCAGAGCCACTAAAGACTGTGACAAGAAACCGAATCGGCGCATCACGAGATATGACGGTAGCACGACGCAACTGCATATTCTCTATCACCACCGCTGCTTCCTCTATCTTTACCTTTTGCATCTTGGCCATAGTCATCCACATCAGGGTCTGTTGGCAGGAAATTATTTATATTTACCTTTTTTTAAAGCGTTGAGCAGTTGACCACTGTGCTTACAACTTCCGCTTTGGACAAAGAGCGATAAATAAAACAATAATCTTTTAATTTCTCATGCTATGAAAGTTGTTATTTTAAAGTGTGTGATACGTTTATGCATTACAGCATTTTACTTTCCAAGTACGAAATTCTGATGTAATTACTATTCTGATGTATACGTAATTTAATATTTCTTCATCATAAGTTTACGATCGTAAGTAGGCTATTGCATACTTACA
This sequence comes from Cydia pomonella, assembly GCF_033807575.1. Classification (NCBI taxonomy): domain Eukaryota; kingdom Metazoa; phylum Arthropoda; class Insecta; order Lepidoptera; family Tortricidae; genus Cydia; species Cydia pomonella. The sequence continues at coordinate 20,037,128 of NC_084708.1, read as the reverse complement.
TTGCAAGGTGTAACAAAAATAGTGGGGATCCGTTTAAGGGCATATTCTGTATAGTGTTCTCATTAGAAAAAAGTAGAACCAATTTTTTTAACCCGAACAATTTTTTTTTTATGTGGCAGGTCGTAATTTTTTTTTTGCGTCTAAATTATTTCCGCTATTTTTGTTACACCTTGTAGAGATAACATATTATGTTATGCCATTTTTCTGATATCTATTAATATGCTGCGATGCTGTGTAACTTACGAGGTATCCAGTGGCGGGGAAGAGGGTCCTGCCATCAATATTGTATCCGAAGAAGAAAGCGTCTTCTGGATTGTTGAGGTTGTACTCGACGACGTTTTGACCGCTACTGGCGGCCGTCTTGCAGTCCGCCACGGTCCACTCGACGGAATGGTCCCAGCCAATATGAGATGCGAGTGAGGGTGTGCCGCACGACACGGGCCAGGACACCGCCGGATATAAACGCGCCACCTTAATACATTAAAAAGTTTATCATGTGAGATGCTGATTCAATTAAACCAGTATAAACAAAGATATAAGTAGCACCTGCCTCTGGTTGCAAGCCGGCTGCGTAGATCTTGCCTACACCGGTGAGCAAATGTACAAGCGCGTCGGGCGCCTCACGGTGCAGCAGTGGGATGTGCACCGCGTCAGGCAGCGTGCTCCTGAGCACCGCCTGCATCTGAGCGTGCGGCGCCAATTCCACAACCAGTGCATTCTCTGGCACATGAGCCAGCGCCATTGCGAACCGAACTGGTGACGTGAAGTTGTTGACGTGGTACGTGGCGTCACTTAACTTTGCTGCAAAGACCATACTTATTACCAATACCTTAGCAGCCTTAACAGCTTTATCTTACCGGGCATCGGCTAAAGGTTGTGGTGCCATCGCTCAAAACGATGCCGCCATACCTTTGGCCTTTGATCCACCACCAGATGCCGCCAAATTTAACACATATCAGTCAAAGAATAAGGATCAAAGTTAAATGGCGTTCTAAAAGTTTTAATCATGTGTCGAAAGATGGCAGTAAATTTACTATGGCTACAAAGTTTTCTTTGACTCCACCTCTATATCAAATTGTCTTTGCTTGAGAGCGCAGCGCCACTGTCGCAGCGACACTGGCGCCGCGCCAGTATCGCCCGGCGATAGCGGCCGTGCAATGTTTCCGCAAGCACTGTAGCGCAGTCGCTGCGATCGCACGTTTCTCATGTAGAACCAAGCTTTTAACTCTACAAGCCCTAACTTCACAAACCTTAGTCAAAATATATGGCTTGGCCGTTTCGCATGCGATTTCCGCACAAAACATCCAAGCGCTTTAGTGTGGGTCAAATCTTAGAAGCTAAAGACCCACTTCCCGATTTTCGTTTGAGTTGAAATTTTGCATACCTATATATGTAAATCGGATGACAATGCAATAATATGATGACATGGAGCTGATCTGATGATGTAGACACGAGGTGACCATGGGAACTCTGTGATAAAACAACGCAAACTAGTTGTGTTTCGTGTCGTTAGAATTGTCTCGATGAGTATTATTTGCCTGTGAAAAGAAAAGCACAGTCAGCGATAAAAGCTTGTAGCAAAAATTAGATTTTCGGCAAAAACATTTACAGTTAGCCCAACCCAACTACAATACAAACTTGTGAGGTTATTTTACTTAGCAAGTAACGTGACGTAACGTTAAACTTATATACAAAAAAACATTTAAATTAAATTAAATACCTAAATCTGAGTTCCACTGTTCCTGTGGTACAGAGGTTGAAAGCCAGCGCTCGCTGCGCGACTTGGGCTCGGGGATAACTTTTAGCAGGTTGGCATGCAGGATTGGCGCGGCAGGAGCAATATACTTGCTGTGAAATGCCATTTTTGAGCTTTTGATGCGCCGCGTAAACACACCTTCTGCGGATAGTTCTGCCATAAACTTTTCAATTGAAGCAGGAGGGCCTGAGACCTGCAGAAGAAGTGTTCTAAATTGTAGTTTATCCGCAAGCTCCGCGCATACGAGAATAATAAATCTATTCTTTTCTTTCAGATTCTTATCATACAGAACTCTTCTTCCCTGTAGAAAATACCTAGAATCCGCTCTTGCAGGTCTGCATGAGCAATTCATGAAGTCAGTAAAGTACGTATTTATGAAAAAGTTATATATACCAATACCAATATACTATACCAATAGCAATACCTACTTTATTGTATGAAATATTTGTAGAGTCCTAGCCTCACCAAGATATCGTTAGCGGTGTTGTAGCAAGCGCATTCAACGTCAGGTGGGCAGAGTCGTTGAGCTTCTTCCCAGGACATACCGATGGCGGCCATGGCGCCCGGGGCTAGCCGCGCGTCCAGAAGGCTGAACCCGCGCCAATAAGCGCAAAGCGCCGCTTGTTCCACCGTCAGAGCCTCGTCGGCGTATGCGCACCCTGTACCCCATTAAACATATTAACATAGGCCACTACGTAACAACGTAATGAAACGCTTCAATAGGCCTCACCAGCTCATCATAGAGTTAATGCCTTCTAAATATATCTTTATAAATTTTAGCACAGGAATGCACTTACCGATTTCGCCGCAAGAAGAACCGATAATACCATCGGGGTGCACACCCAGCTCGCGTAACACGTCCACCAATGCCACCTGTATGGCGGTGATGGATACGAAAGTGTTGATGATATTGTCGAAGATAGTGTCTGGTGCGTCTGTAATAACGTACTGAAGGTCCACACCATGTGGCTTGAGTGCCGCAGATGAGCGCGCGATGCTTGACGCGAACGTCGGCAAGCGCATCAGCTCACGCGCCGCTCCAGACCACTGAGATCCCACGCCGCTGAACACTAACCAGACTGGACGTGCCTCGTTTTCACTTTTCAACACCTTAATAATGGGTTCAACATTGTGCTCCGTATCTAGCACGCCAAACCCGCGATATGGATGACCGGGGATGGCACGTGCGTGCACAGCGTCGAAAAGAGCATGCAACTCAGTGTCACGCTGGTGCGCAGCGGCCAGTCGGATCAGCCGCTCAGTCGCCTCATCGGTGCGGCCCGAAGCCAGTACGAGACGTGGAATCGGGTATTCGGCGGGCCGCAGACGTTCACCGCGCCCTCCCTCGAGTATCACGGTTGCGTTAGCACCGCCGAACCCGAACGAGTTCACTGCTACAAGCCCTCCCTTCCATGGCGTGTTCTCTTGAACTACCTGCAACATAGGTATTATTTTTATTTGTACCACTGTTTCCAAACATTTTTTTAGCATCATTTTCATTAATAATCAAGTAAAAATTTCACTGTATAATATATTAAAGTACCAATTTTATATTATTGTATTACACTTATGCTATTACTTGTAAGTATAGCATAGATGCAGACACACTGATCAAGTGATCATGCATCTGTATATCATGTGTTACCACGGAATACATAATAAGGTTGGAAATGGGATCGTGCGTATTTACCTATAGTATCGGAACTTCGGAACCGATGTCATATTTACTAATAACATAGATATGATATGTAGATAAGATATCTATAGATACGCTGTCATCCTCAGTAAGTATTGGGGCCGATGTCGCAGTTACCACAGTTACCCGCACGCGTAAGCTGATTGACATTATTAGGAAATTAGGACAATCAATCTTTTATTTTTTAGAATTTTAAAGAAAAACATAACGTCTTAGTATATCCCACGGTTAAAAAGGGAAGGTACACCAAAATGTTTCGCCGACAACCTAAAATTTATAAAATAAGTACCTGTTCTTTAACACACAATTAAATGATTAATAGATTAAATATTTGTTTCTGTATAAATTTTTTAGTATATGTTTTTTTATAACCTAACAGGTTTTAGAAAATGTTTTGAATTCTCTCCAAACGGTCTATATGGGCTTGGTATTGAGGTGTCCAAATTACACTCCCTAATTTGAGGATACTCCTAACTAAAGAATCAAATAATAATTTATAAGTATGTGGCCGCTTGAAGGGCTGTCCGACACGAAGGATCATTCCTAAACTTTTATTATGCACGTTTACATAAATTATCAATATGTTTTCATAATAGCACAATGCATGTTTACTTAGTTTTCGATTATTTTTACGGACCCAGCCCAGCCGCACAATTTAAATTCCACGACCTACTGCGGGCGAGAACTCAGTGGCGCGCTTGCCCTGTCCATTCTAACCTTACTATTTGTTCCGTGTGTGTTACCTTCAAGCGGCCATCTCTGAGTGCTGGAATTTTCTCATTGGGATTTTGGTAGTGTAGGTTACCGGGTATCAAACCGCGCTCCATCGCCAGCACCACCTTGATAACAGAACAGAGCCCGGAGGCTGGCTCTGCATGTCCCATGTTGGACTTCACTGCACCAATTAGCAAAGGTGTCTGTCGGTCTTTGCAAAACAGTCCTGCGATCGCATTTAGTTCTTGTGGGTCACCAGCCTATAAAACACGTAAAGATACACAAGTCATGTAATATTATGTTATAGACGTCAACGTATATAAACTGTACGGTTTCTACCGACGGCTTACCTTAGTACCGGTGCCGTGTGCCTCCACGTAGACGACGTCCTGCGGCCGAAGATTTGCTTTCTCAAAAGTCTCTTGGGCAAGTCGGCCCTGCATCACGCCGGAAGGGTAAGTGATTCCCTTCGTCTTAAAGCCATCGTTATTCATGCCTGCACCACGCACTGTGCAGTACACACGGCGCGCATCGCGGCTGCGCTGCAGCAGCACGGCTACAACTGCCTCGGACCGTACATAACCACGACCACTAGCATCAAATGCGGCGCAACGTCCTTCAGGCGATAACATATTCAGCTTTTTGAAATTTACGGTGCTCGGCTTGAGACAGACATGGGTACCAGCGACTACAGCGGCATCACATGAGCCGTTGCGAATGGCATCAAAGGCGTGTGCTAACGCAAACATGGAACTAGAACAAGCGGTATCAATGGCTAACGATGGTCCATTGAGGTCAAACGTGTAGGATATCCTGTTAGCAAACATGGAGCGAGCGCAACCAGTCACTGTGTATCCGGTAACGTTGTCCGTGTTTGCATACCACACTTCCTCAGTCTCCGAGTTAGAAACACCGACATAGACTCCGGTGCGCGAGCCGCGTAACTCGGTGGGGTTGAGGCCGGCGTCCACTATAGCCTCGTGCACCACCTCCATCAGCAACCGCAGCTGCACGTCCATGACGTGTGCTTGCTTAGCATGCACGCGGAAAAAACCAGCATCGAAATGCTTTAGGTCCTTGAGCTTGCCACTGCGTTCGGGCAATCCGTACAAATCTAAACCAACCAACGAAACAGATTTCAGGAACGAGTATGCAACGGACTTTTTATGATGTATGATAAAGAAATAATCATGTCGCATATTTGCATATAGAGTGTGCTCACCCGGTGTCCAGCGGCGGTCGTCGGCAGTGACGAGGTCTACGCCGTCGAACAGCTGCTGCGCGAATTCTTCGATGTTGCTTGATTCGGGCAGGCGCCCCGACAGCCCCGTCAGTACCACCTCCGAATCGTTGTTGTTTCTGTCCATCGCAAGTTATCTGGAAAATACTCGTACCTGTACCTAAGTCTAACTTTCTTAGGAATTTTAAAAAAACTTTTTAACTTTAGTAGAATCCGTCTGAATGATATAGGAAGCAACCGAGCAGGCGAATGCCTGATGGTAAGCGATTACCGTCATCCATAGAGAATAGGGTTGTTTCCAATTTTTTTAAACGCTTGTATTACGTTCTATATTAACTAAAAGTTGCCCTAAAATTTAACTTTTATACTAAAAACTGCTTTAAATATGTTAAATTAACAAAATATATTTTGACAGATGCTTTCGCGCCCAAAACGGTCTTTGAAAATTGTGTGACGTCACAGTTTACGGTTTGACACATAACTACATACACAGTTACACACGTAGAAGATACAAACTGTCAACTGACATTTGTCATTTGTTGTTTATCGCCAAACTGTCAACAGTGTCAATCCGAGAGTTGGGACGTCATCAGAATCTTCAATGACGTTTCGAGTTTGGTCACGTGACGTGTGCCAAAAGATATTTTAAATTCAATATTTACAAAAATATGGTCATTACAGGTCCCCTAAAAGTAGTTTAACATGTTCTTATAATCCAAAAGAATTTATTGGGATACAATTCTATCCTAAGATTTGTAGATGGAAACAACCCTATTGCTACATCAGAGAAGTTGTAAGTGCGTTGCATGCAGTACGCTCTGTTCTTGAAGGTTTGAAGGTCGTATCGGTCCGGAAATCCCTCAGATGACAGTTCATTCCACAGTTTAGGTGTGCAAGACACGAAGTTTCAAGAGAAACGCACTAATAGAGGACTGCCAACCATATCTAAGTGGTGAAGGTGGAAATGTTGTCGCGTATCTCTCTACAGCCGAAAGAGGCGGTAGGGACTAATCCCAACAATTCCTCGGAGCACTCCCCGTAATACATGCGATATAAAATGCAAAGCGAAGCTAAATCTCTACGCAGCGAGGAAGAGTCAAGCTGATCTGAAATACGCCAACAATTTGAATCTGAACTAACTCTGCAAGTCTGCATCGACTTTATAGCGACAGAGTGTGTTAATGCCACTTTAATCGTCGTAGTTTTAGGAGTTTGGCAATTATGATAGCACTTTTGCACTCAGACGCAAGCTAAACCATTGTAAAGAGGGTAGTTAAAATTGAGAATTAAATAACCAACCATTAAACCAAACCAACAAACTTCACATATTTTAACAAATAAAAAACGCTTGCGGTATTGGCCTAGTGGATCTGACGTCCGACTTTCAATCCAGAGGTCGCGGGTTCAAATCCTGGCTTGTAACATTGTAAAAAACCTATTACCTAACCTAGGGTGCCGCCAGCAGCGGGGCAGGGCCCAAGCTGGCGGTGGTCAGGGCCGCAGAGAGAGGAACCTTGGAGCCAAAATCACCGCCTTCTGAATCTGACCTTTGATCCAACCAGAGGTTTGTCCGGATAAATCTAGCGAAAGTCTCTCAAGATGTTGCTCGAGACTCTTCGCTATTAGTCCGTTCGCTGAAACGACTATCGGGACAATGATCTTCAAATCAACATCCCACATGGCGGTTATCTCGTAAGCCCAGTCTAGGTACTTACTGAACTTGTCCTTAGATGCGATCGATCTATTATCACGATGTCAGGCTTGTTGGCTACAATAGTCCTGTCAGTGATGACAGATCGATCCCAATAGAGCGTGGCAGTCGTGGCATGACCCATTTTGGAGAACTGTAGTTCAAGGGTGGTAAGTACTTGTAGTACGGTACTTCACAGTACACAAGGCCGTATAGAAGAGCAAGTTGATGCTAAATAATCCTAGCTACGTCTGTGCAAGTACTAAACTAACCGTTAGCAAAGTGAGAACAACCGGAAATTATATGCCTGAGTTACTCTCCGGGGCGGCGGCATGCCCGACAAATGTCGACCGTACCGTCCTTCAGGATATATTTCCGGTAGTTGTTCGTCATCATAACTTCGTCCGCAATTGCACAGGCAAAACCCTCGGTTTCTCCGAAGATATCCCCGAACCGTAACCAGTTCACCGATGCGGGCAGGTCTATGTCGTATCCCGTGGGGGCCTTTGTAGAATCGCCCGTGTAGCTCCTTATCCTTCCATACCGCCTTGCGGTCCTCGGTGCTTAGTACTACAGGTTTGCGCGAGTTCTCGTTTGCCAAGGAGAGCGGCGTGAGGCCTCTGTCTACTGCCACGACATCACGATTGTTGTCTGCTGTCACATCTGTTGTTGAGGAAATAATTCCTGTGGGGATTTTTGGCGTTTAGATAGCCGCGACCTCCACATTTCCGTGGGATTTTCAATCTCATAACAGACGAGCGTGGTTGTAGCATATGGTGTGTGGTGAGCAACTGTCGGACCTACCGATCTAGTGCATCCAGCTCGGTCTGAGGCCACCTTTGGCATACCAAAGGATTCCCCCACCGTTCAACTGATGGTGCTGCCACCTGAAGGGATACAGTAGATTCTTAGACATCTATTATGTATTTAACTTTCGACGCGATTTAATAAATGTGGAAATTCAAGATGTTAAGCTGCCTTTAAATCCGCCAAATTATGCATAATTTTAAAACTATAATTCTTAATAATATATGGCTTTCCAGAGAAGGGTCCTTGTGCTTCATGTGCATTAGTGCAATAAGGACTTTTTATCGGAATTTCTGTTGGAATTTCAGATGGAACCATCAAATAGTAGTACTCGTAGATTCGTAATGTTTTTAGCCGTGTAAACCTACGTATTTTTTTTCATTGCAAGTTTGAGTGAAGCATCGTCGAGAAACGGGGTTGCCGGCCGTATATCCCCATCCAGGTGTCTATATCTACTTGACCTGCAACCCTTCGTTTCCCGGCCTCTATAGTAATGTACTATTTCATTTCTCATGCTCTGAATGTGTCATTATTGTTCAATGAAGTGTGCAGAAAGTAATACGTTTTCATTCCAAGTAGGTTTTTTTTTTTTATTTGTTTCATGATAAGCTATTAAGATCTGGTTTTAAACTCCAGCTTTGTATATTATAACTGGTAAGGCACTCCGGATAACATTATGTTAATGTAAATTTATTTTTTATTAAATGAATTATTTGTGTTTTTAATTTATATAATTTGACAAATCGTCGGGGATAGTGCAATACCGCGCAACTAACAAAGTCGTAAGAGTTCGAAATTCAAACAATGTACAAGGTAATTGGACCTTACTGCATTTGTTGGTTACGCGGTATTGCACTATCCCCGAAATGTTAATATATATCGGTATAATTGTAATTATAATAGAATTTTATATATTTAATTTTTAATGTTATTGGTGGCGTAGCGGTAAAAGCGTGCGACTTGCAATCCAAAGGTCGCGGGTTCAAACCCCGGCTCGTACCAATGAGTTTTTCGGGACTTATGTACGAAATATCATTTGATATTTACCTGTCGCTTTTCGGTGAAGGAAAACATCGTGAGGAAAGCGGAGTAATCCCAACAAGGCCTAGTTTACCATCTGGGTTGGAAGTTCAGATGGCAGTCGCTTTCGTAAAAACTAGTGCCTCCGCCAAATCTTGGGATTAATTGTCAAGCGGACCCCAGGATCCCATGAGCCGTGGCAATATGCCGGGACAACGCTAGGAAGAAAATTGTTTATAACTTTGTATTGCGTAGCACTCGTGTACTAATTATAGATCTACTGATGTCTATTTAATTGAAATCCGCTAAATAGTTTAGGCGCTAGAAGAAATAATATGATTTAATATTAGGAGTCCTCTCAAGGCGGTCGATTTAATTTTTCTGTGATAAAACAAGTGTAAACAAGTTGTGAAGGGTAAGAGGAATCTACCGATACGTTAAAAAATCCGCCCTGTATCCTAAGCTACAGGGTGTACTGAATCATCAGTAAACCCATAACCCTACTTTCTGGTTAAATCGCAGTCGAGTAAAATGATAATATTGGGGTAGATTACGTACAAATGTATAGTTAAAAGTGGAATTCATATTCCTCCGAGTTTCCTATTAAGAGAATGTCCCCTGGAAGTGTATAAGCGTTAAGCTTAGATTCAGCAAGTATTTTCTATAACAAGATGTATTTTTTTTCGCAAAGATATCCAGGACTTTTTTGTGTAGAATTTAATAAGCTTTAACTAAGCCTTACACTATATTTTCATAAAGAATGTAGATTTAGAGTAAAACGCGAATTTCACCTGGATGGTACACATTTTCCAGGATGGCTGCGATTCTTCGAGGTCCCCAAATGTCAAATGGTGTAGGCATGAAAAAGGGGACTTTAACACATTCACTGCCGGGAACCCACCTGGTGGGCGCTCGTGAACTTTGTTCAGATGCCGGACAACCCGCTGGGCGGGTTATTTTGTACACAGCTATAGACCACCGGTTTCTGGAGTAGTGCGCCGTTTTTTGTCTGGCAGTGAATGTGTTAATTATATACATACCAAATTTCATGACTGTTCTAGAGATTTCGAGGTTGGTCCTAATCCGATTGTGCTAAGGCGCCTAGTCATTAATTTGCATGTTAACTTGTCATGTTATTGTAGCCATTAACATTATTTTAATAAGTTATGTAAATTACTAACACATATATGTGTTCCACGTGTATTATGCCTGAAATAAATGATAATTTATTTATTTATTTATTTAAACGGATTTGTTAAACAATTTCTATTCTGATATCTCCATTCCATAAATAACGATAAAAGCCCAAATTGTTAAATGAAAGTACCCTCAATGAAGGTACCTTTTTCAGATTTTTGTTCATATCTTTTGACAGTGCCCATGTCATACCTTATAATTACCTCAGACAAAAGTTTTACCATAAAATTTCCTGCGTTACTGGGTGTTTAAGTTAACAAAGAGACATAAAATAGACGATTTAAAAAAACGTCGCTTTTTCGTAATTGTTCACCCAAATTTTTAGTTTTGAATAAGCAAGCTTAGTCACCTGCTGACCAAATAAAAAAAAATCGGACAGACAGACGGACATGACGAATCTATAAGGGTTCCGTTTTTTGCCATTTGGCTACGGAACCCTAATTAAAAACTGTTCGAGAGCATGTCGGGCCATGCTCAGTGTAGGGTTCCTACTATTTACCTATGCTTTTAATGTTTTGCATAATTACTCAATTTGGCTGTATACTTTGTTTCTTCTCTTTCAAGTTTTTTACCTCAGAAATCCATCATTTCCCGGATTTTTTTTTTTGATTGAAAGTATGTGGGTAGGTAAATATAAACTCCTCAAATCTGATAGGCATATAGTGATTTTTGTATTTTATTGTATTTTAAAGAAAAATGTACAAATGGCGGACTTCATGCCAAAAGGCATTCTCTGCCAGTCAACCATTGGGTCATATTGGTGCAGGAGATTCATAACTTATAAGAAGAAATGTAACCATAAAGTCAATATTATATGTACAAATCAAGCGAGTGACTAAAAATACGTGAGTGTAATCCGTCGAATTATTTAAAAAATGAAACGAAAGTATTTATTTCAGACACCACGTATCCATATTTTTGTACTACTATATTAGTAGTAGTTTGTAAGACTATATTAATAGCTAACAAAGAAAAACAAAACTATAAAACTAAAACGTTAATGTTAGTAGAACATATAATGCTCATTGGATCAAACATGCATTGACATCCTGTGAGCTATAAGAGGGCTGTCGACCCTTTCCGCAATCACCTTCAGGAGAGTGTTGGTGCTGCCCCGCACGCATTGCCACAGGGACGCCACCCTCTTACGCAGCACTGCGTGAAAGCCGTTTGTGCTCCACTCGACAAACATTCCTGACGCTCTGCATCGCCAGGGCAGCCCCAACAAACCCCTGAAGGCGTTGTTGTACTGGACACGCAGAGCACAAACTTTTTCTGGTGTAGTTGCTCCACAGGTTGCACGTGTACAGGTGTTGGCAGTACGTTTTAAAAAGTGTAATTTTGACTTCGCGGGAACAGCGTGCAAACCTGCGTGACGACATGTTACCGCTAACCGATAGTGCTCTGCGTTCCCTTTCTACATCTTCATCATCTTTGAGAGTTTCTGTGACCCAATGGCCCAAATATTTAAATTTTGTAACAGTCTGAAGAGGAGAACCGTCTAGACTGTCAGAGTCAGAATGGCGGGTGTACCTACATAAAATTAAATTAAAACCATACCATACTTTTGTACCCAATTTGTACTAGAGCTACGAATAAAAATGTATCGTGAGTTTTTTATTCATAGCTCTAATTCCGTTTCATAACTTTTGAATTAAAATTTATTTCCAATAGTGAGGCCTTTTAAATATTAATGAGTAATAAATGAAAAGAACTAAACATTAATTACAATGAATAGCTACTTTAATAAACGGGTTGCTAAAATACGACAAATAATACGACAGGAAAGCTCATTATTTGTGCGATCATTGCACAAGGTACATAAAGCTGTATCTCCGACTCTGGTGGCATATCTCCACACCCAACTTCTCTTCATTGTTAATAGTTTAAACACACCATTAGAGTAACACTAATCATACACTAACAATAACAAAAAAAAACAAAACAACAACAAAAATAACTTTAAATTCACAGCTAAATTAAAACTTGAAGACCAACTGTGATGTCAGGAGTAACTAATGACAATGAATGTGAGTTCAAAATTCTAAACTGCCCCCTCCAGATTAAATAAAAAATACCACGAATTTGTAAAACAATACATCGCGGTCACTTCTTTCAACTTCACGAACAAAAGGTAAAGCCCACAGCTACTTATGTACGAGTATATTGTTTGTTTCATTTTAATAAGTCGCTCGCAAATCTTTTTATCTTTGTCTGCACGTGCAACTGCACTTCTTATCTACAAAAAAAAACCCGGTATGTTGGCTTAGCTTGTTAGTCATACAATAAAACACTCTAACAATAATATGTCATTATTACCTTCAATTTAGAAATAAACGGTACTCTTTAATATGCCGAAAGTCCGAAACTGATAAAAACTGCAGCTGCGTACTTTTTTTTTCTGTGGCCCCGTACATGTGTTTTTGTTGAATTTGTTTACCTGTATTACCTTTATCATACCTACCGAAGATTTGCAGAAATTTACCCTTTTGTTTCTTTGAATTAGGATTGCCTTGTTTATATTTAGGCTACGTTATATTATTTGATAGTAGCAAGCTTTTACAAGTATGTTTCATTAATACTTAACAGAAAAAAAATGTCTTTTCTTGATTTAATAATGACAACCAGTAGCACAGCGTTGCTTAAGTTCATAATTATAATGATACTTACTAGGGAGTTTTACACCTTATATTTATATTAGTGCAATGCAACAAGCAGGTCGCAGTTTTGACTAAAATCAATACCTAGCTGGTTATACAAAAAACAGAATAACCCCATAAATTATTTAGATCTCCTCTTCTTCCTCGCGTTGTCCCGGCATTTTGCCACGGCTCATGGGAGCCTGGGGTCCGCTTGACAACTAATCCCAAGATTTGGCGTAGGCACTAGAAAAATTATTAAGATATAACCATTATATTCAAGTCGATGCCAAAAATACAATTTAAGTTTAATTCACACGTAAATGTTTGTCCGACGAACGGTATTCAATATACTAAGTGGTAACTCAATACAATAATACCTTGTCCTTATTTATTTTCTCCCGGGCGTGTCGAACCTACGAGACGTGCGATAAGTACCTATCCAACGGAACCGAGCCCGAAGCTCCGCACACGAACGCAGGTACGGGCTACGTATCATGGCGTGTCACGTGAATCCGGACGCGAACGCAGGTACGAGGTACGTACCTTGCCGTGTTCGTGAAATCCGGGCTTAAAGGTGGCGACTGACTTGTAACATTTGCTTGTAATGTATCGTTCACGGCGATCGTTACAAGTCAGTCGCCACCTTTGTAACACTCAAAGGGATTCGCGTAAAAACCGACAGCCGAGTGGAGCACGCGGTGCTCGCGTCGAGCGGCTCGGCTCGCTGCACTGACTGTCGTAATGCTCGGGTTGTATCGCGTTACATTACACCGAAATGTTACAAGTCAGTCGCCACCTTAAGAACCCGTAGCTACGGATCGGCGTGTATCACGGATATTAGGAGCCCTAAATTCTGCATTCTGTAACATGGTCGCTTTTGCGCGCGCACTAGTATCTTTTGACATAGGTGATTTTACTCGCACACCTGCGTCGGCATTAGTCATCGATGCTTCTGCACTTGACCTTGACACACGGTTGGACATACGCGTTATTGAAGCCCCATCAGAGTTGTTTACGCCGACTTGTCCGTTACTTTTACAACAACAACAATAGTATGTGTGTGGTTTTATTTAAAGTAGATATTTGTCGATGTGGGTCTGCCGCCGGCTCGTGTATTTAAATGTTAGTATGTCTCACGACAGTTTAAATTCGATTATGTACAAATCAAGCATTTACATCTTAAAAAATCGGCCATGTTCAGTAGTTCTGTCAGAACAGGCCAAACGGGGGCTATTATTAAGTATCGTGTACATCACAAGCATAAGGAACGGGAGTACTTTCGCAGCGCTTTATACGTATTTTTACTAATAGAAGATTTTGTGCAATAATTCTACGGCTGGATCGATCATGTTCGCTATAGTTTTCATTGAACTCGAATTATTAAACTTTTGTTTCACGAGCTTTTTTTTCATATTTTTTGGACCCATGGATCCAACATATTTTTTTCTTTCGGAGCAATTATTTCCGATAATATTAACTTTATCAAAAAAAAAAGGTTTTTGGAGGCCCGTATTCGTTTTGAAAGACCTATCCAACGATACCCCACACTATTAGGTCAAAGCTAAAAATAAATAAATAAACATTTTGTATAGGTGCCCTAATACAAAATGGTTTTGCAGTTTTTATTTTAACGTTCTGTCGCCATGCATGATTAATGTATTCATGCCAAATCGCAGCTTTCTAGCACTAACAATCACGGAGCACAGACACGGACGGTTGGACAGACGGACGACGGACGTGGCGAAACTATTAGGGTTTCTAGGTGACTATGGCTAAACCCTAAAGTGACATTTGATAAAGTGGAACTGCTAACGAACTCCAGACGAACTCCAGAACAAACACCTCGACGACACAAAAAAAATCCACGTTTGTCGATATGTCATCTTGGTTAAGTTTGTTTTTAAGCAACATTTTTATCAAGGTCTAGTTCTGATTATGGATTCCACATGGAATTGAGGGACCTTCTCAAATATTATAAGCATACGTAAAGCATAATGATTAAAGCTATTTTTTAGGGTTCCGTAGCCAAATGGCAAAAAACGGAACCCTTATAGATTCGTCATGTCCGTCTGTCTGTCCGATTATGTCACAGCCACTTTTTTCCGAAACTATAAGAGCTATACTGTTCAAACTTGGTAAGTAGATGTATTCTATGAACCGCATTAAGATTTTCACACAAAAATAAAGAAAAAAAACAATAAATTTTGGGGGTTCCCCATACTTAGAACTGAAACTCAAAAAATCTTTTTTCATCAAACCCATACGTGTGGGGTATCTATGAATAGGTCTTCAAAAATGATATTGAGGTTTCTAATATAATTTTTTTCTAACTGAATAGTTTGCGCGAGAGACACTTCAAGTGGTAAAATGTGTCCCCCCCCCCCCCCCTGTAACTTCTAAAATAACAGAATGATAAACCTCAAAAATATATATGATGTACATTACCATGCAAACTTCCACCGAATATTGGTTTGAACGAGATCTAGTAAGTAGTTTTTTTTTACGTCATAAAATTAAAAAAAAATTCAAACTCATACGTGTGGGGTATCTATGGATAGGTCTTCAAAAATGATATTGAGGTTTCTAATATCATTTTTTTCTAAACTGAATAGTTTGCGCGAGAGACACTTCCAAAGTGGTAAAATGTGTCGTCCCCCCCCCCCCCCCTGTAACTTCTAAAATAACAGAATGAAAAATCTAAAAAAAATATATTATGATATACATTACTATGCAAACTTCCACCGAAAATTGGTTTGAACGAGATCTACTAGTTTTTTTTTAATACGTCATAAATGGTACGGAACCCTTTTTTTTTTAAATCTAAAAACCAAGCATTTGCATTTTATCAGTGCTATTTGGTGAAATGGAACAGCTCATGAAGACTGGAACGGATCACCTTCACAAGAATTTTACGTCTTACGGCTAATAGTGTTAATATTTTCTGTATTTTAAACAAATTCTTTCACACCATGCACGGAATAAAGTCCAAGAAAATTATTAGAAAAACATAGCAGTTATTTTTGCCACTATTTCTATTTAATAAAAATAATAAATCAAATTGAACCACAAAGAGTAGGGCTTGACAGTGACATCAATTTTGCATTTTTCATATAAATTCCATATTGGAAAATATTTGACAGTTAGAACAAAGAAACTGATTTAACTATTAGGAAAGTACCCTAACACACACTATGATTGTAAAATATATTCACTCACGTAATTTAGTCGGATTTCGTTCGTTTCAATACTTGAATCCAACTGCACTGACAAGGATAATAGTCTGTCTGTGCCGCCCCCTCGACGTTCCCCCGCGGAGGGGGAGCAGGGCGGTGGTGTCGCGGCGACGCCGGCGCCTGTTTGCGTGCCCGGTGAAGCGCACATTTGAGTAAATCGCAGTTAAATATTAATTAGCAGTAAATAGTATTTTTTGATCCTCTTGCTCGGTATCATCTTCATTCGTGTTCATAATTCATTCATGAAGTAAATCAATTCAGTGCATGAAGGTATCCATTGCCTAAATATTTTTTGTACCTCTTGTATTCGCTTAAGAATCCGAAATTCCATTAAGTATTTACTTCGCAACTGGTTTTCGAAACGATAGTCATATACCATTTTAAAGTCCAATAAACAAATACTGTTTTAACCTCATCCCGTTACTGATGCTTTTTACTCGTATATTATGCGAAAGTGAATACACGTTCACTAATTGGGTTATTCATAATAGCTTCAAATTCCCATTTATTGCATAAAATCAAAATCTGAAACGTAACATAGCACGTTAATCCACTCACGTCTATAAATATTTATGTAGGGATATTATTGACATATTGCATTTGTTTATTTTTCTTTATAACGTTGACATACGATTCTAATACCTATTGTAAATGTGACGTAATTTGTTATTTGCACTTACGTACACCTTGGTCTAGACCAGGGGTCTCCAAACCCCGGCCCGCGGGCCAAATCCGGCCCGCGAGGCGTTCCGATCCGGCCCGCGGTAGGTTACCAAACGGATCCCAGGCTCCAGGGGTTCAGTATTCATTTAGAGTGGAACTGTTCCTAACAGCAGCAACTAGAGCCCGAAAGTTTTAGAGATGCAATATGGCCCTCGGGTAAAAAAGTTTGGAGACCCCTGGTCTAGACTGTAAGCATATTCGTGAATTGAATGATAAAATAAATACAAGTGCACCGATCCTGTGCATGTGTTTGTGTGCTCATAATACGAGTGTGGCTAGGGTTGCCATACGTCAGGGTTTTCCTTGACATGTCAAGATTTTTGGTGGTTTGGTGGGACTTGGCGAGTGTCAGGGTTTTTTAGAAACCTCAACTAATCAATAGAAGATAGTTAAAAAATTTGAGTAGGCCAGAGAAAAGAGATGGTAATGATAAGGCTACAACAACCATACTCAACCTGCGGACCGCTGGACTTTTATAGGTGGCCCGGCGACAGGCAAACCTGATATACCCATACATTACTTTGCCATTTGAACGTCACAAGGCAAAACCCTCTTTCTGGCCCTCAGGAAAAGAGGTCGAGTACCTATGGCTGAGCTACAGCGTGTGGTGGAAAGTTAAGAGGCTGTGAGTGTTATAGTTTAGCCAGGGACTGTCTCATTTCAAACATGGACAGAAAGAATCATACTGTCTTTGTCTTTCGCTAGTACTAGCAGCCAAAAGAAATGGATGAGTATAAACCAATGGTATAAACTACATCAAAGATGTAGGCAAATTTGGTTTGCCAGACTCTACACCATGGGCCGATTTAACCCGACAGATTTTTACCACGCATTCCTAAGGAGAAAAAATGTTATATGAGTTTTGGCCAAATTCCCAAAAAAAATTTTTTGCATTTTCTGTACACAGCACATTATTTATTTTTACACCTTGGTAAAAAATCATCACAACGAATAAGTAGTTTTTATTTTTATATTTACATATAACAATTGCGAGTTTTAAACTTTAATGTCTGTCCGTAGGAATGTCTCCAAGTCACATAGTGGTAGTGTCACAGCTGAAAAGGCGTTTTTCACTAAGAAACACTATAACAGAAACAATTTTTCACAAAGAATGTCATTAACATTATCTCTAAAACTAGATCGTTTTTAAGGAAACTTTGTATGACATTTTAGTCTCTATATTCGGTAAAAAATACACCTTTAAAATCTGTCGGGTTTAATTGGCCTACAGTGTATATTCTTTGCTAGTGTTGTGGAATAAGGGATTTTAATGGGCATTTTCACACTTCATCGTGTAAACGGTAAATCGTGGATGATATCGTCCGCGATAGTATACAAGCGACTGCGCACAATCCTATACATGATATCCTGCTTTATCGTGACGACTAAACCAATCGTGTCGTTGCCATGGACGCCTACGCTTAGAAATATACTTCATTCATTCGGATGTCATTTGTATTTCAGGATTCGGCACATATTAGCAATTTGAAAATTGTATGTCGAGCGTTATTCCAATTTATACCCGACAAAGTTATCGTTCATTATTACGCAAATATTAATTGTTCTTAAGTAAAAAAAAAGTTAATCATAAAACGCTTTATTTCTGCTTATCAACAATTCATTAAAAAAACATTGCCTATCATAATCGCGAAGCACAATATTAACTACTACAATATTGTATAAAAATCTCCTTAAATTTGGGGAGATTAACTCCCAAGGACATCTAATGGGTTTTAGATTAGTTGTACACTAATAATTATAAAAATTGATTTATAATACTATACTGAATTTCTATAATGTTTATAACATGTGTTTGTTTGTTGATCCTATGGTAAGACAAGGTATAGTGGTACAGTCAGCGTCAAATACTTTGTAGCAGTCAAAGTGGCCAAATAGTTCGGTACACCATACTAAATATATGGTGTACCGAACTATTTGGCCACTTTGACTGCTACAAAGTATTTGATGCTGACTGTACAGAGGGCCTTCTCGAGCTGACGCAACGTCTAATTCAATTATCATTCCAGCTCATCTTAACACTTTCGGTGCCGGGTGCCCCGTTTCTGGTACAAAATGAACACATACGTGTTCTCGGCAGTGAATGTGTTAACGGCATTTAGCCCCTTCGCAACAAACACAGTGTTTGAATATACAATAACCATAAAAAATAAGTTTAATTATTGCTCATTGTGGAAATAAATACGTATGGCCGCGTTCCGACTATATCGTAACAACAGACAGTCTTTAGTGAAATGAATGTACAAGCGACCACAGGACGATTACCGTTATATATGTGAACACCTCCATTTAAATGTACAGCCTACGACCAGTGGCGTAGCGTGCCTTGGCGGGGCCCCGTATAAAAATTTGTTTGGGGGCCCTTAGGAAGGGTAAAGATTTCTCACAAAAACGTACGTTGGGGGCCCCCGTGGCCCGGGGGCCCCGTATAATTGATACGGCAGATACGGCGGTAGCTACGCCCCTGCCTACGACGCACGACTGTCGTTACGACATAGTGGGAACGCGGCCTAAATAGAAAAACTACATATTTCAAGTAAAATTCAATTACATTTCATAATATATTTATAAAACAATGATAATTTATTTTTATTTTACTTTATTTTATTTTATTATTATTGATTGCTCTCGTGCTACTTTTATGTGTATCCAACATTCTCATATTGCTAATGTAAATATTGATTTGTCTTTCACCTGTTAGTGTTTGATCCTTTCGCATTTTCTCAAAGGTTAGCTGGAAGAGATCCCTTTTAGAGATAAGTTCGCCTTTGTACATAACATTTTTTTTGTTTTGTTTTGTCTGTTTTATGTTAATCTGTTTATGTGCAATAAAGTGACATACATACATAATTTACTTACAACTTTCATTTTATCAATTCCCAAAAGATGTATGTGAACGTCCGTTTATAAGATTCTATTTACCAAACTAAAACCCTTGCGCCTTGTGGTAAGCACCTTATATGACTTGAAGGCGATATACTTTTTTTTCAAGTTGAAATTAACCCGTCGTCTTTTTCGTGGTTCTTGTGAACTCTTCGACTACGTTTTTTTAGCATTAAAAAAAGTATAAACAATCATGACGTGTATTTTTATTCAAAAACACTTTTGAAAGTCACCATGTATATGTATATGATTGACATTCTTTTGGTCTCCTAAGTAATAATTACTATAACTATTTTTTAAAGAGTTTTTCAATAAAAAAAGACATGTCAAGATTGTTTACCCTTTTCCTACTTGTAAAAAGAAGAATTATATAGTCCAAGTCCAACAGATTTGTAGGTATAAAAAATTTCCGAATAAGCCTTTATAAGGCAGAGGGAATATATATCCCATCTGATTTTGAACTTTATTTCAAAGTGATAGGGTTCAATTTTGCAAAATTCATTCCTGACACCGCCTTATAAATGGTTAATAAAATAGGACACACCATATACATATTAAATACATAATAAATAAATACAGTAATTGAGCCAACGTAAGCCAATCTAAAGGACCCTAAGGACGCTTTATACAGTGTCCGTACCCAGCCGCGTGTTTAGAGTTGAATGTAAGAACTTCACTTCGCTTTTCTCGCTCGTTCGATTATGTCTAGTACTGTCAGATTAAGCTAACTCGACAGCGATTTTGATAGCACAGACTGTGCAAGTGTTATTTTAAATTATTACGTTTAAAATGCGAAGTTAGCTTGGTCTGACTTTAGTTTCCGTTGCTCTAAATTGTAATACAAAGAAATTAGAGCAAGTAGAAGTTTTACATGCTCTATTTCCTTGCTCAAGTTTAAACAATAATTTTAAAATGAGAGCTGGACTTCAATTGTATGGCAGCGGTTTATTAGTGGCGGGTTCGTGACTTAAAGTAGCAATACGTACCTTTTTGGAAAGATATAAGGTCCGATAAAAGCATGTTGAAGTTGGCAGGTATGTTCTGCCTTGTGCATCTGCCTTTATTCATATAATCTATGTAAAATATTGCTTAATTTTCGATTCGGTGTAATACAATATAATTTTTTATTACACTAGTGAGGTCATTCGTTTACAATTTCGACAATAAAATATAACTTAACCCGTTACCGCATACAAAAACATATGGCAGATATAATATTCAAATCTATTGACAGTTATTAAAATTTAAATTTAAACAAAGTATTTTTATAACATGCGTTAAGGGGTTAAGGGTCAATAGCATTGCATAATATGACAAAGACTGTCAAATATAAAAAATGAAATTGCAATAGAACAGAATAAAAAATATTAACATTACATTTGTCACAATACTGGCAAGTTTTCTTACGAACAATGTTATTTACGTTGTTAAAATATAGTCTTAACGATTTGTAACCACGGCCGGCAAAACGTCCCAATTTGTCGCTTGCCATAAGGACGAGACTTGCTTGGATCTTTATACAAATAACCTGAAAAGGTGTCCTTATGGCCAGCGACAAAGTGGGACGTTTTGCCGGCCGCGATCACCTTTAACCCTTTGAACGCTTTATGTCATAAACATCACTCAAATGCCAAGGTACGCAAGGGAGCTTAATGTAAACCTTACTCGGAAGTGTGAAGGTTACTTTGACAGCGTCCGCCTAACACCTATAGTTGTCCTTGGCGCTGTAGTACGACAAGTAACGACTTCAGGTGTTCTTGGCGTTCAAAAGGTTAAGAAACATGTTGAATGTTTACAAATAATAGTGTTTGAGCATAAACAAAAAGCACCCTGACTTTACTCTTCTACAATTAATATAAGTAAATGAAACGAAAGGTAACAAAAGATCGAAAAACTTAGAAATAAATGAAAAGTGTAATTCAATGTCTCGGGCGAGACTTGAACTCGCGTATCTGTATCACTAGCCTCTTGCTCTGCCAACTCTGCTACGAAACGAGTTTCGGTACCTCAGAGACAGTTATTTTTTCTTCTTTCCAATTATTTCTAAGCTTTGTATAATTTACAGATTCCGGTTAATACAATATTAATTTATTAGGTTTATTATAGTTCGTGTCATCCACAATGACGCGCAGACTTGTCAAATATAACCTTTAATACAATGGCTATACGGGTCAAGGCTCGCGTCGTCGTGAATGACACGATATATAAATTGCAATCGAAGGCAATGAAGTGGTGACACGGAAACAATTTTAATATAGTTTATACTCTAATGAGCTTAGCGTAAAGTCTAAAAACCTCATGAACACTTCAATGAAAACATGTACTTCCATAACTAATCTACAATATAATGTATCAATGCTATTTCTACTGTTTTATTATATGGGCAGGTAATATTTTATCTAATCTTGTCTTTAAAACATATATACGCACTATCCGCAACCGACATTTCAGGCATTTTTTTGCGCTAGCAATACTGAACAATATTTATTTGGATACATCTGTTTAAAGTTTATGGTGTGTACAAAAAATAAGGTATGTACATTCAATATTTCATAAAAAAGACAGTGCATAATACTCGGACTCCAATTACTACTAGATATTTATATATGAAAAAAGGGTTTATGCATACAATACATATAACTTGCAAATACGTTCCTATGAAATGAAATCAAAATAGTTTAAGCATCTCGAGTATTAGGCACTGAAAGGTAACCTTCGCAAGCTCGTGTCACTTGCATCGTGCGAAAATGTACAATACGTTTAACAATTATTGTTTTACATAAATATTACGTTTGAAAGGAGCTTGATATAATTCTACACTAAGCTAAATTTTGTGCGTTTTTAATGGCGATGGCGATTCAGATTGTCAATTGATAAATAAATCATATTTATTATTATATAATTATAGGCGAGCAGCTATTTAGCTGATGAGCCTATGTCACACAGTGTCTTGTATTATTTAGACTAAATTTCTGACTAAGTTTCTGAACTTAATCGCATTTTTCGATACGCTTAAGCTTATGAAGTGAGTTTTTAGTTTTATAATAAAATTGAGAAAAGACATCTTCTGTCTATATATATATTTAATTATTTTAGGTAATTCTAGCTGAGGTCTAGCCAAGTAACAGTTTGTGGGTCATTCTACAAATATCTCATTCCTCTGTTTCCCCTGTAGATACTTATTCGCAAATTACCAGGGGATGCCACTTTACACTACAACCATAACTACTGAGCGCAATCCTGGGAATTGCATAAATGCGAATATGGATAGCCAGGGGAATGAGATTGCTGTAGAATGTCCTTCTAGAAAACGTCAAACGAAACTTAAATAACGTAAGAAAATGATCACGGCACTTCGTACCACATGTTTACTTTTCAATTGGCGGTTGTCGATATGGTCATCTTGACTAGGCCCCGTTGTTTGTATGCATCTTCCGTATCACGCGGCGGTAATCTTGGATATCGGTACAGTAAACGTTTAGAACGGACGGTAGGCACTGGGGTACTTGATCGGGACGGACAGCTGCGTGTAGCGCACTAGGTAGTCCCAGCCGAGCTGCCCGTAGGCCTGCACGAGGCGCTCGTCCAGCTCGCGCGAGGGCCGCTCCTCCTGGATCTTGGCGAGCAGCTTGATGGCGCGGCCCCAGTGCTTGAGGGTGAAGCAGTGCCAGACGCCGTAGTGGATCGCCTGGGATCATAATAATAATACTAATTAGTCACGACCCCACGGAGTGCTCTAGAGTCGGTCAGGGTCTCCGTCTCCGGTGTGCCTTCGTCGGTCGGAGTGGAACCCCAAGGGGACCCGTAATACTCTCAGCTCTAGCTTGTCTTAATTGGCTGTCCAGAGAAGAGTTGTTAGAGCTATATGGTCCAGGGGTGGAAGTGTTAAAGGGCATAACGCCGCGAGTGGCTTCGGAGAAAGCGCAGCACACCTCTCGACACCCCGGTGCCGCTCACGCCGGAGTTGCACCGGCCATCGTTACGATGGCGCACCAGGTGACCATCTAGCGATTGGCGAGTCACCGCCTGCCTTGATAACACTGTATATCACAATGTTATGGCAGGTGCTCGTCTTATTTTCCACCCAAATTTAAACCATAGACCAGGACTCTTTGCATTTTTCTACAATAGCCTCAAATGCCTGCTGAAACCGGTTTATGGGTATCTATTTATGTACCCACGAATGGCTTCCAGCAGGCGTTCTACATGGCATCAAAGCTCTCCAAACGGCCTCTAAGTATTGGATCTATATCCCCACGCACGCCTTATAATTGACCGGACTCAAAAATCCGAGAGTTTGTAACGGAGATACAAATTATAAACATGTTAACTGTAGGTTACTCTGTTCGTCAGGCTTACCTTGTATTAAAATGTTGCTGTACAATACGCCGTTTCGCGTCAATTATAGGCCAAAGCGTAAACTTGTACGTAACAATATACATGCGCTTGAAGGAAACTTTAGACTCAAGATGAAGATACAAAAGCACCATCTATGTACTACCTATCATCATCATCACTTCATTCCCATTAATCATCATCATTATTTGATATTTACCACTAGCTTTTCGGTGAAGGAAAACGTCGTGAGGAAACCTGCATACATCTGCGAAGAAATTTAAAAAGGTGTATGTGAAGTCTCCAATCCGCATTGGGCTAGCGTGGGGACTATAGCCCGAGCCCTCTCGCACATGAGAGGAGGGCTGTGCCCAGCAGTGGGACGTATATAGGCTGAATTATTATTATGTAGTACCTGCTACTCGATATATGATACCCACCTTGGCATCGGTGAGGTCGGTGAACTTGAGCAAGTCGGCCATATTGGCGGTGAGCTGCGCCAGTAGCTTGTCCTTGGCGGCGGGGCTCTGCGCTAGAGCCTTGAGGCGACACAGCGCGGTACCTTTTCTGCAGAGCGCATCGATCAAGTAGCCGCGTTGTTTTTCATGCTCCCTGAAATAAAAGATAAGGTATTGTTTCGATAACTACTGAACTAAAAAGGCAAGCTTGTCAATATAATTATGATGAGCCAATAACCATCTACTGATTTAATATACCAAGGGTTATGATTAGATCTGTCGCAAGTTATGGTTTTCATTGAGTAACAGTGTTCTTAGGCTTTCTAACTGTATAAGTTTGTAACTGGATAAGTTTAGACAGCACTTTTTAGGGTTCCGTAGTCAACTAGGAACCCTTATAGTTTCGCCATGTCCGTCTGTCTGTCTGTCCGAGGCTTTGCTCCGTGGTCGTTAGTGCTAGAAAGCTGAAATTTGGCATGGATATATAAATCAATAAAGCCGACAAAGTCGTACAATAAAATCTAAAAATTTAATTTTTTTTGGGGTACCTCCCCTACACGTAAAGTGGGGGTGAACATTTTTTTTTGCTTCAACCCTACAGTGTGGGATATCGTTGGAAAGGTCTTTCAAAACTAATAGGGGTCTTCAACAAAGATTTCTTGATAAAGTGAATATATTCGGAGATAATTGTTCCGAAAGAAAAAAAAATGTGTCCCCCCCCTCTAACTTTTGAACCATAGGTCCAAAAAATATGATAAAAATTTTGGAAGTAGAACTTAAGAAAGACATTAAATGAAAACTATAGCGGATATGATCAGTTTAGCTGTTTTTGAGTTATCGCAAAAAGTTTCCCCTTCATAGTAAAAAGACGAACACCCACAGTTCATCCCTTGGTTAACAATCTACCATACTTTAAGCTCCAGTTTAGCTTATTGTGACGGAAGAGTAACTACGGAACCCTACTCTGAGCATGGCCCGACATGCTCTTGGCCGGTTTATTACTTCATTAGCTAGTCAACTGAACTCCGCGAGATCTAAATTTGCCAGCCAAAAGGAGGAGGGTTTTGAAGTTATAAAAATTATAATTTCTTGATTGTGATGTGCTCAAGGACTTAAGGTAATTGATATTTTCTCAGTGCAAGCAAAGAAACAAAGTGTTACGATACAAACATCGTAATCCCTTAAAAAAAACTTTCAGCATACTTAGCAAAACCCAAAAAGTGCCCTAATATCCGACTTTACCCTTATACTAATATGCGTGATGTGGGATGAATCATGAAAAGAAAGCATGTTGATGTAAAACGAAACTGATTCTGATTATCTCCATAGTTCGTGTCATCCACGATGACGGGCAGATTTGTCAAATCTAACCTTTAATAACATGACAATATAAGTCAAGGCACGCGTCTTCGTGAATGACACGATATATAGCTGGCTGTAACGCGTCATCCTATCTCGTCCAACACCAAAACGGCGCTGAAAAGTCTACCCCAATATGTTGCGAATGCAACTTATTATTATATAAAAATCCGAATACTAGCCGTCGGGCTCGGCTAGTATTCGGAGGCTTTTCAAAAGTACCAATAGGAGCGTTCCACATATTTTGTATCGCGGCCAATTAGAAGCATCTAAATTTAAAACACCTTTTGTACCGATCAAATATTGCAAATCACTCTTTCATCAACCTCCATACTATCAACACCCACTTTCTACATTTAACCGTTTTGGCAAGAACCCTTGTAAACAAGTACCTTTTGGAAGATTATACCTAACACTTCATTATAAATCGAAGTTTTATTTGAGTCGTCGAGATCCTGACCTGCACGGCGGCTACACAATACTTACTGTTTAATTTTGGTGGCGTCGCTTCTAGTATCGTTCTTCATGCCGAGATAGGCGAGCAGCTTCTCCTGGTCGATCTGCTTGATGACCTTGTCGGCGGCGGCGACGAGCTGCTCGCACCACGCCGTCGTCACGTCGGTCTCTTCGTCGGCGTTGGGGAGTCTGTTCAACGGAATATCAGTTTACACGTGTTGTCGATAACGACTATCCCCCTTATTCATAAACGTCTACTAAAGTTGACAAGTCGCTAATAATCGTTTGTCCCTTTCGACGTATCGGTATGATGGAAAGAGACAAACGATAATAAGAGGCTTTTCAACTTTAGTACACGTTTATGAATAAGGCAGTATTTTCAAATTATTTTTTTGCCTGTTGACTTTGCCACTGTCGTAATAGTACTAAGTAGTTATTCGTATTTCAACTCTAGGATTTATTTATGTCTGCATTGTGATATTGATTTCTCAGTCACATTTTAAGTCGATTTAGGCAGCTGTCCTAGAAGCGAAGGTAGAGATTTTTTTTAGAGTGATTCCTCTTCTTAAACTCTTGTTGGCAGTTAATGGAATGCGCATGAACTGTAGGGGGCAGCATAGGATCCCCTTGATTGTTGGCGCTAAGTGTAAATGTCAAGTTTAAGTTTCCGATTTAGGTCACAAGATGGCAGATCCTCCAACTTGTTCGGTCCCTATAGTAAGTGATCAATGAGACATGTATTTATTTCATCAACTCGGGATCTAAATCTACACGTTCGTTTCTTACCCGACGAAATAGTTTACACCAAGATTCTACATACAACTAACGAAACGCACGAGGCGTGCGGATCGACCGCTATCCATTTAAATAGGATTTTTATGGATTAAGCCTCCAAACCTAAGTGTTTTAGTGTTATATCATGCGTGACAAAAGGCCTAAGACTGTTAATCGTACCGCCGGCAGGCGTGTGAAAGAAGAGAAGGTGCTAAACGTAAGAAGAACCAGTCACATCGAGAGGATTCCACCATTGCCGCAGCCTAAGGTTAGTCCAGTGCATGATAATCCTGTTGGACTGAATTTCTCTTGTTGTATCGCTTGTTACCGGCGAGTATAGATATTTATGCTCGATCCAGTCTGTTACGAATTGGCATTGCATCGAATATTAAAACCGCGCTATTTTGTAACATTCTTATTGTATAACTGTCTAAAAAGTTTAATGTATCTTTTACAGCTGTTGGAATTCCTTGTATAAATAAATAAATAACACTATATACTCACTTTTTCGGATCCGTAGGCGAGTCGATGCCGTGTAAATATGCAATATGAGCTCCGAGGTATCCCGGGAACTTTTCTAATACTTCTTCATACACTTGCTCTAATTTGTCACCCTCTAAAAAAATAGTAAAATATATGTGTTAAAAAAATATTTATTAAATAGTTAAATATAAAAGCCCACTCAATGTATTGAAACTGTAAACGATTGAAATTATACAATGTGTATTTCTTTCACTCAATTGTTAATTTCATCACTATATTATCTATGTGTATATTGTGTATTGTTACGAATCATCAGGCAGCACGGTGTGGTACTTAGTGTTAATAGAACTCAAGATATATTATAACTCCATAGATATGGAAGGTAGAGGCAACGAAGAGAAACTCCTTAGGCAGAATTGTTGCAAGTGTCCAGCTGTCAGCTATAAATAATAGTTCCAAATCTCTCCAGAGTAGCGCTAGAGTAGCTAAGAACCTAAGCGTTATTGACGGAGTGAAGTGCGCTGTCTATGATTAGATTTTTTCCAAGTATTCTAGGTATTGTAGCGCCATCTATTTATGGTTTTTTGTCAGACACATTTTGGTATTTTGATTTTTACGATAAATAAATCGAAGTAAACACCGTGCCGCGAAAATCAAGAAAAATTTATGCTCGAGTAGATGGCGAGACCGTTTGATATCTAACACATATCAGTGAAAGAACATGGGTCAAATAGTCATATGTCGTTCTAAGAGTTTTAATCCTATTTCGAAAGATGGCAGTAAATTCAGTTGACTACAAAATTTACTTTGACAATACGCCTTTATACTAAATTCGCTTTGATAGAACTCACCTAACTTAGTCAACCAGTTGGTCATAAACTCCTTGCTGGCCTCCATGTAGTCCTCGCTCGGTTTGGTCTTCTCCTTATCTCTATTGTTGTTGGTGGTCCTCTTCGGGGGTTCACAGACCACATATTGCAGATCATAGGAGTCTACTTTACGGCCTAGCTCGTCTTTGGCGAACGTCACTGTGCCGGTTAGGGTGTGGCCTATGGTTAGGTTGGAACGACTTATTCTGGAAATACGGAAATACGCCATGGAAATAAATATACATCATGCTTATAGCTTTTCATATAAATTATTTGTATTTTCACACGTATCATTTTGTTATGAAAAATCTGATGACTTATTTTTATTGGGTGAGGGTTATATGTACGTCACATTTATAGGAATGTCTCATATCGCGATCTAGACACTAACAACCTTATAATAAGAATCAAGACTGCCGACTTCGTGAAATGAAATACTCCATAGCTTAATGTATATAATAAATCTACTTATAAGATATTATTAGAGTAAGGGGCTTTGTATGCTGTGATTATTTTTAAAATGTACCTGTATTATTTGTGTTATTAAATAAGTAAATAAAAAAAAATCTGGTCAATGGGTGCGAGTTGTTCTGTTAAACTGCGCATCGTATGTTTGTTGTATTACACGCTAGTTTACTGTAGATTGCACGCTTTGTACATTTATTGCATGAGTTGCGCTAATTAGGCGCACTTTTTAAAAAAATTCGAGCATACTCGCGTGAAATTTACCAGATCTAGACGCACCATTAAAATCTTTAACAATATGTAAAGGATGTTGAATATGAATAATGTAATGACCCCTTATTTAGTTAGATATTGGTATAAAACTTACTTGTCGGAAGGCACTGGCGCGAAGTAGACCGGTAGAATGGCTCCGCTGGGGACGGACGCTGAGCTCAACTTCTTGCCACTGGTCAAAGCCTAAAATTAATATCATAATTTAATAGAAATCTGATTTCCTTTTGCAAAATAGGGTTGGGTCCTACATTGCACAAAATACAAAAATAATGTACAAATATGCCTAATGGTGTTCTCTACCAGTCAACCATCGGGCTAAACAGAGACATGTAAAAACTTATTATGTTTCTGTTCTTTGAATAGCGAATTATTAGCAACTAAATTGAGACGCATTATAAACATTTAATTTGTAAGATCGATTATAATAATGAAGACTGGTGAATTGACTTTTACCTCCTAAGGCTGAGCCATACATATGAAAAATCCAAAATTGATGAAAACAGTTGATTTTATTTTGTTTGAAAATTGAACGAAACAAAACAAATGCAACACTTTTCCAATTGGGTACGGTTTAAATTTCATCGAACTGAATAAGTCATATACGTAGGACGTTGGGCCTTACGAGGTTATAACGGTGATGTATTACGTCATTTTTTTTTATAGGACATTATTACACAAATTGACTAAGTCCCACAGTAAGCTCAATATGGCTTGTGTCGAGGGTACTTAGACAACGTTATATATAACATATAAATATTTATAAATACTTAAATACATAGAAAACACCCATGACTCAGGAACAAATATCCATGCTCATCACACGAATAAATGCCCTTACCAGGATTTGAACCCGGGATAACGGCTTCATAGGCAGGGTCATTGCCCACGAGGCCAGACCGGTCGTCAAATTTTATCAACATTGATTAAGTTTTACTTCTTCTCGCACTATACATATCCATTTTACTTATTATACTTCAAACCAAATGACTCCCTTCAAACCGGGGTGTGTATATCACAGAGCATGTATACCATATAAAGTGTTCAACTAACCTGAGCTCTAGTACAGTAGGCGTCCAGCGAAATCGGCTGCGGTAACCGCTGCTGTATCGTCACCGGTAACTCTTGCAGTTTGTCTAACAACGATCTGTTCTCGTGCCGGATATTCAATCGGAGCACGTAGTCGCCCTTCTCGAGTTTCACTGAATACTGGAAGAATATTGTTGCTATTAGTATTTTTATGGATTTCACACAACTATACTTTATTTATTTAGGTTTTTAAATAAAAGTAAACAAACAATTTGTACATTTTCAGGTAGTTTTAACATTTACTGGTTAACCGCCTGGATGTGTCACTGAACGACCCGACTTTAACCTACATTATTTGATCATATAATGTTTTCATCTACCCTGGCTTAAGGAGTAATTTGAGGGTAGATTCTGTTTACTTTTATTTAAATGCCTAAAGATACAGAGTATAGGAATGAAGTTAATCATTTATTTCATTACATTTAAGTGTCATAAGTGCCCCTATGTGTTGACTTCGCGAAGCTTATATTGCTGTCCTGCCTATTATGCCGGTGGTCAATGCCAATACGAGTGGGACAGCAACTTTATTATTCGCGTGCGATACAGATAGAAAATAGGCGGGTCCACACGCGCGTTATTACTCGCCTGAGCGCGTCGCCTCGGCCGAGGCACGTCTACACTGGCCGTTTTGTGCGCGAGGAAATTGCCCCGCGCGTATGCTCGCCGTGTGGACCCGCCTAATGGCGAGTCAATGTAAGTAATTGTTCATACTCAGCGTCTAAATTACTAACCTTGGAAGGATACGCATCCCCTACAAACATGAGCTGCTTACAGCTGTTATATAACATCCACATCTGTGCTTCAAACTCCGACTCGTACAACATGTCACATAGTGGAGATACTATTGGTGATACCTGCAAACATTAAAAAATGTATTGACATGGTTTTATAACTTAATTAAATACAGAAAAAAAATATATATATTAAACTTTATTAATATCGCCCACTGATCATTCTTGGATCATACACAACAATTAGGTTCACCTCACTCATGTTGACGTATTCAAAGATAATGGCTATAGAGCCTAATTTACTGATTGTATATTTATCCATACTCCGTTTCTATTTAGGTCACAGCTTATTTTAAAATCTCTTTGACATGAGATTTAAGATTTTCATAACAACACACGTGCAAAATAGTTACCTCGGTAGCCTTAGCGATGTGGAAGTTGTAAGTGTTGATAAGTTGGTAGATCTGCCGGCTTGGGGGGACTACATCTCTAGATGTTAGCGGCGACAATTTTGATTCCGACGGCCTGAATAGAGATTACATTAGATTACTTGTTAAATTTGTTTTCACAGAGCACACACATATTTATTGAGAATGGCCGTTGAATAATGCTAGTCATTTATGTGTATGTGGTTTTAATCTCAAACGGTACCGCTACTTATTAGTGGCTCTGTGAGCTGTAGACCTTGCGATAAGCTTACAAATTGTTAAAGTGAAGAACACTTACTTCTTTGTGACATTATCACAGCGAACTCACTATGGTCTTAAGCGACAAAGACCTTACTGGCGCTCATGACTTTTATGCCAATCCTCGCCATTTTGCACGTCCTCCAAAAAACCAAACGACAAAATCTATTTAACTATCAAACCTGTTCACAAAACTACAGAATCTCAGAATTGGCTAAGAAATGCGACCAGCATTTCTATGTTCTCCTGAACATCCGCACATACGAAAACATTTTTTGCCCAAGCTGAAACGAAGACCTTCGCTAACGCTCGGTCAACATCGTACAACGTACGGATGCATTTAAAACTCTTCTTTTTCCTTGCGTTTTCTCATGGGAGGCCGGGGTCCGCTTGGCAACTAATCCCAAGAATTGGCGTAGGCACTAGTTTTTACGAAAGCGACTGCCATCTGACCTTCCAACCCAGAGGGTAAATTAGGCGTTATTGGGATTAGTCCGGTTTCCTCACGATGTTTTTCTTCACCGAAAAGCGACTGGTAAATATACATAAGTTCCGAAAAACTCATTGGTACGAGCCGGGGTTTGAACCAGCGACCTTCGGATTGCAAGCCGCATGCTCTTACCGCTAGGCCACCAGCGCATCTAAGCATTTAAAAACCTAACAAAGATAAATTGAGATTGTAAAGATGGCTATATAGTTTGTTACCTGATGACTGGTTCGCTGTATTTCAGACTAGCGTTAGGCTGGGCGTCCTGCATTCGCAGTGACGTCAACGACGTCCCTCGCGGGCCTTCGGACGCCAACAATCGTAGCTTAGGGCCACAGCTAGGCTTCAGGCCGTGCAGCTCGATGGTGTAGTCGGTTTCTAGTGATCCTATGTTCGCCCAGTATTTTGCTATTACAACTTCTAAGGTTACGCCGCCCTGTAGACGAAATATAGTGTTAATAAAACGTATTAAATCTTGGTAATTTTACCATTCTTAATTCATCATCTCCAAAACCCAATATTTAATAAAAATCGTCTATGCGTATATGCAAAACAGGGTATATAAAGACCGTATAATCTTATTTTGCCAGCGGCATTGGAGGTTCTTCTTCCTCGCGTTGTCCGGGCATTTTGCCACGGCTCATGGGAGCAGCTTGACAACTAATCCCCAGAATTGGCGTAGGCACTAGTTTTTATGAAACCGACTGCCATCTGACCTTCCATATTAGGATTAGTCTGGTTTCCTCGCGATGTTTTCCTTCACCGAAAAGCAACTGGTAAATTTCAAATGATATTTCGTACATAAATTCCGAAAAACTCATTGGTATGTACGAGCCGGGATTTAAACCTACGTCCTCCGGATTGAAAGTCGCACGCTCTTACCGCTAGGCCACCGGAAGTTACATACTAAAACGAAATTCAGGCAATAAACAAACATAATCCATGACAGGGTCTCTATTGTTACCCATAAACAATACATTATGACTTAAAACTTTATTTTAAGAATAATTGTTTGTCCGGATTTTCGTTAGCCATAATTTGTTTTTTCTCAGAATCGCGTAACTTTTCAGGATTGCCTTATAACAAACCTAGCCTAATCTATCTATTGGATAACCTAAGGAAATTCCTGAAAAGTTAACGGTTTCAGAGTTATGAATAATGATAATATGACTATCATTACATTATGACTTTCAATAATTATGCCAAACAAAGGGATCTGTCCATGACATTGCTCGGGCGGTGATATGCCGTCGCTGATTAAGAGTTGTTACGTCGACACTACACAAGCGTAGAGTGTAGCGTAGAGAGACAATTCGCCAATGATCAAAAGACACTTGTACGGGAGATCTCTAACCCGAAGACCAGGGACCGCACGAACGGAGGCGTTGTTGTGTAATATGTACTTACCACCACAGCGAAGGGGTGTACTGCGGGCGCCTCGGCCGTGACTGAGATCATCTTCTGCGTCTCGTGCGCGCGGCAACTCTCATGTGGCAGCAGCTGCATGGTGTGGATGAGGAAACGGCCCGTCTGCTCCTTGTCTTTGGTTGTGAGCTTCAGGACGCCCCACGTCGCTTCTAGAGGCGCTGTGAACAATATACATAATCTAAAACGATTTTTCTTTGAATTGGCTTAATTTTTATTATGTCTCGTTCTGTCCGCGACTTCATCCGCGTCGAAATCGTTAAACTGGCTACGATCTACCATACCATCTTTCGACCTCTCAATTCACTGCCTTAGGGTATGAATCCCGGGACAAATAAGCAGTTTATTCTAGCTACCTAAACTCACAAATGCTATGCCGCATACAAAGCCATATGGCGGATATGACATTGAACTCTATTGACAACTAAGTTCAAAATTCAACAAATATTTTTAATTACATGCGGTAAGGGGTTAATCATTTATAAGGCAGACGGAATATATTTCCCACAACGATTGTTAATTTAAACAATTTCAGAATATAAAAGAAATATCGCGAATACAATGCATTATACCCGAGTTTAGTTAACCCCTCGTATGTGGTCTGTTAAAATTCATCAATTCGTGTCTAAGCACACGAGGGGTTAAGTCGTCATTTCGTCGGGGATAATGCAATACCGCGTAACTAACAAATGCAGTGAGGTCCAATTACCTTGTACATTGTTTGAATTTCGAACTCTTACGACTCTGTTAGTTGCGCGGTATTGCACTATCCCCGACGATTTGCATGTAACTTTGCCCTGCTTATCACAAATACTGCATCAGAAAAATCGTTCAAATAAAGAACTTATTACAAGAGAACAAAATAAAAAATTGCATGAGTTTTCAAATGTGATTACTGCATGTGTTGTTAGTTACTCACGTATAATAAAGTGCCTCTTGATGGTATGCGGCGCGTAAACGGCTGACTCGGACAGTAGCAAGCCTTTAGAGTCGGGCTGCGCCGATTCAGCTTGCAAAACCGTTATAGGTATCCTGAACACCGGCCCTTTCTCTATGCAGTTAGTGTCGTACGCGTCGATACTGGAAAAAACATTTGTTATTAATTGATTAATCAAAGGTGATTTTCTAATGTTATAATGTATTATATTGTAGTACGAGCTGGTTTCCGCACCTAGGGTTCCGGGTAGGCTATTCCAACCAACCCAACTCCTCAAGGAATCTTATCAAAGATGTTTGCTGAGTAGGACCTCGGAGAGATCTCTCGGACACCAAAGATGATCCAATGCTGGTATGTGTGGTGTACTTTTGTAAGTCCCTATCGAAGTAAAGCATCACATGGACCACAAAAATGCTTGCTATCAACGGTAACCAAAAACAAAGGGTTCAAAATTCAGACGCGGCTAATCTCTCTTGTTCTCTTCTATAGGCCTCGATCGGAATACGCCATGGACAGGAATGCAAGAGCAAAGACCCACTCTCCGTACTAGACCAGCACGAGTTTCATGAGACTTGTCTTTTAGCATTTACCTTGTCCGCGGAGTGTTCGCTAAGTACAGGAAAATGGGAGCAGACGGGTGTCTGCTATATACACTGGTTTATCTCGCAACGCCGAGTACCCACTTGAGACACCAGTTTCATGGTGATGTCTCTTGGCATTTACCTTGTAAAATGAGGTCTGAATGGTAACGCAGCGATGTCTCCTTACTTACAGACAGACCGCGGAGTATTCGCTAAGGACAGGGAGCAGACACTCACTCGGCGTACTAGAACAGAGTGAGTTTCTCGGGGCATCTTTTAGCGTTTACCCTGTTAAATGAATTACGGATGGTATCGCTGCGGTCTGTATCCTCACAGACACGAGCCGTGGAGTATTCGCTAAGGAAAGGAAAGCAGGAGCAGGCACTCACGCGGCGGTACAGGACAGGCCTAGTTTTATAGTGAAGACAGTCTCTTGTTATAGTATTTACCTTGTAAAATGAGGTCCGGATGGTAACGAAGCTGTCTATACCTTCACAGACACGGGCTGTTTAGTATTCGCTAAGGACAGGAAAGCAGGAGCAGACACTCACGCGGCTTTACAGGACAGGCCTAGTTTTATAGTGAAGACAGTCTCTTGTTTTAGTATTTACCTTGTAAAATGCGGTCCGGATGGTAACGAAGCTGTTTGTATCCTCACAGACACAGGCCGTGGAGTATTCGCTAAAGACAGGAAAGCGGGAGCAGACACCCATTCAGTGTTGCAGGACAGAGCCAGGTTCATGGCGAAGTCGATCTGCCGCGGTATCAGCGTTTTGTCTGCAAATGTCAGGCTATATAGCTTTTGGTGTATCTGTTTGTTACTCTAATGCATCGGATTAAAAAAAGTACAGTGGTTGTCACCGAATTGACATCAAGAATTATAAATTACAAACACGAACGCAAAAAAGTGCACCAAGTTGGTAGGATCATTGAAATGTAATCAGCAGCGTAACGTCAGCGCAACCTCTTTATGCAAGCTTATGATGGGTCGCACTTGTCGCGCGTGAAATGACATACTACAGCGTATGTCGCTTTCTGACATCGACCGCGTGTTAAAAGAGACGAGCGCTGTGCGCAACCATAATACAATATACTTGCTGTTTCAACTAGAATGTTTCAGGCAGTCTTCTCCTGACGGTACTGATTTTTGAAAAACCAGTCTAAGGTTTTGGGCATCTACTCTAACTAAAAATCACCAAACAAAGAACATACCGTCAAAGAACCGTTGTAAAATGAAAACAGCATCTGAACAACACATGTCATATTCTTTAGTTGGGCCTAAGGGGAATAAGAAATACATATTGAACTAAATTAAAATGATTTTTACAGTACATATGGGGCTACTTTATAGCACTAGTGCGAGAAGTAGCATATTACGTTACTGTGTCGAACATTTAAAGGGCCATATGTACTGTAAAACGTTGTACGATACATGTGCGAATAGGTAATTCGCAACTCGTGTCGATTTAAAACACTCCCTTCGGTCGTGTTTTAATTTATCGCCACTCGTTTCGAATTTCCCATTTTTCGCACTTGTATCGTAATGTACTATTCCTGTCTGTAGTAATTATTAACCTGTTGCACCTTCGCCTTATTTATATTATTGACTAGTTTTTAGGTTGGCCACTTCTGTACCGCTACTGCAAAGAGGTTGACAACCTTTTGACGATGGGAGGGAAAAAGGGAGGGTGTAAAGATAGTTAAAGCAAGTTGCCCGTCTGGCAAGCGACTAGCGAATTTTTATTCTTTATTCTTCTTTATTCTATTAATGGTTATTCTATGTATCCATTTTTTCACACTGGATCTATATCTACACCTTTCTTGAGCGAGATAATAGTCACTCGCTAGTCGCTTTCACGTCGCTGATCAGG
This sequence comes from Cydia pomonella, assembly GCF_033807575.1. NCBI lineage: Eukaryota > Metazoa > Arthropoda > Insecta > Lepidoptera > Tortricidae > Cydia > Cydia pomonella. The sequence goes on along the minus strand of NC_084708.1, from coordinate 20,000,233 downwards.
CAACTGCCGAAATGAGGTCTTGGGTAAAGGAATAATCAACAGTGATCGGAACTATGGGAGTAAAACTTTAACAAAACTTATCAAGCGGACGTAAAAAGAGTGCTTATAGTCTTAAAAATATTCGAATATCTATGAATGTAAATATTTTTATGGCTGTAAGTACTATACTATTCCTATCCCTATGGACATGAATATTTTTAGGGCTGTATGCACTATTTTATGTCCGCTTAACAAGTTTTGTTAAAGTTTTACTCCCATAGTTCCGATCACTGATAATCAAGGATAAAAGGGAAAAATCATATTTACAGTTTCAAATCAAAAATATGTACAAACTACAACAACAAAAATTGAACTTTATAGCTTTAAGAGTGTTCAAGTATTATTCTCCCATAAATAACCAATAAATACTCAACTACCAAGACATTGGTACTCACTCTCCATATCCAGGTGGCTCTGCAAGAACTGCGGTTGGATAGTGATCCCTATGTCCTTGGGCACATCGTTCAATTTGGGTCGCAGCAGAATGCCCTTGCCGTTGTGGGGCCCGCACTGCACGCTGAATGTGACGTCACGCTCGGGCTCAGCGTGATATGTTGTGAGGTGATCGAAAGTCTACAAATAAAAGTTGCCTGTATATAAATGAGGTAATGAGGTAGGTGGTAGGTTAATAATGGTAACCTTTAGTATGATCGCCTATTTCACTTGGAGATATGGTTTTAGAATCGTGGTAGTCAGTGCTCAGTTTTAGTTTATTAAACAATACATCAAAGCCCACAGAGCATTAACCCGGTTACGGTTAGGACCCGGGTACGTCCTTAAACTACGTACAAAAGAGAGGTATGGGCATTGTGAATGTCATCTCGCTTTGTGTGGTAGGGCACAGCCAGTGGATGTCATTCCAGATTTAGAGCAGAGCCCAACTGGGGAAGTACCTCCACCTTACAGAAAACAGCAACCAAATAACACTAGACCCTACTCATAGTGTTGTGTTCCTACCGGTGTGTAAGGTTGCCAGAGCTCAACGAGGGGGGCGGGTTTAGAGCCAGCAACGCGCATGTAACTCCTCTGGAGTTGCAGGCGTACATAGGCTACGGAGACTGCTTACCATCAGGCGGGCCGTATGCTTGTTTGCCACCGACGTAGTATTAAAAAAAAAAGAGATATGTCGGACCTGCTAAAATACTCAAAAATCTAAGCATGATACGTAAGACCCTAGAAATAAAGGCGTGTTCAGATACTGTACCACCACAGCAGCTCCTATATATCTGATGGCAATTGTACAAAACTATTTTACCTTTTCAATATTGATAAGGCCACAGCCCTGCGCCCACGGCTCCACGCTATTGAGGAATGTTGCAGAATTCTCTATGGCTCTCTTTATTGAGTAAGGAGAGTATGGAAGCTGTTTGGCTTTTAGACCAGAGATAAGCGCCGCTGAAATGAAAGGTGATATTGAATTTAAGCTTTAATATAATGCGACTTAGTTTATTTATTTTGCTTGGTTTCTATTCACATCCAAAAAAAATTCCTCAAAACAATTTATTATTTTCAAACAATAAATCTTTTCTTTCACTGCATCATCTGTAAATGGCTCATTATACGAACTTTCAGTTTTGCCCAGGTAATAAGGTTCACAATTGTCAGTTAACTTTATCAACAATGTACTGGAAAAATCCACTTACCGACAATACCGGCAACGTGAGGTGCGGCCATCGAAGTGCCATTCATTAGTTGAGAATTCTTTAATGTGAACCTACGACAGATAAAGCAATATTACTATAGTAAGATTTTCTAGGATGTCCAAATGATACTCAAAAGCGTATCTTTAGAATATCATTATAGTGATTTTTCTTACAATATAAAAGCAAGACAAATATAAATATAAAGTCGCTACACGTGTGCATTCGTGAAGTACAGACCATTGTTGCCAGACTTTATATGGAGCGTGCATGAACTGTAGGAGGCAGCACAAGAGCCGTCAGATTTTTGGCGCTAGGCGTAAATGTGATGTTTATTGTTCCGATGTAGCCCACAAGATGGCAGAACCTACTATGCACAAGAAAACACGTGACGTGTAAATGTACATGTTTATGGTTCCGATTCAGGCCACAAGATGGCAGACCCTCCAACGCGCACGGTCCCTATAGTAGTAATCATAAACTAGACTATGACAAGGACAAACGATAATAGCCCTTCGTCCGCTACACCTGTTGAAAGTGCCAAAAGCCTACTTGCTTTTAGGCGGCTCCGGTGTGTGAACGGAACATTGATATAGATCATGTCATCCACGAAGACGCGTGCCTTGACTATTGTAATTAATTTTATTAAAGGTTAGATTTGACAAATCTGCGCGTCATGGTGGCTGGCACGAACTATATATACGCATACATAGCACTATCACGCTCATACACCGGAGCGACGTGCGAATGCGCATCAGTGTGATAACCGCGTTAGGTTAAATTGGCTACTTGACAGTTTTTTGTAAATAATGTCAGTCGATCTTGATTGTCCTGAGGATCAAATGTCTATATAGGACTCATCGCATCTAAGCAACAAAAAGGTCAGAAATGAGAGTTAGTCTGACGCTCGCACTCGACGATTAAAACGCCTCTAACAAAATGATAATGCGATGTGACGTCACATTACTTTTGTCTGTCCTAAATGTATGGAAGATTAATTGATGAATAATATAAGGAAGATGAATAACATTTAAGGAATCGAATGGTATAATTATCTCTTTTATACTTGAAAGTAGAACAGATAGATTTTTTAGGCTTTGAAGCCTTGTATTTTTTTATAATCTCAATATAATGTCTTTTTAAATTCCATCTTTTTATAATAAACGGCCCATTTTCTATCCGTTTAGCTAAATTTAGTTATAATATTCAACATGTGTCAAGTACCCAATTAGACCAGAGCACTACTTCAGTTCACCATGAAAGAATAATTCGCACAAATATCGACTTTCTACCAATCACAGGCCATAGAAGATATTACCTAGCGACGGAGGCCACGGCGCCGCCGGGCGCGCACGTGGTGACCCCGGGCGCGCCGTCCGCGCACGGCCCGCGCGAGCTCCACGAGAACGCGCCGCCGGCCACTTTGGCGCGCATGGAGTATGCCGCTGAAGTCATGTCTGGCGACACGTACGCTCCCACACCTGACAAACACCGACCAACTCCAGTTATGCTAATCGAAGGGATAACAGCAATTTGTATTTGTAAAATATATTTAGTACTCATAACACAAACACACAGCCATAAGTGCGACCAAGATGGTTAATTACGCGTTACGATCCCCCCATGTTTTCCCGACACCCTCCGAATTCTTCTGAACCCCTCCGAAACATCGTCGGTGAGAGAGCGTTTGGCTGATGACCCATTATAATAATGAGTAGGAAAGAGCGAGCAAGTAACACTGAGATAGATGAGTTACTGAGCGAGTTAAATCTACAGTTGAGTTGAAGACTGAGTGAGTTCAATCACAAGATAGTTCATTTATCACTCACGCATGAACGACGCACGTTTAGTTTGAAACAGATTGGTATTACCACGTCACCGTAGTGCTGCATTTCGAGATAACTTCAAATATACAGCAACAAAATGCTGGAATAATATACCTCCACCCCTCAAAAACTTAAATACAGTAAGTAGTTTTAAATTGCGGATTAAACAACATCTTATAGCAATACAAATCACGTAACATAGTTTACACTCATACATATTAACATAACTCTAAGCCATGTAGTTCACGAATAACAGCGAGTAAAGGATAATATATCAAAGGTCTGTCTGAAAACCAGTTGTAGTAAATACAGAAACATTATGCTGAGGCAAGCTTCTATTTAACACTCACGAATATTTCTGCCTGGGATGTGCAACTCAATTTCTTAGTTTTTAAGTCTAAATCTAAGGTTTATCTATAATAAATATGTTACACTGTCTGTTAACTCAGCCATTTCATGTGATGTTGAATAAAAATGTTCTATGTCTATGTCTTGTCTGTCTAAAGTTTGTATAGAATGTGCACTGAGATTCATCCCTAACATAATGAGTGCTGTTTACCAATGAGCACGGGCTGCGCGATGTCCGGCGGCGCGCCGACGGTGCAGAGCGCCGGGCCGTGGTTGCCGGCCGACACCACCCACGACACGCCGTAGCGGTTCACCACCTCGCAGATTATGTCGCCCACCCGCCTGTATAGGGAAAAATAATTGTTAAAAAAATATTAATACCTTTCTCGCGTAGAGCCCGGAGGCCCATTTTTCTAACACATCTTATTAACAGTGATCGGTTATTTGGATTCTCCCTCGCGGGATATCAAGTAGAAAAGTTAATATAGATACGACAGTTTCCCGCGATACCGAACAAACCGTACAAAAATAAAACAATTTAAATTATCTCTAAGGAATTTTTTACTCTTACATAGCAACCAGTTGAGACAAAAACTTCTATTCTTTTCCTAATCTCAACATTTTATTTAAAGCAAAATATATTAAAACCTCCACAAAGTATTAGCTTATATATCTGTCATGATCATAGAAATAGGATAGTATAGAACGACTGTCAAACTTCGAAAGTGTGGCCAAAAATGAAATGCAAGTGTGTGCGTAAATTGTCTATGTGCGAACAAAAATAGTGATGTCATGTTACAACATATTAATAATCTATCGATGTTTAACTGCTTTATCGACTACTTTTTCAAATGTGTTTGAAAAAGTTGAAAATGATAAAGTTGAACTTGTTTGAAAATGTGTTCGCAAAGAGTTGACTTACCAAAGAAAATTTGAATTTCGCGCTTTTTCCTGCTGACAAGTTGGGTTGGGTGTGTATACGCTGTGTACAAGTATACGCTGTCTTGTGTTTCCTTGTGTTGGCGGCAAAGCCGTGGAAAAGTGGTTAAAATGTAAGTACTGTGTTGGAAAGTGAAGTTTAAATTTATCGCTAAACATGTGCACCTTCAAAAAAGGTATTATAACAATCGTTATTATTTTAAGTCGGTTATAAAGGTAATATCTCTTTTGATATCTTGTGAACAACTAATACCATACCTACTAATATACCGACAAGTTATCGATACAGTCATATGAACATTTTGTCAAGCCCTAGCGTAAAGTAACAGTTTAGGTTTTTACACAAAATATCTAAATTATTGACTAATATGATGAAATATTAACACATAATTGAAGAAAAACTTATAATGAACTGTATAAATTGGTTTTTTACTCTTTTTATGCTGTTAATTTGATAAAATATCGTTACGAAAAGTTCGCTAGGAATATCATAATTACCTGTGAAATGAGTATTTTCCTGGGTTTTTTGGCACTGAAACACTACAACCCGGCACACAACATGACACCATCGTCCCTAATTTACTTAATATATATTTTTCTTTTTGATTCTCTTATATTTTTCACGTTAAAAAATACGGCAATATGATTTTGGCCGCCTCGGCCGCCTTCGAACTCAAAATTGGTTACGTTTTCTCATATGTAGTCTGCCTCTTTCGCACTTATGGCTTGTTCATATACGTCATGGCTTCCCTTTCGCACACTTCATCTGTCTGTCAAGCGAAGCGACTGACATGTCTCTGGTCATGATGGAAAAAATACTTCAAAATCTTGACATTGACATTTCATTATTTTCTCTGGATTTCAGTTCTAATTATTTTTGGTGAGCAATAAAACCATTTGATATTGTGGACATTGTTTTTCTCAAGCTACCTCTCAGTTGAAAGAAGTGTAATTCACTTTTTGATAACGAATTCATTTATTCAAACAATTAGCCCGTAGTAACCATATATTAGCTGATAGACACACGTATTTACTCGCCGAACTTTTATCCAAACGGTACAAAATGTGCCGCTTTGGAGGCAGCAAATGAGCTGTCAGTGTAAACATTTGTTCGATTTAGACAAAAGAACGGTGAGAAAGTACTTGTCTATCAGCTACTTAGATGTTTTAAAGTGTAATAAAATAAACATATTTTTTTTTTGCCTTTTCTAACAACATAAAGCCCGGATTCCCGGGGCATATCCATACTAACATAATGATTGAGGTCGTTCACCCCCTGTCGAATCCAAAAAACCGATCACTGCTTATTAAACATGTAACTCTCCAGCCATTTTAAATTGAGAATATCTCTATACTATTTTTGCATTTTTTGCCAGAAGCCGAAGTTTAGATACCATTCATCATACCTGTCTATATCAGTAGCATTCCACGATTGTCCCTACATATACACCATGCGTTAGATCTTTCTGAGAACCCTCATTAGAACCGCAGAGCTATACATCAAAAATGGCACTAGTGGCATAACAATGTCACAATGTCAAATAAACAGTCTTTATTGACACTTAATCACCAGTAAAGTTGTATTTGATGCAAGATCAAACTATAACATTGCCTGTAAAGTCTAAGAACTTACCCTGTATTACACCAATGAGCATGCTCTCCATAGCTCATATTAATTACGTCAATCTTCATCTTTTTACTAAGCTCCATAACTTTAATACACGCTCTGACCAGCGCTGTGCCAGTTTCCATAGAGACCAGTCTACTGTCTCCAATGGTTAGGGAGATAATTTTGGCTCCGGGAGCGACTCCATTCTTGTCTGGCTCGTCGGGGAAGTAACCTGCTGCGATGGCCGCTACGTGAGTGCCGTGGGTAGCTGTAAGTGGTTAGAATTGTTTTACTCATTTTCTTTAACAAAAATTAATATCCTACATGTATTGAGTACATACTTTCATAACATTACAGAGTCATCTTATTTGCAGTTAATGTATATGGTATAAATGTGGAGCTAAAAGTCCATCAGTCCAGTTATTATTAATTCAGTCAACAAACAGTTTAGGAGTGAGCTTTTTTCAATGAGAAAATCACCTTAGAGAAAGGCCACCACGCGTGTCACTGATTTAAATAACCACACCAGAATAAACAACCATCAAGACCAAGTCTCCACTCTCTGAAGTATATCTTGCGCCTAGATGAGATATCAACACATCTCCGCTATCTGACGTGTCTATTGAGGGTGCAATATTAAGTCACAGCACATAGCGACGACCTCGAGTGCTCGTGAATAATGCTATACTCGCCGAGGCACAAACCGGAGGCCAAGTCTGTGTGTCTATAGCCACGCACATGATTCCAGCAACTAAGGTTTCAACATTTCGCACCTCTAAAATGATCGTTGCAACGCGAGTTGCGAACGGAGTGTATGCGGTTTTTTATTTCTTATCTGTGAAGGGCTGCACAGATATGGTGTAAACGTTTATTAAAATACAGAATACCAACGTGACAATATTTAAAAAATGTTTCAACCACATAGACATAACCACAGTATTTTTTATCTATGTTACTTTGCAAGTTGTTCGGGAAAGTGCGAGTGTTAAAAGTTGCTGCGTGTTTTAAAATGCCGTAAGTATTCAAATTTACATATTTCTGTTAGTATTATATATTAAATTACTCCGTGTTTATTGGTCTATTAGATTAAAACTATATTTTAGACCTACTTAATATTGATGACCATAAAATCTCACTTCAAACCAATAACTCTGTAGATTTTTGGCGTGTTTCCTATTTTAATGCCCTAGATTTCTATGATTACCAAAAATATCTTGAGCAACCTATAGTCATTAAATAGTTCGATTATTAAATTACATTAATAAACAATAAAATGCATTAAATCACTGTGTATTATCCAGGATTAGCGAACAAACCATGTGACGGAAAATTGTAAGTACAAACACAGCAACTGTGGTTGCTTAAAGCATTTTTGCACATCGTAAGGCATGTGGTACACTAGACGTTGCATACGCGTTTTGGGGTGTTTGTTACTACTTACTTATAATTTATATTTAGTAATATTTCTTATATATATTGCCCGGATACTGGGGTAGCTTGCCGTTTTTCGTCTGGCAGTGAATGTGTTAAAAGTTCCTATTTCTGTTGAACATCTGCACCGCGCGACTGTTGTGCTCCGCCCTAAATAGGTAGCTTAAATAGGTATCTTTGTTTTTGACATGGCGCAGGTCAGTTTGCCGGCCGCCGTGTTGTTTATTTACGTTTGTAATCAGTATAATTTCATGTGTTAATAGTTACTATTTGCTTATTGTGCTTAATTTTTTGTGAAGTGTATGTTATGGTCAATGAGCGGAATTCTTCATAGCAAAAATCGAACTGTCAGAGGGATTGACCTAACTGTTTTATCGACTTATCGATAAATATTTGTCACTTAACGAAACACAGGTGTCCCTAATTAGCTGACCGCCACTGTATTTTGGTATAATAGTAAAGAATTAAAAGAATAAAACAGAAAATACTTTTATGATGTAAATGAACGTAACATTTAGAGCAATATATTGTGGAAGAATCTTCTTTGAAACTGAAATAAGAATCTTTCTGTATCCATTTTTTTATTGTTTTCTTTTAGGATTAACCATTTTAGTAACACGGCACGGAAATCACTCATGAAAACTCAAGTGACATAAATGACATATGTGACGCTGACATGATTTACTTTAATACGGAGATGCAAGTTGCTTATCAAAGAGGTCAAATGTTACAGAATAATCTTTTAAGTTTATTATGGATACCTAATGCGATATTATTCCGTAACATCGATAAGTCGATAAAACAGTTAGGTCAATCCCTCTGACAGTTTGATTTTTGCTATGAAGAATTCCGCTCATTGGTTATGGTGCATATATTATACGTGTTAGTGTAGTTATAAGTTAGTATGGTTGTTGGTGATCAGCCGTTTTAAAAACACCAAAGTTTAGTAGGTATGTAAATACTCTTTTGTTATTTTAAGTTATAAAGCCACTATCATTGTCATAATTACATAAATTATGTATTTTATTTCAAGGTAATTAGTGTCTTAAACGGTTATTTACTATATTTTTGTACTTCAGTGTCTAAATTAGCCACAAAAAAATCACGAATATAGCACATAGTTACACGCCAGGTGGAGCAATTCGAAAGTTCCTTATCAGAATTTGAATCAGTTTTACTCTGCAATTTTATAGGTGAGCTATCAAGGTGTTTAGTATCAAGTAAAAGCTTATTAAGCCTTCTTTAAATTGAATTTAAAAAAAAGATATGTTATCGATTTAGATTTTTTATTAAAAATAGTTTTCTACTATAACTCGGAAATTATTCCTTTGGGTAAACTTCGTGAATTTTTAATAATTATTTTTATTATAACAGCAAATAGCTAAAGTAAGAAAATAAATTTCTTTGTTTCTTTACCATTATAAAACCGAAAGAATCATTCCAAATGCTTAAGCAGAAGCAAAGTTATCTATTTTTGAAGATATCACGACACTGTGCCGTCGTATCTGCGAAATGGCAGAGCAATTCAGGGCACCTTTCGTTAAAATCGGAATCATGTGAGTGGATAGGGAGGTGAAATATCAACTCACAGCACATAGCAACGACCTCGAGCGTGCGTCCCTCGTCGTGAACATTGATGGAGACCGTCATCTCGTCCAGCTCCGTCAGGTGCGAGTGCTCGTGAGTAATGCTGTACTCGCCAAGGCACGGACCGGAGGCCAAGTCTCCACTTTCTGACGTGTCTATGCATGCTCTGGCAACAAAAATATCCTTATATATATGATTTTAAGTTTACATACTCATTTCAATTAAAGCCAGGAAGATAGATTTCAGGTAGTATAAATATATTTACCCTTGGGACGCCTAGTGCCTGATCCGTACTAGTCCTGTCAATTGCCAGAGGGTCTTCAATTTTTGTACCCGTCAACTGCCTAGTCCCGGATCTGTCTCAACTGCCTTGTGCCTTATCAGTCACCAAATTTATTCTAGCATATTCTTACTTAATTTTGAGATAGTTACTATTTGCTTACTTACACTTACAAATAGAGTTTTATATCACTTGCATTTCAATGCAGTATAAGTCGCGGCAGTCAACGGGTGCACGTACGCAAGCCTATCCGGCGTTTGAGGGGGATGGGACGAATCCGGCACTAGGCATTTGACGGGTACAAGTACGTTTGTCGGTTCGGCGTTCCAGGGGTTAATTAAACACTTTGATGAAACAATAAACTTAGGAAAAGGACCAAATAACTAAAGAATCCTCGATAAAGACAAGCATAGCTTGCCATCTTGAGTTATTCCCACTACTGGGAGTTTTTTTTTCCACATTTTACCACTGGTTACTACTGGGAATAACCCAACATCTTTGGGCAATTTGAATTTATTTCAGTCATCTTAATTTTTTTCTTGTATGATATCTGTCAAAGGCACCTTGCAGATAAACTATCAGCAGATAACAGTGTTAAAATTGTATTTACTCTGTTTCTTTTGTTTGATAAACATTTGCAAAATATATGAAAGATTATTATTTTAAATTGCATTGTGGCCAGGGCTCGGAACCGGTTTATTTTTAAATTCCAAAATAGCCCAATATTTTTAATTATTTTATACTTTTTAGGTAGGACTGGATCATATGTTTAGGCAACAACTTCGCATTATTAGATAGTCCCATTAAAAATGAAATAATAAACCAAAGAACGAAAAAGAACGTAATAATAAGTATTTTTTGTATGAAGAATAAACCGGTTCCGAGCCTTGATTGTGGCAATGACCTGACTAAAAATAAAAGTTGAAAGTCATGAGGTTGTTCATATTGATCATTAGAATATTGTTGATACTATCTTCAGAAAAAATAATTATTTATTTTGATAAAAGTTTTTAAACAAGGCAAAAGTATTATTTCTTTCGGAGCGATTTTTCCGAAAATATAAACTTTTTCAAAAAATGTTTTTTGGAGACCCTTATTCGTTTTGGAAGATCTAACCAATGATACCCCAAACTTGCCTCAAAGCAAAAAATATATTAAAAAAAAACTTGTATGAGAGGTTCCCTAAATAAAAATAAATATTTGTACTTTTTAATTTAACCATTCTGTCACCATGCATGATTAATATATTCCTGTCAAATTGCAGTTTTCTACAACAGACTGATGGGCATGGTAAAACTATAAGAGTTTCTAGGTGACTATGAAACCCTAAAGTACAGATAAAGTATTCAGACATTTCAAATTCTTACCTCCAAGAAGTCCCATCATGGAACAACACACAGTCATAAGTAGGTCCAAGGTCAGAATATTTCTTCTCAGCTGTTTGTAACACTTCCACCCTGGTCTCCAACTCCTCCTTGAGCAGCTTATCTTCCGGGCTGAGGGTTGGATTCTTTGATACTGTTGAAACGATTTAAAAAGCAAGTAGAGAAAATCCAAACCCTGTAACAGTCTGTATTTGTTTATGTATTAACATATAATGGAATTGGATATCAAAGGAATTGCAATTCAAAACTGTATAAAATTATTATATATTCTTATATTTATATATTCAAATGTTGTTTATGCACTTTTAACATATGAAATTAGCATGTTACAGTTCCTCATTTGTAACTTTCTATGAGATATTTTAAACTCATATACTCAAAAGTTATGGTAATTAAAAACTATACATTTGTATTCACACTGAAAACATTATTCTTCTTGCATGAAGAGTAGAGTAGGATAATAGTTCAAGTTTCTTTGGCAATAGGATAACATACAAAAAAAGGGAACAGTAGTATAACACTTAAAATTCTCACATTTTGTACACATTAAATAATGAAATTTAATCATGTTAGACCTGTTAATTGCATTTAATGAGTTCCATAAATATGCAATATAAATCACTAAGGTTAATTAAGTAAAAATATGCTATATCATTGCCTTTTCCTTTTAATTATATTAGGCAAAGTTTCCATTTACAGAACCTACAAATTATTGATCATAATATCTTTTATCTCAATTTTGCTCATATGATTATTATATTATTTTAATAGTTTAGGCATTTTTCAGGTACCTTTATTAAACTTGATAGACCTTTAACTATTGGATTAAGATAATATACTTTAGGGGTGAACAATTACCGCCTTACCTCTTAACCACTAATGTACAAATGTGGTATGCCAACAAAGTTTTTATCAGTCATACTCAACTCAATGTATGTATGTATGTATGTATGTCAACTTTGATGACATAACTTATAATATTTTATTAAAGTTCACAATGTGTTACTGTAAAAACATGTCATTGGTCAAGGGTTGACATCAGAATCAAGAAACTAACAGACAGATTCATCAGCACCTCAGGAAATACTAACCAACATCACTTTCAAAATCCTGCAGCTGCTTATTCGATTCGGCATAAGCTGGCTTGTGTCCAACATCCCACAAGTGCTCTTTCCTATGCTCCTGAATGCGCTCCTTTAGCTTAGACGGATACAAGCTGAATGGGTAAAGAACACCCACCCTCCATTCACCCAATGGGTTCTTCCATGAATCTGGAATCTAAATAACCATTTGTAAACAACAATGTATAATTCAGGTAAGTTGTAAAATTACACCTATTTATAAAGTGAAAAAGAAATCTAGTGCACACGTTAATAATAAACAGTTTTTAATAAAATAATTAGGTCATGAATGAAAACTTGCCTTCAATTTGCGCCCCGTAAGGCCGGTAATACATCCATCAACAACTTTACGTATAACCGTACTAGTGTCCACATCACCGCAGCCACTGCAGTCAAACCTCTCAATAACTTTCGTCTCACCCGTGCTCGTCACCTAAAAATGAGAACCACCCATAACTTTAATTAGAAATCCGCTAAAATACGAACGAAACAAACCATGACGAGACAACTTTTTACCTGAAGACCAGACGCTGCCGGGTCGACACCTGAATCAAAAATTGCAATAACAGTGTCTCGGCCATCGTAGAGAGGATTTTTGTTCAAAAACGAGACAACTCCCGTCTCTTTTTTTGGCAATAATCCCCAAACAGGGAATTCACAGTCGATCGGTGCGTCTGCCATTTTTGATGACCCGATATCTAGTGTTGCCATGAAAAAGAAAATAAAATAGTATAATAAGATTACATCTGCACCATCCTAGTGAGTATTATATTCTTTGATCTGCACCATCGTTCGTCTACGACGTGTCGGAAGCCGGTGTTGCGCGAAGGTTCGTCTAGATCGAAACTCTTGCACATGTTGCGTACGGACTACATACGCTATATGCTCTTGCTCAGGCACAGTGGTGATATACGTATCATAATTGTGATACATGTATCATTATATCGCTTAGACTCCTCCCTTACGACGTGTCGAAAGCCGGCGTTGCTATCAATCGCTGTGCTCGAAGCCTCAACTCAACCCAGTTTGTATGTGTATTGTACTGGCCATAAAAATAAACAATCATAGAAAAAAATGCATACATGTCAACATTTCAAATCAGTCAATTTAGAATGACATAATTCCTATCTGTTAGCGAATCTTTTATTACCCATATAAGATGTGGTTTAATATTCTTCCAGCTTATTTTATAATTTTTAGTTCTTTGGCTTTACCTGGCTATGGATTGTGGTGGGCGCATTACTGGTTTAATGGAAATGTAAGAGCAAATGCTAGTTATAATGTCAATCCGTCGTACATTCAAGTAGTAAATAGAATAGAAGAGATTTTCTTAGAATAAACTATAAGGTAACGATTTAAATCCGAACCCGTTTTAAACTGCACCATTTCTCGTACCGTACACCCAGGCAAGAGTAAGGAGAGAGGGCAGCCTCATCCCTTCCTGTACTCCTAAAGTACCCTTACTTTTTTTCCACCGCCCGAAAGATAATGTAAAGAATTAATATATTCTGGCAAGCCAACTTTGCCAGTAGAAAAAGGTGGCAGAAAAATGTAAGCGTTAAGGATCTTACATACAATTTTTGAATTTCACGCCTTTTTCTACCGACAAAGCTGGCATGCCAAAGTATTCTTTAAGTACATCACACAGCCAAATCTGTTAATGCATACAATTTGTTGCGAGGTCTGTAAATCTCTTTAAATTAGACCTCTACTTACCTTTTTCCTTAGTTTTCTTCTTCGTTTCAAATAAATGAACTGGCAACACACAGTCTACTGTCACTTCACGAACGAGCACAATATTTCTGTAATATTTTGCTGGGCGACTCCATAAAATGTGGTACGAAATTCTGCCTAGTTTCTGCATTATTACAGCAGCCCTGGGCTTGCCTGGGTGGGGCCTATATCATTGCCACAACCTTATAATAGGCAACGTAAGTACCGCATCAAAACAACCTGTTAGGTAACACTTTGATTAGTTTTCGTATGCACAGATTATCTATTTTGTCACTCAAGTTTCAGTTCTGTAATCAATTTTAAATAGTAACTGAGCTAATTATTTTCTTTAACATTACTTTTCGATTTGTTTGACACAATTTTGGCCTGCACAGTAGATATTATGGCTAAAGGCTGGGTTACACTTCAAGGTATCCAGGTTATTGGTTGACTGAAATTGAAGATGGGGGAGGTTAAGGTTAACTGACATTTGTGTGTTTATCAAAATTTTAGACTCTAAAACAAAAACATAGTGTTCAAATTTACTTCTCAAAATATTATGTATGATTAACATAAATACACAATAATTTCTAACTTAACTAAAATATAATAATTTAAGTAAGATAGTACTTAAAATAGTTTGTTACATGTATTAAAACAGAAACCATCCAAATCACTAAAAACCTATCACCTTTTGTTGTTGTTTTTTTTTTTTTTTTTAATATGTGACAATTGTAGGAAAATAGTTACTGATATTTGTAATTGAGAATAATTGCTAAGAATTTCTTTTAATTAAGTCTGCTATTTTTATGTTGAAGCATTACAGACGCTCCATGCTAGACAGGTGGGACCGCCATACTTACCAGCGTGATCTGAGGCTAACTGGCAACCCCTACAAAGTCAATGTAAGTACAATTTTATTGTAATTATTAGGTGGATCCATGCAGAGCGAGCATACACGCAAGGTAATTTCCTCATGCACAAAACGGCCAGTGTAAACATGCCTCGACTGACTCGTGCACTGGCCTACACTGACCTTTTTGTGCGCAAGGAATTTGCCTCATGCATATACTCACTCAGTGTGGACCCTCCTATTCATGTGGATTAGGTTTGGAATGAATAATTTAGATATGCAAAATCTAAATGATATGATGATTTATTACCTGGATTCTTTGGATATTATGGATCCTCATAATACAGGCATAAATTCAAAATATATGAAACTATTTTGGTATGGTGAAATTTCGCCCTTTAACGCCTTTTGAACGCCAAGAACATGTTAAGGTGTTGTAATTAGACCACAGCACTAGACACAACTATTAGTGATATGGCGGATGCTGTTAAAGTAACCTTAACACTTTCAAGTAAGGTTTACATTAGCTTGCTTGAACCCGGGACCTTGGTGTGTCAGTGACTTTTGTGTGTGACATAAAGTGGTCAAAGGTTAACACATTCACTGCCAAGAACATCTATGTGTGCTCATTTTGTATTGGAAATAGGGCTCTTGGCACTTGGCAAAGTGTTAACAACCTAAGGCTTAGCCCTAGCATATTAGAGAATGATTTGCACATTGCTCACATTACATAACCTAGTTTTAAATCAGCATTATTTTTATGTTTAGCACACATTTTGCATAATAAGAAACATATTTGTAATTTATGAGTGGATTGTGTAAACTTGAAACACACTTGAAACAAAAGTTTATTATTAGTTTTATATTCAAACACTTTTTTTTTCTTTTCCAGGGGCTTGATGCCATTCCAGATAAATAAAGGCAGTAATAAGAAAAGGCAATCAGTGCTTTTATTGTAGTGTAAAATACTTAAATTATGGTAAATAAATTTCATTTTTAAGTTGATATTTTGTTTATTATTAAAGTATCAGATATTTCTGACACACAGTTCAGAAAGAACTATTTAATGATGAACGTTTGTAAACAACAATTATTATTTTTTACTAATTTTAGTACTATTGTAATTCATAAAAAATAATCAGATTGATTTTTTATTAAAATCATTTGCCACTTTTCATTGGAACTCAACACAAACTGCACACTGTAGGTATGAGAAAAATTTGAACTAAAAAAAATTCCGAACCGCCACATAAACGCCAATAGAATTTCAACGTTAGCATGCCGGTTTAAGGTTCAAATTAGATTGCATTTTCGGGAAATGTGACTTGTCTTCAAATTAATTGTCAAAGCTTGTTAATTGGAATATATTTGGATTTTTTGGGAAATCTTGGCCTGGAAAAGGGTTAAACATACTTTTCTTCAAAATAATTACTTATTAAACTTTTTTGGTTATCAGGCTGCGGCGAAATGAGCTGAAGGTTAAAAGGTGATTAACATTTAATAAAATCTATTCTAATGACTGACTTTAAAACTATTGAAATTAAATTAGGTACCGACGTCTCCCAATATTCTTAGTCAGATTTGCTTTTATGAACCTACCGTTTCCGGTTTTTTTTTATTCCCCACCGTAAATTTTAGATAGTATATTTTATTTACTTAATATTTTAATTCAGGCAACAATGCCTGTATTACAAATACCTAATAGACTAATACATATACATTAAAACTAAACACTAGGCGAAAAAACGGCGTGGCTCCGTTGAATCGGCTGATCCTTGTGTCGGATTTGGCAGTTTGCCCCGGAACCTCCGAAACATGGTGGTGGCATTTTAGCGGACGGGTTTTTGGTATGTTGTCAGGAATGTTATAAACATGTTTTTAATATTGTCGCATTGCGTATGTTCTGCCCCTCATGGGCGCACGCGTGTATCACGTCTATTGGATCCTACCATCTATGTAGCACAGAGTGAAAGCGAGCGTAGAAATCATGTGGACATTAGTATAAACATCCAATTTCTATGAAATGATGACGTGTATAATAACACTTTCACAGTCTGCGCTACCAAAAACGGTGCAGAGTTAGCTTAGACGGACTCTATTTGTAGTTATAAAAAAAATACGGGCACGATATAAATCGATGTGAACAAAATACTCTGCGTGATTTAGACCGGAAACGTCACTTCAGCGTGCTAAATCAAAATGTCAATGTCATTCAACAGATGGATGGCCCATAGATGAAGATTATAGTTTGTTTTGAAAGTTAGTAAATTCGTTGAAAATAGATTATTATTTATTCATAATAATTAATATTACATGAATAAATCAATTAATCAAAGTAGTTATTGTAATATTTATGAACGGAAATTCGTGATTGATATGATCGAACCTAGTTTATCATATTTATTGCATTTACAATGACTGATAATTGTTTCGTGGACATTACGATAGAATTTCTAGCAGTTGCCTTCCACAACATTCTGTATTACGCCTCTGTTTACCCGAAAAGTGTCTTCGAAACGAGAAAGAAGTATAGCGTCGTAGTTTACCGGTGCATGCATCCTGAAGTCAACCAATATCTCGACCTGTGCCTCAAAAATATTGCAGAAAGTTTGAAAACCGAGCAACTGCGACGCACTGAGTTTTCCATTACAGATGAAAACTACAAACCTGTGATCAATTTCATTTTCGATTTTGAGAAACACAAACTGTCCGATGAAAATTCAGATGCCTATTTGATTCAAGCTGAGCAAAATCTTCGAGCATTTTGCTTAAATTTGGTCAGCAATAGTGAGAAGTTCGTAGTTCCTGATGACTGTAGTTTCTCGATATTTATACACACAAACGAATCTAATGCTATTGCATTGGCAAATAATCCTGAATTAGAGGACTTTCCTTTTGTTGAAGTTGAGGGGGCAGCAGAGGAGATAAATAATATTATTCCATTAAGAAGATTTAATGTAAGATGTTATAATATTGATACCTATGTAGAAATAAAATGAGGACTCACATTTTACTGCAGCTAGACTTTATGCATGTATAACATTTACAGTCAACAATTCAGAAGCTAAAATGATCCTATGGCATGTGTGAAAAATATAATAGGAATACTTAATTGTACGTTTAATTCATTGTAAAAGGAAATATATACTGTACTAACATATCAAATACCATCCATATTTTCCAATTTGACTTTTAAACATCTCCACCGGGAATATAATTCATCCCAATCCACATATGCACCAATTAATTTCCGAACATTGTTAGAACTGTCTTCATATGCATTACGCCCATGCAGCAACCTTATGTTATCAAAAGTCAAAATGTCTCCAGCTTTTGTCTTGAATTTAGCAGAGAACTTATGATTTAAATTCAGAAATAAGGCCCATGCTTCATACCAAGGTTGAACAAGTTCTATTGGGCCCGGAAAGTAATTCCCTCTTTGAGGAACAGAGAAATTTATTCTCATTACTTCTCCATGTTTATCCAAGCAAATAACTGGAGATCTGTAGAGTTTGAAGAATTCATTACCATCTTCAGTTCCAATGTCACTCCATTCAATTTCTACATCTGTTAGAAGCTTAAACTGTTCTGGATGGTTTTGTTTAATGTATGAAGCCACATAGTGAGCGTCAGAGAGAATATTCTCTCCACCTTGACTTTGAGTTTGCTCTAAACAGTGCAACATATTTACTCCTGGACAATATTCATAGTATGGCAAGTCAATATGCACTTGCAGATTAGTGTTTAGATATGCTACATTACTGGTGTTAGGTACATTTTGCACCACGAATTTGACACCATAATGTGTTCTCCGTGTGAATCCAATGGTGTCCACAATTTTGTCAATAGCCGTAGCAGAATTTGGTGTGTTTTGAATCAAAGCTACTCCGTAAACTGATAGACTGTGTAACCAATTGTACAATGCCTGGTTTGAGTTCAAAATCTCATCATAATCATGTTTCGAACAGATCTTCTGAAAATCCTTACCATCCCAAGTAATTTTGGCGGGTTTATAAATAGCACTGTCATAAATTTTCTTATTTTCTGAAGTAAAGTTTCTGAACTTTAGCCATTTGAAGTCAAACTCTGATATATGCCCATCACTCCACGTTAGCTTGACAGATTTTTCGTCCTTCTGGACATTATTCGCCTGAACTTTTAAGTCGAATTTGCCCCAATCAACTGTCCGGCTTTTCGCTGATCGATGGAAGCATTGTTCGCACTGGCAGTTATCCCTCAGCCACACAATTGGAAATTGTAAAGATTGTCCACTTATAACCAGCTTTAACATATCAGATTGTTTGAAAAGTGCATTCTGTGTATGAATTTGAGTAACACTACTTTTTAATACGTTAGATATTAGCTTATTAGTGCAGAATTGTCTGAACGCGAGCATTTTGCTCTCTTGTACAATGCTAAATGATAAGAGATAAGTTGGTTGACACAAGCCATTATGATAGTAGGTAATTAAACTGTATAATTACCTAATTGTGTAAGGTCAATACTTACACAATGGTAATATACATAACTGTTTAATGAACTTTGCTTATCAAACCCGGTTTAGTATCAGAACCAGAACCCGTTTTGTTACGCAATACATGGCGTACGGATTCTGAGTTTACTTTTGATTTGAAAAGTACCCATTTTTACGATTATAAACCAACACTAATTGCCGTAAGGTTAAAAATAGCTCTTATTCCTAAGGACAGATTATATACTGGTAGTTTTCGAAATGAAAACTTGTTTTAAGCTGTAGGTATTTCAGGATATTGGCAGTGTTTGGGAGTTTTTAAAAACATCTGAAATTGTCATAAGTTGAAATATAAAAACAAACCTATAGGAATTGAATGAAACCATGGCTTAAATAAACGAACATATATTGATCTAAATATTTGTATTATATACATGTACCTAGAGTTGAAAAAAAATTGTACTCAAGAACATTACAACCACTAAACAACCATTTTTGTTCAAACATGATTATTAAAAAATTATTAAATTAAATTACCGTTTATTTCAAGCGCATGTGGCTCATAAAATGTTAGTTATGTACAATAAAACTTAAAAACTATGTTAGTAACAATAAATATCTTAACTAAAATCCTAACCATTCACCGTTACTGGGCTTATGAAGCCCGCAACAATGCATTATGTACGGACAGTCGATCCTATCCGCAATCATAGTTAGGATGGTGTTGGGGCTGGCGCGCACGCGCCGTACCAGCGATGCGGCTCGCAGGCGCATTGCTGCTTTGAAGCATGTTACGTGCGCGTCAGCGAACATCTGTGACGCACTGCAAAAGCGCGGCAGCCCCATCAACACCCGGAACGCATTATTATATTGAATTTGTAGGGCCTTGTACGATTTTTTTGTAAATTTGCTCCACAGGCTGCACGTGTAAAAAGTGGTACAAAAAGCCCTGAACAGGGTTATTTTACTGTCAATAGAGCAACGTGCAAACCGTCGGGCAATCATATTAGCTCTTATCGACAAGGCCCTACGTTCACGTTCAATGTCAGCATTGTCCTTGAGGTCGGTGGTGAGTATATGCCCTAGGTATTTATATTTGAACACTCTTTCGAGATCCACCGAGTTCAAACGAATGGGTGGTACTTCAGATGGTAGAATAGCACCAACCCCAAAGACCATGTACTGACTTTTGCTGACATTATATCTCAGCCCGTGCGCTTGCGCATAGTCCTCACAAACCTGCAGCAATCTTCTCATACCGCAGATTGACGCGCTCAGCAGCACCATATCGTCGGCATAACTCAAATTGTTAACATTAACGCCATCTACGTGACATCCTATATGCATGCTGCAGAGCGCGACAATCAACTCATTTATGTACAGGTTGAACAGCGCTGGCGAGCTCAATCCCCCCTGCCTCACACCGCATTCCATGCCATATGAGTCCGATAGCGTACCAGCCCAACGAACATAGTTGATCTGGTTTCCATACCAATGTCTGAATAAAAAGATGAGTTCCTGAGGTAGGTTTACTGATTCAAGTTTTTTCCATAGTAGATCGTAGGAAACCAGATCAAATGCCTTCGACAGGTCTAGGTAGCATGCATAGACCGGCGTGTTTCTAGTAACATAGTACGCAACAGTGTGCTTAAGGGTCAAAATTGCACTTTCAGTCGAAAGTCCGGGTCTGAACCCAAACTGGTTATCGTGCAGCAAGAGTACTTTGTTTAACTGAGCATTAAGCACACTGTCAAGCACTTTTGCAACAATGGTCGCAAGTGATATCGGTCTATAGTTGCACTTATCTGATAAGTCTCCGGTTTTATTTTTTACAACTGGTACAACTATCGTTTTAATTAAATCCGGAGGCAGATAGGAATGTGCAATACATAGAGAAAAGAACATCGCCAGCACTCGTGTTATATGTTGACCAGCATAGCGCAGATGCTCGACACTGAGGCCATCGTAACCTCGTAATTATGCATTGTATTATTATGACATGTTTTAATCATAAATTAAATAAGTTATCATGATACCTATGTACTTATAAGGATGAGCAATAAATTAATAATAGCTGCCTTGCCCTCGATTCTGATTAACAGACGCAATAAAAGCTTCTCTCAAACGTATTATGTTGTCTGTCTGTCTTTATCAATGGTATTTAAACATTTAACGCTAACGAGCATGAAGGTGTCAGATATTACGCTAAATTGAGCTCTATCACTTTGAAAAAAAATTAAAAATAATTGTAGGAAATATATTCCTTAACACAACGCTTAAATTACCATAATATAATTATTATGAATTATCTTTAGGTAGGGTAGGGTATGGACTCTTGTATGATACGTTAAGGGGAGTAATCATCAGTCTACGTGTATCTTAATTTTATGGTAGGCGTTGCTGAGTATGCCGCGGATGTTCCAAATATCGTCGAATTTTTCTGGCTGTGTGTTGAAATTGCTGTCGGTCGCTTTTACCCATAGCTCCATCTAGTGACAAAAATACCATTTAAAGTGGGGTGTGATCACTGATCAGTAAATGCATAGTAGATAGTAGAGCTCAAGTGGGGCGAAATTTCGGGCTAATTTCTTAAACCAAGGTTTTCAGTTTTTTGTGAGGTTGGCTCGCGTGTTAAAGCGGCGAGTCACTAGTCACACATTCGACCTCCACATATGTCGGGCCTGGTACGTGCTTACCTCTCCCCTCTTAGCTGGAAGTCGCGCCGTCCACAGCGGCGGCGCGTCGTCGCTCGTCGTACATTCGGCCTCCTCCCAAGCTTGGCCTCGGTTCGTGCTTACCTCTCCCTTCTTAGCTGGAAGTCGCGCCGTCCACAGCGCCCAGGAGTAGTGGTACGGCGGCACGTCGTCGCTCGACGTACATTCGGCCTCCTCCCAAGCTTGGCCTCGGTTCGTGCTTACCTCTCCCCTCTTAGCTGGAAGTCGCGCCGTCCACAGCGCCCAGGAGTAGTGGTACGGCGGCGCGTCGTCGCTCGTCGTACATTCGGCCTCCTCCCATGATTGGCCTCGGTCCGTGCTTAAGTCTACGCGGAGAATTTTCGCGCCACCGCCGGAGTATGCGTACCCTGTACAAAAAAAGGGATTAAAATAAATAGTTTTGTTTAAAATCGTGAAGTCCCCAATCCTAAGCTGTGACGTCAGTCAGACGAACGTCTGACAAAAATGAAAATTTGTTGATTTTGTCTCAACCCTAAGTCCCGAGACGACGATCTGAATTGTTTAAATGAGAAAGAAAAAAAAATATACCTCTGATTATCCATCTTTGATCTTGACCGTCTCTCCATCCGCCGGGTCGCATACATATAGCCGACCTCACCGGTAGAATGTATTAGACGAGGGTTGCGGTGGCAAAGTCTGCGATCTCCCAAATCCCAGATACTTTGAAACCCCGGTAGTCTTACTTGCCCCAACTACAAGCATGAAATCTCATTATTGATACCTCTGATTTCTATGCAGCCATCCTTCATTTTGACCATCTCTCCATCCGTCGGGTCGCATATAGCCGACGTCACCGGTAGACTATAAACAGGTGGCGCGGTGGCGAAGTCCGCGGTCTCCCAAGTCTTGGAGGGGTTAAAGGCGCGGTAGTCTTGCTTGTGCCAGTGAGATGAGCTCTCGTCGTCGCCTATCGTTATCGATTCTAAAACAGAAAAGGTATGTTAAAGTTTTAAAGAGTAGATTGCAACAACCAGTCTACTGATTGATCCGGTACGCGTTGCGTTACGGGTACCCGTGGTCCGGCGGTAATACGGAGCCATTCATGTGTGTAGCCAGCAATATACGCGAGCTGGGATCCATTGCTATAGGATGTACAGTACTAACCAAGCCACTTGACGCTGCGCACCGCGGGCGCGCCGGGCACGACCACCCGCAGCGGGTACCCGTGGTCCGGCGGTAACACGGAGCCGTTCATGTGTGTAGCCAGCAATATACGCGAGCTGGGGTCGACGGCCATGTGGAGAGGGATGGACGTGCTGAAGTTGTGGCCGGTCGCATCTATGTCTGAACCTGTGAACTGTGGGTGAGTTTGGATATTGAAGGGATAAGTTTCGGATTGGCACGGAATTAGATAGATTCCATTGATACCATATCTGTAATTTTTTATTGCTTGAAAAAATTGACGTGTGTTGAAAACTGCCCCTGTGGCTTATTTGCTGAAAAAATTTTTGAGTTTGAAAAAGGCTTAGGCTTTTCAGTTTAATGCGATTCGAAAATGGGAATACTGTAATTAAGTATATGTTCGTGACTCGAAACTATTATCAGTGAAACATAGGTATCGTAAAACTAGGAAAACAGAAACTTGATGACTTGAAGAAAGGAGAGTCGCAAAAAACCTATATAAACACATTTATTTTCTGTTTTATATTGGGCATCTTTATCTTCATTTTATTACTTACTATGATATGCTTCCCTTGCGTGTCCTCCATATCCACGCCGCAGTGTTTAAGCACGTCGCGCAAGTACACGCCACTCCAGACAGCATTGCTGATGGCGCCGCCCTGCCAACTCAGACCTTTCACTGGCTTCACCTGCTTTACGCAGAGCACAGCGAAATTAGGCACGGTTAATAATATTTTTTGAACCTTTTCACCGCCATGGCTATTGTACCTACACAACGCGCGATAGAAAACTGTTCGAATATACATTCGAACAGTTTTTTAATGTTCATTTTATAATGTAATCCTGGCGGTCAAATGGTCGTGTTAAGTGGGAGTAAAATCTAGCATTCATTTTGACTATCATGCGATTTGTTTTAGGATTCATTTCGTGCATTTGGAAAGGATCACATCAAAAACATTGCAGCGTAAACGATAATCGTGCAAACCAATTTTATCAGTAACAGTAGAATATTTCTTGGGGTGATAATTCTAGTGCAAGAAAGAGATATTGTGATTCTCTCTGCTGCTCCAGTGAGGAGTGATTTTTTGCTAACTTTAAGCACACAGGGCAGGCAGTGTTGTCACATACAATTTTGGCGAAATGGTAGAACAGGGTGCAAAAATAGGTAGAAATGGGTGAAGTTCAAAATGAAAAATAGGTAGATCTACTATACTACTCTATTTTATGATTAAAAATGTGTATAAAATGTTTTGAATTATTTATAAGTTTTTAATATTGTGACGTTAGTACACGTGTTTATTAAAGAAATTGAAACAAAATTAGGATTTCCATTGTTTGTAGGTATTAATAAACCTGCTTGTATAATCTGTTTCTTTGGCAAGTTTTCATTAAATCGAATCTAAATTCGGTAGAAATTAAGTAATGTTCCGTCACATGTATTGAGAATTGCTTACAATTGTACCATTTTGAAAAATAGGTAGATTTCAGGCCGAGGGAGGTAGATAGGTAGAACGCAGGCAAAATAGGTAGATCTACCGAAAAGTTGGTAGATGTGACAACACTGACTGAGGGCAGGTATCTCGGCAGTTGTTCAACAAGCGTATGGAGTTGTCGCTGCGCTGTGGGGTTGGCAATCTACATTTTGATACAAAGTAAATAAAGACATGCGAAGTGTTATTGTAAGCGTTAATGGTTTTGTGATTTTCTGTTTTTATTTTACACAACTGTATGTGTATTTAGGTGAGAGATAGACGTGAAACGACAAGCGCAGAGTAAGTAAGTGCATGTTAACAAAAATAATTATATTAGAAGGAAAAAAACAAAAAGTAGTTACACGCTAAAACAAATTGAAACAATTAAAAATACAAACAATTTACAAGACACTATATTACTCGCGATTACTTTTATATCCATTTTTCTAGTTTGAAAAATTTAGCACTAATTAGTATAATACACAAATGCAACTGCTTACATAAAGCCATTTTTGTGATAGACCTGGAACAAAACATGCGTAAAAGCAACTTTTTCAATTTACAGCATTTACCCATACCCACACAAGACAATATGAGTAATATGATATTCCAACACAAATGTTCTATATGTATATGTAAATGTTCTATAAGTATAATCAGTGGACCTTAGCAATAAAGGTTGTTTGTAGAGTCGTAAATCATAAAGCCGGCCTTCTCGGCTTCACTCCACTCGCGGTGCAGCTTTCTCCCTTTATTATTATCACCCTAATGGCACGTTGGTTTTGGCCTAATAATTATTGTCAGTTATAGATTTGCCCTTTCATGAATGCGCAAACAAAACATCGCATCTTTAAGCAATAGACCAGTGGACCTCATTTAAGCTTGTTCAGTTAACGGGCCGATTCATGCTTCATAAAATGGCCCAAAACGTTTCGTAGTACAAAATTGTTTTTATTTTATTTTGATAAACTTAATAATATATTGCGAAAATGACTGATACACCTTTAACCAAAAAGTAAAGTCGAAAGAGAAAGAAACCTTATTCATCTCGCTCCGCCTATTCCCCGCGCACATAAGCGCGGCCCGCACGCTCGCCTGCCGGAACTTGGCCAGGTCCTGTAGTGTGAAAGCGACTGAATCGTCGCGGCCCGCGATGTTGATGCGGAGCGTGTGCGACTCAGCCTTCACTTCGGGTACCGGCATGTGTTGACGGACGTAGAATAGCTCACTGGCGACAAAACGAGTAATGAGCGAATAAAGTACTTAGTTGTTTGGAAGAAACTTTCAAAAAAAATCAGGTATTACCTATACCTGAATTTTTTTAATAAGTTTCTTTTGTAGGCAACCCATATGACACATTACAAAATAAAATTAAAATATAAAAATAAAACTGCTTAAGAAATAATTCAAACACAAATTACAAAGCTACAAACATAATTCATTTATACAAATAAATTAAAAAAATATTAGCAGCACTAGGTAGAAATAATTTCTTTGTTTGATCAGTGATTTTCTGCCCAGTGTTTTGCCATGGGGCAGTCCAAGCGCTCAGCGAACATGCTGAGGAAGTCAGGATGGTATTGGAGCTTGCATATATATTTCACAAATGAAAGTGACGTTGCTAATTTACTTGAACAATAATATATACCTCAACGTTCACTATATAAGGCAATACAGTGGTCTAGCAACCCAATGCAATGTCATAATAATTATCTATGCGGCAGACGCCGCAGAGAGGCATACATTGTATGTAAAATTTGAGCTTTCTTGCAGCTGACTGCCTGTACCTGCCTACGCCCATGATTTTATATTTATTACCGTTACGTATAGGCGTCGCAATTTACCTCTAGAAACGAGAGCATAGCGAATAATTAATAAAAAATGGAATCATATACAAAGTTAATGAAGTATGAAGATAAAAATCAGTACTAAATTAAAAACGGCGGTATTCACGAGATGTGGTGCGCGTAGCTTATCTATAAGGTGTGATACATTGAAAATATTGAAATGGACTAGTAGACTACGACAACTTCCAGTGGCAAACTTAAAATGGGTGATTTTTTGGGGGTGTGATCCCGAATGTCAAAAACGTGTTAAGATGGTCATACTGTTCCCAGGGGACCACTATGAAAATAGTGAAAAAAATATACCAATGGGCCCCTACATTTCGTTTACTTCGGGCCTTCAAAGTGTCCATTAAATTTTATTTCGCGATTTTGTGGTTTGTTTAGTATGACCATCTTAACACATTTTTGACATTCAGGATCACGGCCCCCAAAATCACCCAGTATATTAGTAGTGTGACTACTTAAAAATACAAATCAAAAGATATTCAATAAAATAATTTGATTTGTTCCCTAATTGTCATACTTGGGTGTGTCGAAGTGTTCCACCTGCAGTTTCATGGGTATCTCGGCGTTGAACGGCTTGGCTGTCTTGATGATGAGTCTGCGGTCTCGTACGGGCTCCTTTACCCACATCTCGTCGTCCGTGTGGTCCACTACGTCTTCGTCTTGAAGATTACCTGAGAAAGGCAGGTTATATTAGGCTGGTTAGGTATAGCCTGCGGCTTTCAAACCCGGGCTTGTGTCAGTAAGTTTTCTGACATTTTAACATTTACACTTTACTGAAGGAATACATCGCAATTGCTTGCCATCGGGCGATTCGTCTGATCGTTTTACTAAGTATATTATATGGATAAAATTTACCTGAAATAAAGAATTGATAATAATAATAATAAGACATTGCTTACCTATCCTATATGACTCCAGCAGAGTATATATCTCCTTAGTTTTATGCATCCCGTAGACGTTCCAGAAGGGTTCTATACTAAGGCCAGCTGCGTTGAGGATCTGCTCCCCGCCCGGGTGGGAGGGGAGGAATGTCGTGACGTCATATACGCCGTGTTTGTATGTCACCCAAAAGCTGTCACTGAAAAAAATATATATTTATGTTAATAGTTCATGATTTTAACCCTTTAACAGTCGGTCTGAGGTCACAGTATAAAATGAACCTTAACAGATTCTAGTAAAGTTTAGTATTGCGTGTTATATAAAATAGTCATGGTGGATAAAACGTTAAAACACAACTAATCTGAGACTTAACAATGTTGTGGCTTATTTTTTTATTATTACATATACATATGATGTACTAACGTGGAATCATGCTTGCTGACTTCTTCTGCACTGTACAAGGGTAAGCCTGGTTTCTTAGCCCCTGCCTCAGTTCCTCCATCGTTATCCTCACTGCTATTTTTTTTTGCAGGTTTCTCACTGATGTTATTTTGTAATTTTATGGCATCATCTGAAATATAATGTTGTTTTTTTGTTTTAATACGAGATCTTTTTTAGCTAATTATTTAAAAATGATATAAATACACATGCACACGCCCACACACAACACTATTATATAAAATTTATTAGTTTTATTATACGTTATTCTTTATAACTATTTTTGTCACTTTTTTCATTGATCGATTTTGTTACTTCATATTGGACTAATGCAGTGTTTTTAGTATGTAAATAATTTTACTATGTTTTTATGTTTTATTGGATATTTGTGCCACCTAATTCTAGTTTTACCAGGCTTCACTGAAAATCAGCGTCACATAGTGTGTCCTAGCTAGGAATCGCTTCGTGGCATCAAGCTGAGTGAAGACCTTTTAGCACAATTTTCTGTTCGTTTGTATATTAATTTGTGTATGATAATTTATGTTCTTTTTGTGATAATAAATTCTTCTTATCTTATCTTATATAGAGGCTCATTCTCAAATTATATGACTGTGGTCAGCCTTAACTCCGTCAAACTTTTCATACATTTGTTTAGATTTAGTGTCTAGGGGTGTAGACGCCAAGGGCGGATCCACCGTTGTGGGCACGATGGGCATGCCCACAACCCTAATAGGGTGCCCTATTAATTCCTCGAGTAAAATTATGCCGATTTTTGTTTCGCAGATGCTATGGCAGAGGAATCTTTGTAAAAATTTCATTACACAGAGTAGTTAGTTGGTTGGCATAACATTGATACGCGGATTTATTTTTCGTAAATTGATAGTTTGATAACTGTCACACTTACCCAAGTCGAAAACAGATCATCTGGTGTTAATTAGAAATTCTCGCTACCACGAGTCCTAATGATTTGTAAAAAATAAAGATTATTTACTAACACGGGCAAGTAATTTTAGCTTATGGAGTCTTAGAAATCTTCAACATTCACAAATATATTAGTACAATATTCAAAAATATTGCCAGCTTTTAATTTACAGCTGTAGGATTTTTTAGCGTAGTTAGCGTAGCGTTTATCTATCTATGTATAAAAAGTGCCATAGACTGCAATAAATCGTTTGCGATTTTCGATATATTGCCGACCCGAATGTTGTAAGTACCTACCGCAATTGCTAAATTACTAATTTAACTGTTAGTTAAAGTTTAATTAAATTGTCACTTTATTCGAAAATAACTTTAGTCTAGTCAGCAAATTGAAAAGTTTAGATACTGCTCCTAAAAATACATGTGGTACAGTCAGCATCAAAAATAGCGGATCAAACAATGCTCCAAAAGTATCTACCATTCTGTAACAGCTTAACAAAAAGTTATAGTTCTATATGTAGAACAATTTAGACTGTAAAAGATATAATTTTGGGTATGAATTTTAGAGATTTATCTACATTTAGAAAAGTTATCCCGAATATCAGATACTTTTGGTGCATTGTTTCGTCCGCTACTTTTGATGCTGACTGTACATGATTAGATTCGGAGTAAGCAATGTCTAGATTAATGTATTCGAAGCGTATATTTATTTTATTAATTATATACTAACATTAGATATAAGAATTAATATTGTATTGTATACTAACAAATTGTATGAGTCATACTTGATAAATAAATGAATTGATTGTATATTAGCATTAGCACATAAACAATTGCAAAAGTTAAAAATAAATATTTATGAAAAAATGTGGTATTTCGTTGTAGCCGTTGTAGCCGAATCTCATAAACTATAATACATTTAAGAAATGAAAATAAAATATTCCTAAAGCAGTGGAAATTTCCAATAAAAAAATCCCAAGTACTATCATCATCATCATCTCATTCATATCTCATTCATTGTAGTTTTCATTTACCGCTGAAAATAGCCCTAAGTTAGGGAATACTTAATTTAAAAAAAATCTCGTTCTTACGTCATTATCGTAAATGTAAACAAAAAAAAAATGTTCAAATAATTGGCGTAAAAATATTTCGGTTATCGGTGCTCTTCTTATATCCATACTAAGCAATATCACGCTATAAAAAAAAAACAATACTTTGGTTATAATATTGTTTTATATTTAACAATTTTGCCCTGATTTTTAATTTTTTGTCAATTTTAAGTTGAAGTGATCTTATTAAGTGTATAAATAAGATGGCCTCCACGAAGCGTAATATTTTTACGCCAATTATTATAACATTTTTTAAAATTTACAATAGAGACGAAAGTTAGAGAAAAAAAGTGTTAATTAATAATTGCCTATCTTGTTTAAAAAATCTACCTTTAAAATTATATTTAATGTTACGTACTTACTCGCTTTTTCACGCCGCGCGCGCATCCCAAAAATGAGGCGCGGAGGGCTATTTTTAACGTTAAATTAAAACTACAACGAATAGAGTTTAGAGTACCTAGAGTTGGTTTTTTATTGGAAAATTTTCTCTTCTTAATAGTATTTTTCAAACGGGAAGGGTACGCTGATAGATATCATCTCCATACAATTTATATCCTAAAAGCTCCACATCTCACAAATTGTATTGAGATGACATACAACTTTGCGAGAATGAGAATCTATCAGCATACCCTTCCTGTTTGAAAAATACTATAGGAATCTAACTTCTGCAATTTTTTGTGCTAATAAACGATTCGAATTCGAATACCTTTTTTCTAGACATTGTTTCAATTCCAATGAGGTATTTTTCAAGTATTTTTATTTCTTTTTTTTGACATTTTGAACTTGTCGACTAATAGTTAAAAAAAGTTAGTCTACTAATAGTTCCTTAAATGAAAAGATTACTCTGCCAAACGAAATTCATACAATAATTGTTCTGCCAGTGTTCTGCTAATTAACACAAAAGCGAATTGAACGGTATGTGAACCAAGACTAGCAAATGTCGACTAAAAGTTAGATCTACGAATAAATCCCTCTATGAAACGTTGACCTGCGAAACGTTGTCTGAGAATCGGGTATCTGCGAAAAATTTATAAGGTAGCCCCCTAATAGCCTTGTGACGTCACACTTTCAGTCTATTGAGATCGGTAGTACGATCGTTTAAGACTTGCAAGAGTCATGATTGTTCATGAACGAGTTCGGACTCCGACTCGCACTTGGCCGATTTTCGAGTGGCTGTGCTGTGACCACAACCTTTTTTGAGGGCTGGATCCGCGCCTGGTAGACGCAGGCACAAATCTGAAGTAGCCAGTTTTAGAACTATTGCGTAAAATGAAATCACTCTTTTCAAGGTCATTATAACATATTTTAAACATTTTAGCACTTTATATGTTTTACAATATTCTGCTAATGGATCCATAAATACACCCCCTCATAAGTATTCATTGTATTTGACATAAAAGTGACGTAAATTACTAATATTTATCTGTTATATGTTGTAGAAAACATGTTGCTGCGTTGCAATACAATAGATTAGATAAAATTTATTTTGTTATTTATATAAGACATTGCTTATTGAGACAGAGCTTATTTGGGACAACCGACTGGTCGCCGTCCAGTGGGTCGGCCCAGATACCGCTGGAGCGACAGTGTACAGGCGGATCTGTGCCAACTCAAAGCCGACAACTGGCAGGAAGTGGCACAGGATCGGGACAGGTGGCATTCTCTCGTTTTGGAGGCCAAGACCCTCTTTGGATCACTGCGCCACAATAGTTAGTTAGTTAGTTTTATATAAGACATTGTGATGTTTGCAATTGAGTTCGCATAATATTTAGTAATTGTTGCATTTGGAATAACATACAACTAATCAGATTTTATAGATTACTTACTCCCAATTCAGTTTGAGTCTGAGTAAAAGCTTTATTATTGGGCCATATTTTTTTGTCTCAACCAAATTATTGTTGTTTATTATTAACATTTCTTACAAGAAGCAGTACCTCTCATACTGTATTTTTTTAAATATTTTATTTTGCTGTATTAAGCACAAGCAGGACTAGAAATCACAAATTTATTTTTGCATCAAAAGTGTTATGAAAACTTACCAGCTAGAGCTTTTCCAACAAGTACAGATCCAAATAACACTATAGCAAGTTTTTTTCTGAAGCCTCGCCTCTCTTCACTATGACTGTGGTATTTTCCACATTGTAATATTACTGGAGCACAATTCACTAGTTTCTTTTGCTGCATAAATCTAAAACAGACAGAAATTTTGAAATAAATATGATGGTTTAAAAGTCTGCCGCAAGCTCGGTTCTTCATACAAACATAGTTACAATCTCATTTTAAAACAACTAGCTAGATTTCTTTTGAACTTTGTACTTACAATAGGATAAGGTTTATCCATGTCTGTAATTAGTTTATGTAACTTCAGATTATTATTATTAAGCCTTTATTATATGAACTGTTGACATTTTATTTAACAATTAGTTATTATATTTGGATTTTTATAAGCATGTTCGTAAGGTCTTTTGACCTAGCCCTCTTTCAAATCGCCTTTTTTTATTATATTTAGGTATTTGTCCAACATTTTCTTCCATTTTTGTCTATCTATTGCCATTTCTTTCCAGTTTTTTCCTATTTTTTCTTTGAGGTCTTTACTCCATCTTGTTTTTGGTTAACTTACTTCAGATACCACAGTTTAAAAATACATTGAATTTAAGCATTTTATGCAAACCTTGTTTATACTCTATTTCATTGATTTTATAAGCTGGAGCTAAACTAATTACATGCATAGATATAACTCATTTCATTGTATGTGCAAAGTTTCATTACAATCCAACACATAGTTTTAAAACAAGAATGAAACTCCGTTTATATGGGAAGTTGAAATTTGGCAACGCTTGGTGTGGCCTTTAAATGAACTCAATGGCATTATCTGAGCTTCATAACATTAGCGTAACCTTCCATATGTGTGTAGTGGTCAAAAATTGTTTTCAATAAAATACAAAGTCATCTTTAATAAAATCAGTCAGAATCCTTATCCACAGAGACAAAGGTTAATGATAATATTGCATTACATAGTATCTACTAGGTATAAACAAGGTCCCATCCTAAAATAATGCCATTCTTTGAAACACATTTGTCTTATTGGGCTCAATAATTTGAACTAAACATATACATAAAGATGAGTTAAGACTTGTAAAAACAAATTATAATTAGAGACAGACTAACATAAGTTCGCAGCGATTTTAACAGCCCAGGCAGTGCAATTGTTATTTTAACTTGTACAGGCCCAGGCTATCAAAATCGCTGCCAATTTAGCTTGGTCTGATAACTAAAAAGTGTAATATAACGAGGCATTGGAGTTTTTATCAAAATGGTAAGAAGTAAGTGAGCTGTGGAGTCGACATTAGCAATTAAATTCAACTCATATTCATACCCATTCATTTATTGAATTAGTGATTTGAATTTTATAATCAAGGACAAGAATGTTGATGAGTTTGTAAACAATCCTTTAATTTTGTCTTTTGAACATAAATATTACAAATAAGTATAATGACCAATTTTTTTTTGATTTATTAATTTATAGTCATTTTATTTTTACCTCTTTTAATAACATGTTATTTTAAAGAAATTTACTCATATAAACAATAAAAAAATGGTCCTTATTCTTATTTGTAATTTTTATATAATTAAACCAAAATTATAGGAATGTTTATAAACTCATTAACATTCTTGTCCTCGATTTTAAAGTTTAAATCACTAATTAATTAGATGAATGAGTATGAATATGTGTTGAATTTTATTCATAATGTTGACTACATAGCCCGCTAATGTATTAACGTGCGATAAAAACTCCGATGCCTAGACACCTACAAATTAGATATTTCTAACTTAACCCATTTAACAATCAGTTTCTTTAAAGTTTTCCTGTGCTGTGCCTCACTTTCTCACTTTTTCAAAATATGTATAGACAAATAAAAATTTAAAATAAGTAAAATACTAAGCTTAGAAACACTGTTATATAAATGTCGAATTTAATTTATTCCGCGAAACTGAATAACTTACCGAAACACAACTGTTTTAAGAGCCATGCTGACAGTATGTATTACATCATTGAGCTACACGCATACTGTAGAACTTGTAGCAGGCCTTATCTTAATGAGTATAGCCTGTATTATCGAGGAATTCGTCACAAACATCAGTTTTTTCGAGTAATTTTCTCGGCATTCTTCTGACTGACCTTGATTTGATAGTAATGATTTTGACACTGACAGCACAGAGGCGCATTTAGTTTAACATATGCTAACCTAACAGACGGACGGGCGTACCGCACCGCACTCTTGATCCGCTTACCTTATTTCTTTCTCGCTTTCACTCAAAGAATCAGAACAAGTAAAAGTGCCAATGACATCCAAACTTTATGGACTATCAGAACGGATTTCGGGCCTGAGAAAGAATATTTTTCCGTTTCACGAAATATCAGTACATCATTTACAATATTTGAAATGAAAAAAAAATGGTTCCAATGCAGAAATATCACACATTGAACATTTTTGGGAATATTGTTAATGATGTTCTGATATTCAGTGAAACTGCTAATTGGCGCTTAAGTTGCTTAAGCGATTTTTAAAGTCCAGACTTTGCAAGTGTTATTTTAAACGTCAAACTTCTATGAAATTACTATGACGCCTACCTACCACTTCCACCGCGTGTGCTAATGTTTTTTTATATCTTTATTTATTTCTTTTAAGTGATCAATCAATCAATCAAATCATTAACTTATTTGCTAGAATACAGTCAAGTGGATGTTATCAAATACATTTCAAAGAACAGTGTATTCAGCCAGCTAATGGGCATACAACTCTTATATTCATAAAAAAAAAATCTAAATAAATCATTGTTAGAATAAATGTGATATAGGAAGTAATAGGGAGGTTTCCCTTCATGTGCTCCTCGTCGAAGATAGCGGGACGAACTAGACGCCTTTGACAGAGACTGGTGGGGACACGTGGAATAATAAGAGGGAGGCCTTTGCCCAGGAGTGGGACAATATAGGCTCATAATAATAAATTATTTATTTATTGAGAGTTTTTTAAACAAATGCTACTCTCATAGTGGATCTCTAACAAAACTACACCAGTCTAACTTTCACTATTTCTACGTGCTAGTGTGCTAATGTGCTTTATGTGCTAGTCTTGCCAATGAGGCGACACTCCTCCTTTCGGCTTTTCTCGGCTCCGTTCGGCTCAGCTTTGCTCCGAGCAATTATTAGGGTTGGCACAACTTGACGTCCCTATACGTGCATGACCACAGATAAGATAAAGACCTGAATTTTGACAACCCTAAATGGCCGAAAGGGATAGTGCTATACATTAGAAAGGGATAGCATAATTCGTCCCTGAATCGCTGTCAAACTTCGGTTTTGTAGGAAGTGTCATTTCTGTACGGTAGTACTATTATTTATTCTGTGGTCTTGCTCGCCCCATCGCGTTCGTATTGTAGAGTAGGGATTTCTAATTAAAAATAGGTCAAAATGATTGTTTTTACTTAGTAAACAATGTTTATCAGATCGACAATATCATTAGCAAAGACCTAGAGTAGATCCACGATGATGCCTAAGTGGCAAATATTAGAAAAACCGTGATTTATGTGTTGTTTTGGTGCCAGTCAGTTATATTGATTTATCGTAAGCCAGTGACCTGTTTTTCGTGTTATAAATGTGTTACTCGTAAATAATTAATGAAATCATTAGAAAAAGGCCTAAGGATCTTTGAAGATGACTTTGTGACAATAATCTCAACGTATTATCTAGTTATATATGAGAGAAAGCTGTGAACATGGGCACGGAATCTGAATTTTCTAAACAGTGTTGAAAATTTTCTAAATATTTGTTATTTTGTTATGGTGTTCTTCTTTTAACATGATGACGCCAATTGAAGAAAATAAAGATGACAAGGTAAGTTTTAATTATAACTTTTAAGTTAAGAATATAAACATTATACCATAATTAATAAACCCCATTTAAATAAATAAATAAATATTATAGGACATTATTACTCAAATTGACTAAGTCCCACAGTAAGCTCAATAAGGCGTGTGTTGAGGGTACTTAGACAACGATATATATAATATATAAATATTTATAAATACTTAAATACATAGAAAACACCCATGACTCAGGAACAAATATCCATGCTCATCACACGAATAAATGCCCTTACCAGGATTTGAACCCGGGACCATCTGCTTCATAGGCAGGGTCACTAAACTGGTCATCAAATTATATGATTTATAATTTAAAACAGACTCATAAATCATAAATATGAATAAACACCTTAAATCTAATTTAAATGAAGTAAATTCAGCAATGACTTAGAAGTATTTTAAGAGCATGCTAAGTTGGCAGTGATTTTGATACCCCAGGCAGTGCAAGTTTTATTTATACTTATATGTCATAGTCTCATAGAAGTTTGATGTTTAAAATAACACTTGCACCACCCGAGCTATAAAAATCACTGCCAACTTAGCTTGGTTTAACTCAAGTTATCTAACTGTATCTAAATACATTCTAATGTAGTAATTATTTATGAGTACCTAAAAACCAATGGCTCTACAATGTGTTTTTTTAAACTCTGTTAATTTCAAGGGTGCATTCCTTAGTTTAAATTAAGTTACTTGCTCAAAGACAAAATCAATCATTTTTATATCTGATAAGGTCTTTAGGCTGTGTACACCTGCTTAAGACCTGTTTACATATTTTGTAGTATTTAGTACAAGTTCATATACCTATTTGCTGTTAAATGTAAGTACTATCTCTGTAATATTTATGGAATTCCATTGCCTTCTCATTAATAACACAGTAACAGATCCCAGTTCTGACAAAAACATCAACTAGAATCAAGAACTTTTCCCTTTTTGAAGTTGTTTTTTTTTTTTTAAATTAGTGTGAGGTGATGGCTAATGGTTAAAATAATGAGTAATGAGTATAGTATTTAAAGTCACTGTCTGGTCTATTAACACATTCTTATAATATTACCCATTCTTAACCAAAAGTACCAAGTAAAATACAATTTTTATTTGTTAAAGTGCAATGAAATGGAAGGCCATTTTCTAAGCTTCTGGGCAGTTCAATGTTAAAAAAATATTAATGGACGTTACATCCATCTTAGGGACACCAAATCATGTGTTGTGTACCAAATGTTAACTGAATTAGTCCAGTAGTTTCATAGCGAATTGTGACAGACTGTCACCCACACATGTGATCTATAAGGGTTCCTTTTTAGGGTTCTGTACCTCGAAAGGAAAAAACGGAACCCTTTTAGGATAACTTTGTTGTCCATCCATCCCTCTGTTTGTCAAGACCCTTTTTCTCAGGAACGCTTGGAGGTATCAAGCTGGAATTTATAACAAATACTCAGGTCTACTGTCCCTTGGAGCTGTGAAAAAATCAAACTTCTAAGCCAACGCAATCAAAAGATACAGCCGTTTATGCTGCAAATTTCCGCAAATTTTCGACACTCGCAAGGGAATCAAAACCTACAAGGTACTTCCCATGAACTCAGAATCTTGAAATCTAAAAATTTACGGTTTTCGCAATTTTTAGATCCATCATATAATAAAAATATTTTTAATAATTGATATGACTCGATTGTCGTGATGGGTGAACTTTTACTTTTATACCTACAGGTTTGAATGGAACCCTCGGTGCGCGAGTCCTACTCGGACTTGGCCGGTTTTTTTCTTTTTAGAGGTATCATTTATTAAGTGTCCATATTTTCAGATCCGCATGGGCATGGTGCAAGTGTCGGATGGCAAGTCGCGGCCGCGGCCTGCGCGTCTCGTGCTCAGCATGGACGCAGTGACGGTGCAGCGAGAAGTACCTGTTGTGGTGCCCGTGCGAGACAAGAATGTGCCTCATGCTAGGGTCAGTTCCTATTTTCATTGTGTCATTGGTCGAATAGCTCTTGAGGCAGGGGCCAGGATGAGTCACACCAGGAATGGGATGAGGGTTACACTAGTATTAATTAATTATGTTTAATGTAATTTCATCGCAAGAAATTATTACAGTTCTCTATGGTATAAGACAGAAAGAGTCCTTGAATAAATAAATATCATAGGATGCTCCTACACAAATGTACTAAGTCCCTTAGTAATCACTCTTATTTCCAGGAGCGTATGGTGCAAATAACCCGGCAGAAGGTGGGGGGCCTTGGCCTCAGTATAAAGGGTGGAGCGGAACACAAGCTGCCAATCCTCATATCCAAGATATACAAGGACCAGGCGGCGGACCAAACAGGGCAGTTATTTGTTGGCGATGCAGTTATTAAAGGTGAGGTTATTATGTTAAACAGACTTTGCGTATTTTGAGGAAAGTTCGAAGGCTAGTTCACTAGATCATTTCCTATCCTGTGGAATTTAATGGGATAATATTTTGTAGGATTTAAGTGCATTCTGTTGAGGGCACACCACTCCACCAAAGACGTAACATCGCACTAAAATTTTTTAGCATCGGCGGATTCCTAATGATTCTCGTGAGTTTTACATCTTCGGCGAACAAGTAAACATTAGAGAATTGAAGTAATTTAATAACTTATACTACTCCGTCCAAGATTTCATGCAGGATAACTTTTTTTGTAACTTCTACTAATAGGCAGGTACTAATTCTTAACCCCTTGTGTAAATATGAATTTACGGCTATCTGGGGGCACGGTAGTACCCCCGCTAAGACGAGCCAAGCAAAGCATATTAGCCACATATTTTGACTATGGTGTAGAGTTTGTGATGAGGCTCTACATGAGAGGAACTGATAACTTTTTGACAGTGCGTGTCTTATGGTTTCATCTTGGCAACATTTTACATGAAAATGTTTATGTATGTATTTTATGAGGCAGAAAGATAGAATACGATTAGAGGCTTTTGAGATGTAGTTGTGGAGAAGAATGGAGAGAATAAGTTGGATGGAGAAAAATAAAAACGAACGATGAAGTGCTGCGAATTGTTGGAGAGGAGAAACCTACTGAGGATCATAGAGAATAGACAAGGCAAAATGATAGTTAACTTGATAATACACAACATTTTCTTTATAACTATTTTAGAAGGCAAGCTCGTAGCTAGAAGAGGAAGAGGTTAACCACGGGCAATCTACACCCGCAACTAGACGCAAATGTCGTATCTTACAGGGATCTAAAGAACTTGGCCAAGGGCCGCGAACACTAGCGTCCACTCCAACAACTAGAGCCATGCTCTTAAATGTTAATGATATGTATTGTCCCTTAAAAAACCACCTAAATGTAAGATTTATTTGCAATGTCCTAACAGGGCGCCATCTGTTTTCACACATTTTACTGTAACAACCATGATTCACAATAAACGATTCTTCTTCTTCTTTTGAAATGTATCTCTTTGAATTCTTAATAATTTATATCAGAAAACATTCTCAGCATATCCTTTTCTTAATTCAAACTTAATCATACATTTGAAAATAATAGTATTTGTCAATAGAGTTTGCGCGGAAAGAGAAGAATCGTAGAATGTATGGAGCCCAATACATTCCACGGTTCTTTTTCCGAATAGACTCTACCTATACCGGCCGGGAAACCGTGATTCTGTATAGAGTTCTGTTTATTCGAAAGAGCCACTAGAAGCTGCTACATAATATTTCTATTGAAACGAGTCTGCTCTGCAAGTATGCACTTTTTATCGTTACCAATACTAAGTTATGAATGTTTTAAGTTTTTCTCATTTAAGCCCCTATAATAGGTACCTATTATGATCCAATTCCAACTTTTGTAACAAGTTTAAACTGAGGAGCTCTCGACTTTTCAAATGCAAATTGCCTCCTAGTTAGATTGAATTAGACAGGACGTCTAGCGTAATTGGGGGCAATCAAGCCCAGACAGACTTGAGCTAATTGCTCTACTAGTATCTTGGCTAAATGAGCACAATAGTTTCACAATTGTTACTGTACGAGATAGGAATTTTTAAACATCTTTAAAAGAGGTTGTTCTCGGTTCAATTGCTTTTTTTACGTCACCTCTGAATTCCGGCATTAATCGACTGATTTTCTTTTTCTCGAGCGATTCGTGTAATTTGGCGAGGCCAGAAACCAGTTTCAAAGCTTTATGCTTAAATTTTTACTATTTTCTATAAAAATTATCTATAAGTATATAATGATAAATACAATTGATGGAAATTTCCAATTTTATGTATATATACATATATCAAAGGTATAACGAGTAACAAAATTTAATAGGATTTTATTTGCTAGTTTGTTCCTGATGACAGTGATGACGTTGCCAGTTGAATTAAATAATGAAGGAAATAAAACGGCCTTCAATGCGCGCACTTTTTTTTTTATACTACGTCGGTGGCAAACAAGCATACGGCCTGCCTGATGGTAAGCAGTATCCGTAGCCTATGTACGCCTGCAACTCCAGAGGAGTTACATGCGCGTTGCCGACCCTAACCCCCTCCCACCCTCGTTGAGCGCTGGCAACCTTACTCACCGGCAGGAACACAACACTATGAGTAGGGTCTAGTGTTATTTGGCTGCGATTTTCTGTAAGGTGGAGGTACTTTCACAGTTGGGCTCTGCTCTAGATCTGGAATGACATCCGCTGTGCTGTGCCCTACCACACAGAGCGAGATGACATTTACAATGCCCATACCTCTCTTGTGGACGTAGTTGTGGTACTTATCACGGTACCTATTCATAATACTACCGTGTATGGAGCTCGTGCGCGTTTTCTAGGTACGGTCAATTGTTGTTTATTCTAAAACAAATTTACTAAAGAATTGTTTCTTTTTTATTTAGTAAACGGCGAGTACATCACTGCCTGCTCACACGACGATGCGGTCACCATTCTAAGGAACGCGGGCGATATTGTCGTCTTGACGGTCAAGCACTATCGAGCAGCCACGCCATTTCTGCAGAAACAAGGTACAATTACCTCCGAGCACTTTCTCCGTGATGATAGTGGTAGCAAGTACGCAATAGCTTGGTCACATGACGATGTAGTATATACGGAACGCTGGCGTCATTCATGCCTTGACGATCATTCTTAACCGACCGGTCGACCTTTCAAGGTTCAGTACATACTGACTTCATATTATATGTCTTTAACATTTATCGCTTTCACTGCCAATGCAATCTACGCGTTCGTAGTCGTAAGTTTTTTCCGCTTTGTAGCATAAGAATCCGCCTACCGTGTCGCTGGCAGTGGATGTGTTAAGTTCATGCCGCTGACGGCATATTGGCATTTACTCGGCAGTGAGTTGTGTTTTTACCCTCTACTATCAATTTGCCGCAGCCGTTATGTTGCTGCGGTAAATCGGAATGCCGACTATGTACATGCATATTGCTACGGGTAAACATTGCTTATACCGCTGGTGTCCCTTTGACCGATAAAACCCTTTGGACGGCAGCCTCGGCCGTTTTTAGACTCAAAATTTTCCTGATTATTTCTTCCGGCGTTACTATTTGTGGTCAATTATGTCCTATTTTGTATTTTATATCCTATATTGTTATTTCTAGCGGATGGCGCGTCTGATACAGACAGCAGTACCGGCGACGAGCACCCGTCCCTGCACGGCAAGCCTGTTGACGCCAACTGCAACGAGAAGGCAGACCAGACCAATGGCGGATGGCAGGTACACTCGCTTGCACTCGGATTCACTCTGCAGATCCAAGCATTGAAACTTCTAATTACATATTTCTTTGGCAAAATAAGTTCGGCAGATTTAAGCTGGTAGTTAAGCTTAAGAAAAAAAAAAAGATATTTCGCACTTGTGGCCATATAGGAACAAAAATAATAAACTTTGCGATTTACTGTCGTATTAACATTTCAGACGGCGTGGGGAGAGGAAGAGAGCTCCCGACCCGGCAGCGCGGCGGGGTCACTCCGCT
Organism: Cydia pomonella; assembly: GCF_033807575.1. NCBI lineage: Eukaryota > Metazoa > Arthropoda > Insecta > Lepidoptera > Tortricidae > Cydia > Cydia pomonella. Next base: position 19,958,620 of record NC_084708.1, on the reverse strand, counting down.
CCCGACCGTCGTCGGTGGCCTCCGACCGACTAGGGGCCGACCACACGCAGGGAGCTAAGGAGTGGAAAGACGTAGTTTCGGGTATGTTGTACTGTCGTATAAACGTTCCGGACAGCATCGGGAGAGGAGGAAAGCTTCCGGCCCGGCCTCCGTTCCCGACCGTCGTCGGTGGCCTCCGACCAACTAAGAGCCGACCACACGCAGGGAGCTAAGGAGTGGAAAGACTTAGTTTCGGGTATGTTTTACGAACGTGTCAGATGGCGTGGGTAGAGGAGAGCTTCCAGCGCGGCCTCCGTTCTCGACCGTCGTCGGTGGCCTCCGACCCACCAGCGGCCGACCACACTCAGGGGGCCAATGAGTGGAAAGATGTAGTTTCGGGTATGTGTTTTTGGCACCATTGTGAAAACCACCTAATACATACACTTAGACCTTGACTAATGTGATATGAGAATAGATGGTATACTATTGAAAATGAGTACCAATAAAACCCAATCATGATTGTTTTTATTTTCAGTACCTTTGATGATGGGATATGTCACAAGATATGTCTTCGGAACGGACAAGCTAAGGCCAGGCGCTTTTGAAGTAAGAGCAAGCTTCTTATTTTACGATATAATTTAAAAAAAAACATCTAGTCCAATTTCAGTTTAATAATGTACCATTAACAGCCTACTACTGAGTAACCCTCATTACAAGGCTGAGTCAATGTTAAATACCACGTATCGTCACAAAACGAATGGTGAGATGTGGCCTGGACATAACATTGCTTCTTCATTGATTGAACTTCATATTTAAATTGTTGGTACGTACGCGGCGCGTAATCGTGAACCTTGTCGGTACGCACGAAGGTTGATATTGGGCTGTAGCTGCGCGCGTCATATGACGTCTTTGGCGGTCAAAAGGTTAATGATATTTCAAAGATTTACGTAATCAACTACAGGCTGCGTATCATTCGAGGGTAAAGTTAATTGACTGGTTGAGTCTGCAAGACCTAAATTGGCCAGCCAAAAAACGACCTTGCGGTTTTAAATTTGGAATTTTAATGTCAATGCGTCCGTGGGACTCGAGGGATTAAACCGTCCACTTACATTGTCAGGTCCGCGGCGCGCGACCACAGATGACGACGGGCGTCATACACGCGGAGGACCCCGCGGCACTGTCGCAGTGGCTCAAGAGCATATCGGACAACATCGTCGGACTTACCAACCTACAGGTATAACACCTCGCTTGGTTGCAGTAGTGAATGCGTTAAGGTCGGAAATTAAATGTACCATCTGTCTCTTTCAGTCCGGAAGTGATTCACTTGTATATAATTTACGTTACATTTTATGACGGCCTTTTCACCGCCGAGTTGTTCGTTGTTCATAGAAATAAAACTGTTGGTCAAAAACACCAGCGTAATAGGCACAATAATGTGCCGCCTCAGATTATAAATATCTTAAGTTTATTGCTTGCACACGCACGTCATTGATCAGGCGCAAATTATTTCGCTTAATGTCCCACTTTATATCCGATTCGTCCGCTCTATGGTTCCGAGCATCATCGAATATTAAAATAAGTAGCGCGTAAGTGAAATATTTGATCTTGTGTCCCAGATGAAGCTGTTCAACCGTCAGCTGGCCGTGGGCGAGCGCATCGAGTACATGGGCTGGGTGCACGAGGGCGTGCTGTGCGGCGCGCAGCCGTGGCAGACCTACCGACCCAAGTTCCTGCTCCTCAAGGGCACCGACGTCATGTTGTTCGATGTTCCCCCGGTAAGCATCGAGTACATGGGCTGGGTGCACGTGGGCGTGCTGTGCGGAGCGCAGCCGTGGCAGACCTACCGACCCAAGTTCCTGCTCCTCAAGGGCACCGACGTCATGTTGTTCGATGTTCTCCCGGTAAGCATCGAGTACATGGGCTGGGTGTACGAGGGCGTGCTGATCGGAGCGCAGCCGTGGTAGACCTACCGACATTAACGATCCAAGTTCCTGCTCCTGAAGGGCACCGACATCATTATGTTGTTCGATGTTCTCCCGGTAAGCATCGAGTACATGGGTTGGGTGCACGAGGGCGTGCTGTGCGGCGCGCAGCCGTGGCAGACCTACCGACCCAAGTTCCTGCTCCTCAAGGGCACCGACGTCATGTTGTTCGATGTTCTCCCGGTAAGCATCGAGTACATGGGCTGGGTGTACGAGGGCGTGCTGATCGGAGCGCAGCCGTGGTAGACCTACCGACATTAACGATCCAAGTTCCTGCTCCTGAAGGGCACCGACATCATTATGTTGTTCGATGTTCTTCCGGTAAGCAAAAAAAACTAGCAAAAGCTTGATACTCGTAAAAATGGCCGAAAATAATGCTCAATTTTTGTCCATGGAAGCGAAGAATTTTGTAAAAAAATATGTTAAATTATTCGTCAATAATAAAATATAATTATAGATGTACACGGGCCGTGTGCAGCCGTGATAGTTTTAGAGCGCAAGAGCACCGAGTAATTATTCTTCCAGTAAGAAAAATAGGGAGCGCTGGAAAGCGGGAATAAATTGTTTACAGTAAGAGGGATATATTTAATCTAGACTAATGAACAGAATGTTAAACTTAGCTACATTTTTGTCCCCAGATGAACATCGCCGAATTAGCAAAATGTCCAGAAACCCTTAAAGTGTACCAGACCATGTTCCGAACTGTCAAAGAGAGCGAAACAGTGGACTGGCGGCAGCACTGCTTCCTCGTGCAGAGCAGCGGCGCCGGGCCCGGCGGCGGCGCGGCCGGCCCCCGGTACTTCAGCGCCGAGACCCGGCGCGAGCTGCTGCGCGTCGAGGCCGCCTGGACCAGCAACATCGTCAACTCCGTCACCAGGCTGCAGGTACAGTAGAGTGAGACGGCAGACTGGCGGCACTGCTTGCTCATGCAGGCGGCCCGGGCTACGTCAGCGCCGAGACCCGGCGCGAGCTGCTGCGCGTCGAGGCCGCCTGGACCAGCAACATCGTCAACTCCGTCACCAGGCTGCAGGTACAGTAGAGTGAGACGGCAGACTGGTGGCACAGCTTGCTCATGCAGGCGGCCCGCGCTACGTCAGCGCCGAGACCCGGCGCGAGCTGCTGCGCGTCGAGGCCGCTTGGACCAGCAACATCGTCAACTCCGTCACCAGGCTGCAGGTACAGTAGAGTGAGACGGCAGACTGGTGGCACAGCTTGCTCATGCAGGCGGCCCGCGCTACGTCAGCGCCGAGACCCGGCGCGAGCTGCTGCGCGTCGAGGCCGCTTGGACCAGCAACATCGTCAACTCCGTCACCAGGCTGCAGGTACAGTAGAGTGAGACGGCAGACTGGTGGCACAGCTTGCTCATGCAGGCGGCCCGCGCTACGTCAGCGCCGAGACCCGGCGCGAGCTGCTGCGCGTCGAAGCCGCCTGGACCAGCAACATCGTCAACTCCGTCACCAGGCTGCAGGTACAGTAAAGTGAGACGGCAGACTGGTGGCACTGCTTGCTCATGCAGGCGGCCCGCGCTATGTCAGCGCCGAGACCCGGCGCGAGCTGCTGCGCGTCGAAGCCGCCTCGACCAGCAACATCGTCAACTCCGTCACCAGGCTGCAGGTACAGTAGAGTGAGACGGCAGACTGGTGTCACTGCTTGCTCATGCAGGCGGCCCGCGCTACGTCAGCGCCGAAACCCGGCGCGAGCTGCTGCGCGTCGAGGCCGCCTGGACCAGCAACATCGTCAACTCCGTCACCAGGCTGCAGGTACAGTAGAGTGAGACGGCAGACTGGTGGCACTGCTTGCTCATGCAGGCGGCCCGCGCTACGTCAGCGCCGAGACCCGGCGCGAGCTGCTGCGCGTCGAGGCCGCCTGGACCAGCAACATCGTCAACTCCGTCACCAGGCTGCAGGTACAGTAGAGTGAGACGGCAGACTGGTGGCACTGCTTGCTCATGCAGGCGGCCCGCGCTACGTCAGCGCCGAGACCCGGCGCGAGCTGCTGCGCGTCGAGGCCGCCTGGACCAGCAACATCGTCAACTCCGTCACCAGGCTGCAGGTACAGTAGAGTGAGACGGCAGACTGGTGTCACTAAGCAGTGACACCAAGCCTGCATGAGCAAGCGCTCATGCAGGCGGCCCGCGCTACGTCAGTGGCGAGACCCGGCGCGAGCTGCTGCGCGTCCAAACCGCCTGGACCAGAAATATCGTCAATTCTCTTATAGTATTATAGTTGTATTAAATATTATTATATGAATGCGTACTTTATTGTACCTTGAATAACCATGCAAACATGAGTCATCTTTATGTATAAGTAAACTCAAAAGCTGTGAAAACAAATCTTGACTTTAATTCATAAGGTATTTATTGTTATCGTCGACCGGGAAAGATTCGCAACACGGAGCGGCGGTGGTTCTCCGTCAGGCGTTGTTGTATCTGCGGATAAAGCTGAACGCACGCAGTAAAGTCTGCATTCGTTAAACTGAAAATAAAAGTAACAATTAATTACAGCTTATATGCACTTGCATCTGCAACCGCGACCGTACGCCGCAGGAGTGGGTCGCATTCCATTTTACAAACTTCAACTGTCTGCAGCTTGCAAGCTAAATTAAACCCACTTCCCATTATTCGATTGAGCTGAAACTTCTCATAAGTACTTACATATGTAAGTTGGGTGACAACGCAATATTATGGTACCATCGAGCTGATCCGATTATGCAGAACCGAAGGTGGCCATAGGAACTTAGTGATGAAATAACGCAACCTCATTTTATTTGGGTTTGTTAGAATTGACTCGATAAGTATTGTTGACTGTTGACAGAAAAGTACAGTCAGCGATACAAACTTCTATCCCACCACGCATGGTCAATTGGTCATATGCACTTAACCGCCAACTGCGGCAGTAGGCCGTTTGGTGGGCCGGGTGGGCGGTTATCATACGCACTGACCATTAACGAAGTAACCTTAAACCTTTGTTATCAATATAATTGGACTGCTAACGTGTATATCTCGCTCATCTCAAGCGCGGTGACCGTCGTCGGCGCGGGCTCGTTGGGACGCAATAGCGCTGCCTCGCCGAAATGTGCTCCGTCGTTTAAATGTTGTATCTACAAACGGGTTTATCAAATTTAGCATTCTCTACGCGAGGCGCGAACTGCCCTGATAGCCATAATGCCTTGACGCTGTAACCTACATAATAGACCTGAGGGCCTAACACGTCTTTCCGCAACTCGATTTATGACAAGATACGCTACACATACTGGTAAATGTCGGCGGCTACTTTTGTGTACATTTTAACACTGCGTATCGCACAGCGGCAAAGTGTAAAAATCTAGTCTAAATGTAGTGGAATGGTCACCAGTGACACAACCAGGGTACAGACTCGCGTGACTAGGCTTCAAAATTTGTATAAAGGTGTTAATGGCATTCGCGTAATAGTACATTATTGCAGAGGCCGGGAAAGGGCAATTTGTGGATACCCTGCTGAATTGCTATTCCTGCTTTTCTCCAAACATGCGAGAAAATAAGGTTAAATAATCATAATTTAAGCATCAACCAGCATCCAAATCGAAGAACCTTCACATCAAAAATGTCAAAAACAATTTCCCTCTTTAATTATTAAAAAAAAGTTAAAGGCACAACTTATTATGCCATTCAGTACCATACAATATTCGTTCATTCGTTATAATACAGTAATAACTTCTCGTCCGCTAAAACACGACAATAATGGTATGAATGTTTCCAGTTTGAGTTTAACCATAATAAAGACTTCCCGTACTATTTTTACTACAATGCAATAAGGTAAACAATTCCAAGCATATTGGAGAAAAATATATTCACCTTTTACTTTTTATTTTCCTATGTTATATTTACCTCTCTTCCATGTTCGTCTATAAACACCACAGTTCCATAATAAATGAAATACATGCTCTCAACCAAATGCCCACGTTTTATCACCTCCTAAAAACAAAAAAAGTGATGTGACGAACATTTAAAGAATTCTTACAAAAGATGATTGAACAGTACCTGTCCTGGTATAAAGACTTCTTGCTTCAGTCTAAAGATGATAGTGTTAATGAGCATAATTGGAAACCCTTTAAACAGCGGTACAGTTACAACAAGTCGCCGGCATGTATGCATGTTGATATCTTGCTTAATATGTTGGTTAATAGTATTCAGGATATAATTCTCGTCCATGTAACTGCCACCAAACTTATAATTTATGAACAACCGTATTTTATTCTGCAAACTCTTCGGCAGGCGTTTGACGCTCATGTATTTCTCTAAATCCTTCATTGCGCCGTCAAATATGAAATTTGATTGCGAACACAAAATTAAACGGAGGACGGTCATGAAACAATATATTAAGAAGATGAGGCTGATGACTTCCGTGATGCAATTTTGGACCATCTCCGGTATGACGTGGTTCCGCACTGGGAACACATAACCCGCGCCGATGCACCTCGCGCATACGTGGTATAAGTTAGTGATGTATTTGGTAAACGCGTCCACCCCAGGATCGACGTTTAAACGATTTAGCCACTCTGCCTCCGCCTTCCCTAAGTTATTAAGGTCATAGTAATGTACGCAGATGACTGGCACTTGATACTGCCAATAAGTCATCCAATTAAAAAAAAATACGAGTCTAATGATGACCGTAAATATGACAGTGCAGAAATAGGGGACTTCAAGCTGTTCCATAATCGATTCACGTATCTTTAGCAATGCTCTGTATCTGAGCAGTTTCGTTGGGTAAAAAACTGTGTGCGAGGGATACCGGCAGTCACTGAAAGGCTGGTAAAGTTGCCACGGCACGGCAGCGATCAAATCTACGATGAAAAGACCTTTGATGTAGTTCCGTGCAATCTTTCTGGGCTCGAGTACAATTTCTTTGTTGTTCTCGTCATTGTAGCCCGAACAAAAGTTGACAATGATCTCGCAGAATGTCAAAAAGTCTGTTGCCAAGATTAAAGGGTTCGCTGGGTTTGGACCTAAAAAGAAAAAAAACACATTTGTCCCCGCTGGGCATAGGCGGTAATAGGTGTTTTCATATAAATCATTCCCATTTGTGCCCGCGTCATGTATGGCAGTGATCATGTGGAGCGGGGACAAATGGGAATATACGAAAAAAAATATCGCGCATGATTTGAAAATGAAAGTATGTTTTTAAACACAATAAAAAACTACACTGGAAATGGTTTTGCAGGGAATGGATAGCCCTTTTTTTATTGCGTTGCAATAAATGTAGCCACTTTGGCTACTTATTTGCTTCTTTCTGTATGTTTGATACTGACTGTACTAGAATAAAACTAACTTGAAAAAAATGTGTGAGTGTCGTGGAACACTCGGTTGGAACGAAGTTAAGAAAGGGTCGTGACGGTAAGTCGTGACTGAAGTCAAGTGTGAACGCCCAAGGCGGAAATAATTTTACTACCATGTGACACATACTGCTTTTCATGTCATATATGAGGAAATCGTTTTCATGTTCATGCTCATGCTTATCCTCATACTACGTCTCATTCTTTTTCTTTCGCAATAGTATGAGTTGTGACTTTTTTTCGCCTAGCTTCCAATAAGTGTTTAAGTACTTACAATGAAAAAACACCTGCAACGGCGCATAAAGGCCGACGAAAGCGTTCATCACCCACAGGAAGCAGTCGAAGTAAAACTTTGCCGGGCTGTACGGGTGCCAGATGAACCAGTGTCCCGAGGCGATCTGCCGCTGTCGCTCCAGCTCTAGGCTCTTGCGGCTTCTTAGGAACACGAGTGTGCCGTAGTGCCAGTCGCAGGGCAATAAGAGGTTACGGATACGACTCCTACGTACAATTTTATTATAGCGCTAACGACCCGGTTATAAATGTGATTTATTTTGGGATTGAGACCTTACAACAGTAAAATAGAACGCCAAGCAGCGTTTAAAATATAATTTTATGGGGACGGATGCTAATAGGGAGCGCAGAGCGGTGTCAGTCCGTGCGAACATTCTGGCCCGCAGATTTGCACGCTGTACAAATTCTGTCAAAATAACCTTATTTAAGGCATACTGCACATCACTGTACTCGTCAAGTCTGTGGGTCAATTACACGCAGCGGGCTTACAACGCTCTGTGTATACAGTATAATAACGCATTTAGGGTGCCACGATACTTCGACGCTATCTGGCGCAAGAAAACGGCCGCTTTTAAGCAGGGTACGTGGGAGCAAGTAATAGCATAGCTAATGAGCTTGATTGTCCTTTGTTGTGGAAACTCTGTCAAAGGACAAAATCTATGTATGTTATTAAGTACTAACGTAGGCTAATATCAACTAACACTAATTGGACCATTTGTTGTCTTTATAGAATAATGATAGATAAATAAATAAAATAAATGAACCGACCCGATGTGATCTGCCGCTGCCGCTCCAAGTCTAAGCTCTTGCGCCTATTTAGGAATAGAGGGCTTACCGCGAACCACATTCAACGTGTTGCCTCCCTGTCACACTTATGTACGAATTTACAAGTGCGACAGAGGGGCAACACGTGGAACGTGGTTCGCGGTAGGCCCTCACGTGCGAGCTGTAGTGCGAATCGTAGGGCAACAGAAGGATACGCATACGAATTACAGATTTATTGTTGAACTTCTCATGGTCGAAGTTGCTTGATAATTTACAGCAGTAAAAAAGGATGAAGAAGAGCTAGTTATTTGGCTTAGGTCTAGTAAAATTTGTATAGACGGTCGTATCTAAGACTGATTTGGAAGATTAACCCCCTTATTCATAAACGTGTACTAAAGTTACGATGCCGCTGATCATCGTTTGTCCCTTTCCATCATACCAATACATCGGAAAGGGACAAACGATGATCAGCGGCATCGTAACCTTAGTACACGTTTATGAATAAGGGGGTAAATTTCTATCTAGGTAACACTTAGTTCTGCAACTGCATCCGTATGCGTTTAAGCAAAGATCTTTATAAAGACTGTTACTATGAGAAATAATTGATAGTTTTATGAAGTCCACTACTATACGAAGTTTTAAAATTGCCTCATATTTGATATTCAATAGACAGATCTCGCATTCATAGTTATAATCTAGATTGGTAGTGCATCGGTAACTACCTTATACGTTGCCAACAGTTGGCCGTCGGGTGTAGTTCGTCCTCATATCCCGCAGACTGAGCCAGCATGCACGCATGCTTCGTGTGTTCCATCCTTTAACAACTTTTAAAATCAGATATTTCGATGCGAATAAAAATTCAGCTTTAACTGCAACTGTCGTAATGACATTGACGGATTCTTTAGTTCATTTGTGGTATCGGCGAAAAAAGTTTGAAACAGACATTTAGAACTTTATAAAAACACATTTCGATAGATCACTGGTACGTTTCAAAATTTATTTACTATTTTTCTGTATAGTTTATGTAACAAATATAAGTTTTAAAACAAATTTCTTGGATATTTTGTTTATTTATTATTTTCAAACAAAAAAATAATTCAAATATGATAACCGCTGGTGCTCTAGCGCTAAGAGCGTGGGACTTGCAATCCGGAGGTCGCGGGTTCAAACCCGGCTCGTACCAATGAGTTTTTCGGAACTTATGTACGAAATATCATTTGATATTTGCCAGTAGCTTTTCGGTGGAAACCGGACTATTCCCAATAAGGCCTAGTTTACCCTCTGGGTTGGAAGGTCATATGGCAGTCGCTTTCGTAAAAACTAGTGCCTACGCCAATTCTCGGGATTAGTTGCCAAGCGGACCCCAGGCTCCCATGAGCCGTGGCAAAATGCTTGGACAACGCGAGGAAGAATTTTTTCAAACATGGTTAATTCGACACATACAGAAAGACAGATATATGAATGGAAACATTAAGCATTGTATAAATTAACAAACGTTTTGAAGTCTTACAGCATGACTATATCTGTCTTTATGTGTGCGTTGCCGCCAATGAACCGTCAAAACATGTAGAAGAGGGTTTTATCCAACTTAGTATTTGTTTGGCAGAAAAAAACGTTCACGGTGGTGCACGGCGGGCGAGCAGCAGGCCTGACGTTGGACTGGTCGTCGGGGTTCTCGCTCAGCGAGGGCACTCCCGGCGCGCCGCCTGTGTGGGCCTACAGGTACCTAATACTCACAATTTTCACACTTTATTTAATAAATTACTAATAATTTAGGTAAATTCCAATTGTTAAAACTATTTCGCGAATATACGACGACACGTCCCTAATGTCAGACGTAATTAGGTTATATTAAAATCCATTTAGAGAATAAAATAACATTCTTAAAGATGTATTTGGCTGCACCAAATTCCTTGAAATAATTTCCTTGGTGCGCTGCGACTTAATTAAATGTGTTAATCTCGTAATGTGGATTACAATGTACACTCCGTTTTAATCTAATTAGAAGCTTTCATAAACCAAATAAAGTGTTATTTCTTTTGTTTCAAAACATTCTCAATCAACTCGATCAAACCAAATTCATCTTAATTTCCTGTACAACAAGGTTCAAATTAAAAATAAGATTTTGAATGGTGGGCGAGGCTAAACTAAACGTCGGACTAACATTGTGACCACAAATCCTATTGTCTATCTTCTGTTCCGAACTCATTCGTCTTTTTGTATTTGTTCAGGTTCTCACAATTGAGGGGCTCGAGTGACGATGGAAAGTCGAAGCTAAAACTACATTTCCAAGATGCTGAGACCAAGGTGATAGAAACAAAGGTATGGCAATTTAATTGGAACTTTGTAATCAATCATAAACTATATTAAAGGAACTATTTTGCCTCATTTTGCGCCATGCCTACACAAGGCGAATGCAAAACAACCAATCCACTTCGTGATTTGATATGGCATGCATCGTTGCATCACTTTGAGAATGACATGTTGAGAAAAGAGATGCAACTAGCGTAACTCGATATTAAACCACTACTCATCTCTCTCGAAAACTGGCTCTTTTTATTTACACTATAAAGTCACGTTTTGTGTATTTGGCATTCAGTGTATCTAAGCATCACTATTCGAATCAACTTAACCCTTCGACCATATGTGATCGCGGTTGGAATACGTCCCACTTTGTCGCTTGCCATAAGCACGCCTTGACAGGCTATTCGTATAAAGATACAAGCAAATCTCATCCTTATGGCAAGCGACAAAGTGGGACGTTTTGCCGGCCGCGGTCAATATAATAAAACCCAATACGTTTCAACAATGTTTTAACGTGTGTATGCGGAGTTACATACTACTTTAAATTTCTAATAAAATTTGTATGTGCCAGGAGCTGGAATGCCAGATCCTGCAGAGCTTGCTGTTCTGCATGCACGCGTTCCTCACCGCCAAGGTGGCGTCCGTCGACCCTGCCTTCCTCGCGTCCATGCATCAGAACAATTGACAGTCGGGTAATAATCACTATACAGAGCTCCAACCTCTTTAGGGTCTGTTTCACAGTGTCCAAGTAAAGTCCTGAATACGCTACTTGGAATTTATCTGACGAATAAAGTCATCGTTGGCTTTTCACTATCTTCAAATAAGCTTAACTGGTAGATAAAGTGCTAAGTTTTGCAGGAAGTTTTATCTGACAGTTAATTTATTTGTTAATTAGCTATTCAATACTTGGACATTGTGAAACAGACCCTTAGTGTGACAGACTCACAGCGCAAAATAAATAGCGGCGGCGCGCGCCGGAGTAAAGAGTCCGCTCAGTACAAAGTGCTATTTTCGCCGCACGCACACAGACGTTATATTTACAGGCGTTCTCGGGCACTCTCGGGCAGAGCTTAGTCGGGCTGTGCGCGCGTTGCTCACTTGACGTCCCCACCGCTACGTACATGTACGTCAAAATGCAGTCTCTAAGGAATGTAAACATGATAAGATGTATGTATAAACGAATCGATGTACGTATGTCTGGAAACTTATATTACCTACTCCTTTTTAAAATTCGAAATTAATACAGAAGCAACCCTAGTGAGTCGGGCAAGTTTAGGTATGTATTTTCAAGAACGGCGAGAACGGACCTTCTGTTTATTTTTTATTTTGTGCTTACAGTTAGAGGCGACCTCAAAGCAAGTATGCTGTATAGTTGTCACAACGTGCGCGTGCGCCTATGAGGAACAGAACATTCACAATGCGACGAAATTAAAAATACGTTTTAACATCCCTGAGAACATACCAAAAAGAACCTACATAATTTAATGGTGTTCATTGTTGCCCACCAAGCACTGGTGGGTAACAACAATACGTCTATCGTTTTGACATGGCACTTAGGACTTTTTAGAAGAAGGCAGATATGAAAAAGAGACTGATAAACAATAATAGTGCTTTCTGTGCTACTTGTACTGAAATATCCATCCTCCATAAGACCATCTCTTTCGGTCATAAATACATATGTATTATTTTTCCATTTTCAGAGACTAGCGACTAAACGTGTACAGGGCGTCTAGTCGTCGACAGCAAGATGAAGACCTTAACGAGGTAAAAATAAAGCTCACTTTGCTTTGACACATTTTGTCTCTTTGAGGCGTTGTTTATCGTTTAACTAAAAGTGTTACATTTGTAATTGTTTTAATTGTTAGTAGGTACATTACATTTTGCTGAGTAGATTTAGCAAAGTGGATATTTGGACTATGGGGCAAACCGAGGATGATACGCGTTTGTATGTACTCTTTCACACACCTCACGTATCCAAAAAATGTACTTATTCTTTTTTTCGTCCATACCTATACTCTGTATCTTTAGGTAGGTATTTAAATAAAAGTAAATAAAATCTACCCTCAAATGGCTCCTTAAGCCAATTGAGGGTACATAAAAACATTACATGATCAAATAATGTAGGTTAAAGTAAGGTCGTTCAGTGACAGATCGAGGCAGTTTTGTATTTGGTTGGTTAACCAATAAATGTTATAACTACCCGAAAATGTACAAATTGTTTAATTATTTAATTATCTAAAGATACACAGTATAGTACATAACATACAAATTCGTATTAGATAACGTTTTCCCTATAAACCTATTATAGTTCGTGTCATCCAAGATGACGCGCAGATTTGTCAAATCTAACGTTTAACAACATGACATTTCGAGTCAAGGCACACGTCTTCGTGAATGACACGATCTATAAGGTTGTAAGTCATGTTAAATTCTGTCATAATGACAGTTAGTTGTACTTTCAAGGTATCTTAAAATTTTCAAAGGCTAGTATTTTTCGAAATTTAAACAGCGAATCAGGAGACTACGTTTTCTACAGCTAATCTAGCATTTAACGATTAGTGGCCTATTGATGTTAACACATTCAGTGCCAGCGCGAGCGTAGCCGATAACACAGGAAAAACCATATGTATTGAAAAGCACCTACGAACAAAGAACCCGCCTAGCGGGTCGCTGGCGATGAATGTGTTAGTAGTTTTCAAATTCATCTGAACCGGTAATAAATGTGACTAATAATTTGATATCTTATAAGAGAACAAAAATAATATTGAATTGCGTTATAGGACTAATTCAGCATTATATAAGCAATGCTAAAACTTTACTTTCTGTCTTGAGAAACATATCTGCGCTTCATATAGCGTTAACATTACAAAAGTTCATTAATGCAAAACTTTTAAAAGAATTATAATACGAAATTTTGGTCAAACACCCAGGTAGAATGGGTCCATGTTTTAACATTTGACTAAACAGTCTTGCACGCCGGTTCAGATTCAATTTTCCTATGGTATCAATGACGCGCGTCTTCCTTGCGATTTTCTCTATACTTCAAATCTATTTTATAAGCACTTTGATTCTAAATTACCTACTCTCAAGCCTAAGATTTTTTAAAGAACGAATAGCATTGTCTGAGTATGAGATAAAATGTACTACAACTAAAGTTATAAGCATCGGCAAACATCTAACCTCGGTTACAAATATAATTCTTCATGGTGATGAAAGGGCTGTCACAATAACGGTCCGTGTGTGTAAACGTGCACGTGCACGTTGTAATATACAGATCCTTATTAGAGACGGCACACCGCTTGCGTGACTTGTGCATGCGCGGCTCAAACATTTTACCGCGCGCGCACGTCTACTCAAACTTAGCCGGTGTGGTCTGGTCTTAAATGTTCGCAATACAGAGGGCCTACCGCGATTCACGTTCGATGTATTGCCTCCCTGTTACACTTACGTACGAATTTACAAGTGCGACAGAGAGGCAACAGGTCGAACGTGGTTCGCGTTAGACCCTCAGAGTTGTCGAAGCATAACTTTAATTGTAACACTGTAGAAGGAACTTTGAAAGAGTCATTTATATTCAGTATTACTATTTATGCTTGCTTATTCTAAGATTCGGTTAGCATCCGTTAGACCGATTACTTAATTCTGATTGGTTAGTGATGTAATGTCACAAAATGTAACGGACTATTTAAAGTGGTACTTTTGTTAGTATATTACGAATCATCGAATTTGTTATATTTTTACGAAGTAGTTTTATGTGAGTTTTTTGTATGTATAATTAAATATTAATATTATCTGTACTGTTACTTTCTAGATTTTTGATTCCATAATTTGAATATGATATTAATAAGTACCGATTATTTTTACCAAAGATTTTAACTGAAACTCAATTGAACCAAAACTATCACAACTCAATGTAATGACGATATTATACAATAAATTAGAGTGTGCATTTTTGACACGGTTATAGCTCCGGTATTTAATTATAAAATGTAGTTATATCGATTTTACTTACTTTATAATACGTTTGTAACACATTTATGGCGAGGCTATGTTTTTGACTGAAATTCGAATTATATTTAAGTGTAAGATTTAATTAAGTTTTCTTATTAATCGAAATACGCCTATTGTATATATTAGACAATTTTGCGCTTGCGTCATATCATTAAATTTAAGTGAAATTAAATATTGCTATATCAATTATACCTATGTTTAAAATTTATCGAAAATAAATTCATTTCATATAATTATTTGGTTGTTAAACGTTCATATTTTATCAAGATAAACGATCGGCCGGATAGAAAATGGCTTGGTAAATATAGTATTTTCAATATTATTGTACTAAAATAGTCTATGTTATAATAAAATTTCGTCTATAAAGGGGTAAAATTTCCGAGGCCACAGTAATTTGCAACCAAAATGTATAAAAAATAGTATGTGAAACCATAGAATATTTTATCTGCAGCTGGAAGTGATATATTATATGAAGTAAAATTATTTATTGCAGGTTGGCCTACTAAACTTTACCCGATGCTAGTAGCAAAGAGAACTGGTTGTAATAGAGAGGCGAAGTCTAAGAAAAAAACGTGCCTCTTAGTTTGACATCCAAACAGATGGCGCTGAACTGCGCCGGATGTTTTGCGGTTACTGAATTGTCACACGTCAAATTTTGACAATCAGCTTTTTCTTTCCATCCTGTTACCCCCTGCTGGGGTGTAGAGCTCGAACCATTTTCTTCCACTGACTCCGGCTCCGGTCCTGGGCAGCTTGGGTAACCTCCTCCCACCCCATCCCCAATACACCCAACTCTTGCTCCACGGAACGGCGCTAAGTAAATTTAGGGCGACCATGTTTCCGTTTTCCGGGCAATCAGACAAATTGACAATCAGAGTTACCCCAAAATGTATGGGGCTGTACAGCGCCATCTCGTTTACTTGGCAAATTCGAAGCACGAAATTGTCTTAGATTTTACACATGTTACTCAATCAATGTATCTTTGCTAGTAGGTACTTAGTACTCTACCTATATTTAGTTGTTAAGGACATTCTTATGAATTGAATTGTTGACTATCGAGATTTTTGTGGGAGTTCAAAATTTTTATTACTGTATTTTATCATCACAAAAAGTTATTATATAAAAGTGTTTATGTGAACATGTTTTAAGATATATGGGCATAATTTGCTAGTGCTAATGTTATTTTTTTTGCATGTATATGCTTATGTATTACTCTAGATCTGATATATTTATGTTACTAGTAGATTTAACTTATTTTCTTGTGTGCGAAACTGTATACATGTATATACAAGTATTATATTCGCCTTGCGTAAGGTCAATTCGTAGCAAAATATATTATTTACCTTAAATTAGTGAACAAACGGGTTTTTAGCAAAATTTATATCATGTAACCAATACTCGACATTATCAAGGTACGCGATTTTAAGTAATGTTTTTTATCTGTAGATTTTAATCCTTTTTTTGTGCTGTCAACAATAATGGATATGATCTGGATAACTTATCTCAGTTGACAACTATTACTCGTCCAAAAATAATCCTACCGAAGGCATTCCTAAAGAATAAATTCTTCATATTTATATATATTACCTATATATAGCCCCCTCTAGTTTTTGAACCTTGAATTATTTAACACCTTGGTGGACACTCGACGCTTATAGGCGTAATCCCTGTTCTTTCTATATAGTGTTAATCAAAGTTAAAAATACCTTTTGGAATAAGACCTTTATAAGGGCTTCTGGGACTCAGGAGGATAGGATTCTAATACGTACCGTGAAACCACGCAGTTATTGTCCAATACTTCGGTCCACAAGTTTAATACGTGATTAAGTACACTCACGGTATTTCGCCGTAGAACTTCGAATTTGAAATATGTAATAGTTGCACCTGAACAAAGATATTCAGGTTCTTTTTATACCATTTTTGGGAGTTTCTGGACTATAGGGTATGCCATCTCGTTCTCTCTCTCTCGTTCATCTCGCAAGCCCCCCCCCCCCCCCTAAACTTCACACTGGCTCTATTTCACATAGTCTGCCAGTGGCTTAAATCTAAAAATGGAAATTTGATTTGCTCCGCGCCAATGAATTGGGGGCTTCTGTGCTGCCGTGTACAGTTTATGCACGCTCCCTATCGTCGGGTGGTTTTACGATAGGTACGTGATATAAGGAGTATTGTTACATAGGGCCGGTGCCGAAAGATGTGTTGAGCAGCAAACACTGAGTAGGGATGTATGTCGGTTGTCAGCTAAGATATGTTTGTCTTTAAATATACAATTTGTTAGTGTATATTATACGACCTGACTGGGTAGACTTAGCAGGTTTTGGCTATTTGAGGCTATCGGTTGTAAGTGATAGGAATTATGGCATTGAACTTTACACTGGATTGTAGCAGCTGTATAACTCGGTTGGATATAACTGTCAATTCAAAGCAACAACTGTAATTAATGTCGATTAAAAAATAGCGGAAGATACGTATATACATTTTTCGAACCGTTTTTTTTTAGGTTAATATATGTAGCTCAGGAGCGCCGCGATAATATCTCGTCTGCGAGATAGACTACCCGTTCCTCTATAATCAATACAGATAGAAAAACACGAGTATTGGCTCTCGCTCGCGAGATACTGTCGGAGATCTCTTGCGGTACATAAATTTAACTATGCCTATATTTGAAATAATGAAAGTACTATGGATAAAAAAATATATTAAAAAGTTATTGTCAACCTTGTGATGTCAATAAAACAATCCAGTGTAACAAGTGTTGTGTGACACCCGTCACCGCCTAGTGCGTGACAGGTGTCAAAATTGACTTGTCTAGATAATAATTAGCTACGAGTGTCTATTTGCGGATTCGCTACTGAGAGAAAAGGTTATAATATAGCAACAACGAATATAATTCTAGAAAGTAGTATGAGATTACCTGTAAAATTAAAATCGAAACCATGCGGCTGGTCACGTATTATCTGAAAATATGTACTTAAATAATTGAAATGTATAATCAATTAATCATATTAAATTTGGTCAGTGTTAGTAATATTGAAAAGGAAGATACTAATTTGTATATATTTTTTGTAAACAATTATTTGTGAGTCTTGTAACACCTTAACCGATGTAACAGCCTAACAGCTAATATGAAGTCAATACAATAAAATAAAATCGTATAATTATAAAGAATACTAATGCTTTAAAACTAATTTCATCGCTCCATGTTATTTTTGACCTATAACTATGACATTTAACTAAGTATTTCATTTTGATGTCTTTGACGAAATATTCGGTAACGAATAACAATTATAATTTATTATAGATCATAATTTATTATAAATTATAATTGTTATTGTTGTGTTTTATTTATTTATTTTTTATTTTATTTTGTGTGTAATTAGCTAATGTAATTAATAAGTTAATACGCGACTGGCCGCATACGGTGATTTGACCAATCTAAAACCTGCATAATAAACACCACTAACTAGATGGCCCGTCCACTTTATACCCGAATAACTCGTTTTTTTATCGTAGTCGTATATTCCATACTGAAATAAACTTTTAAAATTACGTATACTGAGTGGTAAATTTTATTACTTTGTACTATTAGAAAATTAAAGAACCATTCAATATACTAGACATTTTATATTTAATATTAGTTCGTGTGAGCTTTTCTTTCACTATCGAATAATGATCAGTAACCTAGCGTAAACCATACCACGTAAGTGCGAATGTGCAATCGTCAACCAAACAGCTTGTGTCCGCGAAACGGAAACATTATCTTATCATCTTGACTCGAGAGAGAAGCTACATATATCGATTCATTTGTTCCTCGAGTTAAATAATAAGGAGCTTATTTTCCAAACGGGCCTAGTTGCGTAATATAAGTTTAATATGTGGTGTTAAATAATGATAGATAGTCCAAACATCTTGCAGTGCAGCGTCCGAGCGTACCCGATAAAAGTAGTAATAAGATATCAAAAATGACTGTATCCGACTAACATTGTATAATGAGATTATTATCTTTTAAAGTCAGATAACCAGCGGTACTAGTCACGATGTAGTAATTTTATTATGCAACGGGCTTCAAACTCATAATATCAAAGAGTCTAAGGTATAATAATGTGTCCGCGGGCAACAGCTGATTGTTATAAATATGGGAATCGATTAGTCAATTTAGAGAGTATATTCAAGACTGAACTGAATGTTGTCATTCGCAGTTTGTTTCGCTAATTCTTCACAACGGTTCAAAAGCATAGAGACGCTTGCTAAAACACTACAATTGAAATTAATGATTTGATGGCACGGACTAGAGGCACTATAAGCTCGGTTGCGCTTTTTTATTTCACTATTGAAGATGCGCCTCCGATGAAGTGTTTCTAAGTGTAAGGCCTGAGTGGACGCTCGAGTTGGGCATGAAGGGGGGCGGGGCGTGCATGTTAAACAAATGCAAGCGTATAGGAGCGGCCTCAGTGCACACTTCTCAAATCACTTGTGAGCCCGACGCCACGCTGCACGCCCTGCCGCACGCTCAGTTCTCACACTAAGCTTCTTCACCTACAGGTGCTAATAGCCTACTTTGCTTGTAAAGCAAGCGTCTCAATGTTATTAAAAGCGTAACTTTTGGGAACTTGGGTCTTCAATAACTCGAATACTCACGGCCTGTCCCTTACATTTCACCCACCCCAATCATCCCAAGTATTTTTTCAACGGTACACTTACAGTGCAGTATTTATCTGGTTAACCAGTAAGTATGTCACGTTTCCCTATGAGCCTCGCCTATGAATACGCAGTGCGGCGTCAAGCAAACGCTCTTATGCACTAACATATACCTACGGTTGAATTTTAGTCGCCTCGCTCCTTTACAAATACGGCCGTAGTGTACCGTTAAATGAGATATAACAGTTACGGCTTTCCCCTAACATAAGTGCACCATTCATTTTATTTCAACTAGACATCGTACGTTGTTTATGATATTTTTAATTCCAAATTCATCTAAGGTGTACGGAATCTGGTAGATCTACAGAGCGTCTCAAATATTTGTGCAGCTTCGGATTAAATATTGAGAAGTTCAGTAGATTCTGCCTATGTGGGTGAAATCGAAGCGTTGTATACCTGTTCATGGGAACCACTATATTAGATGTGGTAACCTAGTTATTTATACATATTGTTGACATGTAACTATATTGTATCCATTAGTGAAAATAAACATTTCGTAACTACTTTTGTTTTTGACCAAATATCCTCTACGATTATCCTTACCAGGCACTGCTACGGTATATCCGCTTCGAGGGTTTTGGAAGGGGTATTTCGTTAGGCTTTGCTTACCAAAGCAGTTACTAACTTTCCCTAAAACCCTTTCTAAGCTGATACCCGTTCCTAAGCTCTAACCTCTTGAAAGGGTATCGATTATAAATTATAACGCTTATGCCACTTTCAACTTCCTCTTCGTAAAACTAGAATCGAATATTGCTTATTTATGTTTAAAGTGAAGGACTGGGTGTCTAGCGCGTTGACAGCACAGGTGTTATAAGTTTTTGAATTAGGAAGCGGATGTATGTATTCATATTATTTTAGCGGCATTTCTGAAAGGGAAACTTCTTCCTAGAACTGAGTCAAATGAACGAGTAAGCCATTCAAAGGGTAAGCCAATAGTGTGGGCCTTGGGGCTATTCGATAAACGACTAAGGCTTTTCTGGGAAGTGGTGGACGGGTCCCTGATACCTACCCTTTATTTTTTAGTGTTCATGTTGACATTGCGAGAATTCGCTTGCGACTTTGCGATTAATAACGGAATGGAATGGAAGGAACAGCTACTATGTTAAGACAAAGTTGTTATTGAGGTTCAACTTAAGGCTCACAAATAAAAAACACATTTTACTGTAATATTTAATCCAAGCTTGAGGAACAAAGTAAATCTACACAATAGAACCTATGACAAGCGACACCGGTTGGGCACCAAACTATTAACTGGCTATGGACTGGAAACCTTGGATATCCAAAACGCGTGCAACTTTACTTCTTATAGGTACGGTAACATATAACAGTAATTTTGTTAATTGTATTGGCATGTGAATCACGGGTCAATAGAAATATTTGTATGTTTTTATCTTAAGTGTACACTGTGTATACTTAAGCCGGTAGCATAAGCATAAGAAGATACTTAAAATGATATCTACTGTATTAATAACTCGACAGTACAGAGAAAGCTCGGATTGTTTAAGTTAGCTCGGTCTTTATGTTTTTATTTATTTTTTCCTATAAACACTTTTTAAAATTGTAGTTTTGAGTTCTACGTTTGCGCAACAACTTATTTTGTTGACTCTGTTACTTATCTGTTACTCAAAGTCAGATAAAGGCAAAAAATTTCAAACCGAGGCGAACGAAGAACCCAACTAGGACAATTCGCGCCGTACTAGTAGCCAGATTATAATACGTTTTTCTAGCATTAGAAAAAAGGTAAACAATATTGACGTGCCTTTTTATTGAAAATTATTGAAAACTGCGATAGCAAAAAAACGTAAATACTTGTTTATGCTTATAATGGTTTGGCCACTATTTCACACAGCGTATAAGTATCGCCATACAGCGGGGAAATACGGCCAGCCTTCTAGGCACCTTGCCCATTGACGGCGATTTGGGCCAATTTTTTTATCTTTCGTTTAAGTTGTTAGTAAGTTTTATTATGTATGTTTATTTCTTTGGTTTTGGATATAAAACATAATTTATTGCTTATAATTGTTACATATTTGCTGAGACTTATTCTTCAAAAGTGTTTTTTTTTTAAAAGACACGTCAAGATCGCTTACCTTCTTTCTAATGCTAAAAAAACGAACTATAGTGATAGTTCTTGGTCCTTAACCATTATGTATGACAGTTAAAATACATTTACCTACCGGCTTAAATAGGTTTCACTATTTTTAAAATATATATTGACGCGGATTCGTACAATATAAGCAAAATACAAAGCGTTTTTAGAAAAATATCTCTGGACAATCGATTCTAATCTTAAATAAGCTGTGAAGTTCGCCACATGAAATGCATGATCCGATATGTAGGTAATTGAGTATGCTAAAAATATGTCCTCCCGAAGTTATTGTCATATTAGCGACAACCATCACATCCAAAACATATAAAACGGATGAAGTTCACTTTCATATATATTTTTTTTACATTTTCTGTAAATTTCATATAAAATCGCGAAGTATAAACAGGCTCTGAAAGCAACACTTGGCGTCTACGACATAGGTACAACATCAATATAATAAATATAATATATATCTCGATAGCTATATAATCGGTAATATATAACAGAAATCTATTTTAGTGGCTCCACAGTACATAATTCCTTGTGCGTATCTATTACGTGTCTACAATCCTTACACTAAATACTGTATTCATAAGTAACATCTTCTAAAGGAAACAGATGATATTCGGACAGCGCTAGTTGTTACTACCGTACCCACGACAGGAATACACTTTATTCTGAAAACGCAATCACTCAATGCTTCAATAATACTTTACGTCAAAATAATTTGTTATTAGGCGGGTCCACACAGAGCGAGTATACGTGCGAGGCAATTTCCTAACGCATAAAACGGCCAGAGGCAGAGAGAACGGCAGAGGCCGGGGCACGTCTACACTGGCCGCTTTGTGCGTGAGGAAATTGCCTAGCGCAAATGCTCAGTCTGTGTGGAGCCTATTCGCTCGTATTAATGATTATGGTGGTAAGTGGTTTTCGAACTTTACAATCAGATCACATTTTGACACAACTCTAAGCGTAGGTAGTCAGACCAAGCTAAGTTGGCAGCGATTTTGATAGCCTAGCCCGTGGAAGTGTTAAGTAAACGTCATAATATCATAGAAGTTTGACGTTTAAAATAACACCTGCACTGTCTAGGCTGTCAAAATCGATGCCAACTATCTTGGTCTGACTCTATCTCGCTCGAACCAATACATAATATAAGCAGAAGCGAGGTGTACTAAAACACATGTCAAAATGAGATAAAGTTGGAATACCGCTCCAGTGTTCGGTAAACAATGGGAATGTGACATGTCCGAATAATATGATGATATTTTCTGTCTTCTAAATCTCAGGAAATTGACGTAGAGTCGAGACTTTCAGACACTTGGTAAAGTCAGACCAGGCTAAGTTGGCAGCGATTTTGATAGTACAAACTGTTCTAGTGTTACTTTAAACATCAAACTTCTATAAAATTATGACGTTATTATGAAGTATATAAATACTTTCACAGCCTGCGGTATCAAAATCGCTGCCAACTTAGCTTGGTCTAACTTTAAACGCCACTCTAGAATACTCTAGATCGACTAATGTGCACAACCATCCAATTCTGTTATCAAAATACAGTAGGACCAAATTAACGCTGCATGGTGTTTAAAATAAAGTGTAACAATGTCATCATTAATGTCAATGCTTTATGAAAACATGACGTTTATAATGACATTCTCACACTTTGTTCTGTTCAAGTAGGGGCAAAGTTAGCTTAGACTTATGATAGGTATTCCATTTGTTTGTCTCGGCTCAATTATAAAAGAATAACAAAGATTGTTTGATTCTGGGTAATATTGGGGTGAATGAGAACAGATTAATAATAAAAAGGTAAGGTAAGGTACTTCTACAACATACGAATCGATCCGAGCTTTAACGAATGTTCTACCATTTATATAAGTAGGACTAAGTAGTAAACTCTTTGGAAAAATATAGATTTACATACAATAGGGACTACAATTTCTAATTCATCGGAAAAAATGCAATTATTTATTGTCGTGTACGTTTATTATTTGGCATTATTTCCATTTTGAAAATATTTCTCATAAATTAAAATATCTACTTAGTGTATATGTGTAAATCGTGTAACACGTTATTGTCAATGTCAATATAATAATTATTAATGTAACTTTAGAATAAAGGTCCTATAAAACTTCATAAATTATTGTCAAGTTTTCATTGAGCTTTAAATCGTCTAGGACTTTTTGATGAGCTACAAATTTAATAAAATCGTTGAAGTTTAGGCCTGAAATCATAACTTGATAAGTATGATCATTATTTTCTAGGTATTATGCAATATGTTTCTACAACGTTCAACATTCAATATGGGCCAGTACTAACACAGATTAACAGACACAGCTAAACATGTATGACACAACCTTTACGTTAGACTGGTTGAATATAATTTTTCTAAAGTAACTTGTATATTTTACATACTTTTAACTTCTTATCCGCCACGGGGCGGCTACAGCAAACATCGAGTTATCAAAGATCTCTATCGATTTTGGAACATTCCACGGAGATGTTATTAAACGATCTTTGAATTTCGAAGGTCGTGCTAGCCCGCCAACTGTAGTTGCCAGTAGTCAGTAGAAAAGGGCGCGAAATTCAAATTTTCTATGGGACGCATACATTTTTTAATATCTGCCGCCTTTTTCTACAAGTGGGTGTGACAGAGTATAAGAATCTCAATTCGAATCGGTTCTGGGCTCAATATGACACGTACAAAACATTATAGATATTCAAATTAATGTATGTTAATACTTCGTGTGCCGTATAATGCTGTTGTTACATACATTATTTACTTTATGCTTCTATGACAGTACCGGTTACAATGTATTACAAAAATTCCTCATTACCTTCTAAAACAGAACTTAATTTATAATTTAAAGAAGCATCTCTTGAACAAAATGTAAGACTTAGATTAAATTTTAATACAGTAGAAATGTGTTTACACTTTCGTTCATACAAAAACATTATTGTCTCTAATTTAGGCTAGGAGTGACCCCGCGGGCTCAAGATATGACTTGAACACTTAACATTGTCTACTTAGACTCTGAACAGCAATATTCTACTATCATTTGCTTCATTATACTTGAAAGACGCTCTAAATACACAATCCAACATATATTTAAAAAAGTAGTAAATATACATATAGGAACATATATGATTAGCAACAGAGATAAAATATGTCGTGTTATGTTGGCTGTACACGATTGTAGGTTTTAAGTGGTTTTCTTTAAAGTTCTTAATATCGGAAGACTGCCTCCCAATAGCTTAGTTAGTCAGTTAAGATTCCATCAACTCTCAATAACCCTCACACCCCGGCGGATGCTGTCTCTGCGTGCATCCTATGACACGGGCACCCGTTACATCTCATTAAAATGTGAAAAGCGTGAAGTCGTCAGCTCCGCGGACGTCTCCCAAATGTCCGGAACTCTATTGTTCCGTGATGGGTAAAGCAATTTATGCTATAAATATATAACTTATCATTATGAAATGTGAAGCGAAGAAGGACAGTAAAATCGTCATTTGTTGAGTTTGCCGCCGCCGTCCCGGGTCAGGCATATCCTCACAGGTTGTCTCACTTTGATAACGGGGCAGCTCGCTCTCACATACCTACCTCCACTGGGACCAATCTAACATCACGAACAGGACTATTGCCGCCAAAGAGCCTGATATCGTGCTGTCAAACTGAGCGCAGTGCCACGGTAGTTAGGTAAGCTAACAAACGGAGTAACTTAAGTACCTATGTTATGTTTTAGCAACGTCTTTCAAATATACCAAAGGAAATGCTATATTTATAGTATACAAGTAGGTACATTACAAACGACGTGTATTACTTGTCTACGATCGTATTCTATACTTAGAGTTGTAGTGCATTATACTACACATGTTCTATGATAAAGCCAAATACCAATGCATTTCTTTTATGTTATTTATAAAGTTTAGGTATCATTTTTAGTTGTAAGAATTCTATTCCGTTCCTAGTATAGTAATATACAATTTAACATAACGAGGTTTGTTCTTCCGGATAAAAATGTTTATTAGACGGTAGGTACACAGCGTTTTCAAAATTATTTATTATCAGATTCTTTTTGATTCTTTACTTTGCATTATTTATGTGTATGTATCTAAGTATTTTTTTACATATCAGGTTTTTGCCACATAACGCTACAAGACCACTTTTGTGATTTTACGTACCTATTACATTAATTCAAACTGCCTTTTTCATTCAAAATTCTCAAAACATCAAATTGACTTCTAATTGTAACACGGTAAAAGTTAACTTTTCAGATGTCTTTTTAACCAATGAAGTATAATTATTATACTTAACAGATCTCTCTCTAGATGTTGACTTTTTATAAGTACCAGGAATTTTCAATGGATTTGAACAGTTTGTAGAAGATATTGAAGTATAAAAGTCATAAGTTTTACTTACGTTTGATACTAAGTTCTATTACCCTACTTTACTAGAATTTGACTAGATTTTAAATTAAAATCAAAAACCGATTTTCCTTTGATTATAATTACCAAAATTTAGTTTTCTGAAGAGCTGATCAATACCTATTCTATTGTGAAACTTTCAGTATACTCGTCAAAACTAAATTAAAAGATAGATAGAATTATTTTTGTTTATATCCTCGGGGCTCGGGGTTTCCCAGATAGCTATGGAGCGCAGCATATTAGGTGTTAAATTAAGGGAATCAAGTCCGAAACAACACGCTGCGCTCGTAAGACTTAAATAATAGACTTAGCTTGGAAAGCGGCTGGTTATTTATGCCGAATGCCGGACGACTTGTGGGTCAAGACAACCACTGAGTGGGAGCCCCACGAGCTTAACCGAGGAGCCGGTAGACCTCGTCGGCGATGGCGGAATGACTTGGACTCCTTTTTGAGAGGCTGGCCAAATATAACACTAAACAGAGACGAATGGAAAAAGAGAGAGGGGGGGGGGGGGGAGGCCTTTAACCAGCAGTTGGACACACAATGGGCTCCGAATAATAATAATAATAATTGTTGTATATGAGAACTACTTAATATTTTCACTTATGTAGGAGCAGGGTCCATACAATTTTCAATGTGTTTTTTTTAAATATTTATTATTAAACAACTTAAACATTGTACCATCAGATGGATTCCACCCTTGTTGCCGTAGATTAAATCTTTTATTTGTATTTATATGATCATTAAAATCTCTTCCATTAATATATATATATATATATGTTTGTTATTTCGATTTTTCATATAAAATTTTTAATTATTAACAATTCTAGGAGAAAGCTCGAATAAGAAGAAGACTCATAAGAGGTCGACAACCATACTTCCATTACATTTAGGGTAAATGACAGTAACTAGCTATGTGCCAACTTATAAACGGTATTTTTACAGTCTAGATAACATTTTTCTAGATGTTTTATTTATCGCTAACATGTTAATAAATTATTTTATTATGTATTAGGTATATAACCTTGTGAAATAACCGTAGCTAGTTACTGGCAAATTACCTACTTACCTACTTACTTTATATATATCGCAAGGCTGTCACACAAAACCTAAACATCTACAGAAACCTTTCAGAGCTGTTAATGTAAATTTATGACGAATGTACTGTATAAGACAACTAGTAATCGAAAGAAACAGACAGCCCCGCTAGTTACATCAACGTTGAGCATAGCTTGTCCTACACACAAAGAAACATTACCACATAATACTGAAACCTGCAATACTTCTAATTTAAAAGAAGAAAATAGTCACTAATAAGCAACTACAAAACAACTGCTTTGCCTTATACACGTCCTGCTACCTACACTAGCTACTTCTGTCGCGTCTAGAGTTATAACTCTTATGAACTATTAAAGCTATTTTACTAATTTCTTATGAATACAAGTGTCTTTTATATAAAATGTCACTACCTAACTACTAAACAGTTAAAATAAATTTTGTAAATAGTATTTCAATATCAGATTTCCAAATGATGTCTGTAACTACTAGGAGAGTGTACAGTACGTTACCGCTAAAACTAAGTTTTGTAAATATATTGTCGAAAAATTAATGTATTGTCATTATGTCAATGGCGCTGGTGTGCCGGCGAGTGTACTTCTTGTCCGTAATTATTTGTGTCTAAAAATTAGTAAACTGCCTTAAAATGTCTCGAAAGCGACAACGAAGTGGAATTAAAAAGTGTTTTACCTAAATATATATCAGTGGAACTCCAAACAAAAAGATAAGTGATATTTTCCTCAAGATACGTGAATAACTGACCTTGTGAGAAGTGAACATTACTGGAGTGAATACAAAAGCAGTGCCTTCGCACAAAACGATGAGTTTTACTGACAATAAAATGCGGTGAAACTAACTATAAACTACTCTAAAAACAAGTGAATTTGGTGCAAAACAAT
The DNA here is from genome assembly GCF_033807575.1 of Cydia pomonella. Lineage (NCBI taxonomy): Eukaryota > Metazoa > Arthropoda > Insecta > Lepidoptera > Tortricidae > Cydia > Cydia pomonella. Next base: position 19,930,808 of record NC_084708.1, on the reverse strand, counting down.
CAAACGTAACATAACCTATAAACCTTCAAAATATATAATAAATTGAAGAACCTCTGCTACTCGTCACTAGAGGGCGTGGACATCAATAATAAACAAGTACTATATAACATAACAAACAGCTACTTGCCACTAGAGGGCTTAGATATCGATATTAAATTAGCACTGCAAACCAGAACAAACCCTGAGACTTCCTGAATAAAAATAAACAAAAATGGATGAAATAACAAACATGCTAAAACAAATTCAAGAGGATATGGCAGAGCAGAAAAGAGAAAGGAATGAAATGCGAGAAAGCATAATAAATACAATTAACGATAACATAAACAAAAAGTTCGACCATATCGAGTCTAAATACAAAATATTAGAAGAAAAATTAGAAAAACAAGAACGTACTATTTTAAACTTGGAAAGAGAGTCTAGAAAGAAGAATTTAATATTTTTTGGCATAGAAGAAAATGAAAATAGTTATAAAACTTTAGAAAAACAAATTTTAGACACAATCAACACAACAATGAAGATACAGTGCAACAGCGAAAATATAGACACCTTAAGAAGATTGGGCAAAAGAACCGAAAAATGCAGACCTGTTCTCGTCACCTTTACGACTGCGAAAAAGAAGATAGAGCTCCTTAAACGAAAGAAAACGCTGGCAGCTACCGGGTATTATATTAACGAAGATTTCCCACAGCAGGTATTATATAAACGTAAAGAATTACAAAAACAGGTAGAAGAAGAAAGGAAAAATGGGAAATTTGCGATATTAAAATACGATAAATTGGTCATATTACCTGGTTCCAGCAACAGTAAAATGTACACTCCGAAAGCAAACAATAAAAGAACTTTATCCAACTCGCCAGAAACAATCACACCAACCCCAGAAAACACAGAGAGCACGGGAAGGGCAATCACTCAACAAATTTCGAAAAAAAACAAATATGATATAAAACGCTTCCTGCATGATAGCACGTCAAACAAAAATCAATAGCAACTAACAGCCTCCCCATCTCTCTCAACACAACAAACTGATAAGCAAGAACTCTTTATATCTCCCCGTACGGGTGGTCGCCGCGGGAGTATCAGACCGAAACCCTCCGTCAAAGTAGAAATATACAAAATATACATTAGCACGCTCAATGTAAGATCACTGGTTGGTACAGGCCGCCAAGAGGAACTAGAGCACTCCCTGGAAAATATAAAATGGCACATATTAGGAATGTCAGAAACAAAAAAAGAAGGTACTACCATTTATGAACATGAAAAATACATAATGCTACACACTGGAAAGAAAAATGGAAGAAACGGAGTGGGCTTCATGGTAAAAAGAGAGTTGAAACCGAACATAACTGATTTTATACCAATATCTGACAGAGTTGCCAGACTAGACCTGCATTTAGAAAATAAAACTCTTAACATAATTCAGACCTACGCACCAACTAAAAAGCTCCTAAAGAAGAACTTGATTCCTTTTATAACGATATGCGTTCCGCTTTAGAAAATACGAGCTCCGATGTAATCATAATGGGCGACTTTAATGCCAAAATTGGATACTCTACACCAGACGATACATCAGTCATTGGTCCGTGGGGGTATGGCAAGAGGAATGGAAGAGGTAAAACTCTAATAAACTTCTGCTTAGAACATGAACTCTACATACTAAACACCCATTTTAAAAAGAAGCCCAAGCAAAAATGGACGTGGAAGTCGCCAAATGGAAAAACAGTCAATGAAATAGACTTCATAATAACCAAAAGAAATAGAATGACTCATTTTGAAAACATAGAAGTCTTAAGTACTACCCACCCCACAGACCACCGAATGGTACGAGCAACCTACACACTTGAAACCCAAAACAAGAAATCTAGAAAACTGTTCAATAATAAAATAAACCAGGGCCTCAACCCCGTAGAACAGGAGTCCCTCAAACACATTTTTAAGGAAGAGTTTTCACCTCGCGAACACGCTTCAATACAAGAGACTTACTCTAACTTAACAGAAACAATTAAAAAATGCGTGAATAAACTACCGAGCTTACAAAAAAGGTATAAAATGGACCCTGTAATAACCGATGACATTAAAGACTTAATTTGGGAACGAACTACTTTAAAAGACAAGATGACACCTAGAACCAAAGAAGAAAAAAACAGACTGAAATCACTCTATCAGAAAATAAAAAATAAAATTAAAAGAAATAAATTACATCGCAGAATGAACATTATAAAGGATGAACTAGAGAAAAGAAGCTCAGCAAAACGAGCTAACAAAAAGCTTAAACCAATTAAACTTTGGATACCATCTATAATGAACGAAACTAGACAAATACATACAAATCGTAAGGATATTTTAAAAATAGCAACAATCTTTTATCAAAAGCTCTATCAGTCTCAAACTACCGAGATTAGAACACGTACTGTGTCTACAGGCAAAATACCATCTCTACTACAAAGCGAGACACGCTACGCTATCAACTCTCTAAAAACAATGAAAAGCCCAGGCCAAGACGGCATAACTAACGATCTTATCAAAGCTATACAAGAACCTCTAACGCCGATATTGACAGATCTATTTAATAAAATTATTCACGAAGAAACTATTCCACAAGACTGGGAAACTTCAATAATTACACTTCTATATAAAAAAGGAGACCCGCTGAATATTAACAACTACCGCCCGATAAGCCTCTTGCAATCAACATATAAGCTATTTACAAACATTATTCTCAACAGGATAAAGCAAACCTTAGACTTTGAGCAGCCAATCGAACAAGCAGGTTTCAGACGAAACTACTCCACTGTAGACCATATCTTCACATTACAGCAAATAATTGAAAAATGTAGAGAATATAAGAAAAAAATCTACTTAGCATTTGTAGACTACTCTAAAGCCTTCGATTCTATTTCGCATCAAACTCTATGGAAAGCGCTAGAAGAGCAAGGTATTCATGCCAAATACATAAATATATTACAAGAAATATATAGGAAAAGCAAGGCCGTAGTGAAGTTAGAAAGAAACGGAGATAAATTCGATATCAAACGAGGAGTAAAACAAGGAGACCCTATCTCACCAAACCTGTTCACTGCTCTGATGGAATATATCTTTAGAAGGCTAAACTGGGACCAGTGCGGTATTAGAATAAACGGTAAATGGTTAAGTCATTTACGCTTTGCCGATGACATTGTTCTCATGACAGAGAGTCATCTACAGCTTCAACTCATGCTCCAAACCTTAGACCAACAAAGTAGAGTATGCGGATTAGAAATGAATCCCGATAAAACCCGCGTAATGACAAACAATGAACAAATATCGGTATCTATACAGTCGAAAATTATTGCCTACGCCGAAGACTACTTATACCTTGGTCAAAATATATCGTTAAGAAAACGTAAATTGGACGAAATTGAGAAACGCATAAAGAAAGCGTGGAGCGCTTACTGGTCATTGAAACACATATTCAAGTCAAATTTGGATATCAAACTAAAAAAGAAAGCGATGGATTCAGTCGTCACTCCAACTCTTATCTACGGATGTCAGACCTGGGCCATAACTAATGAACTCATAAGTAAAGTACGGGTATTCCAAAGAACTGCAGAACGCAGCATGCTTGGCATCAAATTATTGGATAAAATAAAGAGCGTCGACATCCGTAAAAAGACCAAAATTACTGATGCCGCCGAACTAATTTGCCGACTGAAATGGAGATGGGCCGGGCACACCGCCCGAACAAATGATGGTCGCTGGAGCGAACAAATGCTACATTGGTACCCGCGCGACGGTAAAAGATCGCGGGGTCGCCCGCGGCGCCGCTGGCGGGACGACATCGAGGCCGTGGCGGGCGTAGCCTGGACGAGAATTGCTGCGGACAGAAATACATGGCACACGATGGAGGAGGCCTATGTCCACAAATGGACATCACAATAAATATTTAATAAATAAATAAATACAATAATTAGTAGCATAACTTATCAACCTAAATTATAAGAATGCATGGGACAATAATTAAAAAATGAAATTCAGTATTTATCTTTATAATTGTATAAATTTACACTGCAAATTATGAAATATTATTAATACTAAAACTATTTACAAAATCATTGCATGTTTTGAAACCAATGTAATATTTATTGGAATAAATGGCTCTACTACTACTACTACTACTACATTATGTCAAGGTTATTATTGTCGATTAATTTAAGTTTATTACATTACAAACATATAGAGTACGAGGGAAGTGCGCTTGAAATAACACGTGACTTACGTTAATACACCTATGTCACCACATTACATGGAAGTTAGAGTACAATAATCAAGTCCGCTATGGCAAAGAATTGGGAGATGTCTACTAGAGGATCTATTACATCAGACTATTATCGTTAAACCAAAATTACACTTACTTCCAATCTATAAAAGCACTTTTCCCTAGACTACTAACACCAAACATCAAACAAACAGACACTCAATTTATAATCGAGACTAAACGTCCAACAACATTGAATAGAAATGATAAAATCAAGGGTCAAAATCTTTTTAAAGATTAGGCTAAAGCTTTACGAGCCTACTTATCTGCAAGCTGCAGGTTACATCCAACACTCACATTAAACAATATATGTATATCTATGACTTAACTAAGACTTATAACCCCGAGAAAAAGTATCGAGAGTTTAAAAGAGCAGACGTCATGAGTAAACGTTGAATACAATACGATAGGTCTCATTCACAATACACGGCTTATTATCACAGCTTCAGATTTACCTCACACGATAATCGAGTGATATGTAAAAATAATTAGCCATTCTTGTCGAAAATTATTGTCAACAGTATTATTTTATTGTCGGCATTCATGAGCGCCGTGTGGCGCTCTATAAAAGTTCTATCAATTTATAGTCAATAGTCGTTTACGCTTAGCGTACAGTTAAAACTCGGCTGATGTGGTTCGAGTCTTTTCTCTTATGTGAGTTGGGGCGCGGGGTTACTCAAATGTCCTCGGAGCGCGCGGAGTCGTCATTGTACAGTCGTATCTGCCGCTGTATCCAGGTGATGTACTTCGGGACGTAGGCGTAGACGCCAGGCAGCCGCGGGTGCGCGCACTTGATGCCCCAGGAAACGATGCCGCCAACGTACCAGCGCGACGAATCATTCGGGTCTTTACAGAGTAATGGACCCCCAGAGTCTCCCTGCAAATAATGAAAACAGAATTAGACCGCAACTGTATCGGTATATTTTAATTTTAGGTAACAATAAGTCTTTGCAAAAATGCACTGTTAAGGTTTGCTATGTACCTACTCGTATTGTTATTGTAATGAAAAAAAGTTATATTTTTTTTTCTACAAATTAACTCGTATTTTTCCAAAATTCTATCCGTAGTGCATATTCGTTTTTGTCTACTCTGTGTATGTACGAGTAAATAACATTCTTCTTCGACGATAATTCATTACAAAATAAATCCGTCCGCTTGAAACTTGAGAGGATGGATTTATCACAGTCAGCCTCACTGTACCTGCTATCGATTCGCCGACTATTTGCGGGGATGCGACCACGAACGATTGCGTAATCTCTAAAGAAACTGTATGTTCAAAGCAAACATTCTCGAGTTTTTTTACCGAGTTTATTGGATATCGAAGATTACATACACTTTAGCGTTCGGGGCGCACCCTTGTCAGCCCTTTAATTCGAACATGTTGTAAAGATTCCTACTAAAAGGCCTTATCGTAGGTAAACATTTAGGGTTTTTACACTTAAACTATTTGAAGTTACGCATCTTTTCAATGTGAATACTCGTACCTATATCAAATGTTTAGGGTCAGTTTAAGTTAAGTTATATAAAAAATCATAATAAGTAAATCACAAAGTTGATAGATAGACATTGGTAGGGTCTTTAAAGTCTGTGATGTCAATAATGATAACGATCTCTGCAGGTTGAATCTCTACTCAGTACCTAGTAGGCTGCGGAGGCCGTCTGAGTATCAATTTATCAGTTAATTAGATGCGACACAAATGGACATGATTACAAACCTGACAAGCATCCTTCCCCCCCTCAGGGTACCCCGCGCAGATCATACCCTCGGTGACGTTGAGGTCTCGGTGCTCCAGCCACTGGTTGCACAGATCGCGGTTCAGCACTGGCACCTCTACCTCATTCACTGCCGGCTCGTATTCCGACACTGAATGAAAATTTTCAAATGATTACATCACATAATGAATCAAAACATCACTTAAATAACAGCGGTTCATAGGGCTCACGGTGTATCTAGAGTTGAATTAGGTAAACTTACTTGTATGCCGGCCCACAAAATCCATACGAAAGTAACTGATGCACTAGTCACAATGTCATTTCATGCCAAGAATTGCTGATCAAATTTATTATTAGTCTTCTTCCTTGTCTCCAAGATAATATTTTAAATAGAACTCCACGCTCCGTGTTTGCGTGTGACGTCTTGGGGATACACTATTTACGTTCAACGCTTGTTACCCAAATGAATATGTAAAATAAGTAAAACATTTCTGAAACAGCTACGCATTCTATACTCACTATCCTTGTCGTCCCGCTTGCCCCAACCGATAACAGTGCAGTAGGTGCCCGGCGGCAGCACGCGGTCCGCTGGCGGGAGGCAGACTGGAGACAGGTGCTCGTGGTAGCGCACTCGGACTGCCAGCTGTGTAACCAAATCACATATTTTTCATTTCTCATGCTCTGAAAATTGGTCGTTGTTGTTCTAAAAAGTGCGCAGAAAATGATACGTTTCTGCACTAGAGCAATTTTTTAGAACAATAACGACCCACTTTCTAAGCATGCGAAATGAATAATAATGTATCGAAAATTTTGTATCTTAGAGTTAACAATTGTTAAACATGTGGCTTATGTAATTGGTTGTCCCATAAATGATAACACTCGGCATAAATCGGAGCACGTAGTGTTACAATACTCATTTTCAGTGGACCCTTAAACTTATAAAATAAGTTTAACGTAAAAATAATAAAAAAAAGCGGCCAAGTGCGAGTCGGACTCGCCCATGAAGGGTTCCGTACCATTTATGACGTATTAAAAAACTACTTACTAGATCTGGTTCAAACCAATTTTCGTTGGAAGTTTGCATGGTAATGTATATCATATATTTTTTTTAGATTTTTATTCCGTTATTTTAGAAGTTACAGGGGGGGGGACACACTTTTTTTCACTTTGGAAGTGTCTCTCGCGCAAACTATTCAGTTTAGAAATAAATTATATTGAAAACCTAAATATCATTTTTAAAGACCTATCCATAGTTTAGTATAGAGTTTCAGTTCTAAGTATGGGGAACCCCCAAAATTTATTGTTTTTTTTCTATTTTTGTGTAAACATCTTAATGCGGTTCATAGAATACATCTACTTACCAAGTTTGAACAGTGCAGCTCTTATAGTTTCGGAAAAAAGTGGCTGTGACATAATCGGACAGACAGACGGACATGACGAATCTATAAGGGTTCCGTTTTTTGCCATTTGGCTACGGAACCCTAACAATGCTGAGCAGGAGTCTTGAAAATAATATCCCGCAAAAACTTCCAAACTGAAAATTATATATACAAATACGACGAAAAAATACCTGAAATAATGCGATGTCGTTGTCGTGAGCGACGCCAATGTTGTACAATGGATGCGGCACGACGCGCCTTACTTTAACTTTTTGGCCGTAGTAAGCGTGCGAGCGGCGGCGCGTGATGCCTAGCTGTATCGTCCACCCATTCACGTCCGAGTGGCTGCGAACAAATAACTCGCTAAACTTGAGGTAGCCACAAAAATATTTTCAATAATACACCAGTGCTCTATAGACTTGCGGCTCCCAGTAAAATCACAAAAATAAAGGACTATCGTTTGATGTCTTACGTCGTCGAAGTCGTTTTAAAAACTATCAAATTGGTTTTAGCATAACTAGTTGCTCGCTGACCATCAGCAATAGATACGTCGGTGGCACGCAAGCATATGGCCCGCCTGATGATAAGCGGTAACCTTACTTCGTCTAAGAACTCCTGCGACTATTATAGATGTATCACATGATACTCTTTTAGAAAATACAGTCCATTTTTCACAAACCTCATAATTCTAGGGACTTTTATAAATTATGACTAAAACAACTTATGTGCTGTCGAAGAAATTGCGAAAATTCCATGTAGAAAGATTTCGGAACCTACTCAATTTTTTTTTGTATAACTTTCTGCAACCTGCACAAAGCTTGCACATCTGCTACCTCCAGACAGAATTACTTGTACAGAACACTCACTTGCCAACGCAGTGGCTGGCGGTGAGCACCCACTGGTCGGCCACCAGGACTCCTGCGCAGTAGAACACCTCCTCGGGCCCGCCGAGGATGGCTGCGAGGAAGGGCCAGTCGCCAGGAGTAGCCTCTACTCCGCCCACGATGCGCTTTGTACCCTTCGGCGGCGTGCGGCGACGACCGCATTCTGATGACAAATATTTAAGCTACAGTTTGGTTATTGATTTGAATATTTTCCACTAAATTATATTATTTTATCCAAATCTAAGAAAAAAATATCGAGCAGATAATAAAAATCGGCCCACATACCTACTTAAGGGTCTGTTTCACAATGTCCAAGTAAAGTCCCGAATAAGCTGACGAACAAAGTCATCGTTGGCGTTTCACAATCTACAAATAAGTTTAACTGGTACAATCTGATAAAGTGTTAAGTTTTGCAAGAAGTTTTATCTGGCAGTTAATTTATTTGTTAATTAGCCATCCGATACATTTTACACAGACTTTGTGAAACAGACCCTATATCACAAACTAGAAGTCTCAATGTAAATCTACGACGCAAAATCGAAAAATGGGAGGGGCATAAAATTCTTGTGTGTATGTACCTATGTGTCACTCTGAAATCGCAACTTAGATCAGTGGGCCTCGAGTCCATAAATGAAAATTATAGGATCCCTGTTATCTAAACCTAAAGTAGGTTATTAAGTTCAAGCGCCTCCCAAATCAAAATCTTGGATCCACTTTGCTGTTTACACGTGTAAACAAAATTATATTTAATACACATAATGTAGGTTTTTTCACTGTTTTTTGTCAGTTTCCAGGCAGATGAGCCGCGAGATAAGATAAATTCAATATGTTTTTCTTACTTTAGCATGGGCGTATTCTCGCACTTTTAATTTTATAGCTACTTAGTGCGTAACATGATAAACAAATGGCGACCGTACGTCGTTCGTCATTTTATTTCATACTTAATCGTTTTCAATAATAAATTAGCCTAGTTTATTAAATAAAATATCTTAAAAACTCGACTTTTGAAAACAGTTTGAAATGGCATTTAAATTATTTACAACCATAGTGCATTGATGCATGAGATCTCATAATAATTACAATTAGCCCCAAGACGTAAGAAACTTGCCGTGGGGCAGTTTCATTCTGGTCTTCATCAACAGCTTCATTTAATTAAATCACTTTTAAGAATTTTTTTAGTAACTGTAACTATTAATTTAATAAATCTATATACCTTTTCTTCTTGTTCCCATATTAGGCTAATAATTCCCTCTCAACCTTTTTTTTAAATAGACTTCTTCATACATTATTACATTTTTTGACAGAGATGTAGAGGCAAAAAATTCTATTTAAAAAATATAAAAAATACGTCCGTTACTTTTATATTATGGCACAACTTTTAAAAACTGTTAGAAATTAATTGTGTTATTTTTTTTTTATACAAGAGCGCTCCAGCCTAGCATAGGTACAACAAGATGTTTAAAAGGAGTGTACAGGTTTTTAAAGGGTCGGCAACGCACTTGTAACACCTTTGGAGTTGCAGCGTCCATCCGCAGCTACGGCTTTGACTGCTTACCATCAGGCGGGCCGTATGCTTGTTTGCCACCGACGTGGTATTAAAAAAAAGTTCGTTTGCTAGTATGTATTAACTACAGTGCTTTTATCCTTAGACTTTGTTCTAAGCATGGATCTGTATCAAACTATCAAAGTAACGCTATTTCATAATCGTCTGTCAAATATAACAAACTGTTGAACGGTAAAAATTATTTTATTTTCTAGGCGGGGGGCTTGGCGACGTCCTTGTAACAAAGTATTAGTTGTAAAAGAAAACAGCACGGGAAAATATAGGTATTATAAAGGCTTCTATTAAACAAATTAGGGGACAAAAATGAAATCTCTCGTCGAAATGAGTTCGTTATTCACCCGGAGCGGCGTCCGGAGGGTAATTGAAAATAAAAACCCCTTTTGGTGGTACGGTAAACAAATTCTAATGTCCCAAGTTACGCGAATCCTACATTTTGTAGAGGTAAAGAGCATTTTGTATTGCTCAGTATAATGGTTTTTAGGTTTTTTATTCCTATTTATCGGTTTTCATTTGGAAACTATAATTTACTTATTTGAGTTATACTATTTATTTATTTATTTATTTAAACTTTATTGCACAATATAACAAATAAAGTACAAATGGCGAACTTAATGCCTAAAGGCATTCTCTACCAGTCAACCATCAGGCTAAACAGAAACAGTAGTACGTGCAGGCATTAAACAAAAAAAAACAGAATAAGTAACTTAAAACAAGCAAAATAGCGATAAATAATATATACTAACGGTTATAAACTTACATAAATATACTATAAATAAATATACATACATATATATTAATTTATGTACCCAGTGCAAAAAATACTATGACTACGAAGGACAATTAACCAGAGAGCTTGTCGAAAAAGTGCTTGCGCAACATACGCTTAAACGAGAGCTTGGTTTGAGCCTTTCTGATGTTGAGTGGGAGATCATTCCAAAGCCGGATCGCCTGAACGGTAAAGGAGTTAGAGACAAAACCAGAACTATGACAAGGAACAGTACTATGTATATTTTGTAGTCGTTATTAGAACACATCTGGATGATATTATAAAAACTCACCAAGCCAATTCAAATTTAAAATGATATGTAAATGATATGATGATATCATAGAATTATTGGAAAGTGATGTTTTTGTTTGAAGAAACGTCACTTTAGACGTAAGATTTAGTCGAATTGGGCTGTTACACAATTTAAAAACTAGAGCTTGATTTTGCTCTCAATAATGCTCGCTATGCTTTGATTTCAGGGCACTTTAATTTTGTTTTAACCATTTACCAAAATCCCTTGATCTCAAAACGGAATCGTAGTGTCAAAATGCCTGAATTCCAAAATTACGGAAGGTGGAGGTAAGGAAATAAATCTCCATGTACCAAAAAGTGTCATCAAAAAACCTTAAATAGGTGGCGCTACAATACCTAGAATACTTGAACAAAAAAATCTAATCATAGACAGCGCACTTCACTCCGTCAATAGCGCCTAGGTTCTTAGCTACTCTAGCGCTACTCTGGAGAGATTTGGAACTATTATTTATAGCTGACAGCTGGACACTTTTGCAACAGTTCTACCATAAGAGATGTCACTGATATTCCAAAATGTTTTCGTTAATATACCGAATTCCCAAAATACCTACTATGGAAGGTAGAGGCAAGGAACAGAAACTCCTTAGGCAGAATTGATGCAAAAGTGTCCAGCTGTCAGCTATAAATAATAGTTCCAAATCTCTCCAGAGTCGCGCTAGAGTAGCTAAGAACCTAGGCGTTACTGACGGAGTGAAGTGCGCTGTCTATGATTAGATTTTTTTCTCAAGTATTCTAGGTATTGTAGCGCCACCTATTTATGGTTTTTTGACGTACACTTTTTGGTATATTGTTCCTTGCCGTGGTGTCATCAAATTGACGTGGTGTCATAATCTAAAATGACTAACCTGCATATTAAAATTATTTTCAACGGGTTGGTACTGACATATAATATTATACATATAGTCGAAAAAACGCTTTACATGTTTTGATCCAATTTTCGAGGATCTTCTTCACGGAGCATTCATTCATTTATTTGTTTATTGATAAATTGATATGATATACTTATATTATATTATGTATATGTAAGTAAATGTATTTGTATCAATATTATATGTATGTTTATGTTTGTGTATTTCTTATGAATGTATTGTGTTCGTACATGTATCAATTGTATCACCTATACCTCATGTTTCTGCACCGCCTACAACTTATCTGCTTTGCCTAAAGGTTGACTGGTAGAGAATGCCTTACGGCATTAAGTTCGCCTATTGTACTGTGTGTTTTCTTATGTGCAATAAAGATTAATTAAATAAATAAATAATTATATGTTTACATTAATAATACGTAAGTAGGTGAATATGATCGAGATATTATCGTCTTTACTGTTCAAAAATAATAGTTACAGGTACGAAAGGTTATAAAATTGCAGACGTAGCTCTTTAAACTTAATACACTTAAAAAGAAGTCCCATCGACAATTCGGCATTCGATAAAGCAATTTTTTTGACATTTGGGTATTTTGGAACTTGAACGATATGAATAATAAATAGTCATTATGACCTTCGGCCATCTTAAGATGGAGTCAATTAGATATTTAGGCATTTTTGGACAATTTTTTTTTAATTTAGGACAAATAAAGACATGATATTGAAGTGCAATGAAACTAAAGCCGCGCGATGCATTGAAAGTAAAATAAAAAAATACTTTTAAAATTCGAATTCAACTTCAGGGCGTTCTAGTTAAGCCCTCGTTCGTAAAGTTTATAGCGATTGACGATTGCAATTGGACCAATCGTCAGTCGTAATTAATTTTCCACAAACGATTATTTATAAACTTTAACCCGCTTTCGCTATTAACTTAAGGACCAACCGCACACCTGACGGCCATTGTTGGTCTCGACAAAAACATAATTAGAAAAGTTCCCGTAATCGCCCCCCGTCAGCATTTATATTAAGAAAAATGTACCTGCCACTTGAGACACGACTGCTTGAAGTAATTTCACTTTAAGCCTTTTGATAAACACAGGTTTAGTTGAACTTTGTTTCTGATTAAGTTATGTATTGGATTATCAAAAACTAAAAAACTTTCAATAATATTTTTTTTGGGTAGGAATCGCGTATAAATAATCTATCTATCGCGTTATATCTGTGGTATAGCAGGCGTCCATAGGCTTCGGTGACTATTTACCATCAGGCGGGTGGTATGCTTGTTTGCCACCGACGTGGTAAAAAAAAAAACTTCTGAGCCTTGAAAAATTAAAATAACCTTTTGTTTATAAATTTGCCATTTGAATGATTGACGAAGCGCAAGATTGTAAAGATGTAATTTGTAGATTTAATTACAACTTATGAGATAGGTGTCTTAAGTAAGTCATAAGCATTCATTCTTATATTAATATCCTTGAGTAGAAAAAAACGAACAAACTCTCTCCAGGCAGGTGTTGTGTCTAATGATGAGATTTGGTTGAAACTAGAAGTGAATGTTAAAGTGATTATTTTAAACGTTTAAGCATTGCAGATCTATATGGAAGTTGAGCTTGTTACATGGGAAATAGTCGCACGAGCACCATTTATCTGTTGATAACTGTGGCGTTAAGAATTTACAGTTGATAGACGGTACACCGCTTTCCTGAACAGAAAGATATAAACAGCAATCTATCTCCAAGTTGTTATAATAGAATAACTTCTCACGAATGCCAATATAATTTCGATACTGAGGCATTTATTACGTTAACCTATTGTCGAAGATCTAGCAAATCTTCCTTTATACTGTCAGACGCAAAGATTTACTCCCAATTTATTAGTAAAGACGTACCGCTGACGTAGACTGATGGCACATCGAGACGAATGTTGGTAAACATAATATCTATGTATAAATTTCCGCGATAAAATGGAGCGTTCTGAAACTCATTATAGCGAATAAAAGCGGAGAACAATGTTGGCTCGACTGAGAGTGGTTCCCGTAGTCTATGGACGCTTGCTTGGCCAACCGAATGGTACATATATGAAGATCGGTGTGGTTGGTACGTAAATATATGAAAAATGGTTATTCAAGAGTTGCATTTTCTTTCTTAGGATGCCTCCACAAACGTGTCGGCCCTCAAATTCACTCGTCCATCTTTGAGCGGTTTTCCGGCCTCTCCTACAATGTACTATAATTCACAGCTTAATAATTGAATAAAAATATTATTTTTATTTGGCATCGTAGATTGACCGCCTGGGGTTTGGAAATACGTGTATGAAAATATATCTTAATGCCCACCCGGAAAATATATACTCATTTTATTAAGAGAACAGCGGCTGTGACTATGCCACAGCAGTAATGCTGCAACAGCAATTGCTATCTAACTGTCATTTTACCGCGATTTGTGCGGAGTGTTCTTTTGTCACCATGCAAGCAATTTAGAGGACAGCCAGCACACCTGGCCCGTTCCCATCGCTCGCCGAAGCGCCGAACACAGGGGGAATCCAGTGTAATTGTGTAGCTATGTACTTAAATCCCAAATAAACAAAGAGGGATTTTTGAAGGGCGGAAAGGTTATAGTATTTTTGTTGAGCTTTATATGAAATAGAACTTAAAATAGCCGTGGAAATCTACCAGACAGGGAGAGTTATTTTCGCTTTTATAATATTAACACAGATTAAGATATTTAGGATTAATTTGTTTTAAGATTTCACGACCTAGAAAATAAAGAATATCTAATGAACTACCCTTTTTTGTATTTCAGATTATTCGAGTCAGATTCCGGTGATATAAACAAGTGATCAAAGCTATCATGTATAAAATATCGTTTTACAATGTGCCCAACGCTAGCCTACGCGTAGTAAGTGTATGGACTAACTGTATTTCAGCACAATGCTGACGATATTGCCTTACAACGATTGTATTAAAACGTTATTGCATAGCCAGGACCCAACAGAGCTTTTAGTTAACTAAATTATGCCGGTATAAAGATACCATATTAAATATTATTTTATCATTATGTAAGTAGGGAGGTTATATTACATTGCATTACTTATTAGCGTTACCTATTCACATTGTTTTAAACAGTAGATAATTCAATGATAAGCCTTGTCTTATCATGCCTTCGCTTAGCTAAACGTATATTAGTCATGGTTCATCGTGATCAATGTTGTATAGTATAAATGCGAACTGCCAAGGAGTGGAATGCCCTGCCCGAGTCTGTGTTTCCGTATGAGTACAATCTGAATCTCTTCAAGGCTAGAGTAAATAGGTATCTCATAGGTAAGCGTGTTCCACCGTAGACCGCGTCATCACTTGCCATCGGGTGTGATCGTGGTCAGGCCCCTGCCTATCCTCCATAAAAAAAAAAGTATAAAGTTTCTAATAAATATTAAGCAGATGGAACGCGAAACGTACATATTGTAAAATATATTGATTTTGACTAGGTATTATATCGTCGCCTATGGAATTATTTATCGGCGCCACAAATCGATGTAACACGGTCCATTATCACGATTACGGTAACACACGCGTACGAAAATATTTATTAAATTGAAAAACGTAAGAAACCCATTAAAAAAATATTAGGTCCTTCCAAACCAGCGTATTGAAAAAACAATTAAAACAAAGACTGCGTTATTTTCTTACGGCAATTCAATTCGTGGTGAAAATCTATTTTGCCTGAATATGAGAAACGAAAGAGATGCAGCGACGCAACACAATAACAACACATTAAAAATAACCCAGTATAAACCACGCAATATCAAACCACGAGGCTTCAAGTCCCACGTTTATTGTCAGTGATACGCATTTGTATTCGGTGGTTAAACGTAGATAAACTATCGCCGTGTAGACGAGGTAAGTTAGCGTTTGCGTTAGCGTTCGAGACGCGGCGTTGGCAATTTATTCGCTGTCAAACCGCCCTTTGTCCTGAAGGAATTTAATAAAACTTGACATTAATCTAAGCTTCACGGGGTGATGGTAGAATAATGGCGGATGGGGTTTGTAAGCAAATGTGCTTATAATACGCAGGTATATTTTCTATAGCCGTACCCACCTAAGGGCCCGATTCGAACTTTAAGATTGGTCAAAAATTTCCTAAGATACAATATGGATTGGATATGTCAGTATCATAAGTGACGTTTTTGATGGAAGAAACGTCACTTGACCCTGACATATCTAATCCATATCGTATGTTTAGCAAATGTTTGACGTATCTTATATGTATATACTAACATAAGATTTCAAGAATGCTACCTATGCGCGAAATGCGTGGCGGGGGAAACAAAGCGACGAAAATGGATGGCGTGAGAATAAAGTTAAATTTCACGGGACAAACCTCTTACTATTTGACAGCAGTTAACTGCCAGATAACTATTTCCGCTAAGGCGGGGCCAAACCGAATAATAAGTATAGCATTGTATGTAGGTAACGTTCGCAAATATTACGTCTAGGTATATTAAATATAGCTGTGAAGTGAGCTAGATGCCTTGACTAACGACCATTTAACTAGGTATTTTTTATTACTTTTATTAGCATTATATAAAAAAAGCACCAAAAAGAAAATGTCATACATAAGTTACTCGTTTTTAATGCTTTTGAGTGTAACAAGCTAAGCTAATTTGTATAAATTATTAAATTAACAACACATGTATAAATAAGATTAGGTAAGGTAGCAACACAACTGTTGCTCATAATATCTAGTAGCATCCTTTACGGGCTTATCTTTCAATAGGAGCTCGGCGCAGGTTTCAACCATAGTTAAAAAAGAAGAGTACCTCTGAAAATCAATATATTTTGTAATACAAATTTCCTGTACAAATATGTGTATACTAACTTTACATTTTTAAATATAAACACTCCGGAAAAACTATAAAAGCGGCATCTACAAGGTGTATTACAAATACTTTATGGAAAACCATACTCTAGTCCTTATGTTTGGGAGCTACGATGTCACAGACAGAAACACACACTTCTGTTAAACTTAATACCTCTCTTTTTAGTTAGGGTTTAAAAAGACCTGGCACTTCTTGTCAACAGCCGGTTTTTGCTACTATGACTGCTACTGGCTGCGGTGTAGCATAAGTTTGAATGTTCTAGAGATCGGTCGGGTTTGGTCGGCGCTGTACATTAGTTTTGGTAGTATTTATTTCCACGCATTCTTCGGTCCTAATAAGATTTGCCGACCTTGTATTCGTATTTATAAAATAGGCGTTCGCTCGGTCCTTTATCACACTCGGCCGGTAAGTTCCTATTTCCCGGCCTTTGTAGTGATGTACTAAATATTCTCCTCCCATATCCTTTCCCTTTGTTCCGTTAAAAAACGCAACGTCTTACTTTACTCATAAAACTATGTCTAGGTGGTTGCGACCATCTTTCGAGGATTATACACGTTCAGATGTCGCCTGCGAGGGTAATCATAATCACGTCAAACGTGGCTTTGATATACGGCAGGGTGTATACTACCCACAAATTAATGTAGCACACAAGATCTCGAAATGTATGTACCTAAATTATATGTACAGTGTTGTATACCAGAGGATTTGTGATCAAATAAGATATTGTCATTGAATGGGAAAGAAGTAAGGCGTATTTAGATAGTTCCGAAAATTCAGACTTACAGATATTCATGGAATTATGAGTGCTTTTCGGAATTACCAGACATCGAGGGTGAATCGAAATTACCCGAATGCACCATACCGACATTTCTGGTTCCCTTGCTAATAATCATAATTATTATTATTATTTAAACTTTATTGCACACATAAAGAAAAATGTACAAATGGCGAACTTAATGCCAAAAGGCATTCTCTACCAGTCAACCATTGGGTCAAATAGAGACATTTGTGTATGTTGGTGCAGGAAAAAATAATAACAAATAATAAGGAAAAAATTAAACGTGAAGTCAAATAATATTAAAAATATATAAATAGTTAAATACTACTACTTATATAATGTATAAAAGATAGACTAATACATATAATTATGTACATATACATGATGGTGAACCTTATTTAAGTTCTTCTGACAGAAGATGCTTGCGAAGTAGTCGTTTGAAAACGGGTTTGCTTGGGGCTTGTCGAATAAAGAGAGGGAGGGAATTCCAGAGACGGATTGCCTCAACGGCGAAAGAGTTAGACATAAAACCAGTACGGTGAGAAGGAATCGAGAGTTTGAGAGAACGGGAGGAACGGAGTTCACATCCTGGACGGGGGGTGATGAAAGTGAATTTACGTTTAAGATAACCAGGGGAGGAAGGCTCGAACAAAATGGAGAATAAAATACTCAGGATTCTAAGGGACCTACGACGACGGATGGAGAGCCAATTTAGCTGACGGCGATAAAAAGAAACATGGTCGTATTTGCGAAGTCCGAAAATGAAACGTATGCCATTATTCATAAGACGGTCTAGCTCGGTCGGACGGTCTAATAATATGTTTTTACAATTTAGAACAAAATAAAGGGCCAATAGAAGTAGAACAGAATAATTTAAGGGTCATGTAAATGTGGTCGTGTCTTATCTGCAAAATAGTTTAGTTTCTATTGCAATATTTGGCACAAATGTTTTCTATCATTATAAAGCGTTCCTACTACGAGTACCTACTACCAAGATAAAACATATTCTGACTAACTTATGACGTTAAAAAATCGATAATTAAAAAAAAAAAAACCTCTAAATCATTTTGATTAACAGAAGAAAAAATGCCCTCGTAATTAGAAATAGGCTCAGAGGTTCGAAACAGATCCATGAGTATTAATGAAATTTTGACAAACGTGCACGCTTAAAAAAGTTCGTGCAAAAGTAAATGATTGAATTGATGAAAGATAAAGCGTCGCAGCCTGAGAGCGAGCCATTCCACATTGTCTGACTCGATATCGGTATCCGATAATGTGAATGTGAAAGGGTTCTTTGGTTAAATAAACGACCGACCGGCTGAAATACACTCAATAGTAATCAGTTCATCCTGTAAAAATTATACTTTTAGCTCCTCTAAGAATCCTTTATGGGATCACGACTTATGGCCCGATGCAAACAATGCTTATAAGAAGTCACAGCTGTACGATACCGATCAGTCAGTGTCGCAAGTGATATTTCCACAACCAAAAACGTCGCTTTTGATACTGACAGATCGGTATCGTACCGGTTATGGAAGGTGGAGATAAGGAATTAAATCTCCATGTATCAAAAAATGTCGCCAAAAAACCTTAAATAGGTGGCGCTACAATACCTAGAATACTAGACAAAAAAATCAAATCATAGACAGCGCACTTCACTCCGTCAATAACGCCTAGGTTCTTAGCTACTCTAGCGCTACTCTGGAGAGATTTGGAACTATTATTTATAGCTGACAGCTGGACACTTTTGCAACAGTTCTACGTACCATAAGAGATTTCACTCCTTTAAATCCACACTCCATAGTACCGGTGATATTTCTTCAACCATAAAACGTCACTTTTGACACTGACACATCGGTATCGTACCACTGTGATTTCTTATAAGCATTTTAACCCCGGCCAACCAACTATAATATCTATAGAACTCGAAAACCCCACGGGAATTGTGCTGCGAGTGACTCAATTGTACTACGCGCATGTTGATAACGTCAAATATTGTGATTTTATTTTTAGAATTAAATTTTAACCAATCGAAACTTTTATTGATCAATCACATTTTTTAGGGTTCCGTAGCCGTTATAAATGGTACTCGCACTTGGCCGCTTTTTATTTTAAATAGCGGGAAAGGGTGTTGGGGGCAATATTCAAAAGCTGCGTGCAGGGTATACATATTTATGGAGAAGGGATATTTTTCAGTGATATGTGTCAGATAAGAGTCAGTCATATAGACCGTTATTCCATGTCGAGTATTTATTAAGAGCTTCGTCTACTTAATAAGTATTGACTCGCAATTTCATGTTATTATCAAATCTAACCTAAAGGGTAAATCTGCGCGTCATCGTGGATGACACGAACTATAAAGGTGATATTCGGATAATGAGATCGATTGCATCAGCGTTTGATGCAATGTTATTGCTGCCACGCGGCGTCGACGCAGGCAATGTCACTCGGCCAAATTAGAACAATGCTGATACCGATCTGTCAGTGTCAAAAGTGACATTACTTAAACTAAAAACGTCACTTTTGACACTGATAGATTGGTATCGAATCGCTGTGACATCTTATAAGCATTGTACGAATTGGGCCGACTGCCAATTTCCTGTGTCGACAGTGTCGGTCTGGTGTCTTTGCCGCATTTCTGTAGCAGTACCTATTACCGTTGCCTTATGCTGAACTAATCATCAGTTTGATGAGTGTAACATATTATCCGTGTGTGTATCAAACAGCGAAGCGATCTTTTCGAGGAAACATGATCAGGAGTGTTTTGATTGGTACCTATTTAAGAATATCTATGTACTTATGTAGCCGTTCTTTAGTTACTAATTTTATTCGGAAGCTTATTAAGATTGTACAAAACAATTTATTACCTCGATCGTTTCAATAAAAATAACACGTGAATTGGCTTAAAATAAAAGCAACAAACAACAAACAACATTAGAGCCGTATAGAAAAATAATCTCCACGGAAAAGTAATCGTTTTGGCAATTGCTTTTATTACTCTATTTTTTTTTATATTTTGTACTTATTTCGGTTCCTAAAACTTCGTCTTTTGCTATCGTTTTTAATACTCTCTTGCTAAACTATTCTATCAAATATTTTAGTGATCGAGTATGTCCGGGTCCGGGATAGAGGACCTATCTGCCTCCCTGTCGCTCGAATTTGCAAGAGCAATAGAGAGCCAGATAACGATTTTCGATTTTTCGATGTTGGCGGTAGGCTCCCTGTGGGATCGATATTTAAAGGTTTGTTGGGAGGATGATACTAATTTAACATTTTTTTCTACTCGTCGACTGTAAAGCTTGAATTAAGATTTCGTAGAGCAAACTAAAATTGCGTACTTTTCATATCATATAAAAGTAGGGTTGTCATCTCTAAAATTTGGAAACCAGGACAAGACGCGAAAAAAACCCCGGATTTTACAGTCCAGAACCCGGGCATGTCAACAGGTTTTTTAAACAGGTTGTGCTGTGCGTGTGTCGCGGGCGGCCTAAGACTTTAAATTTGTAAACAAATGAAGCCTTCCCCGGACGCTCCCCAGATGCCCTCTAAACTAGGAAAAATCCGGGGAAACCCGGACGGATGGCAACCCTATATAAAAGATTACCTATTCGCACGTGTATCGTATAACGTTTTACAATGCATATGCTCTTTAAAGTTTCGACATATGCACGGAAAGTGAGCATTCGGAAAAGTAGCACCATATGTACTGTAAAAAAAAATACTAATCACGTGCCGCCACGCTCCCATAGAAAATACTAGACGCGCGCGGGCCACGACGGGGTCGCGCGGATACGCGAAGTTTATGTCTTTAGTACCACATTTTTGTCTGCTGAGAAACTTACCAATTTAAATTGATTATTTAGGTTCTATAGTAAAAAAAAACTATTATTTTAGATAATTCGTAGAAAAAGTATTTTATACAATAATGATATAATCACGCTTTTCAATTTCGTGCCTTACTTAGGCAACTCAGCAAGCGTCGTTGTCTAAACACGATACTCGTCTGAAAAGCTCTCTATTACTTATATCACTTATTCTTCCTCGCGTTGTCCCGGCATTTTGCCACGGCTCATGGGAGCGTGGGGTCAGCTTGACAACTAATCCCAAGATTTGGCATAGGCACTACTTTTTACGAAAGCAACTGACATCTGACCTTCCAACCCAGAGGGTAAACTAGGCCTTGTTGGGATTAATCCGATTTCCTCACGATGTTTTCCTTCACCGAAAAGCGACTAGTATAATATCAAATGATATTTCGTACATAAGTTCCCAAAAACTCATTGGTAAGTACGAGCCGGGGTTCGAACCCGCGACCTCCGGATTGCAAGTCGCACGCTCTTACCGCTAGACCACCAGCGCTTACTCTGTTACTTATATCACGATTGTATAAAATTCTATTATAAGGTTTTGATCTTGTTATATGAAACGACGATCAATCACTGCAAGGCTGTTCAAGCTCAAAACTAAACACGATAACAATGTTTAATAATTTTTACAGTACATATGGTGCTACTTTACCGCACTGTGTCGAACATTTAAAGGGCCATATGTACTGTAAAACTTTGTACGATACATGTGCGAATAGATAATTCGCAACTCGTGTCGATTTAAAACACTCCCTTCGGTCGTGTTTTAATTTATCGCCACTCGTTTCGAATTTCCTATTTTTCGCACTTGTATCGTAATGTACTATTATCTACATCCATATCATAAGCCCCCATATCATAATATATTCAGAAACGATAAGCTACCGATGTACATAAGGCCTACATTAAGAACCCAGAATCTGTGGGTGCATCGTAATTTCAACTTTACATTATCGATAACCGATACCTTAAATACATTCAAATTTAGAACATCTCTGAGAAACAAAGAAATTTGATTTAGGCTCTATTCTAATATCAGACGAGATGACATGTTATTTGATACGAAGTGTCAGTTGCAAAAAAATTTGGGCAAATTTTGCATGTTACTTGATATCGAGCGATATGGCACTCGTTTGCCTTTGAATAAAATAAAACAACGGATGCATGATTTGACAACTTCATTACTGCCATTTTGACGTTTAATTAGTTTGTTAGTAGTAAATCTGTACACTCCTTTTTTGAAGAACCTCATACTGTACATCCTCGGGAAAACCTCGGTAGATAGCTCATTCCACAACCGGAGCGTCCGCGGAAGGAAGTTCCCATTAACCCGCACACCGAGCGACCATTTAGGTCCTAGGATGTCGGGATGAACACCGTGCCGACGGCGAGCGGTGCGGTGATAGAAAGTAGCCGTGGGCATCATGTCAAACAATTCTTCAGAGCACAGCCCATTGTACAAGAGGTAGAACACACATAAGGAGGCAAAGTCTCTCCTTAGACGTAAAGGTCCAATACCGCTTGTGAGTTTGGAATCGTCGACGATTCGTACAGCACACCTTTGGACTGAGTCGAAGGGCCCAAGCTGGCATCCAGGTGCTCCTGCCTAAAGGTGACAGCAATACTTCATATGGGGTCTGACTTGTGATTTATAAAGCAGCAGTCTTTGCCCAGGAGTAAAGTATCGTATTGTAAGTCTGGGTTTATGAAACGGTTGAAATGAGTTTCAGAAAAGGAGGAGCAGTAGGAATTTCATACAAATTTGTTTCATAATGCAGCAGCCACATAAACTACTAGTAAAACACATCGAAATTAGTAAGCATTGCAGTAACGTGGCTCTGAAATATAAAGCGCTTCTGATGTAACTTATATTTATTAAAAGAACTTTTCTGAAAAATAATTCTTTTTGGCATTTATTCTTGTCTGCGTAAAGCCAAGTAAGTTTGTTTCTTTGTGCTTGTGTGCCCAATGGAAGTGGGTTAGTTTTACGAACTGGTACGCTGCATCTTTCACTATTATAGCTGTAACACAAGTAACTTCAGTAATTAAACCAAAACATACCTAGCCCATCTAAAATAAATTGAAAACAAATCCTCAACACTTTATGGAGAAGCGTAACATTTATGCGACATCTTTTATTCGAGCTCGTAAAAACCGCGACGGGCCTGTATGAGCGATGGCCGATTGAATTAAATCGGCCAAACTTATGGCCGGCCGTTACGCGTAATGAGACCACTGGGGCCAACTCGCCAAGGAAATGTCAACCTTGACCATCTTGACTTTAAGTCCCATTTTGGTTAACGAGAAAATCATATCGTTTTTATGGCTGCGTAGAAGTAAAAAAATCTAAGGTAATGAGAAACGTAATACCTGACTAATTTACTCGTCTATCAAATTTTGTTTTACGCGTGTCTTTGCTTAAAATTAAGTTTTGGTTGCGACGTTGTAAAAGTATGTAGGACTTACTTACGGCCCGATTCGGATTTAACACATTCACCGCTGAGCTACGGTCGTAGCCGATAACATAGGTTTCCCGGTATGTAGAGCAAATACTTCGTAGAGGCAAAACGACAACGTGTCGTGTTTACCGAATACGCCGGGTGTCAAGAGTGCCGTTTATGTTTAAAGAAACTGTTTTGACACTGACATACTTGCCTTGTTTAAACATTATCTTTCAACTAAAAAGAGATAGCATGACAAATATTGGCATCTGTTGCTACTGTCCCACCCTGCCCCGAGCTCTTCATAGAGGTAAACAATAGAAAGTTATCTCAAGGTCGAACCAGATAATTTAAGTAAAGATAATTTAAGAATGCACTTAAAAAAACAACATGCAAATGCAAAAAGATAACTGATAAGACGTGCTTATTTTCTTTGTTTGCATGGATATCAAAGTTAGTGTATCTACTTCATATTTTGTCGATGCCATATTCTATAGTAACCAAAAAAAAAACACACACATAACATTTCTGAACTAAACATAAACTTAAAATAAACTTAAATTTAAACTTAAATTTTTCATATGAAATCCCGGGGTTAAAAGCTATGTCCATACTAAGCTTACGCACCGAGTTCCCGTGAAATGGCACTACCTATTCCGATCACTGGACATATGCGATCCATATCGTATCTAGACCTAATATTTAAAGTATTTTAAGAATCGAATCGGGCCGTTACCTATAGTTTATTTTAAATCTTCTCGGGTCAGAGGTGTATGGTTAGAGGCGGTGTAGCTTTATTTGACGTTCATAAGTGCATTGTAATATGCCTACTTGAATAATAAAATATCTTTATTTTTATCTTTAATTTTCGTAAATTGCTGCTAAGCTGTTATAGGGTAGAGAGTTCTAATATAAGTATGAATGGCTGTAAAATGTAAACCTTTGGCTTAACTAGACAAATTTAAGTAAATGTTATAAAATGTAGTAAATAATATATGTAGGTACATACTTTCATAAGTATTCTGTTAAAACATGTTGTAATATTATCGTTTAGCTTTGCCAATGTCATGTAAAAAAAAATATACTGTCAATACTGTGTATCAAATTTTGATGGAATGTACCTTTAAACTCATTTTAAAATAAACTCAAACATTTTAGGTTAACTAAGTTAACTACACTACGTAGTAATTGGATGTGAGCAAATTTAAACTGGTGTATAACAGTTAACTATGTTGAACAATCTAACCGTCGCACGATCTGTAAGCTAGCTCGTAACTACGCAACTTACCCCTAAGCCCTAAGTTAAACACTGCCTTAGACTTAACTGTTTGAGCCACAGACATATATCTTAGTAGGCCACCCAAAGATATCTACTGCGAAGCCAACGATTATGCACTGCCAGGCTTATAACTTCTTACACCGGCACCGATTGCAAATCAATTTTTGATTAAAAAAGATAAAAACGAAATATTAGTATAATAAAAGTACAATGAAGATACGTGATTTGATTTAAATTTAAGTGAATGATCTGCTGAACATATCTTACATTTATAAAAACCTTTATATTGATAATTCAAGGCAATATGTACAATTACTGATGACTGTTTTGGTCTAATTTATCTACCAATTTTATTATTTATTGTAAACGTTGGATAATAGACAAAAAATCGATTTAATAATCGGACCTGCTCACAAAATTTCACGAGAAACGGTTGAGCATTGCGACATGTAGAGGAGTACATACGAAATAATTTTTGCCCGCTTCGCTAACGCTTGGTCATATTTATATGTTAACCGCAAACGTCAAATGTCAAACAAACGTAAATGACTCACTTAAGAGGCAGAAAGAGATGGATGTATGGGCATATGTTGATACATATACCATGCACTGAGCCATACGTACCACAATTTCTTGACGATGTGTATTTAGATCAATGTCTGTGTCACGTGCACATCTACGGCCAGCTGCCAACATTGTTCATAATGTATGGCTCGCAATATGGCAGGCTTATGCGCTTCTATGCATAATCTCTGCGAATGCATTGAAATTAATCTCATTGCGTATCTGTTGCACTAGTTATTAAGTTATTATAGGGCTTCAAGCGAGATACACTGATATTATGATCAGATTAACAGAACTTTTATATCATATTGGATTGGATAAGAATAAGAACTATTTTTGAGCAGGTAGGTAAATCAAAATAAAATAAAAATATTTTGTTAAAAAATACATATCTATTTACATTTGCTTAATTTAACTTTTAGGTAGTAATGAGGGAACGAAAATATATATTAAATTAAAAAATATGTGTACTAAACGCGAAAGTTTTTTTTTATTCAGGTACTTAATTACAAAAAAAAAACTAAGCTTATTTACTAAATATCGTTAAACCTGTAAGGTTTGTCTCGATACTCCATTCCGTAGTAGTATTATACAAAAATGAATTAACTGTTCAATTGTTCATAATAACTATACTCAGGTTCAGGTTATATATATATATATATATATATGTAACCTTATATATATCCATATCAAGGCAAAAATATTACCTGCTTTTGAGACTGGACAATGAAAGGAAGTGATCCTATATGAAGAGGTCTAATGTTATTTCAAATCATAAATGGTAATTTAAGCTCTCTTTAATAGGGAATTAGTATAAGACTCTCGGGGAACGTAAAGTTTAATGAACAACGTTGGTTTAAGCTGCCACCCGTTAATCCTGTGCAAGCAAAAATCTCCCGCATATCAGGGATTATGACAAGTAGCGTAGGCTGAGGCCGTCGACCTCCACACGCCCATTGGTGGCGCCATTTACATCGCTTTGATTCCAGACCTACTACCGCGATCACCAAAGTTCGCAAATTGCGGGTATCCTTGTCTTTCACTCCAATTAAGGTCATTAGAGTGACAGAGAAAGATTCCCGCAATTTGCGAACTTTGGTGTTCGCGGTAGGCCGCCAGGTGTTCCAGTGCAAACGTTCGAGTGGCGTTTGATGGATTCATTTGTATTTGAAATTACATAAGTAATTGTACGTCAATCTTTTTATAGTTAAATGCCGTGGAAATTTGAGAAAGATCAATCTAGACTGCCGCCGTGACAATGATGAAGGGATCAACCTCGATCTATTGAATATTTTTCGCCAGGTGCTAAAAATAAATCAGTAGGCTTTTTATAAACTGAAACAGATATCATACATTAAAGAAAAAGTTTAGTTGACTTTTTGTAATCTAATCAGTAATTAGGATCAGTGTGTATTGTTGTCAAGGCTCTTGAGGTCACGATACTACCCAGGCGTCCGACTCATCGCCCGCGCAGGTCGCCCAACCAATGAGAGCTCGCGGCCGGATCTCGTAATTACCCATTTCATCGGCTAGACACGCGGACTTTCGGTACGATAATTGGGACGTTGCTTCTGGTTGTATTCGATGAGATTGGTATAGTTAAATGAACAGGATATTACGTTCTACTTGCTCGCAATATAGTGATTTCTGGGAAGACTTGTTAATAAACGGGTACAATCAGCATCAATAATAGCGAATCAAACAACACGAAAAAAGGTATCCGCCACCCTCGAATACTTCCCCAACTTGAGATATACCTCTACAGTTTGCGTTGACAAGTATCAGCCATAATCTAACTGTTTTACATTAACAAAAATATATTATGTCGAGCTATTAGAGAATGGTGTTTAGAGTGCTGTTTTGGTGGCAGTTTTGACGCATAGTCGGATATGCTCCTTTTGATGCTGACTGTACCTACGCATATATTTGGCTGTTTACTGAATCCGTATTGCCTTAATGAAGCAATACCATGCTTGCTATATCCTGAAACGTCGAAGCTTACACGCTGACTGTACCTTAACGATAACAATTGTACGTCGGCAGTATAATAAATAATAATAATTCAGCCTATATACGTCTCACTGCTGTGCCCATGCGCGAGAAGGCTTGGGATATAGTCCCCACACTAGCCCAATGCGGATTGGGGACTTCACATACACCTTTGAATTTCTTCGCAAATGTATGCAGGTTTCTTCGGCTCCTCGCGATGTTTACCTTCACCGAATATATAGCAGAAAAATAAGCAAAATTTAAAAATTACTACTATCACTAAACGAGATGAATATAACGACACATCATCACAAACTGCGTTCAGTATTTTGTACTACAGGGCGTGATAAAGAAATCAAACATGTATGTACCTACTTATTACATATCCGTGACATACACGTGTTAAATATCTCACTGTAGGATACCTACCGACTTGATATTGCCGTACGGGGTGTTAAAAGTTAGGACATTTACGTGCGTTTCTAATCTCTAGGGGTAAAATTGAAATAGTTGTGGACTGAGATTGAATTTAAATCAACGTCGGGCGTGTCCTATTCTATATGTAATATATTACCCATAAAAGGTGCCCATTGTCTTGAAGCACTAAATCAGGGTTCAATTCACATTTCCATAATGAACAAGCCGCAAGGGCGCGTGGTTCGATCTTTATTCAATATCAAACTTTGTTATAATCATGATCATACTCCCTGGGTTAGAACGTTTGGTAAACGAAAATGATTTACATAGTTAGTGCGAGGGTAAAGGTAAATCAGCCGGCCTAGCCAAGGTGATAATCGATATCGCTACGACAACGAAACGCTGTGTCTCTCTATCACTCTTCCATATTAGTGCGACAGTGACAGTTGCGTTTCGATAGCTACGGAGCGTAAGCGATTGGCACGTTGGCTACGCGACAGTACTTAAATGCGTAAATAAATTAAATTAATCTTGGTAAATTTTCAATGCGCACTTATAGGCATATAGCTAACTTAAGTAGCCCGTTCTTGCATAAAATTGTGTATAATTTACAAAAACGCATACAATTAATCACTTGATATTCACAACTATTATACTGTACAGTACAAATGGTGCTGCTTTACCGCACTTTACGTGCCTATATCGAAAATTTAAAGGACTAATTATGTACTGTAAAACGTTGTACGATACACGTGATAATAGGTAGTATGCACTTGTATCTTAATGTACTATTGAAGTATATACCTAACTTTATCGTTGGTTCGAATCCTGCATCTCTCTCCAATTACTTTCTCGAGACTTATATTACAACAGAATATATTATTATGTTAACATATCCATTCATATTCCGTTATTTATTTTCATTATCACCTTATCGAAAAAGACAAATATCGTGAGGAAACCGACTTAAGCAGCCTAATTGAGTAATAGCTGGAATTTCACAAGGGTTGTTAAAAAGCGAATCATACAATATCATATGGCTTTTGGGCCATACTTAAAAGAGCGCTCGTGTAGGCATGTAGTAGACACTTGACTCAAAAGTACAAAAGCCTAGCACAGCCGACTAAGTAGGTACCTACCTACTTCTCTCACCGAAGGGTACGCGCTCCATACGCATAATTTTGCTTTTCTATATGATTACAACTACAATGAAAGAAAAATATTGATATATTTTAATTTTAATGGATCCATTGTAACACCTATGCGGTGTTATTAAATCACTAACTGCAAATTGAAACCCAAACGAGGGATTTAATGGCTGGTGCGGTGTTTACGGCCCGCAGACCGTTCGAACGCCATTAGCCGGGGCAAACGAATCGCTCACTCGGCGCCATTACGGTTCACGGGCCGTGAATGAGTCTATATTTTTACGAACATCCAATTAAATAGTCATTCTCATCAGAGGGCCTAGCCAAGATGACAATCGTTAATAGAAAACGCCAAAAAAATAAAAAAAATTATGGATTTTTTTACAGCTGAGCAAGGGTCTTCTTTTCAGCTTGGGCAAAACTGCTTTCATGATTAATAACTATAGTACTTTCTATACAAAAAGTAATGATATCCCAAATCCTGAAATTATAAAAGATTTGACCTGCCAACAAACTAAACTAAACTTAAACTAAATTTAAAGAAAAGTAACATAGACAAATATAATAATAGCCTATACGGAAAAACTAGCCAAGACAAATTGGTGCCAATGCCAAATATCAAGGTTCTAGGTCCTCTGGAAGTGGGTTAGGTTTTACCTTTAAATCTTATTTAAGTAATCTAAGAATTACCAATAATTGTTTTTTTTCATGGAATTATAAATAATTTTCAGATTTTTTCCTTTATATACACCAAATAGTCTAGCTTGATTCCGAATTTGACAGTTATCCATACCCGTACCGTTAAGTTATCGCTTTAGTTTCTCCATCATGTAGTGCGCGGGAGCACTTATTCATCTTTGACAATGTATATAATTATTCATACTTTGTAGTTTGTTGAATACCCCTATTTACAACAAGGCGTTGTATAAACAAACTAGGTAACCTTGTGGTGGGCCGGCATAGCCCGGGATGATGGTAAGAGACCCGACGGAATTTCGCTGATACCGTGGAGGATGGGGCGAGTGCTGTTGTGGCACGTGACCTGTGTCCACACTGGCCCCGTCCCATCTTCACGGCACTACAAAGGAAGCGGGCGCGGCTGCAGAGGCTGCTGAGAACCCCAAAAGGCGGAAATACGGGGGTGTCGACGCCAATTACAACTTTGTTGCCTTTGGTGTCAAGACCCGCGGTCCGTGGGGCCCGGGCACTAGAGTTTGTTTGCGGATTTGGCTAAGCGGCTGGTTGATGTCATTGGGAATAAAAGAACTGGCAGCTTCCTTGCTCAACGAATAAGCATTGAGGTTCAGCGACGAAATGGGCCCTCAGGGGTCCTCTTTAGAGTTAGATTTCTTAGGTTTAATTTTATAACAAAACATTATTATTGTATTGATTCAAACTGAAAGAAATAGATCAATTAATTACATAATTGCAACATAGGACACCATGATCAGAACTAGTTTAAAACAACTTATCAGTTCCAACAACTTGCGTATTGTAAACTTTGTTCGCATTGTTGTTCCAATTTGTATTGAAAGTTGGATCGCTATATAACTATTGATTGCCGCAAGTGCCGCAACTATGTAAACGGCAGAGTAGCGGCATTCCGCGGCCGACCTGTAATATTCGATTTAAAGCGCGCGGGCGGTTTGCGCCGCTTAAGGCACAGCAACACGAGTATTATACATTTATCCGGTGTGTAGTAGACCTCGGAAAACTGACAAATAAGATGTTATTTAGAATACACGGAGACATAAGATCCAGATTTTTACAAACGTGATACCAATTACCTACCTGCCATATACTTATCGTTATCAGGCATATATATTAGTATTTTTTTAGTAGCAACTTTACAAAGACTATCATAATATTTTGACCCATGTTAAAGTTAGTAGTTTTTTTTTTTAATCCAACCGTATAAAATCTACAGATAATACACTTATTTTTCGCCAACAAAGATTCAAGGCAGACGAATTTGAAGAGGGAACCCTTACAATTTTGCGAGAATACTTGAATTTTTTTGCCTGTTGTGTACGGGGAGGTCTTACAATTTGAAAAAGATTTTATGTGAGATTCAAAAGGTTTGCGTAACTCGTGTAGGATGATACACGTGTACGCGGTCTTAATATAAGAAGCCTCCTGGCGATTTGAACAACTTGGTTAGGTATGTGCTTATTAATAGTTTCCTATATTGTCTCGAGATCCATTGAAGCTAAATTATACGAAAATGTTTTCATTTGAACCTCCTATTGGGTTAGAAAACTTTCATAAAATATATTAATTATGGAATGTGTCAAAATATTCTGACTTGTTAGCATTATAATAAGCGACGGTCTTATACTTCGTTTGTAAAAATCTGTTCTCAAGTCTTTATTTGTACATTCAAAAGTGTTATTAATATTATTATTCTAATATGGACCAGTAGACGTTAAGTATTTTGGTAAGTTAGCTAAAGAGTAATTTCAAGTTAGTTCACCGTTATTATTTATAACAATATCAAAACAAGCATATATATAAATAAACCCAATCAATTCAAATCATCAATTCAATTCGAATCTGAGCGATTGTTGTTCCGTTGTTTATATGGATTCCTGCGTTACCCGACTCCCCTTAAACGCTCATGCAATAACGTGCTTGCCTATTTTTATTTCCTTCGTATAAACGTTTTACGCGCAGTTTCTTCGCCAAATTTCTGACGTTTCTGTTCCACTTTATACACAAAAAGTCTGGATTTCATAAAAAAATATCTTACAAAGGTAAGAGTAGATTTATATTTTATAGTTTTTCTAGCATTTATTAAAAATATTCTGACGGTAAATGTTCCATATACAAATGCTATATCAAGAAGCGTTATTGATTTTAAAATTAAGCAACATTTGTATTATAGATACAATGAAAAAAAAAAAACTTTGAACTAACGCCACCTTTTAAGTAACGTTTTTGTTTGAAGAAACGTCAGTTTTGATACGGACATATCCGATCCATATAATATTCGAATCTTAAAGTTCGAATCTGGCCACATATCATTGCCTCGTCCGCCATACGTCTTTCAGCATTTAGTACCGTAAAACCACCCAACTATAGTCCAATACTGCAACTATGGTCCACAAGTTCAAAAGGAAATTAAGTATCTATACCAATGTTCCTTGTGGTTTACTCCTAGTTTTACCTTCCATTTATAAACCTACTTTGCCTTAGAACTACAAAAATATAGCAAAATACAAATACAATGAACGAGAAAAATTGAGTTTATTTGTGGACCATAGTTGGGAGCTTTGGACTATAGTTGGGTGGTTTTACGGTACTCATTTGATTGATACGATTATCTGTCCAGGGGCCTTATTCGAGATGCACAACTGTCAAATTTCGCATCCACATCAAATCAACACTTGATTCTATCGCATGTTGATTGTATCAAGTGTTGATTCTATCAACTGTGGATATTATCATTTGGAACAATCAAAACTCATTCATAGAAAAAATAATCAAACAAAAATCAACTTTGTTTATTACTACTATATAGTTTGAAATGGCTCTGAACTCGAAGTGGTTCGGTTTGATTTGATTGTCACCTGACTGTGGATTGCTAATGTCAAATTTTGACAAGTGTTGATTTTATTGCTAGACTTTTTTGTCCATGGGCTTGGGCACCGTCTTGGATTTTTTGACGTACGACAGGGAATACCCTTCCTTTCCTACAATATATGGCATAGAGTAAAGCGTCTTTTTTTTTTAAACATAAGTTTACAGGAATCAGCGACATCTTGTATTCGATAGGATAAGTAATGCGCTATGAACAATGCGGCGGCGAGTAGTGAAACTGTACCTGACAACGTCAATCAATTAAAAAGTGACCACACAGTTGATGGTCGATAAAGGCGATTATTAATTGAATTTTAACGACAATAAAGAACTATTGACATGCGATCTTTTTGTTGAACCCACACCTACACGTCGAATAATGCTCGCTCCACATATTCTCCTATAAACGCTCAAAATTGTAAAAAAAATTGATGCAATTTACTCCGCACCCAGTCTCAAGTTGCTTCTAAACCACGTTCACGAACCAAGTTGTAACCTAACACATCTGTAAATATATGGCATATGATTTAGAGATAAAGTCCGTTTTTTTCTAATTTCTAAATTACGAGATGGTTCATGAATAACCTTTATTACTATAAAAATAATACTACATTTGTCAAAAAAAAATTCTGTATTGCGCTATTACATAATGCATAAAATTGATATAAAGATAGGTACCATAGTAGCTCGCTCACTTGGTCTATCAACAACTATTTTAATGCTCTTTGTGAGTACAAACGCGCGTATACGCGACCCCATTGTATGTACAGTCGCCATCAGATATATCGGAACGCATGTATGAGATCTCAAATTATTAAGATAAGACCTACTGTACTGTCTATATTACTTACCAAGACCTAAGTACCTATTATTTATATGTACCTACACAAAGAGAATTCCTATGTTAAAAGGAGATTAAATACATATTTTGTTATTCAACTACAAATAAAATAAAATTTATCTTTTTCAGTTAACACATTTTTTTACCGATTTCTTTAATAAAATAAAACATTAAAGTATTATGTGACTATATTCCATTGTCTTCGGTGTAGATTATTTACTGATGTTCCAATTTCCTGTATCAGTTTGGTACAGTCACGTCTGAAAATATCGATACGGACAAAGTGCCAAAAATATGTATACACTACCCTAATATATAGGCTATAAGGTCGTGTATACATATTTTTGGCACTTCGATCGTGTCGCTGTTTTTAGATGTGACTGTACCAGGAAATATAAAAACTACACCTCTTCAAAAACTTTGCTGGTAGTTCGACATCTGTAAGTTTAAATATAAAACATGATAAAAACACTTAAGTCAAAAACGTATACATAAAATATTTGCCCTATATTCTGGTCGCTCGGTAGGGTGCCCAGAAGGCTGGGTGCATTTCCGCACTGGTTAACAATGCTGATCCTCTGGTCACCAGAAGCCTATATAAGGCGCTCTCATAGAGCCACGCTAGTGCCCTAGAGTTTCAAATTCAACCCCAAGTGCCACAAATATGTAGTTAAGGGTTTAAATTCTGGATCAAGAACATGGAATACTATTCGCTAGTAAGGCCATAGGTATTAGAAAAAAATTATAGTAGGAGACGGCCGTGGTCATGGTAGGTGGTACAGGTGGGCCAGGCAAGCTCTGAAATTATACACCTATTTTACTATAACTTTGTTCACCTGTGTATATTTACTGTTTCCATGATAATCATTTTTAATATGTAGCCCGTGTAATCGGGCTGTATAATTGGTCTCATATTTTTTAACACAAAATCATAATTTTAATTCAATAATTAATGGTGTTTTACATATTAATCATTAATTTACCTATTTTGCAAAATTTTCTTGCATATAATAATATTGTTTACTTCAATTGACGTGTTTATTATTTTCGTTACTATGTCAACGTTAATACTTCAAAAATTATAACGTGAAGGTTGAGCCCGCAGTACAGTTACAGTTTACGTACATAGTGGCATTAGCACAGTCGGATTAGGACCAAACTCGAAATGTCTGAACAGTCATGAAATTTGGTATGTATATACGCCCCTTAAAGGCCCCTTTTTCATGCCCACACCATTTGACATTTGGGGACCTCGAGGAACCGCAGCCATCTTGGAAAATGTGGAACATCCAGGAGAAATTCGCGTTTTACTCTAAATCTACGTTCTTTATTCAATAATCGTGTAAGGCAACATTTAAGCTTATAAAATTCTACATAAAATAGTTTGAGACATCTTTGCGAAAAAAAATGATCTTGCTTTAAAAAATACTTGCTAAACCCAGATTTAGCCCTTATACCCTTTCATGGGATATTCTCTTAATAGGAAACTTGGAAGAATAAAAATTCCACTTTTAACTATACATTTGTACATAATCTACCCCAATATCAATATTTTACTTGACTGCAACTTAACCAGAAAGTAGGGTTATGGGTATAAGTACTGAGGATTCAGGATACCCTGTAGCTTAGGATACTGGACGGATTTTTTAAATGACGTATTATTTAGCCCTAAACTTTTTTCTTCCGTTAATTTTAGTAACTTTGTATTGCATAGCACTTGTATACTAACTGTGGATCTACTGATGTCTGTTTTACTGTACTCCGCTCAATAGTTTAGGCGCTAGAAGAAAAAATATGATTTAATATTCGGAGTCCTCTCAAGGCGGCTGTATTGATTTTTCTTTAATAGAACATGTAAAAGTAGGTTGTGAAATCAAGAATCGGCAAGAGGAATCTAACGATACGTCATTTAAAAAAATCCGTCCAGTATCCTACTACCTAGCTACTGGGTGTACTGAATCATCAGTACTTACACCCATAACCCTTCTTTCTGGTTTAGTCACAGTAGAGTAAAATGTTAATATTGGGGTAGACCACGTACAAATGTATAGTTAAAAATAGAATTCATATTCCTCCGAGTTTCCTTTTAAGAGAATGTCCCCTGGAAGTGTATAAGCGTTAAACTTAGATTCAGCAAGTATTCTCTATAACAAGATGTATTGTTCTGCAAAGATATCGAGGACTTTTTTGTGTAGAATTTAATAAGTTTTAATGTTGACTGTTGTGTTGATGGTACACATTTTCCAAGATAGCTCGGATTCCTCGAGGTCCCCAAATGTTAAATGGTTTGGGCATGAAAAAGGGGCCTTTAATTTATATACATAATAAATTTCATGACTGTTACAGAGATTTCGAGGTTGGTCCTAATCCGATTATGCTACATTGTGCGTCCGCAGCAAATTCGGTTCTCCATACAAATGTAGTTACGCTCTCATTTTAAAATGACTTGCTAGATTGCTCTGAAACATTGTACTTACAATAGGATATGGTATGTCTATGCCTATAATTAATTTAAAACATAAATGTGAAATGAGAGCCAATTAAGTTCAATATTAAGAATATGTGTCGTTGTTGACTCGCCGACAACGGAATTGAGATCTATATGGGTGCCATGTTCTGTGCTGTGTAGAAAATCCTGAAATTATAAAGGATTTGTCTTGGCTAGTTTTTACGTATAGGCTACGTATCACCGAAACGTCACAAACACCACGAAGGTTCGGCTTGTACGGGCCCTCGTTTTTCCTATATTCTTATACGCTGCGGAGACCTGGACTATCCGAAAGACAGAGGAAAAGACGATAGACGCCCTAGAAAAATGGTGCTGGAGGAAAATGCTGGGGATATCCTGGACCGAGTTTCGGACTAATGTAATGCGCGACGGCGATATTTTTTACCTTTTACCTAAAAATCTCAAATTTGTGTACGGGCTCAGCTCCTGTTTCGTCTTAAGCTTGAATTTAACAGATTCTGACTCACAGGGGGCTTTGAGCATGCTGTTGCGTTCGTTTTCAAATTTTGAAAAAAAGGACTAGCTTGCTTGTTTTTCCGCATTCTTCACTATATCTCCCTGTCTCACTACTATCTGACCTTCTAACCCAGAGGGGAAAATATACCTTATTGGGGCTACTCCATCTTGCTCATGATAATATATTTTACTCTACTGAAAAGCAATCGGTACATGTTACAAGATGCACATTGTTAAGAGCCGGGGTTAGAACCCACGACCATTGGTTTTAAAATGAAGCTTTGTATATAATTTGTATTTTTATAATAAATTGTAGCAAAAATGCTACATAATCAACATCTGTCGGTTTATTTTTAAACTTCTTCTTCTAGTTGTCAGCTGGCTCAGTTCTCTTTCTGTTGTCTCTCTATGCGGTTTCATAATTCAGGCGTTGATGGTTAGATGGCGCTTTTAGCAAAAAAAAAAGAAAAAGAAAGCGCCGACCTTTTTTCGTATAATTCCTGGCCGTTTCTAATAAATTAAGTGCTTATTTGCGCTTATTTTGAATTTAAATTTTTATGGAATATTCGAAAAAGAGAAGATTGAAGTTGTTTTTCGGCAGACGGTTTGGTGAATTTGGAGTGGAGAAGTCGTTTGTGTTCCCGGGTCGTTTTAAACCAGTTTTGCAATTTATAGCCAGTTTAATAGTTAACACGAAGTCTTTTTAAGTGCGCATAAATCCACGGGTTCCTGGTAACAGTTGACTACCAAAGGCGCGCGTAAATCGGCGTTCGAAGAGGAGAGGCCTCTCATAAACAGTTGGTCTCCAAAGCCGTGCGCAGGTCGGCGCTAAGCAGTGGTGAAGTGAAGAAACCTCATCGTTATCGCCCGGTCTGTTGCCATACGCGCTAGCCAGGAAGCGACAGGTCTCCAAAACCGTGCGCAGGTCGGCGCTAAGCAGTGGTGAAGTGAAGAAATCTCATCGTTATCGCCCGGTCTGCTGCCATACGTGGTCGCCAGAAAGCGAGTAAGGCTACCTCGTCGGCTTGTTTAAAGTCGCCAACTTGTGCGCCATCCATTCTACACAAGTAAACCTGAATCCAGCTGCCGGTACCTTGGCGTGTGCCACATTCATCCCCTTTACCCTGTTTCCACTGAAATATTTTTGTTTTTAAATTTTAACGTCAGTTCCAATTATTTCTTGTGTATTTTTGTGTTATATTTTTAATTTATCCATTTGCTAAAGTTCTGTGATCCGCCATACTAAATTTTCCTAAAAATTCTAAAAGCCTCTTTTGTCGGGCTGTTTAATTAACCGGTTAAAAATTTAGGTATCATGCGCCATCGTATCAACCCTCATAGTCCATAATTATTCATCACATTAATTCATTTTTTCTCTAAATTTTCAGCCGTATTTTTTTATTTTCCTTGCAGTTTTACCCCTCCTTTCCCCTTATGCGGAAGGCAGACTTTTAGTTCTACTATTTTAAAGTGATTTTATAAATTTTGTAAATTTTAATTTTTTATACAGGGTGAAAACAAACTTTGATTTTTTTGAAAAAAAATGTTTTAAAAATTATACGTAATCTGCAAAAGTTCTTGTTTTACTGCAAATTGGCGCCCGAATTAAGGTAAAGAATCCTGGATTTTATTTTTTTTTTCTTATTGAAATTAAATATAATTTTTTTGATTTTTTTTTTTTTGTATTTGTGAGACGGTGACCGTAGACCGGTCGCGATTCTTTTAACCTTCGTTTTTATTTTCAGCCCGCTATCTCCCTACAAATACGACCCAGTTTTTTTGTACTACGCGCTCTGGATTTCTTCGTATTCGAGCCTTGATATATAATTGTTTACGTTATTAAAATTTATTCTGCGATATTTACCATTTAAAAAAAAAAAATTCTCTTAACCTCATATGCCTTTTACTCACTTTCCCATAACATATCCCGAGAACTTTATTTAGTAGTTAGAATCCTGTGGTTAGAGCCCGTAGACGTTAGGGAACTTACAGGTAAGTCAGACGTAGATTTTATTATTTTATTATCGTTCTTGATCCTTTGAACGTTGAGGTGTGAATTTTGAATTTTTTTCTGAAACTGAATTAGTTTTCGAATTCGAACTTTGGATTTTAGTTTTAAGGTCGATTTATTGTAATTTTCCACCATGTCACATTTGAGTGATGAATGGTCAATTGCTGAGACGCCTCTTACATACTCGTCTTTAAACGCGCACCAACCGAGGATTTTAGATCCAATGACCAATGATGAGGAACAGTTTTTTGACTCTGAACCACGATGCCAGGCAGTGCATGAGCAAGAAAATGTCCCGCCTTTTCCTTTTAAAGATTATTCACTTACGAAATGGAATTTGAGTTTTTCCGGCGACACCTGTGTTCGCGATTTTTTCTTTCGAGTTGAAGAAGAAGGCATGGCGCGTAACGTCAATCCTACATATGTTGTCAGGCGTTTCCATGAATTGTTGTCAGGTAGTGCTTTGAAATACTACAGGGCGATCAGACATCCGGGTCTTACTTATGCTGAATTGAAGTCTGCATTCGTTAAAACTTTCGACGTAGCCGACTATGATTTCAAGGTCGAGAGTCAACTCCGCGCTTTATCACAGAAGGCCAACCAGTCGGTGGTTGATTTTGTTATTCAGGCACGCGATTTAAACGCAAAGCTTCGTACACCGGTCTCCGAAGCCAACTTATTTAACATTATAAAATATGGAATGAATCCTAGATATCATCCTTGTCTTGCAACTAACGTGGTTAGGGATATTGATGGTTTGTTAGAAGTCGCGAAAAATTTTGAAGCCTTCCAAGGTCCACGTCCAGCACGTTTGGCTATTGCACCGATTAGTGCTCAAGTGGTAGAACAACCCAGTACTTTAGTGTGTATGAAGTGTGATGCAACCGGTCATAATTACCGTAATTGTCCTTTCGTTTCAGGGGCAGTGTGCTTCAAGTGCAAGCGTGTTGGAGCAATTACCCGCGATTGTCCTAATTGTAATCCTGGTCCGTCAAAAAACTAATTGGTGGCGCACTGAGAGGTCCATCGGTGTCGCCTGTATATATTAATAATTCCCCGGATAATAAACTTTTTATTGATGTTATAGTTGCTGGCTCCCCGGTAAATGCTCTTTTGGATTCTGGTGCTCAGGTTTCACTAATTGATATTTCTCTCCTGTCGAAGCTCGGTATAGCTTTCCGCGAGGATATTCGGCCTTATGTTGTCTCCGCCGACAATTCTCCTATTGAAATTTTAGGCGGTTTGGATATCCCTATATTTTTTAGTGGCATTCGCGTTATGCACCCCTGTCTAGTGAGCAGTAATCTTCCTACTGCATTTATTTTAGGGATTGAGTTTTGGAATTCTTTTGGTCTTATAGACATTTTAAAGAAGGCGTTTAATGATGGTTTGTCTGGCAAGCTTTATGTCGCTTCACATCATGTTCCTGCTGCAGTCCCACAAGTCGTAGGTCAGGTTCGCTATGTCCACCCCCGTACGGTGCTTACACCCGATCAGGAATCAAAGCTACAATCTGTTATTAACGAGTTCGAGGGGATTTCTTCTGATAAAGCTGGTTTAGGTTGTACATCGTGGCTTTCGCATAAGATTGAGACTGTTGGTTCACCTATTCGCCAACGTTACTATCCCTTGTCTCCTGTCAAGCTTAAGGTTCTCAATGAAGAAATTGACAAGATGTTAGAGTTAGGGGTCATTCGTCCATCGCGATCACCTTGGGCTTCTCCAGTGGTGATGGTTACCAAAAAGGATGGTAGTGTCAGGTTTTGCGTGGACAGCAGGAAGTTGAACAGCGTTACCATCAGGGATTCATATCCTCTCCCACGCGTCCAGGACATCCTTGACAACCTACGAGGTGCTAGATATCTAACTTCGCTGGATTTTAGGAGTGCCTTTTGGCAAATTCCATTAGCTGATAAAGCCAGTTGTGAGAAAACTGCCTTTATTGTACCGCAAAGGGGTCTTTTTGAGTTCGTTCGCCTTCCGTTTGGTTTAACCAATGCTGCATCCGAGATGCAGAGGCTCACTGACATGATTGTCAATTTCGAATATACCCCTGAGTCTGACGATTTTATCTTTGGTTATGTAGATGATTTGATTTTGGTGTCCCGTGACTTTGTTAGTCATATGCGGCTTATTCGTAAGGTTCGTGATAGGTTGAAGGAGGCTGGTCTTACGGTTAATTTGGAAAAGTGTGAGTGTTGTAAATCTGAATTGAAGTATCTCGGCTACATTGTCAACGAGCGTGGTCTTCAAACTGATCCGAAGAAATTAGAAGCTATTAGGGATTACCCTACTCCTTCTTCTGCCAAGTCTCTACGTGCTTTCATTGGTATGTGTTCATATTATCGCCGTTTCGTGGATGGTTTTTCTTCGATTATTGCTCCTCTCACGGCACTTATCGGAAAGAGGAAGGGACGTGACCCCATCGATTGGAACGATAGTGCTGGTGAAGCTTTTTCTAAATTAAAGGATGCCTTGATGAACTCTCCGTTGATGGCCTGTCCAGATTTTTCGAAACCTTTCATCCTCCAGTGTGACGCTAGCCAGGTTGGTCTGGAGTCTGTCTTGGCTCAAGAGATTGATGGCGTCGAACATCCAATTGCTTATTACTCCCGTTTATTTACTAAGGCTGAACGTGGATATGGGACAACCGAGCATGAGCTTCTCGCTGTTATTGATTCCATCAAGCATTTCCGTGGGTATCTCGATGGAATGAAGTTTAAGATCGTTACTGATCACATTGCTCTTAAATGGTTGATCACTCTTGATAATCCTACTGGACGTTTGGCTCGTTGGGCGACTTTGATTTCCCAATATAATTTTGAAATTGAGCATAAGAAGGGTGTTCTTAATGTTGTTCCTGACGCCTTGTCCCGCGCTCAAGTTGGGCTTATTTCTTTCGCGCGTGGTGTGGATCCTTCTGGTGATCCTTGGTACGAACGTATTTACCAGGGAGTTTTGGACAATCCTCAGATGTTTACTGCGTTTGCTCTTCGGGATGGTGTCTTAATGCGCAGGGTCTCTATTGAAAACCCTTTAGCACCTAATCCTTGGCGTATAGTTCTTCCTGCTTCAAGGACTAGAGAGGCGGTTGCTGAAATTCATAATGGGTTTCCTAATGTTCATCCTGGTGTTATGAAGACGTATTTAAAAGCTCGTGATGTATATTATTGGCCAAATATGTACCGTGATGTTACCAAGTTCCTTTCCGAATGTCAGGTCTGCAAGTCTTTTAAAATTGCAAATTTACAACCCCGTGGTCTTCGTTTGTTCCCTCGTCCTGTTGCTGCTCCAATGGATCTTCTTTCCATTGACTTAATTGGTCCATTACCTGTTAGCCGTAGTGGTTTTCGTTATATTTTGACTATGGTTGACGTTTTTACCAAATTTGTTTGGTTGGTTTCGTTAAAGTCGGTGAATGCGAGATCTATATCGATGGCTTTAGAATCGGAGGTTATTTTGCGGTACGGTGTTCCTACTAACATTCTCTGTGACAACGCTACTGTTTTTCATAGTCGTCAATTTCTGGATTTCTTAACGAGCTACAATATTCCGGGTCCGTGTTATACCCCATATTATTCGCCACAAGCGAATGTTGTGGAGAGATATAACCAGGTCGTGATTACTACTTTAAGCATTCTAGTTGAAAATGATCAACGCAGTTGGTCATGTCATTTACATCGGGTCGCTCTCTATTTGAATTCGTGTATAAATTTGGCTACTGCCTACACACCGAATTTTTTAATGTACGGCCGTGAGTTGTCACTGATTCGAGAGCGTGTTGAGAAT
Organism: Cydia pomonella; assembly: GCF_033807575.1. NCBI lineage: Eukaryota > Metazoa > Arthropoda > Insecta > Lepidoptera > Tortricidae > Cydia > Cydia pomonella. The sequence goes on along the minus strand of NC_084708.1, from coordinate 19,888,492 downwards.
CAGGTTGTGGACCAAGATGTGGGACTCAGCCGGATGGAACGTGCTTCGAATCTTCAGACGCTTCGAGAGGTATATGATAAAGTTTCTGATTCGATGGCTTTGGCCTTTCATCGTAACGCCGCCAAGTTCAATACGAATCGTTCTTCGCCCAGAATCGTTGTTGACCAAATCGTTTGGCGCAGGAATTTCCAGCGTGGTTCTGCCGACCCTATTCGGGGCGGTAAATTCGCTCCACGTTTCGTTCGGTGCCGAGTGGTTAGAAGAGTGTCCCCGCAGGTATACATTTTGGCTGATACCGATTCCGAGCATATCGGTACCTATCATATTAAAGATATTTTGAAATAGTTTCTTCTTTTGGCCCGTTCACCTAAATTATTCTCAAAATTCTAAAATGCGCTTTAGTTCGCCCTTCCCCTATTGGTAACCCTTACTTGGTTCGTTTCTTATCGTTCTTTTTAGTATTTTCGTTTGAGCGTTTCCTTGCTCCTTTTTTCCGGATTTGACTTTTTCTACCGTTGGTGCTTAAGGCCCCGGTTATCTTTCTCGGTTTATGACAGTCTGGCTATGTAATTTGATGACTCGGTGTAAGGGATCAAGATCTGTAGCCAGGTGCAGTTTCTGTCCTATCCCGGCCGTTGCGTTTTGGACCGCGTGACGCGTTGGTTGGCCTCGTGTCATCTCGTTAATCTATTAGGTTAGTCTTTTGGGGTAATGTTAATAATTGTCTGAGGTTGGTTTTATTGGAATTTTATTGAGGGTTCTCTTGTTATATTATTTTGGGCTTAGCATTAGGTTGTTTTTTTGTTTAGGGTTAGTCTTCTTGTTTGTTTGTCTCTTTGTTTGGTAGGGGGGTGCTGTAGCAAAAATGCTACATAATCAACATCTGTCGGTTTATTTTTAAACTTCTTCTTCTAGTTGTCAGCTGGCTCAGTTCTCTTTCTGTTGTCTCTCTATGCGGTTTCATAATTCAGGCGTTGATGGTTAGATGGCGCTTTTAGCAAAAAAAAAGAAAAAGAAAGCGCCGACCTTTTTTCGTATAATTCCTGGCCGTTTCTAATAAATTAAGTGCTTATTTGCGCTTATTTTGAATTTAAATTTTTATGGAATATTCGAAAAAGAGAAGATTGAAGTTGTTTTTCGGCAGATGGTTTGGTGAATTTGGAGTGGAGAAGTCGTTTGTGTTCCCGGGTCGTTTTAAACCAGTTTTGCAATTTATAGCCAGTTTAATAGTTAACACGAAGTCTTTTTAAGTGCGCATAAATCCACGGGTTCCTGGTAACAGTTGACTACCAAAGGCGCGCGTAAATCGGCGTTCGAAGAGGAGAGGCCTCTCATAAACAGTTGGTCTCCAAAGCCGTGCGCAGGTCGGCGCTAAGCAGTGGTGAAGTGAAGAAACCTCATCGTTATCGCCCGGTCTGTTGCCATACGCGCTAGCCAGGAAGCGACAGGTCTCCAAAACCGTGCGCAGGTCGGCGCTAAGCAGTGGTGAAGTGAAGAAATCTCATCGTTATCGCCCGGTCTGCTGCCATACGTGCTCGCCAGAAAGCGAGTAAGGCTACCTCGTCGGCTTGTTTAAAGTCGCCAACTTGTGCGCCATCCATTCTACACAAGTAAACCTGAATCCAGCTGCCGGTACCTTGGCGTGTGCCACATTCATCCCCTTTACCCTGTTTCCACTGAAATATTTTTGTTTTTAAATTTTAACGTCAGTTCCAATTATTTCTTGTGTATTTTTGTGTTATATTTTTAATTTATCCATTTGCTAAAGTTCTGTGATCCGCCATACTAAATTTTCCTAAAAATTCTAAAAGCCTCTTTTGTCGGGCTGTTTAATTAACCGGTTAAAAATTTTGGTATCATGCGCCATCGTATCAACCCTCATAGTCCATAATTATTCATCACATTAATTCATTTTTTCTCTAAATTTTCAGCCGTATTTTTTATTTTCCTTGCAGTTTTACCCCTCCTTTCCCCTTATGCGGAAGGCAGACTTTTAGTTCTACTATTTTAAAGTGATTTTATAAATTTTGTAAATTTTAATTTTTTATACAGGGTGAAAACAAACTTTGATTTTTTTGAAAAAAATGTTTTAAAAATTATACGTAATCTGCAAAAGTTCTTGTTTTACTGCAAATTGGCGCCCGAATTAAGGTAAAGAATCCTGGATTTTATTTTTTTTTTCTTATTGAAATTAAATATAATTTTTTTGATTTTTTTTTTTTGTATTTGTGAGACGGTGACCGTAGACCGGTCGCGATTCTTTTAACCTTCGTTTTTATTTTCAGCCCGCTATCTCCCTACAAATACGACCCAGTTTTTTTGTACTACGCGCTCTGGATTTCTTCGTATTCGAGCCTTGATATATAATTGTTTACGTTATTAAAATTTATTCTGCGATATTTACCATTTAAAAAAAAAAAAATTCTCTTAACCTCATATGCCTTTTACTCACTTTCCCATAACATATCCCGAGAACTTTATTTAGTAGTTAGAATCCTGTGGTTAGAGCCCGTAGACGTTAGGGAACTTACAGGTAAGTCAGACGTAGATTTTATTATTTTATTATCGTTCTTGATCCTTTGAACGTTGAGGTGTGAATTTTGAATTTTTTTCTGAAACTGAATTAGTTTTCGAATTCGAACTTTGGATTTTAGTTTTAAGGTCGATTTATTGTAATTTTCCACCATGTCACATTTGAGTGATGAATGGTCAATTGCTGAGACGCCTCTTACATACTCGTCTTTAAACGCGCACCAACCGAGGATTTTAGATCCAATGACCAATGATGAGGAACAGTTTTTTGACTCTGAACCACGATGCCAGGCAGTGCATGAGCAAGAAAATGTCCCGCCTTTTCCTTTTAAAGATTATTCACTTACGAAATGGAATTTGAGTTTTTCCGGCGACACCTGTGTTCGCGATTTTTTCTTTCGAGTTGAAGAAGAAGGCATGGCGCGTAACGTCAATCCTACATATGTTGTCAGGCGTTTCCATGAATTGTTGTCAGGTAGTGCTTTGAAATACTACAGGGCGATCAGACATCCGGGTCTTACTTATGCTGAATTGAAGTCTGCATTCGTTAAAACTTTCGACGTAGCCGACTATGATTTCAAGGTCGAGAGTCAACTCCGCGCTTTATCACAGAAGGCCAACCAGTCGGTGGTTGATTTTGTTATTCAGGCACGCGATTTAAACGCAAAGCTTCGTACACCGGTCTCCGAAGCCAACTTATTTAACATTATAAAATATGGAATGAATCCTAGATATCATCCTTGTCTTGCAACTAACGTGGTTAGGGATATTGATGGTTTGTTAGAAGTCGCGAAAAATTTTGAAGCCTTCCAAGGTCCACGTCCAGCACGTTTGGCTATTGCACCGATTAGTGCTCAAGTGGTAGAACAACCCAGTACTTTAGTGTGTATGAAGTGTGATGCAACCGGTCATAATTACCGTAATTGTCCTTTCGTTTCAGGGGCAGTGTGCTTCAAGTGCAAGCGTGTTGGAGCAATTACCCGCGATTGTCCTAATTGTAATCCTGGTCCGTCAAAAAACTAATTGGTGGCGCACTGAGAGGTCCATCGGTGTCGCCTGTATATATTAATAATTCCCCGGATAATAAACTTTTTATTGATGTTATAGTTGCTGGCTCCCCGGTAAATGCTCTTTTGGATTCTGGTGCTCAGGTTTCACTAATTGATATTTCTCTCCTGTCGAAGCTCGGTATAGCTTTCCGCGAGGATATTCGGCCTTATGTTGTCTCCGCCGACAATTCTCCTATTGAAATTTTAGGCGGTTTGGATATCCCTATATTTTTTAGTGGCATTCGCGTTATGCACCCCTGTCTAGTGAGCAGTAATCTTCCTACTGCATTTATTTTAGGGATTGAGTTTTGGAATTCTTTTGGTCTTATAGACATTTTAAAGAAGGCGTTTAATGATGGTTTGTCTGGCAAGCTTTATGTCGCTTCACATCATGTTCCTGCTGCAGTCCCACAAGTCGTAGGTCAGGTTCGCTATGTCCACCCCCGTACGGTGCTTACACCCGATCAGGAATCAAAGCTACAATCTGTTATTAACGAGTTCGAGGGGATTTCTTCTGATAAAGCTGGTTTAGGTTGTACATCGTGGCTTTCGCATAAGATTGAGACTGTTGGTTCACCTATTCGCCAACGTTACTATCCCTTGTCTCCTGTCAAGCTTAAGGTTCTCAATGAAGAAATTGACAAGATGTTAGAGTTAGGGGTCATTCGTCCATCGCGATCACCTTGGGCTTCTCCAGTGGTGATGGTTACCAAAAAGGATGGTAGTGTCAGGTTTTGCGTGGACAGCAGGAAGTTGAACAGCGTTACCATCAGGGATTCATATCCTCTCCCACGCGTCCAGGACATCCTTGACAACCTACGAGGTGCTAGATATCTAACTTCGCTGGATTTTAGGAGTGCCTTTTGGCAAATTCCATTAGCTGATAAAGCCAGTTGTGAGAAAACTGCCTTTATTGTACCGCAAAGGGGTCTTTTTGAGTTCGTTCGCCTTCCGTTTGGTTTAACCAATGCTGCATCCGAGATGCAGAGGCTCACTGACATGATTGTCAATTTCGAATATACCCCTGAGTCTGACGATTTTATCTTTGGTTATGTAGATGATTTGATTTTGGTGTCCCGTGACTTTGTTAGTCATATGCGGCTTATTCGTAAGGTTCGTGATAGGTTGAAGGAGGCTGGTCTTACGGTTAATTTGGAAAAGTGTGAGTTTTGTAAATCTGAATTGAAGTATCTCGGCTACATTGTCAACGAGCGTGGTCTTCAAACTGATCCGAAGAAATTAGAAGCTATTAGGGATTACCCTACTCCTTCTTCTGCCAAGTCTCTACGTGCTTTCATTGGTATGTGTTCATATTATCGCCGTTTCGTGGATGGTTTTTCTTCGATTATTGCTCCTCTCACGGCACTTATCGGAAAGAGGAAGGGACGTGACCCCATCGATTGGAACGATAGTGCTGGTGAAGCTTTTTCTAAATTAAAGGATGCCTTGATGAACTCTCCGTTGATGGCCTGTCCAGATTTTTCGAAACCTTTCATCCTCCAGTGTGACGCTAGCCAGGTTGGTCTGGAGTCTGTCTTGGCTCAAGAGATTGATGGCGTCGAACATCCAATTGCTTATTACTCCCGTTTATTTACTAAGGCTGAACGTGGATATGGGACAACCGAGCATGAGCTTCTCGCTGTTATTGATTCCATCAAGCATTTCCGTGGGTATCTCGATGGAATGAAGTTTAAGATCGTTACTGATCACATTGCTCTTAAATGGTTGATCACTCTTGATAATCCTACTGGACGTTTGGCTCGTTGGGCGACTTTGATTTCCCAATATAATTTTGAAATTGAGCATAAGAAGGGTGTTCTTAATGTTGTTCCTGACGCCTTGTCCCGCGCTCAAGTTGGGCTTATTTCTTTCGCGCGTGGTGTGGATCCTTCTGGTGATCCTTGGTACGAACGTATTTACCAGGGAGTTTTGGACAATCCTCAGATGTTTACTGCGTTTGCTCTTCGGGATGGTGTCTTAATGCGCAGGGTCTCTATTGAAAACCCTTTAGCACCTAATCCTTGGCGTATAGTTCTTCCTGCTTCAAGGACTAGAGAGGCGGTTGCTGAAATTCATAATGGGTTTCCTAATGTTCATCCTGGTGTTATGAAGACGTATTTAAAAGCTCGTGATGTATATTATTGGCCAAATATGTACCGTGATGTTACCAAGTTCCTTTCCGAATGTCAGGTCTGCAAGTCTTTTAAAATTGCAAATTTACAACCCCGTGGTCTTCGTTTGTTCCCTCGTCCTGTTGCTGCTCCAATGGATCTTCTTTCCATTGACTTAATTGGTCCATTACCTGTTAGCCGTAGTGGTTTTCGTTATATTTTGACTATGGTTGACGTTTTTACCAAATTTGTTTGGTTGGTTTCGTTAAAGTCGGTGAATGCGAGATCTATATCGATGGCTTTAGAATCGGAGGTTATTTTGCGGTACGGTGTTCCTACTAACATTCTCTGTGACAACGCTACTGTTTTTCATAGTCGTCAATTTCTGGATTTCTTAACGAGCTACAATATTCCGGGTCCGTGTTATACCCCATATTATTCGCCACAAGCGAATGTTGTGGAGAGATATAACCAGGTCGTGATTACTACTTTAAGCATTCTAGTTGAAAATGATCAACGCAGTTGGTCATGTCATTTACATCGGGTCGCTCTCTATTTGAATTCGTGTATAAATTTGGCTACTGCCTACACACCGAATTTTTTAATGTACGGCCGTGAGTTGTCAATGATTCGAGAGCGTGTTGAGAATCAGGTTGTGGACCAAGATGTGGGACTCAGCCGGATGGAACGTGCTTCGAATCTTCAGACGCTTCGAGAGGTATATGATAAAGTTTCTGATTCGATGGCTTTGGCCTTTCATCGTAACGCCGCCAAGTTCAATACGAATCGTTCTTCGCCCAGAATCGTTGTTGACCAAATCGTTTGGCGCAGGAATTTCCAGCGTGGTTCTGCCGACCCTATTCGGGGCGGTAAATTCGCTCCACGTTTCGTTCGGTGCCGAGTGGTTAGAAGAGTGTCCCCGCAGGTATACATTTTGGCTGATACCGATTCCGAGCATATCGGTACCTATCATATTAAAGATATTTTGAAATAGTTTCTTCTTTTGGCCCGTTCACCTAAATTATTCTCAAAATTCTAAAATGCGCTTTAGTTCGCCCTTCCCCTATTGGTAACCCTTACTTGGTTCGTTTCTTATCGTTCTTTTTAGTATTTTCGTTTGAGCGTTTCCTTGCTCCTTTTTTCCGGATTTGACTTTTTCTACCGTTGGTGCTTAAGGCCCCGGTTATCTTTCTCGGTTTATGACAGTCTGGCTATGTAATTTGATGACTCGGTGTAAGGGATCAAGATCTGTAGCCAGGTGCAGTTTCTGTCCTATCCCGGCCGTTGCGTTTTGGACCGCGTGACGCGTTGGTTGGCCTCGTGTCATCTCGTTAATCTATTAGGTTAGTCTTTTGGGGTAATGTTAATAATTGTCTGAGGTTGGTTTTATTGGAATTTTATTGAGGGTTCTCTTGTTATATTATTTTGGGCTTAGCATTAGGTTGTTTTTTTGTTTAGGGTTAGTCTTCTTGTTTGTTTGTCTCTTTGTTTGGTAGGGGGGTGCTGTAGCAAAAATGCTACATAATCAACATCTGTCGGTTTATTTTTAAACTTCTTCTTCTAGTTGTCAGCTGGCTCAGTTCTCTTTCTGTTGTCTCTCTATGCGGTTTCATAATTCAGGCGTTGATGGTTAGATGGCGCTTTTAGCAAAAAAAAAGAAAAAGAAAGCGCCGACCTTTTTTCGTATAATTCCTGGCCGTTTCTAATAAATTAAGTGCTTATTTGCGCTTATTTTGAATTTAAATTTTTATGGAATATTCGAAAAAGAGAAGATTGAAGTTGTTTTTCGGCAGATGGTTTGGTGAATTTGGAGTGGAGAAGTCGTTTGTGTTCCCGGGTCGTTTTAAACCAGTTTTGCAATTTATAGCCAGTTTAATAGTTAACACGAAGTCTTTTTAAGTGCGCATAAATCCACGGGTTCCTGGTAACAGTTGACTACCAAAGGCGCGCGTAAATCGGCGTTCGAAGAGGAGAGGCCTCTCATAAACAGTTGGTCTCCAAAGCCGTGCGCAGGTCGGCGCTAAGCAGTGGTGAAGTGAAGAAACCTCATCGTTATCGCCCGGTCTGTTGCCATACGCGCTAGCCAGGAAGCGACAGGTCTCCAAAACCGTGCGCAGGTCGGCGCTAAGCAGTGGTGAAGTGAAGAAATCTCATCGTTATCGCCCGGTCTGCTGCCATACGTGCTCGCCAGAAAGCGAGTAAGGCTACCTCGTCGGCTTGTTTAAAGTCGCCAACTTGTGCGCCATCCATTCTACACAAGTAAACCTGAATCCAGCTGCCGGTACCTTGGCGTGTGCCACATTCATCCCCTTTACCCTGTTTCCACTGAAATATTTTTGTTTTTAAATTTTAACGTCAGTTCCAATTATTTCTTGTGTATTTTTGTGTTATATTTTTAATTTATCCATTTGCTAAAGTTCTGTGATCCGCCATACTAAATTTTCCTAAAAATTCTAAAAGCCTCTTTTGTCGGGCTGTTTAATTAACCGGTTAAAAATTTAGGTATCATGCGCCATCGTATCAACCCTCATAGTCCATAATTATTCATCACATTAATTCATTTTTTCTCTAAATTTTCAGCCGTATTTTTTTATTTTCCTTGCAGTTTTACCCCTCCTTTCCCCTTATGCGGAAGGCAGACTTTTAGTTCTACTATTTTAAAGTGATTTTATAAATTTTGTAAATTTTAATTTTTTATACAGGGTGAAAACAAACTTTGATTTTTTTGAAAAAAATGTTTTAAAAATTATACGTAATCTGCAAAAGTTCTTGTTTTACTGCAAAATCTGTTTTCTTGTTGACATTTTGTGGTATTGTATTGCTTTATGTTAATCTATATACTAATACTACTCTTTGATGTTAATTGTCAAGATATTTCTTTCATCCTGGACAATTGTCACATGCGTCACATGTACGTTTTTATGATAGATCTACATCGACGCAACTGCATGTCATTGTCAAAGAGCATATAATCACTACGTTTTAAGAGACGGGACTTCCATTCTAGCGAGTGGAATCAGTTTGTTTCGCAAATCATTACCAAAATGTACGACAAAGAACTGTCAAAGAACCATAGTACCAACATAAGCGATTTAAATAGTGTAGTACGCTACACGCTTACGATTCTTATCGATATCGATAAAATGGGGAGGGTTGAAACATAGGCTCCTGTCTACAAATTTTGTACTCGAAATCAGGTTAGCATCGAGTCCACATTTAAGTTGTATGTTATATAGTGGATAGTTCTTAATTGGACTACTATCTGGTCGGGCTTAATGTGGACCCGAATTATTTTAATACAGTTTTTAAGTCGTGTTTTTTTATTTTATTAAATGCTTGATTTTCATAATGATGTGCACATACATGTTTGAATAAATGTAACTTTTCTATGGGAAGATGTATCAGGTCTTCGTTCCCAACAAATTTGGCCCACTGCCTGCATCTGAAAACATACAGCCTTGGAAAAACATGACTTTATCTACAGTTTATATTCCATGTGTTTGCTAATGAGATGATCAACTGATTATTTCGCCCTAATATGCATATGGTTGTATGGTCAGGGTTATGTACTATCCACTGGGATCTCGTAAATAATAATGCAGACTTACAGTTCAAGTGGTATACTTCATTAAAGTACACGGAAAATCCATACACAAGCAATACAGAAGGCACAGAAGGGTAGAACACACAGGCACAGTTTTAAAGTAGAAGTAGAACAGTTCAGAAGATAGAAATAGGTAACGTAAACAAGCGGGAAGCGAAAAGCAAAACATTAAGGTCGCAGCAAAAGAGACATGCGTTCCGCGTCGTATCATGGCAATGACTGTCAACTGACCTCTGCTGCGCGAACGCCGGGCCTAGCTACAAGACCAGTTTTCTCTAGGGCGGAGGTGAGGTCGATAGTATCGATAGTCGATACGGTTTATCGATATTGACGTAGGTGTGTATATAAGTTTAGGAAATGTATAAATATAATATAGGTATAGGAAAATGTGTAAGTGTAAATGTGAAATGTGTATATGTACCTACACCACCCCCCACCAGAGTCCCTCAGGGACGATAATAATCAGGAAATTGTATTGTACGGCCTGAACGAGTTCTTTTAGTTTCAGGTACCTGAGGTGTTTCTGTCACAGGAGCGGTAGTGTCCTTGACATTGTCAAGCATAAAAGCTGGCTTGAGCCGGTCAATGGACACTGTCACTTCCTTGTTATTGAGAAGAATTTTAAAAATTTTGTCTTCTCTGACGAGTACTTTATGTGGGCCGGAGTAAGCTGGAGTGAGGGAACCTCTAATAGTGTCATCGCGAAGGAAGACATGACTACAGGTTTCCAGTTCCTTGTGTACAAATACCTTAGGCTTACAATGTCGTGAAGCAGGAACAGGTCGTAGCTTCTCCATGTAGCCTTTGAGTCTGGCGTAAAAGTCGGATATATCCGAAGTTGTACCAGCGCTCGGCTCCCAGAACTCACCGGGGAGTCTCAACGGCTCTCCATAAACCAGTTCAGCCGAAGATCCTTGCAGATCTTCTTTGAAGGATGTACGTATTCCCAACAGGACCCACGGCAACGACTCAGTCCATCTGTCATTTGCATGACAGACGATAGCCGCTTTCAGCTGACGGTGGAACCGTTCCACCATACCGTTGCAAGCAGCATGGTATGCTGTCGTCCTTTTATGCTCGAATCCGGCCATCCTAGCTAAGCATTGAAATAGGGCCGATTCAAATTGACGGCCACGGTCAGTTGTAATGCTTGTAGGACAGCCGAACCGAGCAATCCAGGAGGACAGCAGTGCTTTTGCAACGGTTTCTGCCGTGATATCTTCTATCGGCACTGCCTCTGGCCAGCGAGTAAACCGGTCTACTGCTGTGAGGCAATACCGATAGCCCTGGGAAAGCGGGAGAGGCCCGACCAGGTCTATATGGATCTGTTTGAAGCGGGCGCGCGGTAAGTTAAAAGTGCCCAGCGAGGAAGTCACATGACGGGTGACTTTAGCTCGCTGGCACGGCAAGCAGGAACGCGCCCACTCCCTGCAATCTTTTTTAACACCTGGCCAGACAAAACGCTCGGAAACTAGCTTGGCCGAAGCGCTACAACCAGGATGGCTTAGGGAATGGAGGCTATCAAAGACCTTCTTCCGTAGAAACTTAGGTACGTAAGGCCTGGTAGCCAGTGTACCGACGTCGCAGTACAAAGGGGATTGGCTTCCAGGAACATAAAGTTTCTGCAGATGCAGTGATGAACCACTGCTCAGGAGCTGTTGAAGTTCGGGGTCGGAGGCTTGGTGTTGGGCTATTGTCTCGAGGCTTACAGGTGCTTCTAGTTCCTCAATTCGCGACAACGCATCCGCGACTACGTTGTCTTTGCCACTTATGTGGCGGATGTCTGTCGTGAATTGAGATATGAAGTCAAGGTGTCTATACTGCCTAGGCGAACAGTTACTCTTCCTTTCATGGAAGGCGAAACTGATTGGCTTGTGGTCAGTGTACACAGTGAAGTGACGAGCCTCGAGCATGTGCCTGAAATATTTTACCGCCTCGTATATGGCCAATAGCTCTCTATCGTAGGGCGAGTATTTGGCCTGAGAGGGGCTGAGCTTTCTGGAAAAGAAGGCTAGCGGTTCCCAAGCGCCATTTTTAAATTGTTGTAGTACCGCACCAAGAGCCTTGTCGGAAGCATCCGTGACCACCGCTAGATTTGCAGTGCAATCAGGGTGCGCCAGCATCGCTGCATTCGACAAGCTCTCCTTACAGGCTTGAAATGCTTTCAACGTATCTCCAGTAAGGTTGACTGCTTGCGATCCCTTCACCGAACCTGTCAGCAGTGCGTGCAGCGGGGCTTGTATCTCGGCTGCTCGAGGAAGAAACCTCCTATAAAAGTTGATCATGCCCAAGAAGGCCCGTAGCTGCTTGATGTTAGTTGGTGGTGGGAAGTCCATGACTGCCTGAACCTTCGACTCGAGGGGTTTACATCCGGTGGCTGAAATCAGGTACCCTAGAAATGTTACCTCTTGAGCTCCTAAGACGCACTTTGAGGTATTTACCAGCATGCCGTACTGCTTCAGCCTAGCAAAGATTACGCGCAGATGTTCCTCGTGCTCTGCCTCGCTCCTAGAATATATTAGGAAGTCGTCTAGGTAAGCGTATACAAAATCGAGGCCCCTGGTAAGCTCGTCGACGAACCGTTGAAACGTTTGACCCGCATTGCGTAGACCAAACGTCATAAACGGGAACTCGAATAACCCGAAGGGGGTCGTGATGGCGGTTTTCGCGATATCGTCGGGACTGACAGGTATCTGATTGTAAGCTTTTTCCAAGTCTAGTGTACTAAAGATTTTACAACCAGCTATATCATACGAAAAATCATGGATGTGCTTAATCGGGTACCTGTCAGGCACGGTGCGAGCATTTAGGCTGCGATAGTCTCCGCAGGGCCGCCATCCGTTGCCCTTCTTCGGGGCCAGGTGGAGGGGTGACGACCAAGAGCTCTCCGACGGCCTGGCTGTACCACAAGCCAGCATAATCCGGAACTCTTCCTGGGCGATTTTCAGCTTGTCAGGAGCTAAACGACGGGGTGGTAAGGAAACTGGGGGACCTGGTGTCGTGCGTATATGGTGGACTGTGTTATGGGGTATGTTTGTGTTTTGTTTGCCAGCTGGTCGAGTAATTTCGGGAAATTCGTCAAGAATTTTGTGATACCGGGACTCGCCAGTTACGACTTTAACGGAAAATACGTCTTTACAATTGGCTGTGGTGCCGATGGCAGCTATTAAAGTTAACATGTCAATCAAGCGCTTATTGGGACAATCTACTAGCAGATTATAATGATTAAGAAAATCTACACCAATGATTGGCTTGGTAACATCAGCCACTACAAAACGCCATACAAAAGATCTGCGCAAGCCAAAATCTAAATCTAAAGTTAAATAGCCGTAGGTAGCAATATTAGAACCATTTGCAGCGCTCAGATTATACCCAGTCCTAGAACGACGATCACACAGCGCCGACCGTGGATAGACGCAGAGGTCGCTTCCAGTATCGACTAAAAACTGCGTCTTTGAAGTGCGGTCGGTGACGAACAGGCGACCAGTAGATGTCGATGGGCAATCGTCAGTCGCCATTATCGACTGCCCCTTTCGTTTTCCGCCGGCTTGAAGTCGCATGGTCGAACGCACTTGCTGGCCTGGTCTCCAAACTTCCCGTGGTACCAGCAGAGAGGATATTTGCAATAGTTCGACTGGGATCGTTGCCTGGATGCGTTACGCTTGCCTGGAGGTGCGCGCGCCCTGGATCTGCTACTCCTGCCCAATTCGGATGCCTGGAACTGCTGGAACTGTTTCCTTAGCTCTGCGATTTCTCTGGCAATATCGCTGGGAACTGAACTCGCAGCTCCGCTACCCACAGCGGCCACTTTCGGAGTAGAACTGGCCAAGTCGTTGACACGATCAGCTAGGTCGCAGGCGTCTTCATGCGAAGCCGAAGATGGCTGGCCCGCGAGCACCATCTGCACACCGTGAGGAAGGCGGGTCATCCAAATAGACCTGATAAAATCATCTGGTACTGCAGGTCCTGCCAGGTCCTTCAGGTGCCGGAAGAAATGCGAAGGTTTGCGGTCACCGAGCTCCTCATGCATCAGCAACTGCTTGGTCTTCCTCTCATTGGAAATGCCCAGTCTCTTGATCAGCTCGGTTTTAAGCTTGTCGTATCTCTGTGACGCGGGAGGGTTAATAATAAGGTCCTTCACCTCGCGAGCATACTGGTTGTCGAGGTGGGAAATCACATAATTGAATTTTGTGACGTCACTGGTGATACCAGAATTTTGAAATTGACCCTCTACTTGGGCGAACCATATCTCCGGTTCTTCTGCCCAGAACGGTGGCACTTTCACTCCAACCTTAAAAACGTTTGTCGATTCTATCAACTCTGTCGACCCTGTCCCCGCACTATTTCCGGATGCCTCACTCGTACCGAGTGCATCTTTAAATTCCCTATCTTGGCTCATATTTGGGGTCACCAGTATGGTTGTATGGTCAGGGTTATGTACTATCCACTGGGATCTCGTAAATAATAATGCAGACTTACAGTTCAAGTGGTATACTTCATTAAAGTACACGGAAAATCCATACACAAGCAATACAGAAGGCACAGAAGGGTAGAACACACAGGCACGTTTTAAAGTAGAAGTAGAACAGTTCAGAAGATAGAAATAGGTAACGTAAACAAGCGGGAAGCGAAAAGCAAAACATTAAGGTCGCAGCAAAAGAGACATGCGTTCCGCGTCGTATCATGGCAATGACTGTCAACTGACCTCTGCTGCGCGAACGCCGGGCCTAGCTACAAGACCAGTTTTCTCTAGGGCGGAGGTGAGGTCGATAGTATCGATAGTCGATACGGTTTATCGATATTGACGTAGGTGTGTATATAAGTTTAGGAAATGTATAAATATAATATAGGTATAGGAAAATGTGTAAGTGTAAATGTGAAATGTGTATATGTACCTACATGCATCTATAAATCATGTTTTTCGGCATCCAGTTATCAACAACCCTTTATCAATGCTTTAACTTTTTATGTATTTATATGTCTGTTAATCATGAGAACGAGTCTGGCCTTGTTGGCAGCGACCCTGCCTATGAAGCCGATGGTCCCAGGTTCAAATCCTGGAACGGGCATTTATTAGTGTCATGAGCATGAATATTTGTTCCTGAGACATGGGTATTTTCTATGTATTTATAAATACTTATAAATTAGGTCTATGTACATATATATATATATATATATATATATATATATATATACATTATTGCACAAACTGACTTAGTACTAAAGTATGAATGGCATGTGTTGTGGGTATATATATATATATATCGTTGTCTAAGTACCCACAACACGTGCCATTCATAATTTAGTACTAAGTCAGTTTGTGTAATAATGTCCTATAATATTTCTTTATTTATCATAAAAACAAAGATTAATTTTCTTACATTTTAGGTTAATATATTAAATAATCACTAGATAAAAAAAATATGTTAACTAATGACCATTAATGCATAAGTAATAGATAATTTATGCATTATTAATCTTCGACGAATTAATTATGGTCATATTGCATGCTAGTTCTAAGGAAATTTCACATATTTAATTTAATTATTTACACTGATATACAAATAAAACTACAGTTATCGATAGTTATAGTACATCCCTAGTTCACAACGAAAAATAATGTAAAATATCTAATTTTCGATATGTTTATAGCCTGCTGACCCAAAATAAGGTCAAAAGTATCTAAAGCAATACTTACCAGTCTTCATCCAAGGGAAATTTCGCCATAAAATCCCTTTTTTCGTGATTTTCTCGAGTGGCTCGCTTGCCACATATTTCACACTTAGTAAACCGTTTTCTCGCTGGCATTGTAACAAACTCGCTCTTTACTCTGATCACGGTTGACTATTTTCGATTTTTGCACTAAATAATAAAGAAATTACACGAAATACCCGAACAAAACATTGAAGCCTTCAAAACAAACAAAGCAATTAGGCTGACAGTAGACTTGATGTAAACTTGACAGAATAAATAGCACTGACGTTTTCTTTTTCTTCGTTGGCAATGATTTGCGAAACAAATTCCATACAAAACTTTTTTCTTCCTAGTTGCGTCAGCCTGATCGGAATTTGGCAGCTAACTCCATCTTGCGTCCAGTAGAAGAATCAAAATCGTACAGGTAAAACTACTCTCTGCCTTAGGATCCCCTTTTAAATGTCATAAATCCAAACATGGCAGCCATACCCATCGACAAAAAAGTCTACCGTTGATCTAATTTCATTTGACAGTTAACTAATACGTATTCGACACGCTTATATTTGACAACTAGAATCCTGACTAGAGCTGGGACTGCGTACCAAAAGTACGTCTCTGTTACTCGTACCAAAAGTACGTCTAAAATACCAGTTTTACGAGTATGACCCCCCAATAGGCAGTTTACGTATTTGCCGTGCTTAGGCGTCTTACAAATAAGGATTATTTATACAAATATCGACTTATTATTTCGGTAAGGGTCGGAAATATGGTGACGTTTTGAGTGAAGGCTATGAATCTATTGTCATATTTTTGTTATATATTATTACATTATTTTTAGATACAACAGACACCCAGACGACCATCTGTTAACAAAATTTTATTTTACCTAAAGTAACGGTAAGAATGGAGGTACGAGGTGATAAAAGTTTCATATTTGTTTTATTTCAGAAATCAAAGTCCGTACTTTTAAATACTCGACAAGCTAAAAGTAGTCTATTACAAATAACCTGTTCCAAAAACTATTCCGGTACAACGCCCCGCCTCTAGTGTGGATATTGTTCACTGACAGGTGGTGATAATAGCAATTCGACAAGTCACAATATTTCTCACATCAAATGGAAATCAACACGAAACGTCACTTTTAGCATGTCGAATAAGGGCCCAGCTTTGAAATAATGTACCTGTAGTTATCTTAGCCTTTTGTCTGTTTGGTTAGTTATATATTTTTTGTATACTTAATGCAACAACGTAATGCTAGTCCAAAAATACATATATATATAGTGTTTTTTAACTGTTAACATTTTTTTATGTAGAAACTGTTGGGAAAAATTGCTTGGAGAATTTTATTCGAAAACGAAAATAACTTTTAGTTGTTTTTAAATAATATCGTTAATACAATCCAGCCTCACTTAAACAAATACCAAAATCGGATATGTAAAATCTAAAAATAATAAATACCCGAAGTGCGACTCGGAAACCTTCGATAATGTAAAGCTGATTAGATTCGATTTACCTTTTACGAAAACTTAAGAAAATACGACTGATTCACTCGGAAGATAACAGAGCCGGGAACAGTCTACTTTACGTCAGGTGTCGCCTGACAACGCCTTTACGGCCTATATAACAAGGTTCAATTTCACCCGGCACTAAACCCGTAATGGAGATCGCTCGATAGAATACAATTATGATCTGTGATTTCGTTTTTATTGGATTTATAATGGAATAAAAACGTTTATTGTTGATTTAATGCGAAAGGCGGTCTAATTTAATTTGGTGGAGTTGATTGTTTTTGGTTGTTGTCTTTTGGGGTTTGTGATGGAATAAATACCTTTATTGATTAAATGTGTGGCGGTTGTCCGGACGGTACACGTGTAAAGGCTTGACCTAGCTTTAATAAGAGTAATGGATTGCCGTAAACAGTGTTATTTCAACGTACCTATGGAAAGACTACGTTTTGATTTGGTTTGATTTTGATCATATTGAAAAACTTTCAAGTACCTACCTACTATAATAATTTAAGAAAATGGGAGCTACGTATAAAACTTCGAGATCTGATTAGAAAAAAAATGTTTGGAGAGACATTTTTTACATGAGTTCTGAGTCGGTTCCATTATGGGTTGTACCCTTATGGGTCAACCATGCAGTACTTACAACAATACTCTTAACTATTAAATATATTAAAACTTGTCACTCCCGTTTTTTATTTATTTGAAGAGTCAGTCTGCCTCGGTCCGCCAACGCGTGCTTCCGTTGAAGTTTCTCGGTATGGAGCGAAACATGTGAAACATGTCAAACATGTCGACTTAAAATAGTCGAGTGACCCGTATTAATATTTATGTAATCTCATGGAAGTTTTGTTAGTAATATACCTACTCTTAACTGTATCATCTTCTGCTACTATTGCTTCTGTATGTATTTACATTGAACTAGAAATCGCATAGGTAATATTAAATCAATACCAATATAAATTTCTAGAAGTAGCTAACTACCAGTATAAAACTTAGGTAGTTTTTAAAATAAATTGTGTTTGCTTGTGTAAAATAACCCAGCTAGGTAACGTAACTAGATACAGCCAAAATGCAACTACCAAATAGTTAACTGACTTGAGTGAGTTGATACGTTGAGTGACTGGCAGACAGAAATGCTAACCTGCCGAAAACCCGAGACCTGCCAGCTGCCGGCGGACAACAGGCTACGAATTTCCACTGTAAACGTAAGCGCAGGCGAGACGACTCTTTGACAGAACCAGGGTAATATAATATGACTTCGTGTACAGCTTACAAAAGTAAATAAAGTAATAAAAGTAGAATGCGCTTATACTGGTCCGGCCGACCAATGGATATTTCCGAGTCTAATAGATCGCGAGCCAGGAACACATTTCCATGACCAATCGCCTCCCGGCCGAAAACTCGTGTAGTGGTTAACGGCTAGGTAAAATGAACCCTCGTGGACGTCAGCTGCCGCTTCGTTGATGGGTTGACAAATGGCAGCCACCGAAACATGTAAAACAAAACAAAAAAATGTCATCGCCTCCCTTTTACATGTTCATTTTACAGCTGACGGTCCTTCCACCGCGATACAACCGGCTGACGGTTTTTTTAAATTTAAAACATTATTTAAACTATCATCTGACAAAGTATCAGCCAGGAGGTGATGACTGACGAAATATGCTCCTGGCCCGCGGTCTATAATAAGCTATTGGAACGATCGATGCCTCCGATGTTCCGCCGAAAGGCATTCAGCGCTCGGCGCGCTGACAACAGCGAATCAGCGTTGCATTTTCCGACTGCCAAAAAATGTGGAATTGTGCAAGTATCAAAGCTAGCGGACGCGCGGACATTTTGATAGTATTGCCGAATTTTTACCTCACGAAATTTAATAGAACTAGGGCGAAGTTAGGAAATTGATAGCGAAAACTTCGCAAATAAAATACGATCACAGGCACGCCTAACTAAAATTGAAAAGATGTGAAAAAAAAGATGTGACTATTCTGCGTTACCAAGCAAAGCCAAAATACGGTATTTGACTACTAGTCAAATCAGTTTCTTTTTTCGAACCGTCTAAACGATTTGCTACTATGACCTACTCTTTATAGTTCTATACGAATTATAAAGTATAAATAGTGTCTAAGAATAACAGCTGTCTACGTATCTTTGTTAATTTTGTGGTGATTTATTTCGTGCATAGTGTGAAATAATTTATTTTAAATACAGTCAAATACCCTATCACCACTCAATCTCTCAGCCAGTCAGCAAAAATGAGTTTTAATTTGAAATTTGTCACGCGAAAATTCGGTAAAAAATATGAATGAGTTTTCCAAAGGCCGAGCAGTAATTAAAGCCGAATCATATTTATTAATAAAAAATCAACTTCATCATTATAATGCTGCGTAGAATTTAGGTAGTGTAACTACAAAATTTTCATATATTTTGTTAAATCTATACATTCAAAGTATCGATTATCAGTAGGTAGCTATACAACAGAATAAGTAATAGTACTACCCTACAGAAAAGAAACTTCCTACAAAACCGAAGTTTGACAGCCATTCAGGGACGAATCATGCTTTCCCTATCTTATGTATGGCACTATCCCTTTCGGCTATTTAGGGTTGTCAAAACTCAAGTTATTATCTTATCTGTGGTTGTATAGGCAAAGGGACGTCAAGTTGTGCCAACCCTAATACTTGCTCGGAGCAATGCTGAGCCGACCGGAGCCGGGAATGCCCGTAAGGAACAGTTTCGCCTCTTTGGCTATACAGTATTTTTATTACCAAATACTTATGCCCCGCTCCCGCAGCAGAATGTAATAAAAGTAGACATATGAAACCTTGAGATTTTATGTAATTAAGAAAGATACACCAAAAATGTTTTACTCCATATATTGCTCTTAATTTTTTTTATTTTTTTTTATCCTTACCTTAAAAAAAAGCTGCGTAAAATGACTCATTTTAAACTTTAGTATACCTAGGTAAAATTATTAAAATTGAAGTGTAGTATACAAATTAAATTACAAACATGCTTAGTAGGAAATCCGTTCATTCTGACTACGGCCGTTCTGGCGTGGCCGCAGCGCGCTTGGCGCCGCGGCTTCATTTCACGGCCGATCAGCTCCCGCGCGCCATTACCGTGATACAAACTGTTGTCCCGTTTATTTGATCACGGAATTTTGCTGGAAACCCAATGGATTTCAGGGATTTCATCGCTTTGTAGATATTCCGTAGTTTGCACTATTAGGATGGTGGTTAGTCTGAAATTGTTTCGTTTGTATGTCTAATTTGTGTGGTCGATTAGCTGTTACCGTTTGATGTATTTATTTACTTAGGTAATTATGTTGACTGGCAGTTAAACTTTGTTTTTAATACAGTTGCTCAAAAAGTGCTACTTTACGTAGCTGTTTAGTGTGCGGAAAGTTGGTTTTCGCGAACTAGTGCTTTTCACTTTTACCATTTTTTTAAATTTTTACTTGTTCCAATTCATGACTACTTATTGATGAGTGTTAATGTTAGTTTCCTTTAAAAGTCGTAATGATCATAAAAACCTACTGTTAAGGTAAGAATAATAAAAATATACATATTTCATATTTTATTCGTTATAACACGTTTATTTTTTAATGTTGAATAACGAAAAACCATTCTTAATAAGTTAACACTCGTAGCTGCCGAAACGCCTGTCAGAGAAGAGTCGTTTTTTCTTACTGCAAGCCTGTTTTAAGTTTCCAAAGGCAACATTTGATATTGTTTTCATACAATTTAAATATACGACACACGTGAACCGGTAAACTGATACGATTGATGCGCGCTTGGCCAATGGCGTTAAAGTCCTATAAACCGTATGTGTTGTAGCTTTACCTATAGTGGTTAGAAAAGTATCCGTAGACCTTATGGGTTGCAGGCGAGCTAGACATGCGCGGTGTCCTGGTTGCACTCACGTAGCAGCCCCCCCACGCTGTGCTGGAAGAAGTTGTACTGCTGCGCGGCGCCGGTTACTGCATGCTCTAGTTACAACAGGGACTGACCGTATTGGTTGCAGACGAGCTTGACATGCGCGGTGTCCTGGCCGCACTCGCGCAGCTCGCGCAGCAGGCCGCCCTCGCTGCGCAGGAACGAGTTGTACTGTCGCGCCGCGCCGGTGTACGCGCCGTGCATGCGGCCGGCGCGCGGCCCAGCGCCGCCGACCGTTGCGCTGCTGTTCATATGCCTAAAGGTTTTCTCACAATATTTTAGTAAAGTACACCCGTTTTTTCAGTAAACAAAGACGCTTAATTTGGCTTGCTATATCCCAGATACTATGAAATAACAGTTTTAATATTCCAATTTTTCCGACCGATGTATGAAATTAGTACAAAAGCAGAATATTTAATTGTAAATTGGTCAATCGGATAAAAAAACAAGGAATATCCGGTGCTACTTCAAGTGGTCAGGATGTGCGAGTTTCACATCCGAGGCTATAAGCTAAAAGAAAATCCAGTAAGAAAACCGATGTAGTTTTTTTTTACATGGGCCAAATTCTCCTGGGTCCCAGAAAGTGCCTATGCCAACCCGTATGGTTCCGAGAGCAACGATTCCTAAAAGATATGACGTTCTTAGGAATTAGGATAGGAAGGAGATATATAAAAGCCTAAATGTTACTAACAAGGTGCTCAAACAACAGTAGTACAGTAACCCTGGTCAGGTCTCAAGTATAAATAATTATTGAACTTACGAATATCCCAGCATGGAGCACAGTTTGGTAGCCGTGGCTTCGTCTAGCGTGCGCGGGCTGAGGCAGGCCGGGAACCACGACTGGTTAGCGGCGCGGAATACCTGCAGCTCGCCGCGGCCCACGTCGCCGTTCATTTCGCTTAGTCGCACTACAACAAGGCATTGAGAACAATCTTTATATGGATAGGATTGACAGTCTGACTAAGCTCTCTCTACAGACTGAGCAAAAGTGTTGGAAGCACCACGGTAAATGCCAAATTTCTATGAACATTTGACGTTTAGGTATATGTAATGGCGCTGAAGAGTCAGCGAAGTTATGGCTTTATTTAAAAACACCTGTCAAGTCTTACAAGCCATTGGTAATCATTTGTCCTTATCAGTCATTTTGACATTAGTGTAAGTTAGAAAGGGGCAAGATTTAACAACGTTTGCTTAGTTTTATGAATAATGTGGTTAGTTTAGACGGACTCGAATAAATTAACAATGGATTTAAAAGTAGATATTAAGGTCTGACAGTTCAATACATGTGTTATTCTGACAAAACAGGAACTTATTTTCTTAGTGATTGGAAAATATTCGTACATGAAACTTAACAAAAATAAATAAATTCAAAAACAAAAGACTGTAATAATCACTGAAGGAAAACATTTCTGTAGGTTCCTAATTGAAAGAAAATTCACAAATAAAACCCGCATTTCGAAATCACAAATCAATCCAGCATTCACCGTTAAAAAAAATGGAATTGTGTAGGGATGCCAATGGATACGGGTCCGTCAATTTATCAATACGCAATTACGAGCTCGAAAGGAATCCTCAGAATGGTCATCAAAGGAATGTTTTGTGGCAGTTTATACAATGGCACTAATTATGAAGGAAGTGTAATGTTTTTATGATACTATTACTACCTACCAATTTTCAGGCAAATCCGTATTAATGCATGCCACTTTGATATTAAATTTCCTGCTCATTTGTCCTTTATTCTGTGAATAACAGGCAATATGTACTATACCTATTCCGGACATACTGACAATACCTAGGGAGTTTTTTAAAGATCATATACATTATGACTAGATAAGATTTCTGGTACAAGTCAAGCATTTTATGTCAAAAAGTGATTTATTGATCTAATCCTACGGCGTACGGCTCGATTCGAACTTTGAGATACGTCAAATATTACTTAGGTCTATATAGATGGGATATATCATTTTCAAAAGTGACGTTTTTGTTTGAAGAAACGTCACTTTTGACACTGCCATATCCGAACTATATCGTATCTAGACCTAATATTTGACGTATCTTAAATTTTGAATCGGGCCGATAATTAGCGTAACGCAGCGTATTTTTAGTTGCATTGATTATAGTATTTATTTATAATGTTTGCTGCTTAAATTGTGCATCAAAAATATTTCGATTTTTTTATGATATAAGAGGCAAACGAGTACACGAATCACCTGATGGTAAGCGAATTCCCTCGCCCATGGACATCCGCGACACCAAAGGGGTTGTAAGTGCTTTGCCGGCATTTAAGACGGTCTCGGTCCGGAATACGCTCTTTTTTAAAAGTTTGAATGTCGTATTGGTCCTTAAATACCGCAGGCGACAGTTCATTCCACTGTTTAGCAATGCGATGCAGGAAGTTTCTGGTAAAAAGGACTGCCTACCATCTAAGTGGTGAAGATGGATGTGTTAACTATCGCATAGAGTGATAGTGGACAGAATTGGCAGGGATCCGAGCAATTCCTCGGAGAACTCCCCGTTATACATGCGATAGGGCATGCAGAGCGAGGCTACATCTCTACGCAGTGCCTAGGAGTCAAGCCGACCTGAAATATGCTGGCAGCCGAATATTCGAGTCACTCTCCGTTGGATGCGAATCAGAGAATAATTGCCATAATTGGAAAATAAATAGAGTTCCTTTGCCTTTATCGTAGTCTATCGATAGTCTACTCCAACAAAAATACCTTTGGAGGTACTGGTCTCTACATGTCAGTCATTTGATATGAAATGCTTTAAGGAATACTAGAAAGAGCCTTATGTCACAGAAAAGCACTCACGGCAGTTTCTCTCATCCTGACCCCAAGGGCAATCGGAATGGCCATCGCACATGTGGCTCTGCGAGATGCAGTGGTTGTTGCCGCAGTGTACATCTCCGTTCTTCTTGCAGGTCCGACAGTTGAGCTCGTCGGAGCGGTCCAGGCAGTCGACGTGGCCGTCACAGCGCCAGTCGTGCGGGATGCAGCGCTTCACGTCGCATTGGAAGCCGGTGGGGCACACTGAGGGCAAATGTTCTGTTTATTTATCGTTATCGGCTATCGGAAGCAGACATCCAAACCACTCAATATCAGAAATCTCAATTCTTGTCCCTCTAATTTGCTGAGGTCGACGTCAACGTCGATAGAATAAAGAGTATTACTTCAGCGCAAGATGCTATTTTTTCCATCTACAAATTTACATGTACAGTAACGTCTGAAAACATCGACACGATCGAAGTGCCAAAAATATGTATACACGACTTTACGGCCCATATATTAGGGTAGTGTATACATATTTTGGGCACTTTGTCCGTATCCATATTTTCAGACGTGACCGTACATAGGTTTTGAAGCCCAGTACTTCATTTCTGTCAAACTCACTAGCCGATAGAGATGCGGGTATTAGTGGATTTAACAAATATCTCGCACTTAGTAACACCTTCCTTAATTATTTCATCTCCCGGTTTGAACCCATGAAATACATCGACCGTCTAATCGACCCGACAGACAAATGTGTAACCTTATGCCAAAGCGATCGAAAGTAAACACGTAATATAGCCCCATCCATGTTGTAGGACTGTTATTGCCAACTGCTGGGCGAGCTCGGCGGACGTGTTGACCGCTCGGACCAACCAGTATTAACGCGTATCTCTGGCGCGCTCTCTTTATTAATGTCTCGGTCACGTTACGCTGGTCTACGCGACAACCCGGTCCGCCCGCGCTCGCGCGATGACAATCTCACTGTACTGTACTTGTACTTGTCTTACCAGTTGCCGATTCACACTATGTAGTATATGTACCCACTTGTTTCTTACAAAAATAAATAAGTTGTTTTGTTTTAGAATATATTTTATGCTATTCGTGCACTATGTAAATAATGTATATTACGATTGTTTATATTTCTCTATGTAAGTGAATTGTAATATTCGTTTGGAGAAATAAATTCTTAAACCATATCTCTACTCACCAGGTTTTGCAGCGCGGAACCTTGCCTCTTTCACCTCTCGGTTGCCGAGGCAGACGTCGGTGTCGGTTGATTCGGGGAAGATCTCGCACTGAAGATAGTCAGGCATAGATAGCCCGAATACCTCGAGGAAGAAGCCGCAGCGACGCATAGTTTCTGATGAAATATAATTATGTAAAAAATCTGGAGGCACGGTAGTGCCGCCACCAAGACGAGCCAAGCGCAGTACAAGGGCACTGCCTACCTTTTCTCAGAGCCCTTTGTCGTTTTTTTGAACCCTTGCTTGGGGAACTTGGGTTTGGATTATCCCAGATAAACACAATTTTCGGCATATGAGTCAATAGTGGACCTTTTAAATATAAAAAAAGTTTCAATTGCTTAGCTCTAATACTTAAGATTTTATTGATATCTAATAAACCCCGATTTCATCACTGATGATCATCAAAACTCTTAGGGTAGTTCCTAAGTCCTAGAAAGCTGAAATTTGGTATGTAAGCTAGTATTAATACACAAACAACAAAAACATTCTAAAACTTGGAACTTTTCCCCCCCACCCCTTAAACTAGGGGATGAAGGTTTGTATGAGACTTCCGCAAATTTTGATGCTATAGATAGGTAAGAAGATAAGGACTCCTTGTTATAAATAATAAAATACGTACTTCAGGATTTTTAGTTAATCACCCCCACCCTTCTAATTTAGGAGATGGAATAATTATCATAAGCAACTTACAAAAAGAAGTGAAATCCCATCAAAAACATTTTCATGTAATAAAATGTTGCCAACACGAAACCATAAGACTCACACTGTCAAAAAGTTATCAGATCTCATGTAGAGCCAAGCTTCTAACTTTACAAGTCCTAACTTTACAAACTCTACACGTTAGTTAGTTTATAAAAATTCTGATGTTACTAACCTTGACAAAGACTCCTGCAAGGCCGCACCATATGCCCCAGGGGCCCGCACTTGGGCACGAACAGCGAACAGAGGAACAGCGCCGTCAGCTCATAGCACCGCACGTCCACCACGGCGTCGTATATCTCCAGATCCTGGTACCAAATACGTATAATATGTAGCAGTTTATTTGCCAGTTATTTATTTATCGAGATCTCAACTTACATTTGTAAGAGTTAACATTTCAAAAATATTGGATAATAAGCTTCATCGACTTCCTAGCCCAGTCGCTAGTGACCCTGCCTAGGAAGCAGAAGGTCCAGGGTTCAAAACCTGGTAAGGGCATTTATTTGTGTGTTCATCACATCATCACCATCAATGTTCCTGAGACATGGATTTTTCTATGTTAACTATAAAACTGTACTGTATAGTAGAAAAAATGACACTTAATTTCAATACATATCAAATTAATTTTAAACGTCACGACGGCGTCGCCAGTGCCGTCGACGCTGCTTGTGGTGAGTGGACGTGCGGGTCGTGCTTTGCCCCACAGCAAGAACACGGCGGCGGCGCGCCCTCGACCAGTGAAGGCGACTCGTTGCTCCATGAAGAGGATCCTCGAAAATGGATCGAAACATGTCGAGCGTCTATTCGACTTAATAACACGTGAGTGACCGGTTTAAAGTAATTTTAATATGTTCGAGTCCCACGGGAGTTTTATAGTTAATTTCAATACTTTTATTTATTTAACTATAATTATAGCGGTTTTCATTTATGTTACATCACTGTATTTCCGTCTTTTACTTCACTGAAGCACTGCTAATTTTAAGATAACATTATCAAGAAGTAAACTCATTGTTTTTCGGCGACGTCAAGATTAGAATTGACAGAAAACAAAATAAGACCAATAGAGAAAATACAGGTTTACTAAAGTAAATTGTTACTTAAATTATTATCATTTCATACTAAGTTACTACAAGAAGTATTATACAGGGCGTCCCACGGCGATGCCACATGGAGGGAAAGTACCTTAAATATCATAGATAGCATATTTTGCTGAAAGAAGACTTCATTTTATTTTTAAAACTTAGTTAAATTGCATTCATACTTTTTTAATTTTTTTTGAAAAAAAAATGTATGGAAAAAAAATATCGCGTCATTGGAGGAAAAGTACCTTAATTTTTGTAAATGAACATCTTACTGAAAGAAGACATTATTTCGATTTAAAAAAACAAGTTGAATTGCATTTTAAATAATTTCATGGTTAAACCGGGAATCGAACCCTCTACACGAGAAAAAAAAATACCCTGTAGCTTTGTCATATCGATCGAAAGGCTTCAATGTGAGAATTACTTTTTTGCTAAATAACGAAATAAAAATGCCATGCATTTTAATATTTTTAATACAAAATTAAATCAATTTATCAAATGCTCAAAATGTTTTCCATCCTGTTCAATACAAAGTCTCACTCTTTTCATTATTTCACTCCCTGTCGATTTTTTAATTATGGTGTGGTGGATATTTAAAATAATACGTCTAAGTTCTGCTTGTAGCTCGTGGACATTTTCATACTGGTTCTTGTAAACTACATTTTTTACAAAACCCCTTAAAAAAAATCTAACGGGGTTAGATCTGGGGATCTCGGCGGCCATCTAGTTTCTCCATTTGTTCCGATCCAGGCAGTAAAGTGTTCATTGAGATAATCCCTTGTTCTGTGACTGTTATGAGCCGGAGCCCCATCTTGCTGAAAAATAATGTTTTGTCGTTCTGCCAACGGAAGATTATTTATCTCAATTCTTAAAATCTCAAGTATTTCTAAATACCTATCCGTATTTAGATGCCCTTCGTAAAAATGTACTAAGAGGACCCGGTTGTTTACAATACCACACCAACAGTTGAAGGAAAAACGCACTTGATTGTTAGTCTCGCGGATACGTAAGGGATTCTCCCTGCACCAGATGCGGTTATTAAATATGTCTGTTGTACATACCATTATTGCTGAAGTTTGTTTCGTCAGACCAGATAATATTATTAAGAAAATCTTGATTCTCTAGAATGAGCCTCTCGATTTCTCGGCAGAAAATCAATCGTCTACCAGGATCACCCGGTTGCAATTTTTGTACTAATCGCCCTTCAACGTAACTTTTAAATTTGTATTTTTTCAGTACACGGTGTATTTTGCTTTTCGAAAATCCGGTTTCTGCTTCACCTTCCCTCACTGAACATTTAGGATTTGCCTCAAAGTATATCAAAATGTCGAGCTCATCGTCAGTGTTTAACATTTGGTGCCGTGGTTGTGGTAATAGATGATCGAAACGTCCCAAATTTGTCAGATTATCCACCAACCGTTTCATAATAAATCGAGATGGTGTATTTCTATCAGGATATCTTTCACGGTGCCAATTTAAGGCTAATGTTATGTTTTTGTGGTTCAAAAAGTATGCTTCCATTAAATCAACATTATTTTGATACGCCATGGTTATTTAATACAATACCGTCGTAACAAAATCCTCGTAAAGCGAAATAACTAAATAAAATAGTCAATTCCCGCCAACAAACTTTTTAAACTTTTTTTTTTTACTTTCAACACCTGATCATAGTTTAAGATACTTGTTTTTCTGCCTAGTCAGTAATTTTAAAACATGTTTAAACAATAATTGACACTTATTTTAACAGATTTATTTAATTTAATGACACGAAACACGGAATTTAAACACATTATAGCAAGAATTAAAATACGCTCGTTGTCGTTTACGCATACGGCAGAACATTATGCACACAAACTCAATTGATTGCATACAAACAGGTACGTTCCTACTTATTACTTATCTCTTTATCATTTTATCATGCACTACAATTATAATAAGGAAATGATGCGTACTTCTCAAGTGGGTCCTGATTCATTAGTAATAGGTACTTTAAAATGAAAGATTAGTTGTATGCCCATACGGGCTAGGCTTAGGCTTCCGGTGTGATCGTTGATTAGTACAGACGTCAAAATGAGCTCTCCGAAAATATGTGCATAAAACTGTGTAAAAATGCGATAAATCTATAAATTGTGCAAGTGAAACGAAAAACTAAACAATAAAGTGTAAACAGAGTGATAAAAAGTGAAAGGATTTTAACCAGAACACGTAAAAAGTGCTTAATAACGTTGTCTCATTACAACCTAAAAACTAAGAACTGACATACCAGCAGTGCTACCAACCCTAGAGAACAAAATATTCATCCGTTCCGTACGTTCCGTTATACGCACCATTCTAATTTCGGGTTGCCAAACCTAACGTAAAATTACTACCAATTTATAGAAGTGTTGTCACATAAAATAAAATAAATCGATATGGAAGATAAACATATTGAATTGCTATTTTCGAAGATTCAAAAACAAATGGAAAAGCAAACAGAAACCCTCACAAATTCTATAACAAATGCAATACTAAGCGAAATGGAGACTAAACTAAAACCACTTGTAGAAGATAATGTCTACCTAAAGAATGAAGTGGCAAAATTAAATGAGAAGGTTAAACGTCTGGAACATGGAATAAAGGAGAACAATTTGATATTTCACGGCTTCAAGGAGTCTCCAGAAAACAATGATATCATAGAAATAGTAGCCCAAACTCTAAGTGATTCTGGCATTGAATGTTACAAACAAGATATCAATAAAACATTTAGATTAGGTAAAGCAAAGGGTCCAGAAGGGCGTCCAATTCTAGTAAGTATGCTAAATGCATGGAAGAAAAAAGAAATTTTGCGAAATAAGAAAAAGCTGCCAAAAGATATTTTCGTGACAGAAGATTTCAGCAAGGAAGTTCTAGAAAAAAGGAGGGAACTTATTCCTCAGCTAAAAGAAGAACGAAAAAAGGGAAGAATAGCGTTTTTAAAATACGATAAGCTAGTAGTAAAAGGGGAAGCTAGCATGGGGCGGGACAAAAGGAAGCGGGAACAATCTGCTTCGCCGAACGTGACTACCAACTCTGATAATGCTCGGCAGAAAATAAACAAAATAAACGCCTTCGAACTAATGTACCAGAACCGAACTCCTTCAACTTCAACACCAGATATGAACAAAGCATAGCAATTAACACACATCGGAAACCAGAAGAACGAACCTAATCATCTAAGAAAAAATACTAAAAAAACAAACAGATCAAATATACCTTCTCCAAGCCGGCTGGTCACCGTGGAGAAGCTAGACCACAACCCCCCAACAAACAAGTCGACTGAAAACGAAACTGTATTTAAAAAAGAAACACAACACCTGTATATAACAAGTATCAACGTTAGAACCTTATTATCAGACAGCAGAATAGAGGAATTGAGATACGCTACAAAATCAATAAAATGGGACATAATAGGTCTATGTGAAACGAGAAGAGAACATGAAAAAATTGAAGAATATACTGATTTTATACTATACCACACAGCTGGTTCTAAGGGCAGAAATGGTGTCGGGTTCTTAATAAAAAAACACCTTAAAAACAAGATAATTAGCTTAAAAAGCTACTCCAATCGCGTGGCAATGTTGGAACTACAAACTTCAGAAAACTCTACTTGGTCAATTATACAATGCTATGCCCCAACGGAAGCATACACGAGAGACGAATCACAACTATTCTACGAAACGGTTCAATCTGCTCTAAACCATACGAAATCGAAGAATACTATCGTACTGGGCGACTTCAACGCCAGAATAGGAAAAGCTCAAAGAGGTGAAGAGAAACATATAGGAAGATACTCTCACGGAAAAAGAAGCCCTAACGGTCAAAAACTATTAGATTTCGTCCTAGAAAATAATCTTCTATTCGTTAATAGTATGTTTAAATGCAAACCGCAAAAAAAGTGGACGTGGCGCTCACCAAACGGGAAACACCTCAACGAAATTGATTACATAATAACAAACCAACCAAAACGTATCCAAAGTTTTGACATAATCAAAAACCTAAACTTCAATACAGACCACAGAATGATAAGGTGCAAGCTATCTTTAGACGAAAAATCTGTTAGAAGAAAAATAATGTCCAACAACTACAGTAGAGACCTACCGCTTATCTCTAAAGAAACTGCCGAATACTGGGAGAATAAATTTATAAATTCAATTAAACCATCCACAGAAGTACAAGAACAATATGACAAAATTGAAAACGAGCTGAAAGAAATTATCAATCAGCTACCGAAACAGAAGAAAAAAGAACAAGAATATATTAGTCAAGAAACAAAAGAACTCTTAGACCAAAGAAAAGTGCTGTATAAAGCGAAAAGGACAAAAGATGTTAAGTCAAGAATAACAAAAATTAGCAAACAAATTAACAGAAACATAACAAATCACAAAAGAAAAATGAGGCAAAAAATATTCGAAAAATTCATAAGTAAAACAGGGGCACTACGTAAAGCTTACAAGGAAATGAGTGACAAGTCAGAGTGGACAGGAACGGTGAAAAATAAACAGGGGTTAAAAAAAGCCGGACGTCTGGACATCATAAACGAAGCGACTATATTTTACAAGGAACTCTATTCGTTTGAAACAAAGGCTTCCCAATTAAAACCAAACAAATTCCAAAACATAGAAGACGCCGATACCGAACCTCCGGAAATTCTTATCTCAGAGATAGAGTATGCAATAAAAACTCAAAAGAATGGAAAGGCTCCCGGACAAGACAACGTTACAAATGAATTATTAAAATCCCTGTCTGCTTCACTACTGAGACCTCTACAAATAATTTTTAATAATATTCTAAGATCGGAGAAAACACCGGAACAGTGGTCTAGATCGACTATAATATTATTGCATAAAAAAGGGGATATGAGCGAGCTTGGAAATTATAGACCAATCAGTCTCATGACAAATATATATAAGGTGTTTTCGAAAATTATACTTAATAGGATCACGAATACGTTAGATGAATGCCAACCTCGCGAACAAGCGGGGTTCCGTAAAAAATTTTCGACTGTAGATAATATACAAGTTATCACTCAATTAATAGAAAAGGCAAAAGAATTCAGGATACCAGTGTACATGTGCTTCATAGATTATACGAAAGCTTTTGACTCTCTACATTTCGAAGCCATATGGAAATCGTTAGCGCACCAAGGAGTGAACCAAAAATACATTAACATAATAGCAAATATATATACAAAGTGCAACGCTAAAGTACGGTTAGAGCGGGAAGGTAACGAATTCCCTATACAAAAAGGAGTGAGACAGGGAGACCCCTTGTCCCCAAAAATCTTTTCAGCTGTGTTAGAATCTATCTTCAGATGTCTAGATTGGGAAGCGAAAGGTATAAAAGTCGACGGCGAACTACTAAGCCACTTACGTTTCGCAGACGACATTGTTGTATTTGCAGAAAGCCCATCAGCCCTGGAAAGTATGGTCACCGAGCTAGCAATGGAGAGCAAAAAAGTTGGACTAGCAATGAATAAATCTAAGACAAAGATTTTAACTAATAGAAAACCTGTAGATATTACTATAGATAACGAAAAAATTGAATATGTGAAAGAGTACATATACCTCGGACAGATAGTATCGTTTGAAGATAGCACGGAAAAAGAAATACAAAGAAGAATATCTACATCTTGGAAAAAATACTGGGCACATAAGGAAATTATGAAAAACGGCTCCATTAATATTGGTATAAAGAAAAAGGTATTCGACATGGCAATACTTCCGTGCTTAACATACGGTTGTCAAACATGGTCTTTGAAAAAGATAGACGAAGAAAGGATTAATGTTTGTCAACGAAAAATGGAAAGGAGCATGCTCGGACTAAAACTATCTGACAGAGTAAGAAATGACAAACTAAGGAAGATTACTAAAGTAGAGGATGCAAAGAAAAAAACCCGACGGCTTAAGTGGCAATGGGCAGGTCACATATGTAGGATGGACGACAATAGGTGGACCAAACGGCTGACAGAATGGTTTCCGTACGATGGTAATAGGAAGCATGGACACCCGAGGAAAAGATGGCGGGATATATTTAATGAACTAGTTGGCGACAACTGGATGCAAAAGGCCCGCGATAGAGAAGTGTGGAAACAAATGGGGGAGGCCTACGCCACAGAGGCGACTACTATTATAAATAATTGTTAAAGTATAATATATCATATAAGTAATTACAATTGTTTAAGGATAAAGTCATTAAAAATCATATTATAAGTTATTGTAAGGTAGTAGAAATAAAGGCTATTTTTATTTTTATTTTATTTATTTTTATTTTTTTATTTATGCCCATACGGGAATGTCATTATTCTAATCAAAATTTCACATCAAATGAAAAAAATAATGGTCTTCCTTTTGTTTCCAACACTATGTTAATTGGCAAAAAAATAATTCTCACATTGAAGCCTTTCGATCGGTATGACAAAGCTACAAGGTATTTTTTTTTTCTCGTGTAGCGGGTTCGATTCCCGGTTTAACCATGAAATTATTTAAAATGCAATTCAACTTGTTTTTTTAAATCGAAATAATGTCTTCTTTCAGTAAGATGTTCATTTACAAAAATTAAGGTACTTTTCCTCCAATGACGCGATATTTTTTTTCCATACATTTTTTTTTCAAAAAAAATTAAAAAAGTATGAATGCAATTTAACTAAGTTTTAAAAATAAAATGAAGTCTTCTTTCAGCAAAATATGCTATCTATGATATTTAAGGTACTTTCCCTCCATGTGGCATCGCCGTGGGACGCCCTGTATAGTAAAAAATAATGAACAGTGAATAAATTTTTCACCTTACGCCCATAAGTTAGTAGCTCTACAAGACATGTGATAACTTTTTGACAGTGCAGTTATGGTTACAACATTTTACACAAAAATATTTTTGATGGGATTTCACTTCTTTTTATAAATTGCTTATTGCTTATGAGTCTTATGACAATCTTCCATCCTTTCAAAAGGGTTGGGGATGATTTTCTATTAAAATCCTAAAATAAATATCCGGGGGGCATCTTTTATACAATATGCTTTTTTACTGATTTCCCAAACAAACTTTACCCCTTTTTCTCCCTAACGCCCTTTTGCTCCTCTTTTTCATTTTCATTTCAGTTTTTGGGTTAAGAACTATTATAACAAAAACTATCTACACACCAAATTTCAACTAAATAGGTTCAGCGGTTATTGATTCCCCATACAAAATTCCACCCCTCTTTTCACCCTTTTAGGAGCTAAAAATTCCAAGTTTTTGAATTATTTTGATGTTTTTGTACTAATACTATCCTACATACTAAATTTCAGCTTCCTAGGACTTCAGGAAGTACCCTAAGGGTTTTGATGATCATCAGTGAGTGAGTGTGTGAGTCAGTGACAAAATCGTTTTTTTTTTAGATATTAATAAAATCTCAAGTATGAGAGCTATGTAATTGTTTTTTTTTGTTTATCTGGTATAATCTAACTCAAGTTATGAGGGTTCAAAGAAACGACGAAGCGCTTCGAGAAAAGGTAGTGCTTCGCTTTGCTCGTCTTGGCGGGGGCACTACCGTGCCCCTAGATAATCACTTAGTGTATATTTATACTTAGTGTATCACCAAGTGTGTAATCTTGTAAGTTAAATTACAGCCATTTCCCAGTGCAAAGGAACTAAACTTTGGAAACCTTGGACGGTGGTGGAATGCCGAAGGAACTCCCCGTCGAAGAAACGCAATCAAATTGCGGCTAGGTTCAATATAGGCTGTTCACGAGGATTAATTGAGAAATGGACAAAGGACTGCAAGTACATACGTATCTATAAAGTCACGCATTCTCAAAATAAATGCATGTTAAAAATACAATAGGTAATTGGTATATTTTTAACACAACCGTTTTTTTTTTTCATTTCGCCTTAACTAATGGTGGTTATTTTTTTTGTAACACATATGAAAAATAATACTAACTACCCTTACAATGTGTTTGTATAAAAATACACGCTGTATAACAGTTAGTTAATTTCGCACTGGTGAACCTTCTGAATTTGCTTTTTAACTTTGGTTTAAAATCATAAGTTGCGGACGACTTTTCAGAAGTTTGTTTGATTATTGAACGGGGAAATTTTGCTAATTCTTGTGTTCTTGTGTTGTGTTGTTTCTTGTGTTGTTGTGTTCTTGTGTTGTTGTTGCTGAGATATCGTAAACAAAGGTTTGGTTTGTTTTCGCTTCTCTTTGTTTGAGGGAAGCGACGTTATTGTTAAGAGGGATCATCTTACACGCTTCGGCCTGTAAGCCGAAACGTGTTTTATACCTATTTCTATCAGTCTTCAGTACCCGTACCATGAGTCACTCACAATGTCAAAACTGACTGTCGAGAACGTAATTTACTTTCTATACATCGCTCTTGCACCTATACGCGAGTATGAGCGAGATGCATAGAAAGTAAGTTACGTTCTCGGTAGCGTTTATGTCAGGGATGAATTGGTGGTAGCCACACAGGCGCCAAAGAATCACAAATCACAACGCCTTATTAGAATACGATTGGGAGTGACGCGTGTAACCTTTGCCTTATAGATGTAGTTTTCTTAATTATATTTTACCTTTCTAAAGGAGCAACCACATGATTTAGATTTAGATTTATTTCTTTCATAATATTAAATTACATTATAAATTATTTCAAGCTAATCTATATGAATAATCACATTACTCGTGTAGAAATCCCTATTAATATTTATACATTATTTTCAACAGGTAATTCGCCATAACAATGGACCGTATGTAGCTAAAATTTCAACAGCCTAGATGGGTGAACTTTCAAAGGTTGGATAGATTTCAGGCGTAAGGTTTCTTGTATGATATAGGAGGCAGACGAGCAAATGCATGTATCGCCACAGTACCAGATATTAAAGTCCTTCTAGGACGGAACTCTTAAGGATGTTGTACGAGGAATAAAACATTTGAGAAATGAAAGGTTTGGTAAATGAATCTTCCTAATGAATAACTTTGGGGAAGATGTGATGCCAAATGTCAGTAGACAGAGATGAACATTTTTTCAGATTCCCGTCGGGGTACAAGTCGTTGCCCCGTTGTAATCTGGCGCGAGCATTCTTTGCAATCCCCGTATTACTATGAACTACGCGAGCGCGAGTATGACCAATTTATGGGAACAACAGTGCAGTGTTAGTGTGTGCACTAGATACGTAATACATATTTGTCTTCAATGATTGTTACATGTTAATTTTAAGAATCATAGTTATAGCCATTTTATATGTAATGCCAATTTACATGTAGATCTATATACATAGTTAAATAAAATGCTTCATTTACAAACGGTTAATATGTTTTCTAGCCAGCCCTGATGTCAGTGTGGGTTTAAATTGGCTTGAAAGTCTTCTTTCTACTCGCTACTGCTATGCAGGGCTCTGTGAGTGGCAATGTCAACATTCTAGGTTATACGGCGGCGGGTAAAGGTTGCACCTAATGAAAATATATGAAAGTTCCCTAGGACTTTGTGAATTTTCCAGATTTTTCGTAGCAACACTGAACTCGTATTCAATTCGAAGTAGACAGCTGTTTGAAGTTTTGTGGACATGTTCTTAAATGATTGGTGTCTTCAATAGTAGATTGTTAACCAAGGGATGAAAGGCACTCATCTCTGCCGAGGCAGATTGGCGCTCGAACGTAGTGAGAGCACCGATAGTCCGAAGCTGAAATGATGCGTTTCACCCAAATTAAACACAGCTTTTCATTTCGAATACGAGGAAAGTAAAATACATGTGTTTTTTAAACAAGTATAATTTTTATAGCATTTCTTGAGGGTACTTTCAAGTAACCATTTAGGTTATAAAATCATTATTTATGGAATGGAGAATTAAATATCGGAGTGGAAATTGTATAACTAATCCATTTTAAGCCAAATTTCAATTACTTATAGTAAAAAAAAATTAAAAAATCGGACTTGGAAAGTAAAATGCTCTAGTGCAGAAACGAGATTTTTTAAAGATTTTATTGAGGATTTATTCGACGAAATTGAATTAATTACCTACCTTATTTTCAGTACTAAAAGTATGACCCTGATTAAAACCCGAAAGATATCTTTTTTCATATTAGGTAAGTGTATATATTGAAAAAGAATATAATAGTGATTGTATTCATATATTACATCATAATATTAATATGGCTAAATTGCAACCATTTCATCAGAATAAATCATTATTATCGTATGCATAAATACTTTTTTTATCATCAAATACAAGAAAAAGTGAGCGTCACCAAATTATGAAAAAAAGTTACAAGTTTTCTATAACATTCAGGAAATTATAAAGTCGTTTGCGGTCACCGTGTTTTTACTAAACGACCTTGTTAGATGCAATTAGGTTAATAGTTCTTAAAAAATATTTTTAAATACATACGTTTACATATCATTTTATGAGCAACTAGAACAACAGATGGAAAAATATTGCTCTCTTACTGCGTTCCGATCCGAATTACCTTCGCTGAAATGGGTATCCTTAATACTTACCTATCAGCTAATATTGTTTTTCCCGTCGCCCCAACTGGGAAAGGAGCGTGTTCCTCCCTGCAGGAGTTGACTACTATTTATTAGTAGCTATTCAAAAATACAATCTGTAATTAGCGTTATTGTTTTGCTCCACATTTGCTTCTCTTCTCTAGTCTTCCTTTCTCCTTTCCTTATTTCTGTAACTTTCTTTTCGTCTTCGGTGGTGACGTGGCCCTTTCGGCCGCGACATCAATCTTGTCATAATAAAGGCAGTCGCTGGTCACTATGTCGACCAAACTTTGTAGTCACGTTAAAAAAAAATTGTTTAGGATATTATTTCATCTAGCAACATTGTACGTCAAGGTTACACTCTGTCTGTTAGCGACGCGACCAGAAACTTAGATGACGCTAAGATTAGTTAAGTTGAAATACGATTAAGGCTGTATTCGAAATAAAGATTTTATCCGTTAGGTAGGGCTAATATATAATTAGATTGTTATTAGACATAAGAATTATGTAATCGTTCGTTATATCAGGTATTATTCGATATTTAGGTCACGCAAACCCTAAATCCCAATTCCTTATTCGAAGAGCGAGATGAACGAAGGAATAAGAAAATAAAGAAAACTTATTCATTGGTTCATAATTATAGCCAATCACACGCAAATAAAGACAAGGAAAGGTAAAAAACAGCGAGACAGAAAATCTCGATCGTGATTGGTCAGTCAATTTCCCGTACAGAATTCGATTACGCTCAGTTGTACTATGAGACGTACATATTTAGGTTATTATCGCAGTAATTACTTTAATTAGACTAATGAATGTTACATATAATCGTAGAGCGTGAATTGCTTAACACCCTAATATAGGTCATGTTATCGTAATCCTAGCTATTAGATAATAGCATGCCGTAAACCGTCGAGAAACGGGCTATTGTTCCGAGTGCGGACGAACAATAGGCTTTGTATTCGTGAAGTAAGCAAGTCGGACAGGTGTTATTGTTTTGTTTCACTGACCTAGAAACCGAGTTAGCGTGTTATGCAATATTTAAGTCAATAATTAGATATTTGTGAGAATTATAGTTATGTAAACGATAACGAGATAACACGATTTAACCCGAACAAAGCCGAATCAAGTAACCGACCAATCAGAGGGCTTGATTCAGAACGAATCGAAACGCGTCTTATCTCCTTATCGTAAGGGTGTTCCTTTTCTACGAAATTCGTATATAAGCGAGGAAGGAACGGAGAGAAATCGTAGTCAGTCGTCGAGTGATCCAGCAACCAGAAGCCTCAAGAAGAAACCAACCGGAAGAGAACCAGAAGCGGTTCAATCGCGTAGTAGGGATTGTAGGAGTATTTTTATACCTTTGTATCGCGTGTAATAAAAGTCAGTTTGTGCGAAACAGTAGTTTATTTAGCTATCTCCTCGCGCATCGTATTCGCTCCTCTTCACGCGGCGACGTAGAGGGCCGTGGTCGCGGTCTTGGCAGTAGGAGTGGTGGCGACAGCCCGGTGCCTTCTCCATTGAGCTATCGTCGGCTGATATAGCGCCGCGGGCTGCTATATTTTCCTGGTCCTTCGAACCGGATTAACTGTCAGCCCATCAAGACCGTCGAGATCAGCTTCTACTCTGCGTGAAGAACCCCATCGTTTCACATCGTCAAGATGCCGATAATTCGGACCAAGAAGGCTACGTCGGTACAGAGCGACGAAGACAGGCAGCGTTTCCTAGAAGAAGGCGCGGCGGCGGCCCAACATCGTGAGGTTGCCCGCGAACACGCTGAGAGGACTGAGGACGCCGACGCGGAGCGCCCTCCCCTCCCCCCTGGCGAGTCGGCCGACGCGGCAGCGGTCACCCATCGAGCTGCTAGCGCGGAACCGTTAGGCGCAGCGGCTACATTATCGATCGACGACGTCTACCAGAGGCCACCGAGGTCTCCCTCGCAAGATACGATGTTGCTATGGCGAAGGGACCTGAACAAACGCCTGCGACGTCTTGCGAGACCTACACCGATCCCGTTACGTCATTCGAAGACAGTGGTTAAAGACGTTACCACATCGCAACGACCGAAGGATACTCCAAAGGAGGCGAGCACTCCGGGTAGGCACACCCGTGCGCAGTCCGTGTGCTCACAAGCGAGTACCGTCATCGAGGCCAGACTCTCGCAAGCCGAGCTGGAGGCGAGCGAGCGGCTAGCGGAGATTCAGAAGAAGGAGCTGCAGTTAGAAGCCGAGTTAGTGAAGAAGAGGCTGGAAGCCCAGAAGCTGCAAATTCGTGCAGAAGCCAGTGAATCCGACGCGGCATCCGATAGGAGCGAAATCGGACCGCAACACCAGCGCATCCTGACATGGATCGACGAATCGCAGGACAAGACGCTAACCGAGCCCGTCAAGTCCAAGAAGAGGTTAGCCAACGAGCCCCCACCGGATTACGAGACTCCAAGGCGCTCCACGCGGGAAGAGAGGCATATTCGACGTCGCTCACCGAGCCGCGAGGACCGTCGGCGATCGTTATCGCCACCGATCGAGCCACGTACGCCGCACACGGAGCGTACACAGCTCACTCAGGAAGGAACCGTAGCGGAGTCTATGTTGCAGTTATTCGAGAAGATGCAAATGGCGGCTCGACCGGCACCGAAGGATATCTTCGAACTACCTCACTTCTACGGAGATGTGAGTGAGTGGCGAAGTTTCTACAACACGTACACCGAGACGTCGAGAAGATATAAGTTTACCGACTACGAGAACGTCGCTCGACTGCGTATGGCGCTACGCGGGGACGCGAAGACATGTGTGTCACACGTCCTATCGACCGCAACTCGTCCAGATATGATTATTCGAATACTGAAAAAGCAGTTTGGTCGGAGCGAAGTATTGCTAGACAGAGCAATCGAAGATTTGCGCAAGCTGCCAGCGTTGGGACCTACAGCGAACGATCTCAACAGCTTCGCAATCAAAATTATGAACATAGTGTCCACTATTATGGATATAGATCGGAGACACTACGCCGACAACCCGTTGCTGATTCGCGAAGTAACGGACCGGTTATCGCCCCATATTCGAAGCAGGTGGTGCGACTACGCACGCAATCATCGTGATACCGACGAACCCGAGATCCTGCAACTTGCTGACTTTCTGATGGAGGAAAGTGAACAAGAAATGGCGTTTTGTCATGCCCGCGCAGCCCCGAGGCGTGCGCAGGTACCGTCAGCAGCACCGAACGCGCGCGCGACCGGCACTCGTACGAATACATCCGCGCCGCGTTATCCGATTCCCGCTACCACACCCGGAGGTCGATACGCCACAGCACAGAAGGTGACGTATGCGACGCGTCAAGCCAGTACATCGAAGTCGACGTGCCTGTATTGCGGCGGCAATCATTCAACGCCGGAATGTCGCAAGCTAGCCGCACAAAGCATAGGCGCAAGATGGGAGTGGGCAAAGCTCAACCGTATATGCTATAGGTGCATGGACGCGAAGCACCTCAAAATACAGTGCAAGGCGAAAGGGTGCGGTGTGGCAGGCTGTCCGCACGTGCATCATCGTCTGCTCCACGCGGAGACGACGCAGGAGCTCCGTGATAATACCGCGATGGCGATGACTCATGCTACGCAACGAGCGGCCGTAGCGCGAGTTACTACAGCATCGATCGAGCCGACGGCGGCACAAGAGCCGCAATCTACGCAAGTTACGCCACGAGAGGACAACGAACCACGAGTCTACGTGTCATCGACCCCGAACTACAACGTGTTGTTGAAAGTGTTGCCTGTAACGGTAACAGGCCCGCAAGGAACAGCGCATATTTTCGCTTTTATCGACGACGGATCGACATTGTCGATGATCGATCAAGATGTTGCTGATGAGATAGGTGCAGTGGGTCAAGACGAGCCGTTATGTATTCGAGGAATAAGGAATCTCAAGCACACGTCGATAACACAGACTGTTAAGGCCACCGTGAGACCGGCGAAAGGAGGTACCGAACACGAGATTACCGTCAAGACCGTAGATGGCCTAGGAATCAGGTCACAGTCGCTCAATAAGGAGCAACTACTCAAATATAAACATCTGGCGGACTTAGGCGACGAATGCTACGTCGGAACAGGCGTACCACAGATGTTAATCGGAGGTGATTATAGTCACTTGATTACACCGACGGAAATCAGGCAGGGCGGCGAGAACGAGCCGTGCGCTATGAAAACACCACTAGGTTGGGCGTTTTTCGGTAGAATGCCACGCATCATTCGTACGAACGAGCAAACCGTGTTACACTGCCGTATGGGGAATGAAGATCTCAACGAGCAAGTGAAGAAACATTGGTCGATCGAGGCGTTAGGCGTAACGCAAAAGGAGAACGTGAGTCCGAGCGATCAACGAGCCATCGATATATTTAATAAAACCGTGAGAAAAGTTGGAAATCGCTACGAGGTTGGCCAGCTATGGGCGTCAGACGACGTGAAGCTACCACCGAGCTACGCTATGGCGCGTTCAAGATTACATAGCTTGGAAGCGAGAATGCGTCGCGACAAGGACTTCGCAGAGGACTACGAAGCCCAGATTCAGAAGTTGCTGAAAAAAGGATATGCCGAGCGTATTATGGAACCACCGCAAACCGATAAGACTTGGTTTTTGCCGCACTTTAGTGTTTTTAATTTGAATAAAGGCAAAGGAAGAGCCGTATTCGATTGTGCCGCGAAAAGTCAAGGAAATAGTCTGAACGACTATATTTTAGCGGGACCAGACCTGCTAAAAAGCCTACTGGGTATACTACTGAGGTTTCGCGAATGGAGCTTCGCAGTAGTAGCAGATATACAGGAGATGTTTCTGCAAATCCAGATTCGAGCCGAAGACCAGCAGAGCCAGCTATTCTTGTGGCGAGGTACGAGAAGAGACATGGAGCCACAAGTCTACAAACTAAACAGAGTTTGTTTCGGAAACGTATCGTCACCGTTTCTCGCGCATTCAGTGCGCAATCGTAACGCAACCGACAACGAGGACAAGTATCCAGAGGCGGTCTACGATATACACAATAATCATTACATGGATGATTATGTGGCGTCCTACAAGACTGAAGACGAGCTACTGAGAGTGTCATCGCAGGTACGAGACTCTCACGCCGAGGGAAACTTTCACCTACGAGGCTACGCGAGCAACAGCGAGCGACTGTTAGCGAGCATCGAGCCAGAGCTTCACGCACAAGAACCGACGCATCTAGGCGAGAAGCAACAGACCGTTCTAGGAATGACTTGGGATCCTAGCACCGATACTCTAGGATACAATACGAAGATGCTGCGCGTACCGGACGCAGTAAAGAATCACGAGCGACCACCGACGAAACGAGAGTTACTCAGCGCGATAATGTCAATTTACGACCCGATGGGACTTATCGCTCAATTCGTGATAAGCGCGAAGATAATATTTCAGCGAGTTTGGTCAAAAGGAACGGATTGGGACGCACCGCTACCATACCAAGAAGCTGAAGACTTTTTTCAGTGGCTGAATGCACTGAAACATGTAGCTACGCTACGCATACCGCGACAGTACGAGACACCGAGAGCTGCTACGAAATATACTCTGCATATTTTCACCGACGCGTCAACGGAAGCATATTGCGCTGCAGCATATTGGCGCATAGAAAACTCAGAGCAAGAGGTTCGAGTAAGTTTAGCAGCGGGCAAAAGCAGAGTTTGTCCACTGAAGGTGCTATCCGTACCGAAATTGGAGCTAACGGCGGCAGTCATCGGAGTACGGTTAGCAGAAACAATCTGCAACGAGCAACGATACGACATCGATGAAGTGATTTATTGGACGGATTCAAGAGTTCTACTAGGATGGATCAAAGACGACGCACGAAATTATAAGCCATTCGTATCACATCGATTAGCCGAGATCACCGAGAAATCGAATCGTCAAGCATGGAGATATGTACCGACCGATCTTAATCCGGCAGACCGTGCTACACGAGGCAAGCCTACAAGGAGGATCGACATACAGGATGATTGGTACAGAGGACCGCAGTTTCTCTACCTAGCCGAGGTGGAGTGGCCGAGCCGAGATATTACAGTAAGCCGCACCGAAGATCTTCCTGAAAGGAAGCTGAAAGTCAAGTCAGGAATCGTTTTATCGACTACGACATCGAAAATGGAGCCATCAAGCGTATTAC
Source organism: Cydia pomonella (assembly GCF_033807575.1). Taxonomy (NCBI): domain Eukaryota; kingdom Metazoa; phylum Arthropoda; class Insecta; order Lepidoptera; family Tortricidae; genus Cydia; species Cydia pomonella. The sequence continues at coordinate 19,845,635 of NC_084708.1, read as the reverse complement.
CCGATATACGTCGCTTCAGTAATTACGATCGATTGATTAATTCTACAGCCTACGTGCTACTTTTCATCGATAAGCTGAAATCCAAGAATAGGGGACTACAGCTACAAGTGCAACACATTAAGCGAGCAGAGCATATGTGGATACAGAATAGTCAACGGAGAAGCTTTCCAGACGAAATACGTACTCTGCACATCGGACGCGAAATCGACAGGAAATCGAAGCTATATACGCTAGCACCAGAGTTATGCGACGACGGCGTGCTACGTATGAAAACGAGATTGGGCAACGCTCCAGTACTCTACACGTCACTACATCCGATAATACTGGACGGCAGAGACTCATTCACTCGATTGCTGATTCAGAGAGCCCACAGACGATCAGCGCACATACACAACGAAGCCGTGATAAATCAGTTACGTCAAGATTATTGGATTTTGCATCTACGACCGATAGTGAAAGCTGTAGCGAGAGACTGCGCACTTTGCAAGCTACGTCGAGCTTCACCGCGAGCGCAGCCCTTCGGAGACCTACCCCCCGAGCGACTACAGGCTTATCAACGACCGTTTACCTACACTGCGCAAGACTATCTAGGCCCCATGTACGTGACAATAGGCCGGCGAAGAGAAAAACGCTGGGTCTGTTTATACACATGCCTAGTCACCAGAGCCATCCATCTGGAGAGCGTGCATAGTTTGTCGACGGACAGCGCGCTACTCGCCCTACGACGATTCGCTGCGCGACGAGGATGGCCACACACGATGTACAGCGACAACGCGACATGCTTCAAGGCGGCATCAACGGAGCTACGAGAAGCATATAAGCAGTGGCTACCACAGCTACGTGCTTACGGTCTACATCATCGGATGGAATGGAAGTTCATCCCGCCTGGTAATCCCTCTGCAGGCGGAGCTTGGGAACGCATGGTGCGTACCGTGAAGACGGCAATGGCGTACACATTCCATACAAGAGCACCGCGAACAGAAGTCTTCGAAACACTATTAGCAGAGATCGAGAATATCGTTAATAGAAGACCTCTCACACACGTTAACGTCGACCCGCAATCCGAGGAAAGTCTTACACCGGCACACTTTCTACTATTGCACAACGCAAACCTACCTATGATCGGAGTCTACGAAGAGAACGACAAGAAGCAGTGGAAGGCTGCACAGGCGCTCGCAGATCACTTCTGGCGGCGCTGGACGAAAGAGTACTTCCCACTGTTAGCACCACGTAAATCGTCCGACGAGGGAGGACGACAGATCCAGCCGGGAGACGTGGTCATCATCGCTGAACCCAATGGACCTCGCAGTGTATGGCCCAAAGGAGTCGTCGAGGTCGTCTATCCAGGCCCCGATGGACGGGTCCGCTCCGCAGACGTCAGGACGAGGCACGGGACGCTACGCAGGCCGAGCTGCAGACTGGCGGTCATCGCGTCGCAACCCATGCACCAGGAGTCTTCGACTGCGGGGACAAAATGTTAGCGACGCGACCAGAAACTTAGATGACGCTAAGATTAGTTAAGTTGAAATACGATTAAGGCTGTATTCGAAATAAAGATTTTATCCGTTAGGTAGGGCTAATATATAATTAGATTGTTATTAGACATAAGAATTATGTAATCGTTCGTTATATCAGGTATTATTCGATATTTAGGTCACGCAAACCCTAAATCCCAATTCCTTATTCGAAGAGCGAGATGAACGAAGGAATAAGAAAATAAAGAAAACTTATTCATTGGTTCATAATTATAGCCAATCACACGCAAATAAAGACAAGGAAAGGTAAAAAACAGCGAGACAGAAAATCTCGATCGTGATTGGTCAGTCAATTTCCCGTACAGAATTCGATTACGCTCAGTTGTACTATGAGACGTACATATTTAGGTTATTATCGCAGTAATTACTTTAATTAGACTAATGAATGTTACATATAATCGTAGAGCGTGAATTGCTTAACACCCTAATATAGGTCATGTTATCGTAATCCTAGCTATTAGATAATAGCATGCCGTAAACCGTCGAGAAACGGGCTATTGTTCCGAGTGCGGACGAACAATAGGCTTTGTATTCGTGAAGTAAGCAAGTCGGACAGGTGTTATTGTTTTGTTTCACTGACCTAGAAACCGAGTTAGCGTGTTATGCAATATTTAAGTCAATAATTAGATATTTGTGAGAATTATAGTTATGTAAACGATAACGAGATAACACGATTTAACCCGAACAAAGCCGAATCAAGTAACCGACCAATCAGAGGGCTTGATTCAGAACGAATCGAAACGCGTCTTATCTCCTTATCGTAAGGGTGTTCCTTTTCTACGAAATTCGTATATAAGCGAGGAAGGAACGGAGAGAAATCGTAGTCAGTCGTCGAGTGATCCAGCAACCAGAAGCCTCAAGAAGAAACCAACCGGAAGAGAACCAGAAGCGGTTCAATCGCGTAGTAGGGATTGTAGGAGTATTTTTATACCTTTGTATCGCGTGTAATAAAAGTCAGTTTGTGCGAAACAGTAGTTTATTTAGCTATCTCCTCGCGCATCGTATTCGCTCCTCTTCACGCGGCGACGTAGAGGGCCGTGGTCGCGGTCTTGGCAGTAGGAGTGGTGGCGACAGCCCGGTGCCTTCTCCATTGAGCTATCGTCGGCTGATATAGCGCCGCGGGCTGCTATACTGTCATTCTACCGGATATCCGCCATTTGAAACTAAATTCTGTCATTTTACTTAGATTGAAGAAAATGCGACTTGACAATTACTAATCATGGCCGATGCAACGTGCCTTCACTTTAATTTATTTTAAAGTTAAAATATCAGATCCTTCGGACGTCCTGCATTATGTTGTAACTGGACAGTGGCAGACTTGGTTTGTGACAAAGAAGACAAGAAGATCATAGAAAATAGTTATTTGTGCAACAACACACATAAGATGCTATAACTTGTTTGTTTTTGTTTACCAACATGCAATAGTTTGTGCCAATAGAAAATAGATATTCATATCATAATTAGAATAAGTAAACTGAACTGGACTGTGTATCTCGGTGAGGACTTTCGTGGAGAAAAATGCATGTTTTATGTGTAAGTTAGTTTTAATAGAACCTTATGTACATTTTACTCTGTTTGTTCTCCTAATAAATAAAATAAAATAAAATAAAACAAGAGAGGAAGGTTGGTTTTTCTTGCGAGGGACTCAAAAACACGTGATGTAAAATAATTTTGCTCTCGTGGACACGTGTGACACATACAACTTTTCAGCTCAGTAGTGAGAACATATAAAAGGTAAAAAAAAAAACAATATCAAGTTAACCACATTTATTTAAATTCATGAATGAAAGGCATCATCATTATGACGAAAGCTTCTAGAAATATTCCTGTATTCATGGCCTTCACTAAATTAAAAAGCTAATACTTTGTCTCACTCCCTGGAGTGACGAAAGTAGGCTTGTTCGAGCTGCTGAGGTGAACAATAATGAGCGAGACTAAGTAATATGATGAAAATTCTCTTTGCAAAAATATTCTTATTAATTGACCGAAACGTTAGCGAACTTCTCCGTTTTGACGCGGGCAATCTGCTTTCGTATGTCTGGATCGCAATTCTCAACCGATTCTCGTGAAATTGAGTAAGCAGGTTCAGTACTTAAATATAATTTATCTCTCGTTTGTTTTTTTGGAAAATGATCAAAATGGTGGAAATTGGCATAAAGGTCTTAAGTGCATCTAGCGTCTATGGCACTTAAGGCCATTGCGAGTATAAAGAAGTATTTTTTTGTTTTTACATTTTTTACACTTATGAATCTTAAGGTAAGGTCCACAGCTCACAGAGTCACTTTTAGTTATAAAACACCTTCGTCAATGAATGCCCAGATTCTGCTTGAAATCATGGAAAATCTGAAAATAATTTTACAAAGCAAGCTGTTCAAGTAAAAGCCGAGGTAATGATTCGATTAAAATTGTAAAGCCGCCCTACGCCTTCCCACCTGTCAATTATAAGCAGTATTCTAAAGGCCCCGTCACAATACCGAACGATCATTAGGGGAATCAATCTTTGTCAGAGGACAATCGGCCGTGTTTAGAATGTTCCTGAACATCGAACACCGGGATAATGAGTCCATCGGTTGTTTTTGTTTCTCATTGGTGTTTCGGTAATTTTACAGATATTACGCCTTTGAATTTTGAAGGTAAGGGTTCAATGGCAGCGAAGGAATGGAACACTTCTGAGTCAGACCAAGTAGAAAGGGCCACAAATTATAGTACATAGGTGATAGGACGCGTACATGTCGTTAAGGGAAAATGACATTAGTGCCACATAGTAAATAATAGCGTTAAGGGCCGCATTGAGGTACATCTTCCTGATAACAACACTTCGAACGATCGTGTTTTGTTGCCGAAAGATTAATTCCAAGATTATCTGGAGCGTGCCAACCTATCCAGTCATCTCATTTAGCATACAGCGTTGATCGACCACAGACAATTAATTGAGCGCCTAAGCCGCGAGAGAGTCGCGTCGGCACGCGCGCCTCCGCGTATCCGAAACTTGATGCCGCTACGTGATCTTTGGTTGTAAGAGTATTGAACGCAACCACCGACGTGTTTATCTACCAACTGTTTTCACGTTTAAGAACAACAACGGTACTACAATTATTCAAATGTCAACCTCCGTCAAGCAGGGTCAACCGCTGCGCTGGTCAGATTATTCAAATGGAAAGAAACTTTAAACATCATGACAAATTTCCTATCATAACCCTTGTTACTCATATAATCGAGACCCAACATCACAGAAAATAGCAAGCAACATCACAGAAAAAGATCTTTTTATAAACAGGCCGGAAATACTTTGTTCGTTCTTGTGTAAAAGACGCGTAAATAATTTTTTATTTACAAAAACTTAGAGTGTCAGCATAATAAAACTGCCTAGTTTGTTACTAATTGAAATAGGGCGAGCAAGGTTTAATTACTCCAAAAGCCTTATTTCTTGATAAATTTTACGAAAACATTGCTAATTGGTTAATAAGATTCTTGTTTTTGAGTAGAATATTTATTCTGTAAGTGTTATTGATGATTTTCATTAAGCGTAAAAATTGTTTCAAAGAGGGCTTTTGATAAGCGCGAGACTTTTGTTTAATATTCTACGAAACGAATTTATTAAGAGAACGATAGCATAAGCTTGGTTGTGTCGTATTGTGTGCGTGTCGAATACTCCCTAAATCTTAATTGCCTCAAGCATAAATTAAACAACGAACGTTGTATACAACGTTCGTTTTAATTTATTTTTCTACATCCTAACATAACATGTGCCGTTGTGTTACATAAGTAGCTCGAAAACTTGAAAAAGTGTAACCTCGATCATTGTCTCTGTGTACACAAATCAGTGATATTTAAATTTATATCAGTTCTGTTTATACATTACCGCACGGACGACTTTTTTACCTGTATTTCCACACAATTCCGAAATCCTATAACATCACCAGATATTTCATTTATGATTTACCTGCTGGGCGTCCCTCTGTCCAAAGTGACCGATGTAGTTAGGAAAGACGGTGAAGTTGTAGGAGACGCGGTGTTGCTGGCAGAAGCTGACGATGACGGGGAGGCACACGCCGGGCGCCGGGTTCCGGGAGCCCGGTGGATCCGTGGGCGCGGGGAACGTCACCACAGAGCTGCGGTTCACCACTTGCGACACATACTGGAAAGAAGAGATCTTGTTAGATATACGGGGTTTTTGAACGCCTCGTTTACTAAATTTACTAATTTTACAAATTGATCCCAAGTTAGAACGTATTAATACTATCAAAATACCTACTTTTGGAATATTTGTAAATCTACAGCATTTCTAAGAATACTTAAACTTAAAAAGGACACCCCAAATACCAACCTAATGCCCAAAAAGGAAATCTCTTCTAAATAAATCCGTGCCAAAAACTAGTACGACGAAACCTTAATGGAGCTAAAAATGTACGCAGAATTAATTTAAATAGCCCCGGGCCTGCGGCAGGCTAAACTCGGCACGGACATTCCGGCGTAAGAATGGCCGTCCCTAAGCAAAAAATTTGTCAGATATGCGGTAATTAAGGGGCCCTAGGTGCCTTTTTAAGCGCGTCTTATTATTAAGGATTTAGGCAACATGTATGTAATCTACTTAAGTATTTAGGTACTCGTGTTTTTTACACGACGAGACCGGCTGTTACCGTTTTTAGGGTCTGTACCCAAAGCGTTACAAACGAAATCCCTCAATAACAGAGAGGAAAATAGACGAACAAACGAAGTGGTTCGCGGTTATATCCCTATAAATCCTGTAATGTAGACGTGCACACACGGAGAGAGAAGACGGTATCCCACTCAGCATAATGCGGCAAGCACTGGTTTTCAATTATCCGCTTTCCTGCTCAGTAGTCCACTTGACTATAAAACGATTTCCCTTTTTTAATCTGTTCACTACGTGACAGTCAACTGAGGTTCTATTTTACTTCCATTCACTTTCACAAGGGTCGATTGGCATTGTATTGGATGGTTAGATTTGACAAATCTGCGCGTCATCGTGGATGACTCGAACTACATATATTTATCAAGTGTTAATACAAATTTGGTTTTTAAATTGTTAACACTGTTTCTAGTGATTGCCAATTCGACCGTTGGCGGTATATTTGCAGTCAGTACGTTCTATCGTTTTACAATAAAAAGACTTACTTCAGAACAACGCTTGCAAATTGTGCAAATTTTGAAAATCATGGTCCAATTCGCCAATTACCGTGCGCCAAGTCCATTTTCGTGTAATGGACCTGTGAATGGCTTACACGATCATGTGATCTCACACGTTTGGATTACTTCCTTTGGGGTTATGTGAAGTCACGCGTCTACGCAGATAAACCACAGACGTTGGACCACTTGGAAGCCAACGTTCGCCGAGTTATTGCGGATTTACGACCCCAGTTGCTCAAAAACTGGTAGAAAAATTGGACTTCTCGATTACGCTTCATTCGAGGCAGTCGTGGCGCCCATATACCCGAAATAATCTTTAAGCACTAATGACATAATATATTTTCAAAAAACAAATACCATGACAATCAAATCTATTTTTAAGTGTTATTTTATTTCAAATAAAAGATATTTTTTATAAACTCAATGTTTAATAGCCCGACTTTTCAGACTTCTAAAGTGCTCAACAATTTTATGGGTAGGTATATTATCATCTGCTACATTAAATTTTTAAGAACATAAACAACGCAATTTTCTCCGACTATAGAACCATGCGCCGGCCGGTGATTGATCAGTCTACGGGCAAAGGTGATGTCGATTCGATACTGTATACGCGGTAATCCGATGTGGTGTGTTAGGCAGATCATGCGGCCTTGGCACTTCTGTAATGAAACCTTTTATAGATCATTTTACAAGATTTTATTTAACTTACACTGTTAGTATTGTATCTATGTTATTGCTTTCCCATTTCCGATTGAGCTGAAATTTTGCATACATATGTAAATCAGATGACAATGCAATATTATGATGACATAGGCAGAGCTGATCTGGGAGAGAGGAGGTGCTTGTGGGAACTCTGTGATAAAACAACGCAAACTAATTGTGTTTGGAGTTAGAATTATCTCGTTGAGTATTAGTTGCCCGTGGAAAGAAAAGTACAGTGAGCGATAACAGCTTGTGACAAAAATGATATTTTTACCAAGAACGTATTATTTCTTCAACTAAAAACTTTCCTTCAGCTCTAGGCCAGTCCTGTCTAGGGCAATTTGTCTGCTGGCAACGAACATGTCGATAGTGGCGCGCTAATCCAATGAGCGCCACCGGTGGTAATGCGGCCTTGGTACCTACTCGTGTAATGAAAAATTTTGTAGGTAGTTTTTTTTTCTTCGGCCGTAATTTAAAAACAGTAACAATCATTTTCTTCAGTTCTAGGATTGTGCGTCACACAATTAGTATTAGTGCGAGCGAGACGACTGCACTAATTACAGCTAACTGATTATGATTCCAATATCATCCTAATATCGGTTTGATGTTGGTTTGATGTCAGTGCACGTTCAAATTGACCTGTTAGGGTCCAAACAATGGGCATGTCGATAGTGACGTGCCCATTGATACGGATACGATAAACGTCTCCGGTGGTAATACGGCCTTGATACTCGTTTTGCTAGGTACGCTTGCTTTTTTTAGGTTCTGCTTCATGATTAATTATTAACATTATATTATAACATTAACCATTACAAATTGAACAGTAAACCTTAACGGACGGTTATAGTTTACGGTTCAATTTGTAATGGCTAATGGTCAATTCTAATTAACGTTCGGCCAACACTGCTTAATAGTAACTTTTGAATACATCTCAATACCTACCAACCTATAAGGTATAGGTATCAACGAAAGCTATGAGACAATATTTTTCATAATACCTATAATACAAATACACAAACAACGGAAGAACAGCGATGCTGAGTTATGACCCTTTTATGGCATTTTGTTAATGTAAATGTTATACATTCTACCTATTGTCAATATGTTTTTGCCATCCGTGTTTGTTTTGTCATAAATAAATGTATTTTCTTATTCTTTCTTTCTTTTCTTTTCTTTAAAAAATACCTATTTACTAAATGTCTTCGTTACGATTTCATTTACCTTAAAAGACCTTGCGCCTACTTAATCTTTCTGGTTTAGCCCTCTGGTTGACTAGTAGAGAATGCCTTAAGGCACTAAGTCCACCATTTGCATTATCATGTTTTGTGCAATATAGATTAAATCAATAAATATGAATGCAGAAACCTAGTTGTATTTCCCCAAATCTTCTAAAATGTAGTTTTTCTTTCGTAATTGTCGTGGGGACGTATGTCAATTGCGAATAACTCGTCAAAACTATCGTGAGAATAATCTTGAAGAAAAAGCCCAGCGAAAACAACCCAAAGACGAGAAAGTACCTATCTAAATCAAACATAAGTTAATAAAATAATCTACTTCATTTGGCATAACATCATCCCTATTATCTTCGTAATCTAAAAAGATGTATGTTATATAAAAGTCGTATGTGTACGTTTTAAATTAGCACGGTAATATTGAAAAAAGGTTGTCATATTCATTCCAAATTTTACTGAAGTTATCTGTTTACTTACACGTGAGAAGTGATCCCACTGTCCTTGGAATGATCAGAATTACTTCTGCACCACTTCACGGCAATCTAACGTAAAATGCATGCAAGTTCTTGCTAGCCTACGCCCCGCTTTACTTATCCGAAAATCTACAGAAGTCGACAGTGTCAGGCGGTCACTTACAGCAAACTTAAAACTTAAAGCGCTGCTGATCGCACAGGCATGCTACAGCGTTGACGAGCTTCTTCGTGGAGTTCATAACTAACGCGTAAAAAATAGTGTCACCTTTAATACTTGATTAATTATACATATAAGGTTTAGTTGTAAATGTTATAATTTGTAATTATTATTATTATTTGTCTGTCTTACCATATCTCGGGACCATGGGGTCCCGGACCTTTGGGAGGCATGCGTGGGGCCGAAGCCAACAGCGCAGAGGCCCTTTAAGACAAATTAATCTAAAAGCAAGGGATACACGTGGCGGATACCATCCCCGAGCGCACAACATGATACATCCGGAGATGGTCCCCGCCAGGTGCAAAGACTATTGCAGTGCAGCACTTTTGTGCTGCGATGGGATCTAAGGTCATAAGGCTATTGATTTGAAAGTTGGATGGACTGGATAATGAGCTATGGGAGGAGACTAACGGACACCTGCCGTGACAATCAGTCTCGGAATTGTTTAAGACAGGTGGTGACTCGCCAACTCATTGAGTGGGCCCCACAACGGCCGCACGCACAGTGCGACAATAGGGCAACACTTTGGAGCGGCTGTGAGGTTGTCGAGAGGTGAGTCTGCGGCAGCCAGATCCCGGTAATCCGTTCAGCAGGCCGCCGGCGTTATGACATTTTACACTTCCAACCTGGAGCATAGGTCCCGCTCTTGCGACTCCACTCTGGCCGGCCGGTGAAGGCAAGCGCAGAGGCGAGGGCCAAATAAAAGGACCCTCTGGAATAGGGGTCCGCGGTGTCGCCACTCACCGTCAGCTCGCCACAAGCTGCCCCCGCGGGTTTATTATTATTATTATTATTTATTTTAATCATATTATGTAAATATTTAATGTAATCCTGACTTGTAAAACAACGATTTTACCAATAAATAAAATCAATCAATCAATCAAGTCATTATTTGATTTGGTGTAAATCGCATGTCTCTCGCGTTTTTCGCCACTAAACGAAGTTGGGTCCTTACCGTGTTTTATACTTATAAGAAGTAAATAAAAAAATATGAATAACGCCGTTTTCCATTTAATTTGTCATTACCATGTATTAACGTCACACGAAGCACATAAAATGTCATCACTATAACCATTGTGAGGTCCATATCTTCGCAGATAAGTTTTACAGAAAGGGACCAAAACATTTTTCAAAATCCTTGCATCCTAAACATTCGATTATAGTCAAACAAATACCTGAAATAAACATTTTTTTCATTTTTACCGTGAACCTGTCAATTTACACCAAATCAAATAATGACCCAGGTGTCATTGTCAGCGTAATGAAATAGGCGCCTGGTGTCCTAGCCAAGGTGACAATCGTATGTCAACAAATGCCAATAGAAAAATAAAAATGTAACGGGATGACAGATGAAACGAAAACTGACGTGATCATTTCCGTAGGTACTTACGTTATTCAGGTTTCGTTTGGCATTTTCTAGAAACGATTGTCACTTACCTAGCTAGTAGCTATACCGCTAGCCCCTGGTATTTTGACCAATTTTTTATTATACAATCTTTAAATCTGGAATCCGCTGGTTCTGCTTTGGAATTACTAGATATATACTGGGGTTTCCTGTAACACGAGCAAATATTTAAACCTAATATCGTACTCCTCAAACGACATATCTTTTGATTATCAACTTGTAAAAATTATAACATCTTTAGATTTTGTCTATTTCATACAAATTGAATCTTAATTGAATATTATTTTCAATGTACTTTGTCATCAGTGTGTTTGACGTTGCTTGTCACACTTTAAACATAACAAAATTCGTAATACAATGCGTCTTAGAATAAACTTTAAAGTGTAATAAAAATCAAAACATAAGTTATATTCGAAAGTTGCTGAACAAATGTTGGCCAGTTTGAGGAGTACAGTCTACAGTTTAATTTATTGCTCCTGTAACTACAGTCATTTGCAATGACAGAGGTAGATATTCTCAAAAAACTAATAGTAACATCATATGGAAATATTCTACAATGTTTCTATCATTGAACCTACCTACATACTATAAAACTATTTATTTACCTACTCTTTTCTTATCCATTACAGCATAGTATGATAAAATAAAGAAGACTAAAATAAAGTTTTCCACAATCATGTTTACTCTTTGGGACATTTTCGCTTCACAAGTCAAGCGGGTACGGCGAAACATCGGCCTTTGAAATAAAGGTCGAACGTATATTGACTCGTTCGGTCGGGGCATGACCACCTCCCAAAGACTCCACTATAAGTTTGCTAAGACTTGTAAAGCCCGACCAGAAATATATGATCATTGTCAAGAGGGCGCTGTTATTCTCATGTATGTATGTATGTATAGGGTGACAGTTCAGTTAAGTATGAAAAGTTTAGTTCCAATGAAATTCCGCAATATGGCGCGTGATCATATATTACTGGTCAGGTTGTAATCACCACACGTGCAATTTTACTTGTAAAATATTACACTGCAAGCTGCACCGCTTAGTGGTTTCCTAAGATATCATTGTACGTATAAACATAAATATAGGTTATTCATCCATTAACTCTTTCTATTTATTTTCATGAGTGCAGTATATTGGTGGTCGTATTTGCATATGTGATAGTGTGATAATGACAGTATCTGGACGTTAAAGGGACTACTTGTTTAAGTATGGTGTGCGAAACTCATCAGCATGAGACTGCTGCAGGGCCTCAATGCAGTACATACACCACATTATGTTATATTACCCGAAATTGAAATTTGTCGGAGATCTTTACTCACCTGATATAAACGCTGCCCAATCAATGAAAAGAATTTAGACATTATATTATAATCGATTATTAAGCAACTCTGTAAATAAACTTATCAGTCACGTGGACAGGACATCCTTGATACAGCCATATCCATAATACCCCAGCAGGTTGTAAAAATAGACGAAACTAAAATAAACAGTTCAACCCTCATGCTTTGGAAGTGCATATGTGTGGTGAAAACCAGTTGTGTTATTCGCTCCGTGTAGTACATAAGTGATCTGGGGATCGGGATTCCTATATCAGCAGTATTACACTACAAAAATGACGTATGTGCATGAATTATCCATTTGACATAAGACGTTTTAGCAAAGCTGTAGCTATTGTAAGCATGGGTTTACTTGTTACGGTTGATTTTTAATCTCTTCGTGTGCCCTCAAAGTAACAAGATTCTTATCCGATTAGCTTTCATTTCGCGGACATGAGGATAACTTAGTAGATAAAAGATATTAGGAAACCCTATCGGTGGCAGCATGGTTCCATTTTTATCACTTGTCACTATGCCCGTCACTTTCGAGCTTATATACTTGTTAGAACGTGACAGGTATGGTGACAAATGATAAAGAGCCGACCATCTTAGCCCTACAGCAGCGGTATCATGGTCGCATTTTTATCACTTGTCATGTCATGCGTCACTTTCGGACTTACAATACTTGCTAGAACGTGACAGGCCTGGTGACAGATGATTAATAACCGACCACCTTAGCCCTACTGTATAGCTAAGATGAAACTATTGAAAAATAATGTAAAAATACAAAAAATAATTGAAAGAAAAAAATCGAAGTTATGTGGAATTCTGACTGGACTAAGAAAAACACGGGCTCCTACAGTACAACCCTGTTTATCATTTTGTATTCTATAATGTACCCTAAAACTTAATATTTGTAATTTGGGCGAAGTTTGGCTTGACAGGCGAGATTAGGGTTAATCTCGCCAGATTAAAAATATTAAATTTTCTACTAAAATTGGTATCAACCGTGACATATCGCGTGTGCCAAATGGCTAAACTGTACATCAATTTGCGGTGTTTTTATGTGTACACCTTATACTAGTACGCGTTTGTGTTAATTCTCATTTAGTATGGGATTTAGAAACAGCGCGCCAAGCGGGACGTTTTGGGAACTCAAAATCCCATACAAAATGAGACTTAACACAAACGCGTACGTCACGTCACGCTATCGAATAAATTTACACTAGGGGTACAGAATGCTCCAATTATGTATGTACTAGTACGAGATTTAAATTGTCTTATTACTTCTTAGTAGGTAATATCTCTATTAATTATCCCTACTTTCCCGTAGTGAAATATTTAAAATCACCTTCAGTTCTATACCTATATTACAATATATGCATCGCGGGTAAAATTAATTGATAGGCCGATGACATAAAGCCGAGGCCATTCGACCAACCCACGCACCTCTAATACCCATCACGCGTCCGAAACTTTACGGCCGATATTTGCAGGTACGTATTTAGTACGCATATATTGCGGAGAGTTTTAATTTTAACCAGTCTATTCACATTATTTTTACTATTATTGTTTTGTATCCAATGATGAGAAAATATACATAATATGCAATATGCATATATTTTCCTAATAAATCATCCAAAAGATCGACGCTTTGAAACGGCTTCCTAGCATAGACCTTGCCTATGAAACAGGAGATCCCGGGTTCGAATCCCAGTGTTATAGGAGGCAAACGAGCAGACGGATCACCTGATGGTAAGCGATCACCGCCGCCCATGGACACGTGCAACACCAGAGGGGTTGTAAGTGCATTGCCGGCTTTTAAGACGAGAGTACGCTCTTCCCTTGAAGTTTTTGGCAAAAAAATTGTTAAAATTTTTGATACATCTAATCTAATCTAAAAACCCCAAATACAATCTGCGTTGTTTTATCATAGAGTCGTATCGTACGAGTAGGTCACCTCCTACGACCATAATCAGATCAGCTCGATGGTACCATAATCTTGCATTGTCAACCGACTTACATATGTATGTAAAACTTCAACCCAATCGGAAACCGGGAAGTGGTTCAAATTTCGCTTCCAAGATTTGACTCACAAAAACATACATACATACTAACAGAGCAAGTTACATAAAAATTAACGGCCCGATTCGAAGAATGATAAGACACGTTTTAGATCTTGGAAAGATCTGTCGATCTATCGATGTCAAAATTGACGTTTATTTCGATTCCGCTGTGATCCCAATAAGATCTATCTACGATGGTTGGTTGGTTGTTGTTGTTGGTTGGTAACGACAATGGTTGCCCGAATCGAGCTACTTCTGTCAATTATACGACATACAAACGATATCCAAATGAGAGCTTATCTAAACGAGAACTTATCGTTATCGTATTTCATTCTTCGAATCGGGTCGTAAATCAACTGTCATCTTATTTTCAGTTTATTCAGTCACTACTGCACTGCACTAACTGAAACATGCGCACGGTGCACAAACACATAACTTTAAAAGTCAGGTTGAATCCCTCCCAAGGAGCATCGCTTTATAACGGTCTTACAGGCTAATTCGAACGTACTTACACTCAATCCGAATGATATTTGAATTATAAAGCCAACTCGAGTTTTAATTATTTATTTCCGATATTGACACTGACAGATCGAATAACTAAACCTCGAATTGGCCTGTTAGTTATTTACTTATCGTGCATTTCGCTCGTACATGCATTGGCGCGGGCGAGACGCACGATAACTAACGGCTCAATTCAAGCAATGCTTTTAAAATGTCACACTTTTACGGTACCGGTCTGTCAGTGTCAAAAGTGACGTTTTGGTTGAATAAATGTCAATTTTGACACTGACAGATCAGTATCGTATTGGTGTGACATCTGAACATGATTCAAATATAATTCTGAAGTCAGTGTACGTTCGAATTGGCCTGTGAGTCCATTATAAATATTTCTACGATATGTATAATTTTCATACTTAGCATTCTCTTCACATGCAATGGAAACAAAGGCACAAAGAAACCCCTGGCGCCAAGAATTTGTCAAGAGGCGGCGGCAATAATTCAGCCTTTGTACCGCGAGCGGGTTCTTTTTGTTTAAAAAAAACTTCTGCCATACAATACACATCAAAACACGAGTTTCAATTGTAAAGCTATATAAAATTAGAATGCTTTGAGAAAGTTTTCTGGTTGTTCTTAGAATTCCATGGGGAATTGGCAGCGTAAGATTTCAAAGTGGTATATTGCGGAATTTATTTATTATGAAAAGTGTTTTTCCTTTATTTGTTTCTGTTTATTTTGGGTTACGAGATTTGTAAAGGTGGCTATAAATACTTTCAAAATAAGAGACCCTTTAAGGCGCAGGGTAGGGCAAGGCATTCCCCATACAAACCTTGTGCATGTTTTATTCGTTAGTTTTGGCACTATACCATTTAATTTCATTTTTTGCTTGTATATATTGGATATACGCAGAACTTGAAGTAGAAATTATTCTTTATTTATAAAAAATAAAAATACAAAAAAAACCACATCAAGCCCTAACAGAAAAATAAGCATATTTACCAAAAATAATAACTGTAGCGCAAACACAAACGAAGAAAAACGCGCACAAAGTTTGTATGGAAAGAGCTTGCCCTACCCTTCGCCTTAAGCTACGTGTCGTTGCGTTGCTTCCATACCTAGGTGTTTCATATAATGATAGGATATCCTGTTTAAAGGTTAGTATTCATGAATACGTGCTGTATATAGCATAAGTGTAGCTAGAGTGTACCTAGTGATGTGCCGCAGGAAATGTGCACTTACCGGGAGTATTCCCAATGGGTAAAATGTTTTATGAGAGATACGGTTTATTACATTCAAACTCTGAAAATTGTCTGTAGATTTCCGGGTCGATAAGTAACGATACGTAGGGTCAATACATATTTACTTGTTGGACTAGCAATGTACGGTGACTTATCTTGTCATGGTACAATTGTGACAGTGGTGAAACCAGGCCAGGGTTCATGAAGGCAGCGCTGACTTACCTGCACTGCGGGGTTGGCCCTGAAGTACGCGAACAGCGCCCCAGTGATGGCGAGAAGCGCCACAGCGTTGAGGGCCAGCTGCATCATTCGGAACTTGTGGGGAGAACCTTCGTTGCTGACGCCTCGCATGTCGCGCAGCATCTGTTAACATACATTGTGCTTAGTTCGTTTTACTAACTACCTCCTTAATTATGTATCTAGTTGTGTGTTCATCAGATTTCTACAATTTCCACTTATTCCGGACGAATTTAACCCAAGAAAGAAATCAATTCTTCTGTAGGCGGAAAGCGCCGAAATTTTGAAACGTAATAAATATAAGAGCCTCGATAGAGAGTACCATTTTGTACCATTTGGTGTTGAAACTCTAGTCTAGGCCCATGGGGTCCCAGCGCGCACAAGTTTTTTGGAGAATTCGCGAAACGTCTGGTTGACGTAACTGGCGACCGAAGAGCTGGCGACTTCCTCGCACAACAACGAGGAAATGCCGCCAGCATCCTTGGTACAATGCCTCAAGGGCCTATTTTAGATATAAGCTAGTTACAGTAATCATCTGTATATATCCATTTTGTATATTGTTATTGTAAATAAATAAAATAAAATATTCTTCTGTTATTTGTGTTTTTTTGCGTGTTTTATAAAAAACAGTAAAAGTTTATTTTTTGGAGTATATTGTGAAATGATGAAGGTATAGACTTAATTGTTAACGAGAGTTAATAGATTTTCATAACTCCTGTCTTACACATAATGTTTTTCATCAAACTTGAAAAGAAAATATTGAAGTTTTAAGCGGAATAGGTGTAAAATACAGTAAAATTACGGATATCGTCCGCCATTTTGCTTTTTGCTTGATAATGAAAATAAAATAATGCTTTCTTAAACCAAACTGTCAAAAGCAAAAAATATGACAAATCTTTATTTTTAATATAGATACTTAGTTTAATAATAATAAGTTGAATAGTTATTCCATTCATATTACTGTTTATCTAGTCTACCTTTTCGTTTGTATGGTTGCAATTTATTACCTAGATCCTGGAGGGAAAATCAGTTTGTTACCATATTTAATATTTCTTAATACTGGATAAAGATGGGATTAAGTGTGATTGTAAATAATGAATTATTTATTGTTATGTTAATAATGATGAAATTGATAATTCAATGTATATATATACCGTATTTTTTGACATTTAGATTTTATTCTAGAAAGTTTCTAGACTAGTATTTTTATACAATTTTGGTGTTTGACGATCCTTTTGTGAAATTCTTATTATTAAGTTTACCATATCTATAATAATTCAATGTTTTTTTTAGAACAATAATAACTGCATCAATAAATTGCTCTGATATTTAGATTAAGATGATATTTGTGAAATTTGACGATTTAAAAGTGCTTGTTGCTAGGCCTATTTGAATAAAGAATATATTGACTTGACTTGACTAAATAATTATTATTTTGCTTTGAAGAATAGTATCAGAAATCCTAATGCAAAATAGAATTCTGACATAGAAGCATAGTCTATATGGTCGTTTGAATTATCAATTGTAGGTAGCCGTGTCCAGACAAACACGCGAGAAAACAAACACACACTCCAGCACTTACTGAATCTGTTTGATTAGGATCTCTTGGCGTGCAGCGGGCCAATGTTTGCAGTGTTCGAAGCCTCGGCTACTGATGACCAATTTAGCATAAACTAGCATTTCCGCCGATTTTTCCGCAGGGATTTACCAAATTTTTTTACGACGTAGTAGTTAGGGTGCGGTTTCAAGTTCATAGGGATAGTTTGCTTATGTGCTTACTAATGAACGAGTATATCTGCTGTTACTTTTTCTTGTTTTATATAATAAAGTGTATAAAAGGGTTTTACTGTATACTTATTCCATGAACTGATTATAATAATTTGAATACCTACGCAAATAGTTAATGAAATTAAACAGTGTTCAAATAATGTATATCCAAATACTTTTGATATGTAAACGGTGATTCTGACCATAGGTGCTTAAATTCAAGGATCGTTTTATTCAGTCAAAAGTTCTTAACTGGGTACTTTAATTATATAGAAATATTATTGTTATAGAAATATGAAAATTAGCGTTTCTTTATTTAAGGACTAATTACCTTAAAGACCTTTTGGTTCTACTTATTTATTGCATTAAAATGCCAGTCAATGCAAGACACCACCCCTTATTTGAAACTTTTTCAACAGTGTAACAAGCGAAAGGTGTACACTTCTAAACTCAAGCGGACTAAATCAGAAACAAATGTATATAGTGAATAAACAAAAGCACCCAGTTTATTTAACCTCGGGCCAAAGATGTACTCATTTAGCTCCACTGATCGACACCCGTGAAGGGTGTTCTAATGAGTTCTGTTCGCCCCCAATCAACGCCAAAACGGACTCTAACCAATGTAGCAAATGAGAAATCACTTTTCGGACACGAAAACTAAGCGTGGAACAACGAATTACGATAAACTTTGCATTGGAGGCTGAATTTGTTGCCTTTGAAAAAAATTTGAGCGTTTGTATTGAAAGTAAAATAGTAGTAGTAGTTTCACCATCGAACTACCGGCACTGCGGCATCGCTTCATGGTAGGTATTCCACAAATAGGCACGAAGCGTTTTGCTTCAACATTCCTTATGCGAACTGCCAAGGAGTGGAATGCCCTGCCCGAGTCTGTGTTTCCGCATGAGTACAATCTGGGTCTCTTCAATGTTAGGGTAAATAGGTATCTCATAGGTAAGCGTGCTCCACCGTAGACCGCATCATCACTTACCATCAGGTGAGATCGTGGTCAAATGTCTGCCTATCTTTATATATATAAAAGTAGTCAGTAATAACATTTTTACCCTCAAAGGATAAATGGGACAGTATACAGTGATCGACGTCAACGAGCAATCTTATGTATTTACCTACTTGAAGAGTTACAATCTTCTGCAATAATATTTTACGCAACAGAGGCTACTACAATAATTAACAAATAGTTATTTACGATACAAGTGCGAAAAATAGGAAATTGGTAACGAGTAGCGATAAATTAAAGCACGACCGAAGGGTGTGTTTTAAATCGACACGAGTTGCGAATTACCTATTCGCACATGTTTTATTTATTTATTTATTTAAACTTTATTGCACACATAAAGAAAAATGTACAAATGGCGAACTTAATGCCAAAAGGCATTCTCTACCAGTCAACCATTGGGTCAAACAGAGACATTTGTGTATGTTGGTGCAGGAAAAAAAATAACAATTAATAAGGAAAAAATTAAACGTGAAGTCAAATAATATTAAAAATATATAAATAGTTAAATACTACTACTTATATAATGTATAAAAGATAGACTAATACATATAATTATGTACATATACATGATGGTGAACCTTATTTAAGTTCTTCTGACAGAAGATGCTTGCGAAGTAGTCGTTTGAAAACGGGTTTGCTTGGGGCTTGTCGAATAAAGAGAGGGAGGGAATTCCAGAGACGGATTGCCTCAACGGCGAAAGAGTTAGACATAAAACCAGTACGGTGAGAAGGAATCGAGAGTTTGAGAGAACGGGAGGAACGGAGTTCACATCCTGGACGGGGGGTGATGAAAGTGAATTTACGTTTAAGATAACCAGGAGAGGAAGGCTCGAACAAAATGGAGAATAAAATACTCAGGATTCTAAGGGACCTACGACGACGGATGGAGAGCCAATTTAGCTGACGGCGATAAAAAGAAACATGGTCGTATTTGCGAAGTCCGAAAATGAAACGTATGCCATTATTCATAAGACGGTCTAGCTTATTGAGGTACTCCTGAGAGATATTAGTCGTGCACGCGTCCGCATAGTCAATAACTGGCAAAATTAGAGTCTGCACAAGTAATTTCTTAGTACCTACTGGGAGAAAATTCTTAAATTTATAGAGATAACGCAATGTTCCTGAAACCTTCCGACTTATTTCAGAGACTTGGTCATTCCAGGTAAGGCTAGAATCTAATACTAGGCCGAGATCTTTTACTTGTTTAGTTACTGGAATAACAGTGCCATCAAACAAAATCGGCGCGACAGAAACCGCACCAAGCTTTACTTGTTGATGATGGCTACCCAGAATAATAGCCTGACATTTTGCCGGATTGACACTGATGCCAAAGCTATTGGACCATTCAGCTATGTGAACTAGATCGTCATTGATGAGGGAAACAGCAGAATTAACGTTTTCCACAGAAACATGGGCGTAAAGTTGCAAATCATCTGCATATAAATGGTAAGAGCTGCGGATTTTGGAGGTGATTTGGTCAATAAAGATTGAGAATAAAAGAGGAGAAAGGATTCCACCTTGTGGTACCCCCGTGTTCAGGTCACACCAAGCAGATAAGCATCCACTGGCTTTAACAGCCTGAACGCGGTCAGAAAGGTAAGCCGCGAACCACTCAGTCGCTTTTGATGAGACCCTCAGATGTGTAAGAGTCGCAACAAGTAGGTCATGATCAACCGCATTAAAAGCGTTGGAGAAATCGATAAGCACCAACACCGTTACTCTGGAATTCTCCATGCCATTTCTTACGTCTTCAACAACATTGAGAAGTGCGGTGGTGGTGCTGTGCCCTGATCTAAATCCCGATTGAAACGAAGAAAGCATGTTGTTACCGTGTATAAATTTGGAAATCTGTTTATGAGCTGCTGCCTCAAGAATTTTCGAGAGAAAAGGAAGAATGGAGATGGGCCGAAAATGATTTAGAGAACTAGGGTTAGATAATTTAGGAAGTGGGATAACAAAGGCCTTACGCCAACATGAAGGAAAGACCCCAGTGAGCAACGAAGTATTTACAATATAGGTGACGATGGGCAATATGCTGTCGAGGATAAGGGTGATCATGACTCTACTCACATTGTCGTGTCCAACAGCTTTCGACCTAATTGACATGACTATCTTTCGGACCTCATCATCCGTAACTGGGGCAAAAGAAAAAGGATCAACATTGGGAGTAGGTAGAGACGCGATATAACATAGGGTTTTAAACTTTATTATGGAATTAAGAACAGGAGTTTGAGAGAAATGCGAATTTAAGTGGTCAAGAGAAAAAGGAAGCGAGTCGATATCGGCCTTGGTTTTACCAATCCCGAGTGATCGGAGAAATTTCCACGTGTCCGCGGGAGAAGATGTCGTGATGTTGTCGTGTATGTAACGTCGTTTCGCTGCTCTTACCATTTGGTTGCAGCGATTTCTGGCTACTTTAAAAAGCCGCCAGTTATCCTCGCACCGATCTCGCTTGTAAGCACGGAAAGCCCTGTCTCTCTTCATCTCTTCATGTTTCGTACAACGTTATACAGTACATATGACCCTTTAAATTTACGACATAGTTAGGTACATAATGTGCTAATTTACGCACTAGTGCGCAAAAGTAGCACCATTATGTACTCTATCTAAACTCAGTTATATTACAGCTTTTATAGTACATTACGATACAAGTGCGAAAAATAGGAAATTCAAAACGAGTGGCGATAAATTAAAACACGACCGAAGGGAGTGTTTTAAATCGACACGAGTTGCGAATTACCTATTCGCACATGTATCGTACAACATTTTACAGTACATATGGTCCTCTAAATGCTCGACACAGTAACGTAATATGCTTATTTTTGCACTAGTGCTATAAAGTAGCACCATATGTACTGTAAAAACATTAATGCATTGACTGACATCTAATGTGCCGAAAATCATAGTAAAATGATATTGTAGGTATTTTTCAAATGTATATAATAAAGTACATATAAATATCGATTATGTTTACAAGAACTAATATTAGCGTAATATGAAGTCTGTATTATAACACAAAATACATCGTTGTCTGAGAATATTTCGATTTCTTATATAGCTCGTCTACATGTTGGCGTTATGCTACGTCCACACATATCGAGATTCGGCGAACATTCGTAATGGCGTCCAAAGAGTAAAGTAAATATATGGGAAAAGAGAGCCCTCTTGAAGCATTTTAAGGAAAATAATTTCGAAGCGCTATCTCTAATTTGTATCCGAAACTAGCGATGTATGTGTGCGTGCACATCTATATATGCATCCGTATGTGTAGGTATTTTCGTACTACATAATATTAGGTCTACTTGGGCGGTTTATAATTTAATAATATATCTTTTGAAACTTTGATAGTTTTTTTGGTTACAAGATATCAAACAAAATATTAACTTGTAAGCCGCCCAAGTAGACCTAATATTATGTAGAAAAGTTTTAAAAGAATGGGATCGAAAAAATGACATACTTTATAGTAAAGCAAGAATATGCTTATTGCTTTCAATTTGGTATACAAGACAGAAATAGACTCTAGGTGTTACTTGAATTGTTCTTCTTTTTACCTTTGTTCATCTTTGTGTACGCATCTTCTGTGACTTGTGTTTCAGTCTAACCTAAAACTCTTTCATGTGCGCATAACTAACTTGCCTAGTTCTCAACTGAGCGTTTCTTCTTTGACCTTAACATCCAACTGGACTTGAATTCAAGATATTCCGGAGGTAAATTAAGGACAGGTAAAGTGCACATTCGGAGAATTCCTGGTATCTATCTATATTTCGTATAGCTCTCTAACTCCGTAAAATTTGCTCCAGATATTCTTTAAAATAAACTCATAAGTAATGATGTCGTGGTTTGGGTCCTTCTTGGTGATCTAGCATAGGATGTATGTCTTATCTACCACGTACCTCCATAGATGCACCTCGTCTAACTTAGCGGAATCAAATTGCACAAATTTTGGCAGAGTGTCATCTGACATGTTTGTCGTAAACAAAATTAAAATAATCATCGCTTGTTTTCATCACTGCATGAGCGCTAAGGAGGATGGTATTTTCTCCTTCCTCCGGGCATTGCCTTGAACACTGTTAAAACTTATACCTCCTGGTTTTGTAACATTGGAACTATTGGGATTCTAATTTCCCTATTTGAATTTGACTCATGTTTAATGCTTGCTCCGATTTTACTCTGCTCTGTTCTGCACTAAATAATAAGTTCTTCTTCTTTTAAAATATGACCTCCACAAATCTATGATGATGTTGCCAATGTCAAGTGTCGTTATTCAGTGGTAACTTTTAAGTGTGCTCGTAGAGCATGATGTTGTTCGGTAGTTGCATTTAGTAAAGAGATAGCTGGACTTTACTAAAAGCCACGATGGATTGCCGGGTGTTGATACAAATATGGTTAAACGCGTTTCAAGATTAATTTTTCATTAGCTGCACACTTCCACGATAGTTCACTGCATAATAAGCTATCAATGTTACTTACTTACATCAAACGACATCAATGAGCAAAACACAAAAAAATATTCTCGAGACGTCTTCGCCATCTTGAATCTCAACGACAACCCAAATAATAAGTTCATATCAATCATATCTCTGTTAAACATTTTTTTTGTCAGTAACAGTTACTAGGTAAATCGCCGCCATCTTTACTAATGTTAACTACATTTCTAAATGTCGCTCCCCGATGGCGTCTCTTTCATTTCCCTTTAATAGCGAGATATATCATCATGAATGTCACCAAATCGCTATATGTGTGGACGCAGCATTACGTAAGATGCTACAGGGTATGTGTGCATAGTCTGGACCACGGTACAGCTCCATATTGCTGTTTACTCGGGAGTCGGGACGGGTTGTCGTGGGTACAACGGTTTAGTTTTTAATAATGCGGGCCTCGATGTAAGTTTAAAGAAATATATTTTGAAAATGTAAGTGTAGTCTGGGACGACCGGTCTGACCTAGTGGGTAGTGACCCTGCCTATGAAGCCCGGGTTCAAATCTTGGTAAGGGCATTTATTTGTGTGATGAACACAGATATTTGTTCCTGAGTCATGAGTGTTTTCTATGTATTTAAGTATTTATAAATATTTATATATTATATATATCGTTGTCTAAGTATCCACAACACAAGCTTTAATGAGCTTACTGTGGGACTTAGTCAATTTGTATAATAATGTCCTATAATATTTATTTATTTATTTAAGTTAAGTATATAATATGATACACGGCTGTCCCTCTTTTTTGTATTAAATTGACTGTCATATGTTCACATGGCATAACACGATTGGCATAACGCTACTTCGCATAAAAATCATTATAATAATGTTACAGTGCGACACCTCATTCGGTTCTCGTATGATTCTTTTATGTTAAGGTTAATGAATGTTTTAATAATACAGAATGTTGACTCTTGGAGACTCTATCCATCTCTAAAGATAATTTGATAAACTATATAATCATTTAGTTCTGACATTTAGAGATATTTATACCTCTAAATATTTTTAGTTTTTTTTTCTATCTGTTTGTGTTTTATTATTATTAATTTATTTCTCTATGACATTTAACCTGTAGGACGGATAACTCTTAGATGAAACAAACTTATGCGCATAAATATTAGGATAATCAATTTATTTGGATCAATAGTTATGCCAAACGTTGTTATTTCATAAGTTCTTATGCGAAGTGAAAATAGGCAAGACAAAGTTATGCGTTCCAATATAGACCCATTAATCACCTTACAGAGTAATATCGACTGAATAAGATCCTTTAAGTATTTAGTGATTTTCTCTGTATGAGTGAACAGATCATGGTTCCACCCAAAAACATTTTTTTTTCAGCCTGTTGGAGTGTCCCACTGCTGGGCAAAGGCCTTCCCTCTTTCTCTCCATTTGGTCCTATCCAATGCACACTCCCGCCACTCTTTACAAAATGCATCAAGGTCGTCCCGCCATCTCCGTCTTGGTCTTCCACTGCCCCGAGATCCATCCTGTGGGACCCAGTCTGTGGCTAGTTTGGTCCAGCGCTCGGGGTGCATTCGGCAGACGTGCCGTGCCCAGTCCCATTTTAGCTTGGCGGCCTTCATGCCCACATCCTCAATGCCGGTATTGGAACGCAGTTCGGTGTTTCTAACACGGTTGGGTCTGCGTATACCCAGTATGCTGCGTTCCATTGCTCTTTGGCAAACCTTGAGTCTGGACTTTTCAGATTCAGTTTGAGACCATGTTTGGGCGCCGTAGGTGAGGATAGGCAGGATACATATGTCGACAAGTTTGCGCTTTAAAGAGAGTGGAAGGTTGCCCTTCATTAGCGTCTTCAAGGTCGGCGATCGATTTCTTTGAACTGCCTGTTGTCGAAGGATACTAGCTGGCCCAAGTGGATATACTCGTTGACATACTGCATATCCCGCCCATCTACCGCTACACTACGTTTTACGCGGTTGGTAATAAACTGTGTCTTGGCGCTATTCATGGTGAGTCCGACTTCAAGGCTTGCCACTCCAAGTTCTTGGAGCATTTGTTCGAGTTGGGATGCGGTGTGGGAGAATAGGACAATGTCGTCGGCAAAGCGCAGGTTGGTTAACCTTTTGCCGCCGACGTCGATTCCCATTGTTTCCGAGGAGGCCGCCAGCTTTAAAATCATTAACATTATAATTTTAATCATATGTATGCATGGGATACTTTAGTTTTCATCAGTATCAGTTTAAGCTATACAATATGTTTGTCCACGTATAGTGGAGCCGTTAACCACGTTTATTACGATCAATTTTATCAACAAATTACCCCCCATACCTAAGTTTTCTCTCAACCATTTTAAAAATGCACCCTTTCAAAGTTTTATGTTGCCAAACACTAATGCACTTGGTTAATGTACCATTATCTGCCCATTTACCTATTGCACATTAAAAAAAAAAATCATTCAATAGTTTATGAATTAGGGCATAAATTTAAGTATAAATGTCACCGAGAATTTTTCACAATTACTAACAAAGACTAGAATTAATAACAAAGATAAAAATTGTCTTAAATATTTTCCTTTTTTTACATATGTATTTTTTTTTTCGAAAACGAGGTCGTTGACCTGTACATTTTAAATAGTTAAATGATAGTACAGGATATCATCTAAAAGTTAAAATCAAAATGATAGCCCTAGTTAAACACTTCACAAGTTATGCGAGTCCAAACACGACCTTCTCTAATGAGCGTCAACTTAGTTCTGAAGAAACATTGCCCGCCGCCCGAATTATCATTTGGAACTGAAGCGACTTAGTTCGACGCACATTAGTACATTAACGAAGGGTAGTCGTTTAGCCCATAAAACTTTGAGGGGTGCAGTTTTAAAATGGTTGAGAAAAAACATAGGTATGGGGGGTGATTTGTCGATAAAATTCATCGTACTATAGGTACGTGGTTAACGGCTCCACTATACCTGGACAAACACATTGTATAAAGCATTTAAAATTTTGATGAAATGACGAACTGGGTCAACAATTATTCGAGGAAACGTCCAATTACAAACTTTCTAGGTCAGGAGTGGATAAACCCTGCATTCTACGTTAATCCATCAATTAAGTCGATTTCTAATTGTTTCTTTGTGGCAATCAGAGCTTATCGATAATCGCCAATCTATCTATACATATAATAAAGCTGAAGGGGGTCGAAAGTCTGTACATGGAAGATATTCGAAAAAAAGTAGGCTGGGGATACTAAGAATCGTTAACAGAACACGTTCCAACAGTTTTTAGAATTTTTGTCTGTTTGTCTGTTTCTCTGTTTGTCTGTTTATTTGACCTCGCATCACGTGAAAACGGCTGAACGGATTTTGATGCAAACTTTACTAATCTGTCGAGAAAATGTCCGGCCAAGTTATAGGCTATAAAAATTCAACCCCTAGAAGGGGGGGTAGCCACTACACTCGATTGAGTTAAGTTTGCACCTGAATCTTATGGCGCTACTTAGGAAGGAGGTGCAAACTTTTACAATAAATATGTGCTACGAGTATCGAGTACCCTGCTAAATTAACAGATATGGTGCTGAAATTAAGCCACTGAGGAAGGATTTTGCCAAATTAACTCTAAAGTTAGAAGAGGGGGATACGGGAGGGTACGGATATCAATTCAATTTCAATTGTGTTGATGTAATAATACAACGAAATTAAACGACAGTAAATTAATTGCCATACATTGCACAGTGCCATCTTTTGGAAAACTGAGTAAAAATTATTAATCAAGTAAACTAATAATTTTTAAGAAAAAAAAAACCGACTTCAATGAGGTAGACCGGTGAAAGAACGATTATTGTTGATTTTTGATTTCATACAATTAAATTAAAAAGACAGCGTCCTACGCCTAATTATGTAGAAAAGGAGGTAACATGTTTTTTTTTGTCACTGCACCCACCTTGACACATTTCAGATTTGCCCTATGGTTGACTGGTAAGATACCCGCAATAGGGTATTCGACTGTATTTAGGATAAATTATTTCACACCATGCATGAAATAAAGCACCAGATAATTATTAAAAAAACTAAATAGGATAGATATATAAAAATGTGTCTTGAAAACCTAACTCCTTAACAAACATGCACAGAGAACAAATTGCCAAACGTGAACTATGCATCGTTGAAGAGTTCCATTTTGTTCATCATGAACAGTTCCACTTTATCAAATGTCACTTCTACAAATGTAAATACTTGATTTGTTGATGAAAATACAAAAATCACTATATGTATGCCTTTCACATTTGAAGAGTTCCCTCGATTCCTCATGGACCCCATCGTCAGAACTCGAACTTGACAAAAAATATCTTGATAATCTAATTTACTTAACAAACACAGCGAAGAGGACAAATCGCTAAACGTGTACTGTGTATCGTTGAAGAGTTCCATTCTGATCATCATCAGCAGTTCCACTTCATCAAATGTCACTTTTTTAAATGTAAATGCTAGATTTGTTAAAGAAACTACAAAAATCATTATATGTATGACTTTCATATTTGAAGAGTTCCCTCGATTCTCCTCCTTTTAAAATCTTGAAGTCGGTTAAAAATGAGTTTACTTACATAGTTAAGTAGTGGCAAAATCAACACAAATCAATCGAAGGTGGGTACTATGAAAAAAATATATATCTGATGTTTGCGGTGTAAATGTCAAACGATTTGGGACTCGCATTTTATACGCGTTAAAATGCCATAAGAACTAAACACTGAAAATGCCTTCCCGAAAAAAAGCGAACCTTTCACGAAAGTCTCGCAACGCATTGAGGTTACGAAACTATTGCGACGATCGTGATTTTAGGCGTAGCCACAACTACCAGAGACGTTATGCAGGATCGTTCCATCCATTGAAAATCTCATTCGGAGCGTGTACGGAGACCTGAGCCATTCTTGGGTTTGTGAGAGATCCATACTCACGCCCATAGAGGAACGGTCCATGCTCACGTAGAAAAATGAGCAGGCGGAAATCGAAGGTGAACATGCAGTATATAATTCCATTAACACTGTCTTGGATGAAGGCAATTTCACAACATGCCCGGTAGAGTTCCTTAGTTCCTTAGCTCATTAAGTGCTTCAGGACTCCCAGCACACAAATTAACCCTGAAAGTTGGAGTTCCAATCATGCTTCTTCGGAATTTGTCACCTCCGAAATTATGCAACGGAACCCAGCTAAAAGTAGTGCAGCTGCAGCGAAACCTCATTGAGGTGCAGATCCTGACGGGGTGCGGCGCCGCAGAAGTCGTGTTCATCCCGCGCATCCCCCTCATCCTGAGCAATTTCCCGTTCCACTTCAAGCGCCTACAGTTCTCCGTGAGCGTCTGCTTCGCCAAGAACATCAAGTCGCAGAGGCAGACGCTGCGCGCTGCTGGCGTGGACCTGCGCACGGGCTGCTTCTCGCACGGGCAGCTCTACGTGGCGTGCTCGCGCGTTACTAGCTGCACGGAGCTGTTCGTGCTGATGCCCGCCGAGGAGACTCGCAATGTGGTGTACAAATAAATATTGTAAAATGTCAATGTTATGTAAATATACTATTATATACCTACTTATTAGTATGTAACTGTAGATATAATTATATGTATACATTTAGTTGTGCATTCATAAACATAACTGTAAACAAAATGTGAATACTCGGCCTCAAGTTTTTGATATCTACGAATATTCTCCTTTCCTCTAATCCTACTTCTAACTAATAGGTATTACATCTAAATTCGATAGTGTTCGGAAGTATGGATTGCTATGGGTATATTTCTTAGCTTTTCATGCTTAGACTGATTGGTCTGGAGCACCGATTTGGATGATATTTTCCATGGACATGATTTGGATAGGTACAGTCAAGGATGCAAAAAAAAATTCAAAAGTGGAACTGTATACATCTACTACTCTATGTCGTTTAAATCACGTCAAAAATTTGAATAAGGACGAATTTGAAAAAAATAACAATTGATTTTGGAGTGTAGTTTTATTAAGTGGTACCTAATTGTAAAATATTTTATCTAGACTACAGTCCTCTAGCGTATCCATCTGTCAACTTTACTTCAAGTTCCACCTCCAGGGGAGAGGCAGAGAAATTAGTGGTGAATGAGCCGGTTACTGACACAGATCGAATACCACGCGGGCGGAGCCGCGGGCACAGCTAGTATCTTATATTTTGCACAAAAATTGCATAACAGTTATATTGGTAATAAAAATTGTAGTAATAAAAGTCAAATAATACTCTGTGATATGCGAAATAAATACTTTACGAATGGAATTTAAAAAGATACTTTGAGATTATAAAAAAAATACAAGGCTCCAAAGTGTAAAAAAAACCGTTTGTATATAAAAATTGCGTTTATAATTATATAGTAGTTGTACAATTTATTTTTCAATAGAAGGTAAGTAATGAAATGAGTAGTACCATTTTTTTCATTTGAAAGTAAAAAAAAACTTTTTTTTTGACACTTTGGAGCCTTGTATTTTTTAAATAATCTCAATGTATCTTTTTAAATTCCACTTTTTTTATAATAGATATATATTTTATAACAATATTCAAGTACCCAATTATGATAAAACAAATCTTTTTAACGCTTTAATATAATTGGAATAAAGTCCGAAAGTTAACAAAATACAATAGGCTCTAAATATCTATAACGTCATTCAATAGCGATGAAGAAATTCCGAACTCAAACGATAATTAAGCCCCAGATATTCGGTAGGGAACTTTTAAACAGCAACAAAACTCGTCTCTATTTTAACTTCAGCTCAATACTTGTTTCATCAGATTTTCTAATTGATAGAACTTACAAGGTACTCTATAAAGTACGAATTACTAATCGTTTGAAGGGCTGGCACGTTCTTGTTTTACTGCTAAAGTATTTAAAAACCTTCGCGGGTACCATTGTCCGACTTTATTCATTTCAAGTTAGCTTAGGGCTTAAGGTTCTCTTAATTATCTTGCAAATACCGAACCTAACTTTAAAACTACAACAAAAACAGTTAATGGTTCATTACATCGATTACTACCTTACTACCTACCTTAAAAGCACAATACCTATTAAATTCAAAAAGAAAAACTATACTTTCATTCTTATACAACGGTTGCATAAAATATTATTATTAGTAAATGACAGAGAATGTTTTAATGTCGGCTGAAAGTGACTTCAGCCCGTGTAGCCAACATGCCAATCGTTAACGTTCGTTAGCGAACGAAACGCAACAGTCACTGTCGCACTAATATGGAAGAGTGAAGGAGGGAGATGACTACGCTTCGTTACGGGCTGATCCTTATTCGGAAATAGTGATTAAACGTATTCCAGTTTCCGCACCGATACCCTAATACCATTAGCATAGAAATTACCAATTGCAATGTGAAAAGCGTTCTTTCACTTTAACGAGCGTCAATTTGGTTTTCACGTAAAACGGATTAAGTATTTACAAATGAGTCTTCAGAACAAAAGTTGTACAGTCTATCTGGGCCCATTTTTATTTTATTGACTTTTTGTCTGATTTCGATATATAGGAATTATAAAATATTTTTTTTGATATCTATTACAATTTTTGAGATTGTATAAACTTTCAGTAAGTATGGTCTAAGTAAAAATAACATAAGTGCTACGTGATTGCCAGCGCATTTGAGAAAAACAACACTATTGAGAAAAACAATAAGGACACTCCAGAGGAGACTTCGTTTAAATTTAGATTTTTTGTAAATAAATTAACGAATGTTCTATTTAGTCACCTGCAATAATTTACGGGGTGAATATATACTCGTAGATCATAATGAGCAACTTTTACTATGGCTCCAACCCCAAAATCGCAAAAAAGTTTGGTCGTTTCATAAATTTTCGCTCTTCAACCATTTATCATTTTCTGGGAAAAACAATTGTTTTTCGCGATTTCGGGGTTGGTCCCATAGTAAAAGTTGCTCAGTGTGGTCTATATATTAATTATAAAGCCTTTAACATCTAGACAGATGATTTTTACAGCGTTTGTATGTTTATTGAGCCTGCAAATTACTGGAGATTACTAAATGAACAGCCTGTATATGTTCCCGGTAGCATTAGAAAATTCTTCGGAAAAATAGAAGAACATTTCCCTGAGACTGGGATTTTATTTTTGGAAGTGACCTACGTTTCATATTGTCTTGGTCAAACAGAAGAAGTGCAAAAAAATAAGGGACCATTAATAAGTACTATCCAATATTTCCTTAAGCGGAAATCTTACCGGGCACGTTAAGGCAGTAAGTTAACCAGCAGTTTTTGAAAAATCAGCGCTTTATTAGACCACAATACGGATGCCAAAAATTATTTTTTTTGGAATAGTATGAATTGTACATGCTTTCATACAAATACGTTTATTTCACTAATTTTTTCAGCAGCAGCTTTCATGATTAATTCCAGGATATCTGTTTTCGCCTTCGTAGAGATTATGACGATTAATTAGAGGTTTGTTTCAATTACATAATATATTTTCCAGTTTGTTCTGGGCCCCAGGTGCTTAACAAAATCGATCTCATTCTTTCTAAAAATGTGCTATTTTGTTTTTGATCGAACTGCTAAGATAGTCGGCTCTTTATCATTTGTCACCATGCCTGTCACGTTCTAACAAGTATGTAAGCGCGAAAGTGACGGGCATAGTGAACCATGGTGCCACTGCTGATCAATTAGGCACTTTTTTTTGCTGAAACATACAACAAATTTAAATTCACCACTAATTCACAAACACGATATCCGCGATCCCGGCACGCACAGCCGTCCCGCTCACGCTTGCGTTCAGTGAGAGTGAGAGGACCTGAACGCACGGGGCCTTAAGGGGTATTTATCTGACTTTCTCTTGTGGGGAAAATTCCCAGTAACAGACTATCACTATGTAAGTTAAAGAGACTAAGGGCGGCAGCTGTAGAAAGGGACAACTCCATCTCGTTAGCCAAAATTACTACAAGAAACAAACTTCTAACTTTGTGCCACTCACATCAGTTGTAAAATTAATTATGTCAGTGAGCAGCGAATACACAAACTTTTGAACGTAAATCATGCTTACATATACTAACCTTGAAACAAAACTTGCCTACCTGAAGATATAGCCTACAACGTTCCATCTCGGACTCCCACGAGCAAGTTTCCTCACAAATAATTGAAATATTTTTATCACGGGGACGCTATTGGAAAATATGACTCATTTAGAGACATTTCATGGGAACCAAAATACCTCCCTTTAGTTGACTCTGTTTACCCAGCTCAAATCACGACCCAGATCAATCGGTCAATTAAGTAAATTAAAAATACACTTTATTCACCTTTACGTCATTGTCAAATTTGAGACATATTATTTCTTTACTCTGTTCACCCAAGGTGCATTAGGTTAACTATTACTTCACTTTAATGTACCAACTGCAGTGAACTAAGTTTTCTTAAAGTTGGTACGTGAAAAAATGGCAGAGCGCTTTGTTACGAATATTATTAACTGACAAGGAGAGTCGGGTCATACTGACACAACAATTAATTTCACGTCCCACTGATGCATACCCACACATACGGCCCGATTCGAAAAATGAGATAGGAAAACGATAAGTTCTGGTTTAGATAATTTCTCATCTACATAGACATCGTTTTAAATTAAATTAAATAAGCCTTTAATCCACATATGATCACTTGTAAATACAAATATTAAGTTATCTTATTATAAAATGTCTCTTAGTGTGGTGTGCCTGTCGGCATAGGCCTCTTCCAACTCTTTCCAGTGCTGTCTGTCTAAAGCAACTCTGGTCCAGCGGGGTCCTAGAGTAAACTGGATGTCATCTTCCCATCTGGTTATTTGTTGACCTTTTTTGCGCTTGCAACCGAATGGGTACCAGTGGGTCACTTGCTTGCTCCATTTTTCTTTGTTGTCTCGCAGCATGTGGCCTGTCCACCTCCACTTTTGTTGGTCGATACGCTCGAGTATGTCCTTTACTTTTGTTCTTCGCCTTATTTCCTCGTTCCGGATTCTGTCCCTTAGTTTTGTACCAAGCATACTTCTCTCCATAGCTCGTTGGCATTTGACGAGTTTGTCTCTGTGTTCTGCTGTTAATGACCAGGTTTCACATCCGTATGTCATGCATGGGAGGATACACGTATTGAACGTCTTTCTCTTTATATAGGTACCTAGGTCCTTACTTTTCATTATTTCTTTTAGTGACCAGTATTTTCTCCATCCACATGCTATTCGTTTGTCGATTTCTTTGGTCATTTGGTCTTTGGGGGAAATAATTTGACCCAGGTACACATACTGGTCGACATATTCAAAAGCGCTTCCATCTATTTTTATGTTTATCTTGGTTGCGTTTGTCATCATCTTTGTTTTGTTTGCATTCATTTCCAAACCCACAAGTTTACTCTCTTCGCATAAGTTTTTGACCATGAACTCCAATTTTTTTGGATCTTCCTCCATCAGTACTAGGTCGTCCGCGAATCTGAGGTTGTTTAGTCTCCTGCCATAAATGTTAAGCCCATACTCCTCCCAGTCTAATTTTCTGAAGACTTTTTCTAGCACTGCAGAAAAAAGCTTTGGTGATAAAGGGTCCCCTTATCTAACACCTCTCTCGATGGCGAATTCGTTGCCTTTAGACTCCAGTTTTATTGATCCCTTGCTTTTTTGGTAGATGTCTTTGATAATGCGCGAGTAAGTTTCATTTACTCCTTGCTCTTTTAAGCTTGTCCAGATGTAATTTTGGTGCAAACTGTCAAATGCCTTTGAATAATCGATAAATGCCATGTACAGTGACTTCCTATATTCATTCATTCATTGTATTTTTGCAGTAGTAGTTTCACAGTGTGAATATGGTCTATTGTACTAAAGTTTTTTCTAAACCCCGCCTGCTCTATTGGTTGGTTCTCGTCTAATACTGTTGCTATTCTGTTTAGAATTACTTTAGCAAACACTTTGTAAATGTTGGACATTAGGCTTATCGGCCTGGAGTTGTTTATGTCATCGATGGCTCCTTTTTTGAAAATGAGGATAATGTGTGATTCTCCCCATTGCTCAGGAGTTGTGCCGGTAAGTAGAATGTCACTGAATATTCTTGCAAGAACTGGGCTTATTTCCTCGATGGTGCCTCTCATTAATTCATTTGGAATCCTATCCAGTTCATCCAGACATCGTTTATATGTCGTATAATTGACAGAAGCAGCTCGATTCGGGCAACCAATGTCACTTTGACGTTAGAAATATCGTAGATACTTAGACCTTATTAGGATCACATCGAAATCGAAATAAAAGTCAATTTCGACATGTCGTTTAGTTATCGATCTAGTAAAGATCTTTCCAAGATCTCAAACGTGTCTTAATCATTCTTCGAATCGGGCCGATAGGCAAAATCTGACTTTACACTGGCCCTCAGCTAGGCAAAAAGCCTAATAATGCGGTAGAATTCTTAGCCACATAAAAGAGTCCTCCTTTTCTTCTTTTATTAATCGGAGTGAGAAAAAACATTACTTATAGGCACACCGCTACACTTACTTATTTCCTCATGCTGAGAATTGATACAGTAGTCCTACCACGAGTGGGAATAGTTAATTCACATTACTTTACCACAATATATATTATTTTGACGACCGGTCTGGCCTAGTGGGTAGTGACCCTGCCTACTACGCCGATGGTCCCGGGTTCAAATCCTGGTAAGGGCATTCATTCGTGTGATGAGCACGGATGGATGTTCCTGAATCATGGGTGTTTTCTATGTACTTAAGTATTTATAAATATTTATATATTTTATATATCGTTGTCTAAGTACCCTCAATACAAGCCTTATTGAGCTTACTATGGGACTTAGTCAATTTGTGTAATAATGTCCTAGAATATTTATTTATTTGTGAAATAGTTATTTGTTTTACAAGGGGGCAAAGTTGTTGTTTAACTGCTCGTGCTAATATTGATACCCGAGCAAGCGAAAGATTCCAAAATTGAAGCACGAGCGTAGCGAGTGGTTCGAGAAGTGGAATCTTGAGCGTTGCGAGGGTTTCAAGGCACGAGGGTTAACAAACTTTGCCTCCGAGTGAAACACAAAATATTTTACCACACCAACGCGATCATAATACTAATTATGAAATACCAAAAACTCAAACCAAATTAAATCCAAATTAACGTAATTAAAAAAATATCATTCAAAATCATCATTTAAAAGTGAATTCCACTAGCAAACATAAGGAAACAACTCAAAATTTGCATTTCATTACTTTGCCCCACATGTGGATAAAACGATACTTTCTCGATAGTTTTTGAACAATCAAGAGGGCCTTTGCCAGTTGGTGTGGTGAAAAGTAACTTTTTTCGATTATTTTAGAAACTACACGTGAAATGAAAAGATATTTGTTTACTTAAAGTGAGTTATGATTTTATCCTTAAACGTCGATCAAATCTATCAATTTTGACTTTTGTGTTTGTTAGAAGCCGGCAACATTTAACAGAGCTAAGTGTTATAAACAAAGGAGTTAGTATCTGAAGCTGATCAGAGACACATGAAGAGCCTTTTAACTAACCGATGAGGGTGAGGGAACCCGCACTCAGCGTCGGGAAGCGAGAGCCAATTGCGAAATTAAGTGTTCACTCACAAACGTCGAGAGCACCGAGAGATGTAGCTTTTAGCGTATACTATACTTATTTTTGGCTATACACTTAAATGATTTCATTTCTGTAAAAAATGGATAGTATAAGGCACCGATAATTTTTGTAAATAAAACAATAACGTAAAACCATTTTTCTACTCGTCGACTGTGTTGAATTAAGATTTCGTATACCAAACTATACTTGCGTACTTTCCATGTATGGGCTCCCAACTCAACTATAAAAGTCTTTTCGATACGATGTAGTTAACTATAAATAAATTGACCAATCACATGCCGCCGCCGCGCATAGAAAAGACTAAACGGGCGCGGGGCGGGAGTCGCGCGATTATGTATTTTGTACTACATTTCTGTCTACAGAGATACTTAGCAACTTTCATTAATTATTTATGTTTTATAGTAAAAAAAAGTATTATTTTAGATGACTCGTAGAAAAAGTATTATATACAATAGTGGTATAATCAAGCTTTTCATTATCGTACCTTACTTAGGCAACTCAGCCAGCTTCGTTGCCTAAACACGGTACTCGACTGAAAAGTTATATCACGATTGTATAAAATACTATTAAAGGTGATAAAAATACTTCCACGTCTTTTGTAAAACTTTACAACCGAAAATATTCGGATTTCTTCCGAAATTTAGAGTAGGTAACTATTCTAAATTTCGGAAGAAATCCGAATATTTTTACCTAGCAGTTCTGTGGCCCAAAAATACAAACAAAATAAATAAATAATTATGACTTTAGGTCGGTTTATTAAAAGTTATTTTGATGTTTTTGTTTCCTAAGTACTATTGTATATGTTACCGTAAAACCGGTTTTAAGTTAAAACGCATTTTCGAGTTAAAACGGTAGGTATTCATAGTCATAAAAATGGTGTGACGACGAGCAAAGCAAAGAAGAGCGTATTAGATTAACCGTGATATTTGAACAATTATTCAAAACTAATTTTCACCATAGCACTTTGCGAAAACTAGTTGAAAAAACAGTCAAACTAATTTTCACCGAGGCTTTAAGGACTACTGAAAACGTGTTTTCACTAAGGAGATACGGAAAACTAGTTTTAACCTGGGAAAACGCGTATTCACTGAATAAAATTTGTAAGCCTTTCACTGAAAATGAATCGTAATGTTTTTTATAGAATAAATTGATGTGTAAAGTACTTATATTGTGACTAGATGTCACCGAGTCCTGCACGCAATAAGTCGTGGTGAATATTCCCATATCACCATAAATTTGGCAATGTATGACAGTCTGTAAGAATCAGTGTATAAATGGGCCTTCGATGTCTGAATTTACGAGATTTTTAATAAAATCTCGTAATTAGTCCTATTTAAATTACAAAAGCATTCCCAGTGTACATCACTGCACTTCGTGTAATCATGCACCGCTGAGCGTGACATTCGATTACAATGAGGAATGTCTCCAGTGCTCGAATGCTTGTGCATTAAAAAGTTAATAACTCAGTAAACATTTTCCAATTTTATTTTATTGTTGGCGATGTTGCCGCTGATGTAAACTACAGAATAAACCAATTATTTATCGAGTTTACTTTATATGTAGCTAATTTAAACACTGAACTAAAAAAGTTTCACCAAATCATAATAAAGCGCTTTAACATTGTAAAGCCATAATAGCGACTTATTGAAGCGAAACAGTAGCAGGCTGTATTATTATTTACTGTATCGCTGCAAATGGTCACAGTCTAAGAAGGACCATAATGTTTCAGAATTCAGAATCTTTGTTAAACAATAGTATATTAAAAAAAAATTAACTGCGGTTTGGGAGTGAATACATTAAGCATTGAAACAGATATTGTTCAGCAACGTATCGAAGCTGGATTGCAGTCTGCCTGTTTAGGCCCAAATAAAGAGAAATATTGATGCGTTTTGAATTTTAACATTTAAATTTCCCATTTAAAATACACAGTAAATAGCCAACAAACAAGTAACTTACCCAGTTGTAATATCTACTGTAAATAGCGACCTATTAAATAAGTAGTTTTTCGGTGCTGGTTCCGATACAAATATTTACCTACTTATATCTCAACAATGGCCTTTGCAAATAATAAATACTTTGAATCGCAACGGTTTCTGGCAAATTGTTCGTCCCATTTAACACAAATAATGTAAACTATTTCTAAAGGACCGAGTTTCTGAAGTGTCGTAATGGCAAGTTGGGTATCAGCGAGTTGACTGGGGATCTGTTTAACAGTTTTACCAGGCGATGCGAGTAAGTTTTACTTCGTATTTTACGTTTATACGGTTAAGAGATTTAATTTCAGTACCATTTCGTACCTTGTGACAGTGACAATTGTATGAGGTCCCTAGCGACTTTCATATTGATTGTCATTGTCATATACGAAATGTGCGATACAACGTTCAAGCGTCTATTGAGAAACTGTTTACTGGACAACTCATTATAAAAGAGTTAACCGTGTTAGGGTTGGCAACTTCTCTGAAGTTGCAAGCGTACATAGGCTACGGAGACTGCTTACTGTCAGGCGGGCCGTTTGCTTGTTTGCTACCGACGTAGTATAAATAAGCTGTATCCAAACTCTTAAATCTATTAATGATAAGTCACACGTTTATATTTACTGTATTTTTCCACTTTTAGTTACATACTAGCTTTTTTTTACATTTGTAGTTGCATACTAGTTACATATTATAGCATTTTTAGTTACATACTCGCGGCTTCGTCTGCGTGGAATTAGTAATTTGGGTGGCTTATTTTTTACCTAATCTGCTTTTTATTGATTCCCTAAAGGAATGACTAATTGGTTAAAAATGCTTAAGCATTCTTTATTTCTAATAAAAAGTTAAATGATAAAAGTCTTATAGTTATTTTATTAAAAAAAATTGAATCCCTTTTCAAACTTCCATTCCCTTTTATTGCGGGAAAATTTTCGCATTAAAATCTATTATATGTTATTGTACACAACTCAAACTATCTTCACACCTAATTTCAACTAAATCGGTTCAGCGGTTATTGATTCCCCATACAAACTTTCACCCTAATTTTCACCCCTTGAAAGACTTGAAAGACTGGGATAAAAACTATCTTATGTCCTTCCCCGGGACTCAAACTATCTCTCATACCAAATTTCAACTTAATCGAAGAGGTAACGTACAGACAGGCACACTTTCGCATTTATAAGTATAATATTAGTATGGATACATATGCAGTGTTGGCCGAACGTTAATTAAAATTGACCATTAACCATTACAAATTGAACAGTAAACCGTAACGGACGGTTATACTCGTAGTTTGCGGTTCAATTTGTAATGGTTATTAGTCAATTCTAATTAACGTTCGGCCAACACTGGATATATTAACGGTCCAAATTTTATTAATTTTATTTAACTAAGTACTGAAGCGTTCCATTACAATAACTATAGCTTATATTTATAAGTAAAATATCTGTGACTTACGAACGAAAGGACAGCGGCAGAGAAAATATAGATTACTTTAAATATAGATTACGTTCTAATAAGTATGTAAGCGCAAAAGTGAGGGACATAGTGACAAGTGATAAAAATGGAACCATGCTGCCAGCACAGATTCGGAAATATGTCATCATCATGCAATAGAAATTTAGCAGCGCATTATTCCAGCAGCAATCGACATACCTAATAGATACTTAGTTAAATGCCATTCAATCTGCCAAACGCAGTTTGATTAAAGCTCTGAAACCAATTAACAGAAGCAAAGGATATTTCCATTGCCCGGTGTAAAATAGACAGATGTGAGAATTGCCATTATAATTAAACTCCATCGCAAACCGCATACCGGTTATCACCGTTAATACAGTTCTATGTAAACAAAAGACTGAAGCATTGCATTGTGACAATTCTATTAGTGCATTCAATAGAGGCATTTCCGGGACTTCCCGGGACTTGCCGGGACGGACGGTGTTCAATCAAGATGTACCAAACCTAATTAGAATTCAACATTCGCTTACTACATATATTCAAACTTAACCATGTGTTATATGGTGGAATAGTGTTATTTGAGGTGTTTACACATCCAAATATAATAGGTATCTGATGCAATAAATACTAATATCCAGACAATCTTAGAAAGGAATATCGGCTAAGAGCATGTCGGGCCATGCTCAGTGTAGGGTTCCGTAGTTACCATTCTGTCCGAATAGGCTAAACGGGGGCTATTAGTAAGTATCATGTAAGTACATTACAAAGGGAGTACCATCGCAGCGCTTTGTACGTCTTTTTACTGAGAAGAGAAGCTTTTTGCAATAATTCAAAAATGGCAAGACCGATCATGTTCGCTAAAGTTTTCTTTGAAAGTATTTATTAAGCTTTTGTTTTACGATCTTTTTCATATTTTTTGGACGCAAGGTTCATAAGTTAGATTAGAGGGAGGCAAATTATTTTTCTTTCGGAGCGATTATTTCCGAAAATATTTACTTTATTACAAAATGCTTTGCAAAGATACCACACACTATTGGGAAAAGTGTTTTTTTTTTCCAAAAAAGATAATTATGGAGGTACCCTAAAAAAAGTTTCTTTTTTGTGATTTTACCGTTCGATTGCTATATTTGCTATGCGTAAATTATATATTCATGCCAAATTGCAGCACTAGCTAAAGCCGCGGACGGACAGATAGACGGACATGGCGAAACTATAAGTGTTCCTAGTTGACTACGGAACCCTAAAAAAGGAAGTGACGAAAGCCAAGGAAGACAGACATAGTGAGGCAGACATCAAGATGATATGTTAAACGTTATATTAAATGAATGCATTTTTACATGACTGATAAGGTTTTAATGTACTTACCCGGTGTTGTAGAGACATGTTGCTCCCGTTTTGGAAGCGAACAATAGTCTGCAGCGACGCAGGAGTCGACATACTCTTGGTTATAGACGAGTTGCCCGCCTCTTTCTCCTGTTGTTCTTTCAATATCAAACCTCTTGCTATCTTAGCATTTAAGCTTTTGTTTACATGCTGGTGAGGCAGCAAAGGAGCTTCCATTGTCTTCGTTGTATAAGATGGTGACGAAGTTTGGCTGAACGAGTCCGAGGACACATTTGAGTCTTGTCTGACACTTATATTCGATCCTGAACTAGGAGATCTTTTCATAGTCTGGTTTTGCGTAGGAATCGGTACCGGTGCTGGTGTATACGGTGTGTCCGGTAGACTTTTTAATGGTCTTTTAGGGACTTGTGGCTGTGGGTTGCGATTGCAATCGAGTCGCGGTTGAGGCGAAACTGATGCGGTTCGCTTGTTGCCGTTTGGATCTGTGGCCGGACTAGTGGGTGCAGGTCTAGGTGGAGTAGGGGGCGGCAGGCGTCGCGGGGGCTGTGGGGACGAGCGGCGCGGCGGCGCGGGAGGTGGGACCGGCAGAGGCGCCGGGGGCGCCGAGCGCTGGGGCACCGGCGGTGGCGGGACTGCCACAGGTTGAATAATTTGTGGTGGTGGTTGCAACTGCAGACAAAGAAAAGTAACATATATTACCGTTTTTGATAAGCTTTTTTCAAAAACACTTACAAAATAGGCAATGAAGGCTTTGACGCAATCGAAAAAAATAAGTTTTTAACATGTTTTTTTACAAAGAAGCAAACTTTCAGTGCGTCTTTAATTTTTTTTTTACTTAAAACTTCGTCATGTAAAAAGTAATTTAACAGGCCTCCTTAGTGATTTATGGCATATTTATATGGCATAAGTGTGTCAAACAGATTCTATTCCTTAACTCTACCTTCCATATGTCAAACATTTGCTTTCATACAGGCCAATGCGAACGTACAAAGACATCAGAATAAATCCGTTCCTAGAATTAATAACTATTACCCCACAGTCAAACTCAATGTTGAGTTTTGCGGGGCTACGATTATTTCTAAGAATATCACTGTGTTTTAATAAATTAAAAACATAAAAATTAAGTTGTTGTGCGTTTCGCTCGTACTTGTTCATCGAGTCGAGTCGCACAATAACTAAATGACATTATTTTGATGTCAGTGTCTTTACCGATCCGATCAGACTGGATGCATGCAGGTTGTTTTGTTACGAGTATTAGGTATAAGGGACCACCCACACTCGCATCCCCCAAGCGTCAACGTCTAGTCAGTCCTATGTGTGCTCGTCGCATCGACGGTCGTCATAGCGCCGACACTAATATGTACGATACCTTGAGTACAGGCCGGGATGGCGCAAGCCGCGACGGAGGGCAGTAGGGCAGCGCATCAGACGGGCAGTAGACGAAGCCCGAAGGCCGCGGAGGCTGCGCCGGCGCGCACGCGGCCGTGGAGTGCCGCCGCGGTGCGCCGGCGCTCGGCCGCAGCAGCTCCAGCAGCTTCTCGCCAGGTGTCGCGGCTAGGCTGCCGGCGCGCCCGCATCTGTCACATAAAAATTAGACTAGTAGTTGGCCCCGAACTGAAAATTCGCGATCGTCACGAAATTGCAATTTAAAAAGTCTTTTGACCACAGAATTGTATGGAGTGGATTCATAGACTATTAAAATTTCGATGCGATTGAATAAAAAATGATGATAGGTATTTAAGAGGGGTGCCGTTTTTTTTGCAATTTTGACTATATGTATTTATGTTAAGAGACCTTTCAGATCCTTGGGTATTCGTTTTTTATTGTGGTTGGGACAAAAATGAAGAAATTCAATATGGCAGCCAGTTTTTACAATTTTGATAATAATAATCACCAGGTGGGCAGTTCGTTCACCAGACTTAGTTCCATACATGGTGGGTCATTAATTATATTAAATAGTCAGTTAAAATTTAAGGAACGTAAGGACATTGTATCCATGTCTGTTGAGCGGACTATAGAACTAAGTGCAGTAGAATTGGAGCAATTTATTGTTGTCTGTGCGTATAGGCCGCCTTTAAGTAATTTTGAAATATTTGAAAGCATAATGGAATCCGTCCTACTTAAAATATCACCTTCTAGTAAGAAATTACTTATATGCGGCGACTATAATGTAAATATTTTGGAAAATTCAACAGTAAGTTGTAGATTGTTGAATCTTTTCAAATCATGTAATCTCAACCACATGTTTATGGAGCCTACTAGAGTGACTGCCACTAGTGCCACCTGTATAGATAATATTTTCACTGATATTTTTCCTACCGCTAAAAATGTAATCAGCAAGTTAGAATCAGACCACTTAGGCCAATTAATGGTGTTTGAGGCTGTAAGGAAAAATACCTTGCGAAAACAAATAACTTTTGTACCAGTAACCTCTGACCGCGTGGAACGAATGAAACAAAGTTTAATTCAGGCGCTACCCTTTCTGTCTTCCAACATGAGTCCTAATGATATGTATAATTCATTCTTTCACACTTTTATGGAAAATTATAATGCGATATTTACTACAAAATCGGTCATGGTTAGTGATGCATCAGTTTTTAGTGAGTGGGCTACTGCAGAGTTACATCAACGAAGACGTGCATTGTATGCCTTGTATGAGGAACGGCGGTTCAATACGAGTGATGAATTTAAGGAATATGTTAAACAATATTCGAAGAAGTTTAAAATAGATTGCCATATCGCTAAGCGTAATTATATAAGTCAAACAATAAAAACTAGCTCTGATATAATTAAAACAACGTGGAAAGTAATTCATGTGGAGACTGGTAGATCAAAGCAAAGGATGAAAGATCTTAAACTAAAAATTGATGACAAAATCGTAGATTCCAGTTTAGATGTAGCAACAGAATTTGAAAAATTCTTCACCGAGGTACCAGCTTCCACAACTAAGAACTTAAATTCATCACCCTCGTCTGCCGTTACACTGTTAGAAGAGAATGTCCCAGAATGTACTAGAAACCTTAATTTTGAACATGTGAGTGCCTCAGATATATTAAAGGCGTTTAAATCAATTAATGTAAAAAAAACTAGTGACCTTTGGGGAGTCTCCGTTCATACTGTCAAATCCTTAATAGAAGTTGTAGCGCCTGACCTGGTAGTTATATTTAATAACAGTGTTGACTGCGGTGAGTTTCCTGATCTAATGAAACATAGTAAAGTCACTCCTTTATTTAAATCAGGTAGCACATCCGACCCCACTAACTTTAGACCGATATCAGTGTTACCAACATTCAGCAAAATTTTTGAAAAAATAGTTTTGAGTCAGTTATTGAAACATTTTAACATTAATAATCTAATGCACAACAAACAATTTGGTTTTACACGGGGTCGCTCAACAACCGACGCTGGTGTTGAGCTAATTAAACAGATCTTCGATGCCTGGGAGGAGTCACAGGATGCTTTAGGTATCTTCTGTGACTTATCTAAGGCCTTCGATTGCGTCTGTCATGAAACATTGATCAGGAAACTGCACTATTATGGAGTAACAGGCTCGGCACTGAATTTAATAAAGTCTTACTTACACGGTAGAATACAAAGGGTTGATGTGAGTGGACAGCGATCACCGGGGTCATTGGTCTCTATGGGTGTACCGCAGGGATCAATATTGGGGCCGTTCCTGTTCCTTATCTACATTAATGACCTGCCTTACCTAGTAAAGACCCACCATGACATAGTATTGTTTGCAGACGATACTTCACTTATTTTCAAAGTCAAACGACAGCAACAAGCTTGCAGTGATGTAAACAATGCTATTTCTAAAGTAGTAAATTGGTTTAATGTTAATAATTTATTGTTAAATGAGAAAAAGACTAAGTGCATTAAGTTTGTTACAAGTCACATAAGGAATGAGCAAACAGGTGTCATTGTCAAGGATGAGGAATTGGAACTAGTAGATAGCACAGTTTTTCTTGGTATAACTTTAGATTCTAAACTACAATGGGGTCCCCATATTGCTAATCTCTC
Organism: Cydia pomonella; assembly: GCF_033807575.1. Taxonomy (NCBI): domain Eukaryota; kingdom Metazoa; phylum Arthropoda; class Insecta; order Lepidoptera; family Tortricidae; genus Cydia; species Cydia pomonella. Next base: position 19,800,937 of record NC_084708.1, on the reverse strand, counting down.
GAATAGACTGAGTTCTGCAGCTTTTGCAGTGAGCAAGATCCGTCAGTTAACAGACGTGAAAACAGCTCGATTAGTTTACTTTAGTTACTTTCATAGCATTATGTCATATGGTATTTTACTATGGGGTAGTGCTTCAGAGATAAATACCATTTTTGTTCTGCAGAAGAGGGCTATTCGTGCAATATATAAAATGTACCATAGAGACACACTTAGAGATAAGTTTAAGGACATTAACATAATGACAGTACACTGTCAATATATTTATGAGAATATTCTGTATGTACATAAAAACATTGCCAGTTTTAAGAAAAACTGTGAAATACATAATATTAATACTAGAAATAAGCATAAGCTCGCAGTGCCCTTCACTAGGCTCCATAAAATTAAGAAATCATTCATGGGTAATTGTGTAAGATTTTACAATAAACTTCCTAATATTATAACTGAATTGTCTGTTAGTAAATTTAAAAATTATGTAAAACGTAAGCTTATCTCTAAAGCCTATTATAGCACACAAGACTACATGAATGATGAAACACCGTGGGATTAAGTGTGATTGTAAAGAATGAATTATTTATTGTTATGTTATTAATGATGAAATTGATAATTCAATGTATATATATACCGTATTTTTTGACATTTAGATTTTATTCTAGAAAGGTTCTAGACTAGTATTTTTATACAATTTTGATGTATGACGATCTTTTTATGAAATTCTTATTATTAAGTTTACCATATCTATAATAGTTCAATGTTTTTTTTAGAACAATAATAACTGCATCAATAAATTGCTCTGATATTTAGATTAAGATGATATTTGTAAAATTTGACGATTTAAAAGTGCTTGTTGCTAGGCCTATTTGAATAAAGAATATTTTGATTTGATTTGATTTGACTATGGATTCATATAAAGGGACCTTTCGTGGCCTCAGATATCAATCCTCATCATAATCAGTCCCAAAATGAAGAAATTCAAGATGGCGATCTTTGTTTGGAATTTTGATTACGGTTCCATACTTATTAAAGGACCTTTCGGATCCTCTGATATAAATTTTCATCACTGTCAGTACAAAAAAGGAGAAATTCAAGATGACGATCGTTTGTGCCAATTATTATTAAAGATTCATATTAAGCGGCTTTCATAATTTATTGAATAAACAAACAAGTTACTTACAGTCTAGAATTTAATACAAGACCCATCGTAGGCAAAGCCTCGAGGAGGTTTGTGTGCCGAAGGGGAGTTCAAAGAAAACAACAATATATTCATATCTTATATCCAATAAAAAATCATAGTAGGATTCTTTGTAGAAGTAGCTTGTGTCGTTAGATTTTAATAAGTGTATTTTAATAACTTTTTTATGGTTACCATTTAAATACTTTACACTAACATCTGGCAAATCATTGATATTTTAGGTAATATATATGTTTACAGCCTAGTGCCATATATGTTATTACCTATATATTTGGGTTTACAATATTTGTTTTCTTTCTGTGGACTTCTTAGTTTTGTACATGTTTTGTTTACTTTTAGCTTAGTAACATGGTGGATATTCTTCAGTTAGTATGGCTAGTTTACACGTATTTGAATAGTTGTATAATATAAGTATCAGGACATGTATGTAGTAGTCGTTTTTATTAAGTATCTTTAGAACAGATAATGCCACTTGGCGTTATACCCGTTGTCTGTTAAGACACCTTCATTATCGTTTAATAAGATTAGTTCAAAACTTTCCCATTTGACGCTCATTTAGCTGCATCCTAAATTCTGAGCCTTGATTCCGCTTGTATACCTTATCTGAAGATACGGAATAGGGCTGTTATTTGAATTTATATAAAAAAATGTCTTTTCGAACTATAAAAAAATCTACTTCACATCTATAGAAGGTGAAAAATTGAGTTCTAACCCTTGTTGAGTCGACGGCAAAGGAGTCTTAAGGCCTTGTAGGTTCAGTTCTTCTCTCACTCTCACTGAGCGCGAGCGTGAACGAGCAGGCTGTGCGTGCCATACATAGAATTTTAATATTTGAAAGTTTTAACAAAAAAAAAACTTCATACGCGTGGATTTGTATGTTGGTGGTTATATACATGAGCATAGAACATTATGCAGCAAAAGGTAGCAGTAGGGGAGGTTAATCGCTTGTTAATAATTATATAACGCATGAGATTTTGTCTGACACAACCTACGAAGTGAATAAAAGTGAAAAAAATTGTTCTCGATATAATATCCCTTATAAGAATTTCAAGTCCACTATTCCAATCTAATACAAATTTTAAACGCTTTTTTCACCAATTTGGGGGATTAATACTTTCAATGAACGCCATTTTGAAAGCCTACCTATAGCTTAAAAGAAAACTCGTACCACATATAAACTTCTATCCCCTTTTTAACCCCCTTGGAGGTTGAATTTCCAAGAACGTAAATATAACTATTTTTAATCTTACATTATGTTTTTCTATGATGTTTTAAAGCATTTGTAATGGATTCAAACGTTCAACCCATATTTAACCATTTTAGGAGAAGAATTTTTAAAAACGCTGAAATCATTTTTGTTTTTTCTAATAATATGCCCATACAAAGTTTAAAGTCCTGCACTCAAAAAAATGTTTCACCTCCATATAAACATTCAACCCCTTTTTCACTACCTTAGGGAATGAATTTTTTAAAACGCTTAAAATTGTTTTCTTCTCATTCAATGAAGTACCAATTTACGAAGTTTCAAGTTCCTAGCTTAAGTTAAATTTTAAACCTCTTACAAATTATCAACCCCTTTTTAACCCATTTCGGGGATGAATGTTTAAAAACGCTAAAATAACTTTTCTTGTTTTCTTGTATTGTGTTATTTTTGTGTTGTTTGTGATACAAGGATTCAAGTCCCGCAAAATGTTTGATCTCCATACAAACTTTCTACCCCTTTTTCACCACATTGAAAAATGAATTTTCAAAAACGTGAAATTAGATTTCTTCTTTTTTAATCAAATATCTGTTTACGAAGTTTCAAGTTCCTAGGTTAAACTAAATTTTTAACCCCTCACAAACTGTCAACCTCTATTTAACACTTTTAGGGGATGAATGTTTAAAAACGCTGAAATTATTTTTCTTTTATTTTAATTATATGCCTACGTACAAAGTTTCAAATCCCGGACTCAAAAAAATATTTGATCTCCATACAATCTTTCAACCCCTTTTCGCCACCTTAGGGGATGAATTTTCAAAAACGCTGAAATTAGAATTTCTTTTTTTTTAAATAAAATACCTTTTTATAAAGTATCAAGTTCCTAGCTTAAAATAAAACTTGAACCCCATTCAAACTTTCATCCCCTTTTTAACCCCCTTAGGGGACGAATTTGTCAAAATTGCTTCTTAGCTCTTGTACACTTTATAAATGCAACCTAGTGTGTAAATTTCAACTTTCTACCATTTGTAGTTTCGGCTTTTGCATTAGTCTTATAATATTATTAGAAGATATTTGTAATCTTATAATCTATTCACACATTTTTAATTTTGTAGCTCAAAAAAATTACTTTTAGGGATTGCATTCTCAAAAGTCTGGATCACGTGTGGCTGTAAATCAGCGTGTGTGTTACAACCGCTCAATTTCAAAATCTATGCTATATTCGTAATTAGCGTTCCCCACCAGGGGCCATAGTTCACGTCGGCTAAGTTATATTTTAATTTTGATCCCATTTTTGTAATTACCGTCCCACAAAACCATGGAAACGATACCCATATTGATATTTTGAGATTTCAACCCCATTGCACCCCCACCAGGGGGATGATTGTTCACTTCGGCTACGTTATATTTTAACTTCGATGCCATTTTTGTAATTAGCGTCTCAAAATACTATGAAAATGATACCCATATTGATATTTTGAAATATCAACCCTATTGGGGACTTTTCCCCCTCTTAGGGGTTGAATTTTCAAAAACACGAGTTTACTCATTTATCTTTAGGAATACTACTGTGAAATTTGCAATAAAATAGTCTAACTAATCTTGTTTCCCCAAACAAATTTGGACCTCCATTTCACCCCTTTAGAGGATGAATTTTGAAAAATCCTTTCTTAGTGGATCCCTAGACTTTATAAGGAACCTACTTGCCAAATTTGGACTTTCTAGTCCCAGCGGTTTGGGCTGTGCGTTGATTTAAGTCAGTCAGTCAGGTCTTTCACGTTTATATATTATATAGATGATAAACGTTCTCGCTTGTAAACATTTGATGGGCTGTTCAATGAAATCTAATTGATAAAGTAAAACAAAATTACGTTCTAAGCAAACTTAAAGTAAACCATAAGTTTTTTCGTTATTAATAAAGTTGAAAACTCCGTTTTGCAGAGTTCTTGTTATAATAAAATATTCTACGTAGGTAATTAAGTTTTGCGGTCGAGGATTCTGAAACTTAACAAACCTAGCTATCTACCAATTAAGTTTTGCAGAATTTATATGTATCGGAATTGTACAATTAGCATCAAAAGTAGCGGATCAAACAAGGTTTCAAAAGTATCTTCCATTCTGTAACAGCTTAACAAAAGTTGACGGTTCTATATCAGAACAATTAAGACTGTAAAAGATGTACTTTTGAAGGTGACTTTTAGAGATTTATCTATATTTGGAAAAGTTATCCGGGATATCAGATACTTTTGAAGTGTTGTTTCATCCGCTACTATTGATGCTGACTGTACTTACGTACTTTAAGTTTTATTTAAAATATCAGCCCCTGATTCTCGGCGAGTACAACCAGCCTCGAAAATCGTTGGACTCAAAAGTTTATATTTTTGATTTTGTATATTTAACCGATTTGTGAAAAAATATTCATATCGCAAATTTACGACTCATTAATTAGTAAAAAGTTTACTATTCAATTCTTAAAAACAAGCCAAATTAACAAAAACAAAAGCGTTAGCTGAAAAGTCAAGTACTCGTAACAAATAGGATTTTCACTTCGGTACGGCTTTAGACTAATCTGCGAGTGCTGCACGCTGACAGCCAGCGACGGAAGCGCCCAGGCTTCCGATATTAACCGAAACCTGCCGAATGCTGCCAACATTCACTAGTCGGATTAATTCAGTTCAGATAATATATTGACTAGAACAGGCGCCGTAATCAAGCCTATTCAGATAAAATAAGAGATTCGTGAACAGTTTTTTGCGGAGCTCTAAAAACGGATTCGAGATATCATTACAAAACCAGATAACAACAGTTTGTTTTCCAAGAAAATTTCCAAGCGACTACACAAAAATCACGCAGCAGAAAACAATGGGATAGTTTTGCCATAAAATATATCACTTTGTGCGTGCCCTTGCCCAATTGTTGCTACGTGACGTGTGCTGTTATCGAATTGAGGGATTCGATTCGGTTGCATCATTGCACGACAAACTTTTCATGCGTTCTATTTATTTATTTTTAATTCATTACATCTCACAGTATAACCGTAATCCAAAACACTGTGAAACCAATAGACAATTCCTTACACAAAGTACTCATAATTAATATATCACACAAGAAGGCCGTTCATTCATCGTCACGCAGAACCTCAAGCATTCACCACATACGTCCAACCATCTACTCGCAAACACATCACAGTTTGGTGCTGATTCGACGAGCGAGTATATCAGGTGCAAGGCTTGCCACAAGCGGTGATTTTTGGCGGAACACAATTCCTTCTGGTGGCCATTCTATAAAACAATGAAAACTCTTAACAATCGTTCAATGATCCACACGTTTCTACCCACGCAAAGATTCTATAATTAGAGTTACAAGTTATCCGACAATGTTAAGGTTGAACGCTTTTGTACTAATTTGTAATTGTAACACAATTGAATGACCAAAACGGTGGAAACAAAACAATATGATTCAGTGTGGCGACACGAAGTTAAATTTTGAATGAGTATTCATACATTTATTACGTATGGGCTTGAATGTATGTGAATTCTTATATAAGCAATAGGTGTCATTAATAACTCGATAAAGTTAGGCATAATAATAGGCATTGTAATTTAGTTCAGAAAAAAATAATTATTTATCTTCACTAGTTCATCATACATTTACAATATCTGAATATAGCAAGCACAAGCAAGCTTAGCGCAAGAATGATGAATAATTGAACACAAATAACATCTGGTTTTAAAGATTTTTAAATCAGATATGCCGTTGCCGTTAACTGTATTTCATTGAAAAGCTGACCATGGTTCCTAGATACGTTTTGCGTGTAATGAATGTACTTAATCATAATTAATATTTAGGTACCTTTTAAAAACAACAGGCAACGCAACGTTACCATTTTGTATCTGGCAATTTTTGATTAGTCCATAAGAGTGTCCCACTGTTGGGCAAAGGCCTCCCCTCTTTCCCGCCATTTGGTCCTATCCAATACTACACACTCCCGCCAGTCTAAAAAATGCACTTGTATCAAGGCCATCTCCGTATTGGTCTTCTTCCGCACCGAGATCCATCCTGTGGGATCCAGTTTGTAATATAGAAACTGAATCTAGGAAATAAGTATCTTTTTAGGGTTACGTACCACAAAAGGAAAAAAATGGAAACCTTATAAGATCACTTTGTTGTCCGTCCGTCCTTCCGTCCCTCTGTCTGTCAAGAAGTCGGCCGATTATGCCGCAAAAAAGGTATATTTCGAGAGTGGTCAAGAGGATCAAAGCTTATGGGGTAGGTACTTTCCGTTGACCTAAGTAGAACTATGAAATTTGGCAAATAATATCTTCCTATACTACAAGTACAGGGTTATCCCTGTAAATTTATAGTTTTCAGATTTATTTCTGAAAACTATTTCATCTTTTTTTTCTTGTTTTTGGACCCATGGTTTGATGGGCCAAAAGTTAAAGGGGGACACGACACTTATTTGGTCTTTCAGTGCAATTATTTCCGAAAATTATATTGTGTCTGTTTTTTGTGATACCTATATGTGTGTTTCTGTGTGTATATTTATGCGTTTTTGTGTGATTATTGTAGCCTGCTTTCGAACACGCTTCGTAATAACTCTTCTGCTTCAGTATAGTTTAATGATTCTTGTTTTTCAATTGAAAATTTCTCGAGTTGTTTATATTAAGAGTTTTGTTTTGTTACAAGTTTCGAGAGGTTTCGTAAAGGATAAACTGCCTTGTTGACTGCTTTGCAAATTCGATCTGCTTATTTAAGTCCTTTGATTACCTTCTATTATTAGTATACAGAACTACGAGTCTATTACACCCTCTGTCTAATGGTTACAGCGTTTATCCTGGAGTAACAAAAGGCGATCGAAGGCATCTCTTCACATGAACGCAACGTGAATAACTAGCTGTTAGTGGTGACTTCATTCGTGCCGTCATGTCGGTGATTAGTTGTGTAATGAATGGCCAGCCGAATCCAATTGGCTGCTAATGTACCACAGGCCATATCGACATACGAGCTTCACTATCAATTAAGTCTTTTTGCTTCTGAGCAGTGGTCTGTGTGCGTCGCTTTGCTCATCAATGACTAGCCAGATTTGATTAGTATTCGATTAGACTATTAGCTATGTAGTTTACAGGAAAACAATTGATTATCCTAATTATTGGGAGCTTTAAGTAGACGGATGAATTAAAAATAAACCGCAAAGTTGTTAATTTTATTAGACAAAAGAAAAGCCGCAAAGTATCCTATTAAATTTATGAATGATGAAAATAAGATTTAAAAAAAATCCCTGTTTGAACGAAACATGGAAATTTTATTACATGTTTTTACTCATCTGACGAAATTGATTTCATTTTTGAATATTATAATATGTATTTATCATCATCTCTAAAATGTATGAAAGTAACTATATCTATGATTCAGCGTGGCAACGCGGCGAGCGTGATGAGCAACTTTTTATCTGGAAGGGCTCGGGACGGGTTGTTTGACAAAGTTTTTATATTTGTGTCTTTGTTTAGTTTTAATTTCTTTTAGTTTATAGTCATTTTAATGTTTTTTTTTGTTGTAGTGCTAAATTATTTTAAGTTTTCTTAATAGGATAAATTGTTAACATACTATATCTGTATGATTATTTATTATAAATAGAGTATACAACATTAATAAAAAAAACAGTCGTATAATTGAAACATTTTATATTGTCTCTTGTTTAGTGTGTTGATTTTTATGTTTGTCATATAATTAAGTAAGTAACAGACTGAGGTGTATTTTATGACATTAGTTAAAAAAAAATTTTATGGCATTTTATTGATGGACTTTGAGATAATAAGACGATGCGCGGAAATATGCAACTGTAGTAGTAGCAGGTTAATAGGCAGTAATATCTGCAGCAACTGGAGAATAGGAACCTGTCCTTTATGAGGCTGTTGCAATACACTTGCAGTTTGTATCAACTGCCTTATGAATCTGTATTCATACATACTCTACCTCCAAAGCCAATAATGATTACAAACACCTATGATTGGCTGGAACGTTTTCAATATCAACTATATTATGTTTGTGCCAAGGTAGATAATCAAATGGTTAATTAATCTGTAATTACAAACTAGCTTTACTTGTCCCTCACAGGGACAACAAATCGGCCTGAGGTGTTGTCGGCAGCATTGTACTGTACCAACGCCTACACTACACTGTTAACTGTCTATCGGTGGACCTAATTACAAAAGGCATAAGGTCCCCCGATGGATAGTAAAGTGTTGCTGTTTGTACAAACGGAAGGTCGCAGCTAATGAAGCTGGATCGATGCCAGTGCTTCATAGGCTGTGTTTAAGGACTTAACGTAGTTTTTATTCAGAGTAACGGAAAAAGATCAGACTTAATAAAATTAGTTATTTTCCTAATATCAATGTTACGAATGGCAGATAAATGATTATAGTTCAACTACATATAGTATGTTATATAGAAACATTGTGACATTGTTAAATATCATGCATTTTTAATGAGAAATAAATCAATCTATCTATAACTAATTGTAGAATGGTCGGTCACTCAAACAATTTATGATATTTTAAAATCTTTTTCGTTTTATTTTTGTCTTCGCGAATACAAATATTCAAATGTCAGTTCCTTTCTTTGACAGTGACGGCCGAGTTCTAATTTTAAATGAATAACTTACCAGTCTTTCTTTACTCGTCAAACTTACCAGAGATAGTATCTTAAAATGAGATTCCCTGGATAAAAAGGATCCTTTATGCTTATTCAGGCACACGTCTGTTAGCCAGAATATACGTTATCTATCTCTTTCCTTAATGTGAAAAAGGGTGTATTTAATGTGAGAGAAAGTGACGCAGCCACATGCGTTAAACACAAAACTGTGTTCATGTCTTTCCTGTAGACATAGACAAAGTTAAGGGCTATAATAGTTATTTGTACAACAAGAGAGCAAAGTTGATATTTCTTCGAGTGCTTATTTTGAGTCCCGTGCAAGCGAAATATTCTATAATAATAATTTTATTTAGACTTTTGAGCGTAGTAAGGGATTCAAAAGCGCACGAGATGTAAATACTTTGCTCTCGTGTAGTACACAAGACTTTTCACATTAGTAGTGAGAACATATTTGGGAGGTAAAAATACAACCTGAAAAAATTAAATCCTTCTCCATGTTTTTAAGGTATTCTAATTCATTTTCTTATTTAACCCTTATTCACATCACATGAAAAGGTACTCCCTTTATTTGGACAAGTATGATAAACACAAGCTGTTATCTATCGCCCACAGGAGAGAAAACTTGTGTTTTCGTCAAAACTGTACAACAAATTTGGCGGGCAAGCCAAATGCCTTGTAACAAATCAAAAGTAATAGTTGTTTAATTTCCACTTTTAATGCATACCTACTTGCATCCTAGAATGATACAATAGCTTTAAGTAGGTACATTGTTGTTGGGTAAGTAAAACAATTAGAAGCTTTGCCGAAGCCGAGGTGAAGTTTTGTTTTTCAACAAGCCAACTACGAGTATTAACTTTTCAAAGCTTTGTTATTTCTCTCACCGCATGTAATTCTAGATTATATTTATTGAACTTTTTAATTGGCTAAGCGGCAGCCCTAATATCCATTAGTAGTGTTATTTAGGGATGCACCTCTATACCACTTCTCAATGAAAGAAACAATTTGAAATACGAGTATGAGCTACAGGAAAAACCGAGGTAGCGAGCTCCTATTGGTTTGCATGATATTCTGCTTAATACCTATATTATAAAAGTTTAATATATACTCGTATATGTTTTTTAATATTTGGGAACAATCTTACACAGATCGATCTAGGCCCAAACTAAGTAAAGCTTGTACTATAGGTACTAGGCGACGATATACATGAACAAAATACCGTAAAACTAAGTTACTCTGGATCATTTTTTATATTAAATATGACACTTTTTGAGCAGAAAAAAATATATAACAATCCACAAGATATGAGCAATGATATGTTTTTTTCTGGAAATCTATGTTAATATAAATAAGTGACGAAAAAAAACCTATTTCTTTCAGTCGTATCCTTATTACTGCTGCAACTTTTATCGAAAATATATGAAACTTTACAGTCTTTCTCACAAAACATTATAAAATGATGCTAAAATTGTTTTCTTGCTTTTCGCAAATTCATAAAAATAAACCTAAATCTCGCCTGGGTTCCTACCATTGCCCCGCTCTCGTCCGTATAGTCAGTGCAGGGCAAGTCGTGTTGCTTGACAGACCTGTGCTGCGTTGCGTGCGCGAGCAAGCGAAATTCTATTTCAAACGCATAGTTCCGCGCGCCCGATCTTTTGTAGCGGGTGGTTTGGTGAGGGGTATAGGGATACGCAAGGTCATCGGCGTCGGGTGCAGCCTTATAAGAATACTAAATATACTGCATGTCACGAACAAATAATATAGATATTTAACTTGTTTATCTGTATGTCTTTAGGAATACAATGATAGTATCAAACCTAACTTCTGATTAATATTTCAGGTAGTTGTAATGGGAGGTAAATTACATTATCTGTTATAAATCGGGTACATTCCTTTAATGATTCAGAATAGAGTTTCTAAATAGCTGATACGTAAGTATGACTGGAATGTGGGTTATTTTAAATGTAGCTTCTGAAATAGAATGGAAGTAATTAATACCAACATAATCGCGTTGGGAGAATACCTACGTTTAATTGATTCTGAATTATATTTTGTGAACAAATCCGCATAGAAAATCTCTGGAGACGGAATTGTAAGATTCTTTCTTGACATTTCAACTAAAGGCTAATGCCTAATAATTATAATGCTAATGTTTGAAATAATTATATATAATTGAATAAAAATAGGTTATCCAATCATACAGTATTTAAAATCATATAGTAGTAAAAGCGCGATATTTTAGTCCGTCCGTCAGTACTCATTCGGAAAAAGCAGGTAATAACATACTTTTACGACCATTTTCGCCTACAAATATTCGGCCCGATTCTAACTAAGATATGTCAAATATTAGGTCTAAAGTGACGGTTGATTGTTTGATATACATCTAATATGTCAGTGTCAAAAGTGACATTTATGTTTCAAGAAACATCACTTTACGTCACTTAAAGTTCGGATCGGGCCGACTGTGTATTGTATCTTAATCTATTTTAAGATTGTTGATGACGCCATTGCTCCCGCTCACTTATCACAAACATGTTTGAGTGAAAGTTGCTTTACCAATCCAAAATCAATTTTATTTTATTGAAAGCCCGTTCTACAAATAAGAAAAATTATTATGCAATGGCCTCTTCTTCCGTACAATGAATTTCCACCATTATACGTTAGCTGCGACATTGAAGTAAGCTATATACAGCGGAATAATTGTTTTTTAATCATTTTACTTTAATCGAGTAACTGCTGATACTTTTTAAAATCGGGTAGCATTTATAAATCGTGTCAGTCACGACGACGCGAGCCTTGAGTCCTATTGTCATGTTATTAAAGGTTAGATTTGACAAATCTGCGCGACATCGTGGATGACACGAACTATACTAGTAATTATGTCGCTTGTAATGTATACGTATACAATTATTTTAACATGATTATGTAAAATATTTACGCCTTAATTTTAGTTCCTACAATAACAGGAGGAACTTCTTAATATGAAAAAAAAAATATTGTTTAATTTCGTCAACCTAATTAATTGATTAACTCGAAGTTGATAAAGTTGGTAGAATGATTGCTAATAATATATTACATTCATGTTTTAAAATTGAAAATTATTAACACCCTTATTCATAAACGTGTACTAAAGATGCTGATCATCGTTTGTCCCTTTCCTTCATACCAATACGTCGGAAAGGGACAAACGATGATCAGCGGCATCGTATCTTTAGTACACGTTTATGAATAAGGGGGTAAGAGTTTATTACTGTATCTAGGCACTTTTGAACACTAACGGTCCGATTCGAACTTTAAGATATGTCAAATATTGGGTTTAGCAAATATTATTGAAGTTCGAATCGGACCGATTGATATATTCAATCCATATCGTATATTTAGGAAATTTTTGACGTATCCTAAAGTTCGCTCGCGTGCTACTTAGCTTTTACAATAAACTTGGAGTTGTTTCGAATATTTTCGCCATCGGAAAGTAACTCGTAATCTAAAGTGACTGGCGGAAACCGTGGCATAAGACGTGCACGACGGAGCTGAAAAGCCGCAACATGCCTACTCTATTTTCTTTTAGTAAGCATGTCAGCTTAATATACTGGAGGCGTATTCAACATTTTGAAACAATATCAATATAACAATTTAAAATTGAGTGTCTTCCAGTGTGCTCATTTTCTTAAATACTTACCTATATTTTTATAGAAAAGTGACAGTAAGTACATGAATACTAATACGATTCTGACCTTGCTTTGATGTCGGCATCGTCGCCCGCTCCCGGCTGTAGCTGCATGCCGCCTTGCGCCCACGTCACCGTTAGCCAGTCTGCAACAATGGGTTAGTTTACTGACCAGTCAAACTCTAAACAATAAGTCTTAGCGACGGAGCTTTTTCGACATCTCTCTAGTTCATAGTGACATCTGAAAGTGACATTCTAAAAACGATACACCTTTAGAAAATGTCGTTCGTAAGAAATATAGAAATAAAATTTATTTTTTCTCATTGTTAAATGTTACTTAGATTCATACATGTAATATTTTGGATTACGGGGGTGGCTTAGCGTAAAGCTAAAACTCCCAGGTTAAATAAATGAAAAAAAAAAAAGAAATATAGAAAGTGACATAACCAGAATGTGACCTACCTTGAAAGTAACTTCATAAAAAAGTACCCTGACGGATCAAATCAAGTTTTATTAATAAAACGATAAATCTATTTGTTGCCTTGAAATGAATATGAAAAAGCAAGCATATTTGCATTCAAGAGATGCATGAGCAGAAGTGTGGAAAAATAGAAAGAAAATTATCTGTAGGTACATTTAAATTATAAATATTATTACGGCCTCCTAGCCCAGTCCCTGCCTACGAAACAGGAGGGCCCGGATTCTAATCCCGGTAACGGCATTTTTTTTATGTGTTCATCATGAATATTTGTGAGTTATGGATGTTATCTACGTATAATATCGAAGTATTTATATTTATCTATAGAAATATGTTTATCGTCGCCTAGTACCCATGGTATAAGCTTTGCCTAGTTTGGGGCTAGGTTATTTTATACGGATCAACATATGTCCCCAATATTTATTTATTATTTCTTAAATGTACACTGAAAATAAAATAACAACATACAATGCTGGCGTTTAAATCTTCAATGTAAGAAACATCAAAACCCGTCACGACGTTCGTTTTCTATGCAAAGCGTCAACAAAAATTATAAGCCGCTCGAAAAAATACGTAGCATTTTTACGAGGTGAATTACATTTACTCAATTTGTTTTGCCTATAGTCGCCATGGTAATGAGAAATCCCTATCATAACACCCATAATTGATAAGAAGTGTGTAAATGTATGTAAAGAACTTAAATGTGTGCAATTCCAGCTTCGTCTATTAATTTACGTGACGGAGGAAAACATTTTTGATACTGGATCAGGTTTTTATTATGTTCATATATAGGTATTTTAATATTATGTCTAACTTAAAAATACTTATCCTTTTATTCATAAAACTTTTCAAAAATTTGGTAAATCCGGTCACTTTCCAACAGAAACAAATGTTAAACTATTAGAATTTACAGAAGTTTATGTTATGAATTATTATTTGTATTTCATTGGAAAAAACGAAAATCCCGGTCTTTTGATAGGCTTGCGTTGGCATATAGATCCAATACGTAGAGGTCCTTTGTAGTGCTTTAACAACATGTAGAACACCTGCTGGAAACCGTTCACAGGCGCAAAAACAAACACCCATCGGTCGCAGCAGGCATTGGGACTATTGTAGAAAAAGTGAACAGTAACGGTCTATGGATTGAAACTTCTGTGGACAATGAAACTGGGTTATTGCAAAGACGTTAAAAAAGTTTATTATTACATGGAGGGATTCGTTTTTTTCTTTTAGTTCATCTATTTCATTGTCTTGTCAATAACAGAATGGTAGCTCGGTATATGAGAAAAACCGAATCAATAATATTACAAATTAGTCCGGGTATAATCTCGCCGGAATCTCTCAGAGCACTCTCGAAATGTTTCACTTAGTTGAATTTCCAAACCTTAATATAATCCTAAATTTAGAACTAAATTAGTACTTGATTCGGTTACTTATTATTACGTTTTAGATTACACGTGGAGATAAGTCCGATTCGACGGGATCTGTTCGAGTTTCCAACCCAGTGGGTTCATCAAACGAATGCGGTAACGATAACGAGCAGGTTTAATACCTAAGTTACGTTGATATGACATTGAATTCATTGGAATACATTAGTGCTTAATATTTTATTTAAAGATTACATTCGTATCACGATTGCAGCAGCGTTAATGCTGTGTCGTTACCGCAGCAGCGTTAACGCGGGCGACGGCAGATAGAGTTTTCTATAGAATATTTTTTTGGCAATTGCTGATTTTAGAAAAAGTTGTTTAGATACCTAGACGTGGAAAAACACCCCGTAAGGTTGATTAATTAGTTACTTAGACTTGTAAAACACACCCTGGTTAGTAATAGGTATATAATGTAGCTCGATAACAGTTTCTATGAGATGCATTACGATGGACAAAAGTAGTTTATGTGACTGCTACATAATAAAAGGCATTCAAATACACGAGTGCGGGTTTAAGAAACGAGAGAAGTGAGTTAATGCCTAATTGTGTACAGTTACATACAATATTTTACCTACACACATATTATAAGCTTTCTATGATATATTCTAAACTGTACGTCTAATGGCGGTAAATGAAAACTTTTTTCACGCATGTCACGCATCCGTAATTTTTTAATTCAGAGACAAACTAGAGTCGGGGGCCTATTTCCGTATCATTCGATACAAACTAACATGCGAGATTAGTCAAAATTGTATGCAATTGACATTTCATTTCGAACAAAAAGGCATCTCGACTGATATTAGGATAGAGGTAAAATCGAATTGCTTTTTTTTTCAGAGATGTTCCAAATTTGAATTATCAAATCGATTTTGATGTAGTAATGAAGCAATAACAACATTTTCACAGATAAGAAATTTGTTGTAACAAAACAGTTTATCGTAATGTTGGCCATTATTTACGGATTTAGAATGCATCATAGAGGGTTTATGATATGAGTGTAGATAAAAAATTTAAGGTCTTAAGTATTTTGATTTTTTTTCCTTAATAGCTGTGAATGCATACATAAAATAAACCCCTTTCGCGCAGAAATTAAGTCAGCAATCTGAAACTTGGACCACTTCCAGCTAAATCTTGTGCCCTAGATAGAAAATGCGTTTAGATGTAACGATGTTTTGAGTGTTATCACAAAGTAATGGGTTAAAAATATACATATATTGTCTGATGATAGTTTAGATGCTATTGTGAATTAAAAAAATCGTCAGCTGGTTGTATCTCAGTAGGAAGACCGTCAGCTAGTCACATGAACATAAAAAAAAATATTTTTCAGTCATCGTCTCCAGTTTGATACTGTGTCGGATGATAGTTTAGATGCTATTTTTTTGTTAGCCTTTTTTTTATTAGGAGAGTTCAAACATGTCGGCCTATTTCAAAATCTGATATGGTTGATTAGAAGTAGAACTCGTTTATTATGGTAAAATTGTTTAAAATACTGACTGTGCTCATTTTTCATCAAATTAAATTTCGTAGCCCAACCTGCTCCAGCCCCTTGGCTAGAACTGGTTGGCTATTTAATAACTATTTTTATTATCTTATTGATCACGTTAACATTGCCTGCTTCAATAACTGCTTATTGTTGATTAGTAAAGCTGGCCATACACACTAGGGTATGCCTGAGCAGTTTTGCCTGTACAGTTCAACTGCACAGGTAAAGCTGTATAGGAAACTGCGCAGGAGAATGCCACACACGCTCCGTTTTACCTGTGCCGTTGATAAAACTGCGCAGGCATACCCTAGTGTGTATGGCCAGCTTAAGTATTCCCTAATTTCTGAAATTACTTGAATTCACCTTATAGATTTATATTTATATCATAACATACTCAGAAAACTCAGCTACACATTGTAAGCTGGTTTTTATATCTGTTCTCAATTTTAAGTGTATAGACCATGTAAGCGACAAAGTGGGACCCTATGTTTGAAGACAAATAAGTTCACTTTGATACCATATCAAAACAAAAAACTAATGACAAGAGTATCACACCTTATTTTGTGAATAATAGCAAAGCTACATATTATTATCATGCATAAATAGAGAATAATGTACCAAACTCGTTAATTTTACTAATGACTCACTAAAGTTTAGTAATGCGACAAAGTGGGACCCTCCTTAACATTATCTTCATAAACACCAGCCAAGTGCGAGTCGGCTTCGCACAGGAAGGGTACTGATCCGTCCAAGTACTGATCCCGCCCGACGTTGCTTAACTTCGGTGATTGGATGAGAACCTCGAGATTGGAAAGAAATATTTCTTGTATTCTGTTTTTAATATTTGTTGTTATAGCGGCAACAGAAATGCATAATCTGTAGAAATTTTAATTGGCTAACTATCACGGCTCATGACATACAGCCTGGTGACGGACGGACGGACGGACGGACGGACGGACGGAGGGACAGCGGAGTCTCAGTAATAGGGTCCCGTTTGACCCTTTGGGTACGGAACCCTAAAAAATAACTAAATATTAGGAAAAACACTGATTTAAACTTTCACGATTTTTACACATTAATAACTAATATAAACGGGACTTAATCGCGTATTAAGTTTTAAACTTACCTCCGATTTACTTAATATGAGATTAAGTCCTGTTTATATTAAGTTAATAAATATTAGGTACTATCAACATGTGATAAGTGTGCTTGTTAAGTAATCGTATGATTTTGTACTGTATAATTTTTTTTCCAAAATATTTTATATAAACATTCTAATACATTATATAATGACTATTTAAAATAATGTATAATACCTTATTTTACTCTTTTGGCTTTAAAATACATGTAATGAAAAAACAAAGTATCCTGTATTAGTTATATATAAAAATTCGATAGTCACAATGAGATTTTTTCTTGCCATTTTTAGGGTTCCGTAGCCAAATGGCAAAAAACGGGACCCTTATAGATTCGTCATGTCCGTCTGTCGGTCCGTTTATGTCACAGTCACTTTTTTCCGAAACTATAAGAGCTATACTGTTCAAACTTGGTAAGTAGATGTATTCTATGAACTGCATTAAGATTTTTACACAAAAATAGAAAAAAAAAACAATAAATTTTGGGGGTTCCCCATACTTAGAACTGAAACTCAAAAAATCTTTTTTCATCAAACCCATACGTGTGGGGAATCTATGGATAGATCTTGAAAAATGATATTTAGGTTTTTAATATCATTTTTTTCTTAACAGAATAGTTTGCGCGAGAGACACTTCCAAAGTGAAAAAATGTGTCCCCCCCCCTGTAACTTCTAAAATAACAGAATGAAAAATGTAAAAAAAATATATGATATACATTACAATGCAAACTTCCACCGAAAATTGGCTTGAACGAGATCAAGTAAGTAGTTTTTTTTTATGTTTAGGCCAACCACACATAATTTTGCTCAATTTGGGATCCTGAATATGTATATGCATTAGTTTGATCTCTCCATATATTCAAAGTAGAAGTGAGTTTTTTCGTCCTAAACTTCAAGTATAGTTTTTCCGTTGTCGCTTTTTCACTCATGTAATTATAAACATTAAAAAAAAAAACTTTCACTAATAGAGAGCTTATATTATATAGTTTAAGGAATTACTAATAATTATATATCGACAAAGTAGTATATTTTACCAGAAACGGACACATTCTTCTACGCGAACGAAGTCGTCAACAAGTTATACATATATAAATACGGAGTGAAGCTGAGAAAAACAGGTATACAAAACCGTGTTACCTAATTATAAACACTTTGTTGATTAAAGTTGTACGGCTTAGATTCAGTGTGGTGGAAGAGTAAGTTTAGAAATACTGGTAAAGGAAAAAGCATTAGTTCAAAACATTTGAGAAACTTTGCGCTCGCTATATGCAGTAAAGTAGGTACAACTTTTTAAGCAACAGAATTAAGTACTAACATAGAGTACTTTTAAAACTCGGAGGGTATTTCGACAACAGACTGTAGGTACCTTGTTTAGCAAACAACTCATCGTCTATCTCAGAGCTCCCAAATGTACACAGATTTCATTCCGAGTAAATTTAATAGAGTAGCCGAGACAGACGGAAGGGATTTACCCATCAGTACCCGCTTTAACGTCTCTCCTTTATCATGAATACGAGTAGTCACATCTTCAGTAAATTGTGGTTTAAGGAAATTCCATTACACAATTTTTTGTTATAGTTAAACTTCTGCTACGACACCATAATTTTTAATTAGAGTGTAAAAGTTGTAAAACTGGCTCAAGTAGAACTTGTACTTACCTGCAACCTTGGCTTAATTGGAATCTTTTTAGTATGGCTAAATTGTAGTGACAATTTCTTAATAAGGTTTGAATGACGCCATTCGGATAGCTACTAATAGGGATGGCCAATTTCTGAAATATCTCACAGTCATATTTCCTTAACGGTGACATATTTCAACAGTTTAAAAAGACATCATTGTCAGGAGATGTCTCTGATGGAAATGTTACCAAATAAATTTCACTTCAGTTTAATGTATTATTTTCGCTACTTCTGACGTCAGTAGAACGGATTGTTATCGGAAAATTCGAGAATATGCGGCACTAGCCGCGTGGCCAAGGGTTTTTTTTTTTTTTTTTTTTTTTTTTTTTTTTTTTTTTTTTTTTTTTTTTTTTTATGTAATAGGCTGCAAACGAGCAGACGAGCCGCCTGATGGGAAGCAGTCATCGCCGCCCATGGACATAAGCAACATCGGAGGAGCCACTTATGCGTTGCCAACCTTTGAGAACCCTAAAAACCTGCTTCTTGAAGAACCCCATGTCATAGCGCAAGGGAAACACCTCAGAAGGTAGCTCATTCCACAACTTGCACGTTCTGGGAAAAAACGAGCGAGATGCCCGCTTGTTCTTGGTTTGCCAAGTGTCGAGAAAGTGAGGATGAACTTTGTTTCTTTGGCGGGAGGTGCGGTGATAAAAACGTGACGGTGGCACCAATTCAAAAAGTTCTTCAGAACATTCCCCATTGTACAGACGGTAGAACAGGCATAGAGAGCCAACGTCTCTCCGAAGACTGAGAGGTTCCAAACCGACTGTGAGACCGGGGTCACCAACAATACGAACTGCCCGACGTTGGATGGAGTCAAGTGGAAGAAGTTGGTATTTCGGTGCTCCAGACCAGAGGTGAGAACAGTACTCCATATGTGGTCGAACCTGCGCTTTGTATAACGAAAGCCGGTGACCTGGTGTGAAGTACTGTTTCGCTCTATTGAGCACCCCGAGCTTCTTAGAGGCCAGTTTGGCTTTGAGTTCCAAATGGCCCCGAAATTGGACTTCGTTCGTAATGTCGACACCGAGTATCCCGATGTTCTGGAACTTAGGCGCTAAGACAAATGGGGTTTTCTTAGCGGAAAACGCGCAAACTTGTGTCTTACTGGGGTTAAACTGGACGAGATTACGTTTACCCCACTCGGATACCTGCTCAAGAGAGGCCTCGATTTCGGACACACGTGTTGTTTTACGATGGACCAAATTTCAAGACTACGTTAAGCTGCTCTTTCCTTTCTTTTTTTTTAAACATATCTGCTATTTGTTTTGATATATATGTATATGTTACATAAAAACGTGTTTACATAAAAAAAAATACTCTCTCTTATTCGTTATCCTAATAAACCATAATATTCGTGATTGCGCATTATGGACTCCGCTTGGCGTTTAATTATATTTGCCATGCTATTAATTCCGATATAATAAAAATGTGAACAGTTTTGAGATAAGAAAGCAGGCAGAACCTTAACGAATTCTATAAATATTATATTTCTGTCGCAGCGTTTATCTGTCTGTTGCAAAAACTCGAAAAATATTGGACTCATTATAATACGGTTTTTACTGACGTGTAACTTGATTCTCGCGGAAAGTTTTAGTATATTATATACATATTAGTTTTCGTATTTATGTGAATAGTATAATAAGGTACCTTTGTTATGATAGAAATCACAATACTTACAGTAATTAAAGTGGTTACTGTGATAAGAAACTTATGTGTATCGTGGAGTATAAAATTACCTACACACCAACAGACAATTTACACCTGAAATCTATAGAAACTTAAATGAAATATAAGCGAAATTTTCCATATGTAATTTAAGTACATGTTTCACTTTGGAAACTTACAAGATACCCATTAGTAATAGCGACTGCAGCAGCTTCGAGGCGGGCGATGTCACTGTCAATCTGTTTGCTAAAAACTAGTAACGGATTGAACATTCTAACGCCGCAGTAATGCGGCAATGACATCAAAGCAAATTTATCAAAGA
Organism: Cydia pomonella; assembly: GCF_033807575.1. Taxonomy (NCBI): domain Eukaryota; kingdom Metazoa; phylum Arthropoda; class Insecta; order Lepidoptera; family Tortricidae; genus Cydia; species Cydia pomonella. Next base: position 19,780,031 of record NC_084708.1, on the reverse strand, counting down.
ATTTGATAGTGACATCACCTGCGTTGCGTTTCAACAACTGCTGCGATCATAATCCGTTTGAGTTAACGACCTCGTGTCGCATCTATAACATATCAGTTCTTGTTCTGTACGGATATTATTTCATATTTATTTATTTATTTATTGCAACCATGGTATTATCGATATTACAAAGTCTGGGTAGTTCCACATGGACCCTGTAAGGGCATAGCAATATAAAGTGCATAGGGTCTAATCTTAAAACTATGTGTATAATATAAAATTAAGTAAATTTAATAGTTTGTACATATGAAAGTTATACTGAATCAAATAATTGTCAGTGAATTAAATACAAATAGCCAAATAATTAATTATTAAGTAATGTCAAATTAATAAGTACAATAAAAATAAGAGATGTAAAATAATTGAATTAGAAATAGAATTAATATTTAAATGCAATATGTCAATGATTTGATTCATTTTAACCTTACATACAATAATATCTAAATTTATTATGGTCGTTCTTGTCTACGTGACAGCGTGATATAACGTTATCGGTCACTTTCTCTCCCGTGTTAAAAAGTGACAGTTATTTTATCACGTGAATAAAGTCATCCATAATCATACGCCTGCTGAACGGCTTAAGTTGATTCAGCGCCCTTAAATGCGATAACATCCTTAAATCCCAAATATTTAGGCTCTTAGTAGGCCAAGTTCAAAGGTGCAGGTCATTACTCAGAGCAATTAAGCCCGGGCAACTCAAACATTACACGATAACTCATGTGCGGTGGCAACTTGTCGTAAGTTCCGCCTCTTGATACGTTACAGTTTACAGTGCGTGGCACAATATATCTACCTCACCACGCATAACAACTGTACATGTGAAAATTCAACACTCAAGAACGATGTACCTCATTCACGCACAGTGCGGTACACGACTATACGGTACATGTTCGAACTTAATAGTTTTACAAAATAATATGCTGTTGTCACTTATCTTACTACGCATAACAAGTGATTTTTTTTACAGAATATAAATAATTCAGCTTATTTCTTCTTAGACTTAAGTTTCGGGCTAGCTGTTGAATGCTAAGCCAGATCAGCGAACGAAACCGAATTTATTTTAAGTCTTATTTAGTTTCTGGGTTAAATTCTAGACACATATTATAAAAGTTTGATATCGAATTTACATCGGTTGGAATTTACCAGTGCCTGTCTAGCGCTGTGTTAAATTTTTCATGACCTACCACACTTTTCTTACAAGCGAGATATAATCTAGAACTATATATACACTTATATTATTTTCATTTGTAACAAAGAATGTAATAAAATTTTGTTTACTAAAAAGTTTATTTTATCATATTTTCATATTTTAGAAACTTTGCAAGTACCTATTTATATGTATATCGTTGGTATACTTCTAAAACATGATAATTAACTCAAACATAGTTTCGAAAAACGCGAGTTGAAAGTTTGACTCTCTATTAATTTAGTTTTACGCTTAACATTGCGTTCAAATTTGGTAAAATTGTTATTTTTTAAAAGAAAAATATAGAATATAGGTCGACAAACCCACCCACATATGTTAGTTATTATGTAGCCTGTATAAAAAATGGACTCATTTTTGGGTATAACTTATAATTATATAATTAAAAATAACGAGAGTGATTGATGAAACATTTTTTAACCAGGCAAGTTCTAAAATCTAACCTAGCAATAAAAAACACATTTAACTTTTGCAAGATCGAAGTGATCCCATAAGTTTTCTGTGAACAAGGTTTTGTACGGAACACCAAAAGTAATAATTAACATGCAACGTGATATTTTTACAGGTAAACAGCTATAAGTGATTCTCTTCTTGCAATATTTCCTTTTTTTTTTACATGCGTAATTATATGCGTTTGTCCTGCCTGACTGGCTGACTCATCAACGCAGAGCCGAAACTACATAAAGTTATCGTCTACATTCTGTACGTGAAGTGAAACTTTGGAAGAAGATATTGTGACACAAATTTCACATGTTTTCAACTGCTTTTATCAGCTGTATACCAGTTAATGTAGAATAACAACAACCAATTAAAAAATCCACGCGATTGAAGTAGTGGCTCGTAAGGTATAATACAGATAATAATACAATAATCTGTACCAAGTTCAGTTTTAAAATTACATTTTTAGAGGAACTTATTTGGACCAATACTTTACACATCACTATCACACTATGTAATTTGGACTGCCTGCCTGCCTGACTGTGATTTGTTTGCGACAGGGATAGCGAGACTGATGTCAGAATGGAAGAGGGTGCTTAAGAAAGAGCAAGATAGATACTTTGTAGATTAAGGCTAGTTTTAGTTAGTTACCTTATTTAGTTTAAGTGTTGAATCTATGTAACGCAATGGTGTACACTGTAATGTTACGTAATTTATGATTCCAATAAATAAATGGATGAGTAATAGGGACAATAGCGTTTCGTTTTGTTTTCTGTAAACGATTGTCACCTTGGCTAGACCCCGTGGAGATGTCAAATTCACATTTTCTCAAACATGCGCGGAAATATTGTACTTATGTTCCCATTTATAGACCGCAAAGCACCATGTTGCAGGTGCTATAATGAAACGTGCCGGTAATGGATTTTCATACAACATTGCCGGCCTAGGGTAGTAGGCTCACGCCGAAGTCCAACATACTGCGCTGGCAGTGTCGGTTGCACTGCTGAGATCCGCGCTCCCCCCATATCTCCACCCGCAAGCACCCCAATCTGCACACTACGCCTTGAAATTGGTTATAAATTTATACCTTTTTTCCTCGCCAAAAACTATAATTAGACAACAAAACCTGAAATGTAATGTGTCTTTCTGACCTTCCTTCTCCAAAAGAGGGGAAGCGTTGTTGCCTCGCTAGTCGTGTTGACGTGAAGTTGTTATCAACACCCACTTAAAGCGAGGGGCTATGTATTACAGTGTACACTACCGGCCAAATGAATATGGCATATGAATAAATAATATTAATAGTACATTACGATACCAGTGTGAAAAATTGCCTATTCGCACATGTATCGTATATTTCCATTTAAATTTTGGACATAATTACGTAATATGCTATACTAAGCTCATTACGTAATTATGCGGTTAATTAGCACCATATGTATTAATAATTGAATAGTTACTTACCCATTGAATAGATTCCTAATTTGCCGAATTAAGTTACACAAAAAAAAAAACCTATGGAAATATTGTGACAATTTATTAATCAACAAAATTAAACTAAATCGTTCAAAATATCCGAAACTAACTCAGATAAACACCTACATACGAGGGGTCAATCAGTATTTTCAACCTACTTGTGAAAAATTACGGGTACATATTTATATCACCTTTTATAACTGATTATCATAATTGAATAGAATATAATTATTTTAATTATTATCATTTATTATGATAGCCAAATAAAGTTTATTTGAAAATTGGATTTATCTTGTATTTTGTAGCAAAAACAAAGGAATTTGTGCTAGTCACTCAAAAGAAATACCCATATGTATATAGGTAAGTACTTACCCTTGTGGATTCGAGGGGTCACAACCAATTTCGCTAAAGTGGTCGTCAAATACCCCACGGACAGTATTTTTCTCTTACTATAAGGCGAGAATGCTAATACAAAGTAAACAAGATAAAATACCATTATCTATAAAAACGCAACAGGAAATTTCAACTGTCTAACTATCAGCCTGATGACAGACGGACAGATGGACAGACGGCCAGCGGAGTCTTAATTATAGGGTCCCATTTTACCCTTTGTATGTATCTAACTTAACTTGTATGTATCTAATGTACTGGAAGTGTCAAATATTATCTACCATCTTAATATTTATAATGAAATACTAGATATACAGGTACAAATTATGAAATCGGAAATCACCGGCTGAACACCCTGCAGGTTACTACTTATTGTTACCCATTATACTGCTAATATTCGGTGCTAAATAATACTTTTTGATTAACTCACTTTGAATTATAACATTTTTTTAAGTTATAGAATACATGTAGTTTAGTTTTATTGGTTAGTTAGTTTACTTTTTTAATTTCAAATTTTACTGTATATTGACATTTTAAATAGTACAAGAATAAACTATAACAATATCAATAAATAAAACCGCTATGACAGAAATACGCCAGTTTTCCAATATTAGTGTCCTGGAGTGTACGCAAAGTCGCATTACGCAGAAACTACACATATTATACTTACGTCTGCGCGTAAATATAATGTGTGTAGTTTCGCAGGCTCGCCAGTGTACCAGAATAAGCTGAATTATCGCGCTAATCACACAATGCTCCCAAATTGTATCATTAGCACTTTAGATGCTATATGTTACGTGATGCTTAAGTTAACGTTAAACAGAAATGAAATGGAAAACATTGTTACACAGAAGCTGTATATCGTGCTCAGATTAAAGTTATACCGAAAACGTCATAAATAAACTTGCGGCCTGATTCAAACATTGCTTATAAGAAGTCACAGCGATAAGATACCGATCTGTCAGTATCAGAGGGCCTTAATTCTAAATGGGGTCCGGAGCTCTTCTAAACTTGAGGCATAGCAGCAAGGATATTAATTATAGTAACTGAAGATCGGTTGTAGACGTTGCAAAATTACCTTTACAAATTGAAAAAGATACCTTTAGTCGCGCCTAGGCAAGCGAGAAATGTGCATACCGAAAGAGAAAGAAACAAGCTTATGTTTAACGAGTGTGAGATAAATGAATGTAATGCGATAATTCATCAAAAATATCAATTTTTTTCGTAAGTATGATTGATTTATTTTATCTTTATTGCACATAAGAAAATAAAAACTTACAAAAGGCGGACTTAATGCTACAAGGCATTCTCTACCAGTCAACCAATAAGTACCATATAGTAAATAATAACTATGGAATTTTTTTTGTGCTCCTTATATGTGAGTATAACCTATCTATGTATAGTTATATAACATCATTGATTTGAGGAAATATTAAGCCTTGTTAGGACTTGTTCGGTCTTACGCAATGTTTCTGCCTTCATTTTACGTTAATAATTACCTGTGGGCTGTGTGTTGTCTATTAGTAATGTAAAGGAATTTTATGTTTAAAGGAATTATCTTTCTGGCATTGTCTCGGCTTTTTATTATAGCTCATGGGTGGCTGAAATCCGTTTGACATCTAATCCTGACGGCCCGATTCGACGAAGGATTAAGACACGTTTAAGATCTTTAAAAGATCGATAGTTAAACGGCATGTCAAACTTGACGTTTATTTCGATTCCGCTGTGATCCCAATAAGATCTATCTACAATAGTTCTAACGTCAAAGTGACTTCAGCTTCTGTCAATTATACCACATACAAACGATATCTAAATGAGAACTTATCTAAACCAGAACTTATCGTTATCGTATCTCATTCTTCTGATCGGGCCGTAAGAATAGGTGAAGACAAGTTTTCACGAAAGCGTCTGCCATCTGACCTCCCAATCCAATTATTTTCTATAGCCCGATATGTTTTTCTCCACCTTAATTATTCCTTGAAATGTTAAATCAGAAGTTTTCTATATTTGTATGTAATATATTTGATAAATTCAACACAATTTAAGGGTAACAAAACTATTTCCAATATCCCGGGTGTTTCTAAATATTTCATATAATAACATGAGTGGACCCGTCTCTATTAAATATGGGGGGTATGAAACAAAAACCCGCGAGGGTACTCGTGCATTGTTTCGTATAATACATCTCACTAATTATTAGTTCTGTTACACATTTTGGCCAAGGGTCGGGCGAGCAAAGTTTTTGTATTAATTGTATCTTCTTAGAACAGCACACGAGCTCACGGAATTTTTAGGGGAATGCTTGGTGACAGTCAGTTGCGACTTCCCGCTTAATAACGCTCCCCATTTTTATCCTAGCTACACCCCCCGATTCGAACTTTAAGATACGTCAAATATTAGATCTAGATACGATATGGATCAGATATGTCAGTCTTAAAACTAACGTCTTTGTTTATTAAATCTAGACCTAATATTTGGCGTATCTTAAACTTCGATTCGGGCTGATAATCTACCTTTTCATTGTTAGTAATAGTAACATTCAATTAACTGACAGTGTCTAGGCTGAGATCTAACCATAATATATTGATATCGTCACATAATGGTTTACAGATCTGGTTTAAATACAATAATTTACTTACATATTAAAACACCGACCTACCCTGACCTTTTCAATCCTTTCGATAAAAGCGGGGTCTGAACCGGGGTCCTTGTGTATTATATAGTCCGAATGCATAATACACAAGGGATAAACGTACATACATTAAACCTTTCAGGGATTATGGCCAGGTTAGAGTGACAGAGGTTCCAGATTCGATAGCACTTAACTCTCGAAATGTACTTAATCTTGAAACACACATGGAGGAGGATTAGTCAGAAGTAAATCTGTACCTAATCTTGGTCAGAATTATATATATGAGATATGCTACTAGTACATGTTCCTGACCAAGATTATTATGTTACATTCAATGATTAGGTACAATTTTTTTGTTAATGCTCCTTACTTCTAACCTACAATAATTTAATTTCGAAAAAAAAAAAAACAAACTATGGGGAACATATTTTCAATAATTTTAATGCCAAGGGAGGGAAATGGGGACTATGTTTGTATGGAAAGGCGGTTTCGGGGCGAATATACTGTTTAGTAAATTACCTTATTAGTGGTACCTAGCTGGCTGTTTACATAAAGACTCTAGTCGAGAATAAAAGTTAGGTACTATACTTAGTCATAAGAAATCACCCTAACGCAGCGGCTTACGTGAACGAATAACTCGCGAACGCGAAGCGGCGCGGCGCGGGTGAATTCAATCCTTTGATACCTATGGAAGTGTCCTACGTGGGCGATCTCGTTGTGAACGCGAATGCTGTTGGGCCGCCGCGCCGCGCCACGCCGCGGCTCGTCGCATTCGCGAGTTATTCGCTCACGTAAGCCGCTGCGTAAGTTGTTGTACTACATTTTTATAAATTGTATAGGCTAGATGTCAATCACAATGAAAAAATCAACGATGATCAACTCTGGCCAACGTGGGTCTCGAACCCACATCTTTGGATTGCTGGTCTACATTGTTATGTTCAGGGCTATTCAAACAAATTGCTTACAAGTGTTTTGCGGGTTTTCCTCCTAAGAAAACTTTGAAGCCATAATTACGCTTTACATGTAAGGATTGTAAAAAAAATCTTTTACTTTAGACGCAATAATGCAAACAAACGGTGGGTAGAAACCTTTGTTTTTTTGTTTTACCCACCTACACGGTTTTACATTGTTTACTGTAATGGAAAGCTTCCAACTTTTTATTGCTTGGACACCTGTAACCATATTAAATTCTACTAAGTACTCGTTAGAGGTTTGCACCACGACGGCGCTCCGCCGCAGACTAGACCCGCGTCGTCGAAAATCACGCCGATTTAAACATTTCAAACTAAATTTGAAAATTTCAATGTCCGGTGCGGCGCGCGTGAAGCGCGTTCAATGTGACTTTGTAGGCCTAGGCCACCAATGACCGCGCAGTAAAAGCGCGAGCAACGCAGTATCTCACAGTCTATTTTGCGAACGTAAAAACAAATATGTGGGTGACCGTGCTTTGCTCGGAAATAATATAATTATTCAAAAATGGGCGTTTTCCCAGAGATAAGATCTAGCTAGATCGATTTTTCGCCCTGGAAAACCCCCATATAGCAAACTCCATCCAAATCTTTCTTCTTCTTTTCCAAGAATGCCTCTTTTAAAGATATTAGAAAAATCAATCATTTTTAGGGTTCCGTACTCAAAGGGTCAAACGGGACCCTATTACAGAGACTCCGCTGTCCGTCCGTCAGTCTGTCACCAGGCTGTATCTCATGAACCGTGATAGTTAGCCAGTTGAAATTAACCGCTATAACAACAAATACTAAAAACAGAATAAAATAAATATTTCTTTCCAATCTCGAGGTTCTCATCCAATCACCGAAGTTAAGCAACGTCGGGCGGGGTTAGTACGTCGATGGGTGACCGTTTTTATAGATAATGGTACGGAACCCTTCCTGTGCGAGTCCGACTCGCACTTGGCCGGTTTTTTATTTCTCTATAACAATATCCTTCACGCCGGCGCCGCCACGCTTCCGGTGTTTTTGGCTGAGGCCCGGGCCTCTAGTACTTGTACATACACGGTGTTCACGCGGAACCCGAAAGATTTTAACCACGTACTTCTGAGGCCAAAAGAAGGAAAAAATGTTATATAAGTTTCAGTAAATTTATCCAAAAGAAATTTCTATTGTTTTTTTTTTTTTTTTTTTTTAATTTTGAACGTATTTGTACATAAAAAGTTAATGTTATGGTAAAACTGGCACTGAAAATATTTTTTTACGATTTTTTTTTGTAAATGATAGTTCTTGCAAGGGTTACTTATCACTTTTTGACATCTATCAATAAGGATATTTAGAATACGCTCCATAATGGCACCATCGCGATCAAAAAGGCGTTTTGCACTAAGTTACGATAAGAAGATGTTTTTTTACATTGGTATTAACTTTGAAACTAGGCGAAATCCAGAAAAGTTTATATGGCATTTTAGTCTCTAAATGTGATCAGTAATACACTGTCAAAATCTTTCGGGTTCCTCGTGAGCACCGTGTATGTTGTAATATTTTATCACTCCGAGACTTGGTCGTGCTTTCTTGAGGAAACAGAATGGAAAGGTACCTAATATTTTCCGCCGCATTAGTAACACAAATTATGTAAGTGTTGAACACATTCTCTGCTGAACTACGGTCGTAGCTAATAACAGGGAAACGCTTCGTAGAGGCAAAACCACAACGTGTCGTGATTAGCGTTGAATGGGTTAAACGACTTCATGGCATAAAATAGATTCGACTAATTTTGTTAGAAACATATCGTAAGTTATAATATTTAGGATTTGTTCAGTCTCTTAAAAGAATTAAAACTTAAATTATTACTAATAGCCCCCGTTCAGTGTATTAGTGACAGAGGGGTAACTACGGAACCCTCCACTCAGCAGTCAGCATGGATCGTCATGCTATTGGCCGGCTTTTTTTTAAATTAAGGTGAGGTATTTGGGTGGATTTGATAGGATTGGTAAATAATGAAATTACTTAAAAGTTACAAGATTCGCCGCGTAACATTACATAACTATTACATTATATTAACCATTATTATTTTTACTTTTGTTATTTAACCTCCAACAGCAGTGGAATCTCATTATCTTCGTTTAAACAACAAAAGAAAACAATACTGAAAACATTGTTCTACTCACAAGATATCGTAATCAGTTCATACCATTAGAGAATTATTGTTTCTCGCGATTGTTCAGAATTACACCGAACACGTACATCTAAACAAAGTTGGTAACTTTGTTTCATTAAGTGGAAGTTAAAACTTGGTTATCTGGAGTTCGAGGATCACCGACACTTCCCTGCGTGCGTTACATTTTGTTTAAAATCTAATTACCTACCTACACCTAATGTTGAGCGACAAACCTGATAATACAGAGTGATAATTTAAATTCACCTGAGGGGAAACGGAACCTACAAAAGTTTGACTGAACTGAAGGTGTCCTTAGCAACTACGAGTTTGAATTTAGAGTAAAGAACATTAATAAGATATTTAGAACAATACCTTTTTTAGGGTTCCGTAGTCAACTAGGAACCATTATAGTTTCGCCATGTCCGTCTGTCTGTCTGTCTGTCTGTCTGTCTGTCTGTCTGTCCGAGGCTTTGCTCTGTGGTCGTTAGTGCTAGAAAGCTGAAATTTGGCATGGATATATAAATCAATAAAGCCGACAAAGTCGTACAATAAAATCTAAAAATTTAATTTTTTTTAGGGTACCTCCTCTACACGTAAAGTGGGGGTGAAATATTTTTTTTTGCTTCAACCCTACAGTGTGGGATATCGTTGGAAAGGTCTTTCAAAACTAATAGGGGTCTTCAACAAACACTTCTTGATAAAGTGAATATATTCGGAGATAATTGCTCCGAAAGAAAAAAAAATGTGTCCCCCCCCTCTAACTTTTGAACCATAGGTCCAAAAAATATGAAAAAAAATCTTGGAAGTAGAGCTTAAGAAAGACATTAAATGAAAACTATAGCGAATATGATCAGTTTAGCTGTTTTTGAGTTATTGCAAAAAGTTTCCCCTTCATAGTAAAAAGACGTACACCCACAGTTCATCCCTTGGTTAACAATCTACCATACTTTAAGCTCCAGTTAAGCTTATTGTGACGGAAGAGTAACTACGGAACCCTACTCTGAGCATGGCCCGACATGCTCTTGGCCGGTTTTTATATATATTTTGTTTCATTTGAAAAAGTTTTTGCTGGCTGCTCTAGGGTACGTTTTACGACATGTATCTGTTGATGTTGTCCTTAGATGATAGATATATAGATAGATAGATGGCTACTCGTAGTTTCATACAAAAATGATTTTTCCAATAAAGACTAAGTATTTTGCAATAAATCAACTTTTAGTTGTAAGTATTTACAGCTTTATCGAGTTTCGTTTGTTGAAAAATATTTCGGTTAATAATTTGTATTCTTTTAAAATATACTGCGTGTATTTTTGATACGTCCAAATATTCTAAGGTTAGTTAGTATAGGACCAAAATAATGAACTTCCATATGTTTTCTAAAAAAGTATTTTATTTTTACTTATGAAATAATTCAGTGCGCATCGTATCATTACTTTATTTTTATTTAAAACGTCATACTGACGCGACGTCACTACTGATGACTAATAGGTATGATGTGCATTGCACTCGAAAACGATTCAAAATGTAATTATAAAAAAATGAATAAAGTAAATATTATAGAACATTATTACACAAATTGACTAAATTCTTACAGTTAGCTCAATTAGGCTTATGCTGTGGGTACTCAGACAACGATATATATAATATATAAATATTTATATACACTTAAATATATAGAAAACACCCATGACTCGTGAACAAATGTCCGTGCTCATCACACGAATAAATGCCCTTATCAGGATTTGAACCCGGGACTATCGGCTTCATAGGCAGGGTAACACCCACTAGGCCAGACCGGTCGTCAAAATTGCAATAACAGTTTAATATCGGGGGCTCCATAAAAACAATATAAAAGGTAATCACGTTTTATATCCCGGTCAATTTAAGTCTCGTCAAAATTGCACTCTGTTAGAGGCTATTTTGAAAGATTTGAAACTACGCTTCGTTTCAATTTGTCGTTGTATTAAAATATACGCTGTATTTTGACTTACCTACACAAACACATAATACAACACAAAAAAAAAAATCATACAATTGGCATAAAATAACAATAGGTACACATTATATAACACCAGCTTAGGTTCTGCCCCAATTGAATGGTGGTAATGTAGTGAATATTACGTGGATTTTGTTTTTATAACACTTGTTTGTGGGATTTTTAACATGCATAGGTATCCAAACGTAAGGCAGCATATCATGCTAAGAGGTCAGGTGTGCTCAACACTGACTGTCTTGTTAAAATAAGTGGGTAGGTGTAATATATTATTTTTGGGTTGACTATTATTTCTCAAAAACGATACACAAGTTAAGTAACAAAATATTTTAACCACACCAGTTGGCTCTCTTTATTTTCAAAAACTGATGGAAAAGTTGCATTTTATTCCCAAAAGAGGCAAAGTAATCTGATATTTTAAGTTGTTTCCTCATCGCATTTACCTACCAAAGTTGTTGAAAATTAACTATTGAATTTCTAGGGTCTATACCCTATGTGACATACCATATGTGTGTGTGTGTGTTTCTATTATGTCAATTGTGACATCGCTTGGTCGATCACAAAATCAGATTAAATATAATGAAGCTGTAACTGTAAGATTAATATTTCCAATTTAGTATGAAAGAACCATAGATTCTTAATACTTTTAGCCAAGGCTGTATACGCCACCCCTTGTTGCAGGTTGGAAAAATAAATGGATTGAAAAGGTTTTCCGTTCGTGAGGCTTTTAGGCAGCCATTTTTCATCTCGCTAGCGATGTCTCTTTTAGACATTGTAACTTTATTTATTTATTTTACAGTACGGAATCGGTGCTTTTATTGAATAGGTATAACTAGAAACTCACCATATGTTTAATGTAAATATTACAGTAGCGCAATAAAATTGTAAAAAAAGCTAAGAGCCAGATTTTCAATTCTCAATATTCCTGAAAATGATTCTCATTATTGGAGACGACGTTATTCGAAGATAAAATCATACTATTTTAACTATTATATCGGTAGGTACTAGTTAGCGTCTTAATTTGTTTAATAATTGATTCTCTAAATTCTTTGTTGTGACAATTTTTTTACTATAGCAACATATCCTCTCGAAATATGTCGCGTGAGTGACCGAAAATACGTGGATAAATTTAGTTTAAAGTTATTATGACTATCGATAGTCTACATTTAAACCTAACAATAAGTTATAAAGATAACAGTTGTTTTCACGGCGTTGTTATCTCTTCACAGACTGCCGTACTTATATCGGATGCATCCTCCTGGAAAACGCGACAAGCGCTGTCACTCGGCTGCATGCGACTGACGTGCTGATGAGGAAAACGACCCTTTCCCAAACTCGATAAAGTACAAAATTAATTGACGTCTATATCAAGAAACTGTCATGTCGCATATAATTAATGTGATGCGAGTCTCAAATTGAAACGTCTCAAGGTGGCTACAAAAGTGTATGGATTTTTAAGCTTTGCTTTGATTTGCTGAACTATGTATCCTACAGAACTAGGTTTAGTATACGTACCTAATTGCCTGTGAATTATAACAAAATAACGTGCTAGTCAATCAGTGCTAACCTGTTACATTGTCTTGCTTATTTTTTTCATGCAATTAATGTTATCATCCTCCTATCGCGAAAATAAATACTTATGGCCAAAAACCAATTAGGTATACTATCATGTCGTGAAAATCGACGTCGTAAAACGAAAATATTACTTTCTGTGTCTCTCTTTTCTTTCCACGACTTCTTAATAGCATTAGGAAAAGAGAATGTGTAATGCGGTTCATATCTCTTGATTAAATGAGGTATTTTTTATATTTCAACGTCATGGCTATTGACGACATTCAACACGAATTTGTGCCGTAAATCGTGCTATGATACGATATCGTGTAGTGAATCACATCGTGAAATGACGCTGCAACGTGACACGACGTCGCCACGTGACACGTTGCCGCATCTTGCCACAACACGACTTCGCATCGTGTAATTGTGTTTTGGCCCTTAAGCAATTAACAAACCATCACCAAAAGTACAAAATTCGACACGTGTTTCGTCTCTCTACCAGGCATCATCCAGAGATGGAAGACATGTTGATGGTCTGGCGTCAGGCAACGGAATCTATATACGAAGTCACTGCCAGCAAACAGCGAAGCAGTTATTTTAACAAAAGTTCCATTCCATGTAGTAGAACTAACTATTCTAAAATAGTACATTACGATACAAGTGCGAAAAATAAGAAATTCGAAACGAGTGGCGATAAATTAAAACACGACCGAAGGGAGTGTTTTAAATCGACACGAGTTGCGAATTACCTATTCGCACATGTATCGTACAACGTTTTACAGTACATATGGCCCTTTAAATGTTCGACACAGTAACGTAATATGCTACTTCTCGCACTAGTGCTATAAAGTAGCCCCATATGTACTGTAAAATGTTTATTAAACGAGCATGTGCCCTCTATAATGATCATAACATTGTAAAAAATGTAGACATGTATAATTGTACCATAAGTTCATTGAAAACAGTATTCAAGACTAGTAGCATATAAATCTTAACGCGTATATAATAAGTATTATTATGTCATGTTTGTCGATACTTCATACTTATTCAAAAGTTGTTATAAACGTAGAACGTGTTTTACTTTGTGCTTTTCACTGAGTGTTTTGTAAATCTGATTTCTCAAATTCTGTGTAACCTCTTACTATTTAGCTGAACCTAAACGTAGATAGGTACTTTTCGTGCTTCTATATAAAGATATGTTTAACAAACATGAAAACTATAGGTCTAGATTAAGATAAGAAACTGTAATAATATCTTTTGTATGACCGTTTGTTTCATATTTAAATAAAAAAATAAAAAAATAAATAAAAAACAAAATACAAGGGTACCTAAGGCTGCCTGATGATAAATGATTACAGTAGCCAATAAACTCCAAAGGGGTTACATGTGCACAGCGTGCACTTCTTTCTGTAAAAACCCCGGACTTTTGTTCCTTGAGAGTACTTCGGCAGAATTGACAGATATTTGGAATGAGAGTTCATTTCTCATGTGTAGAAATATGTCTAAATGATGTAGACTCACTGTCTAAAATTTCGCTGGTGTACGTATATAAGTATAGCTCTTAAACCCATATAATTCTTACAAATATCTACGTCTTCTTTTAAATACAATTGACAAATGGTTACTCACTACGATTGCACAAATTTATGACTTGAGTTTCTCGGTAAGAAAAGTGCGACTAAATACACAACTGATAAATTATTTGTAGAGTCGGGGGTCAAAAGAAACAGGATTCTTAAGTAATAAATTAAATTTCGCATAAAAGTCCAATCACTTTGATGAGATTAGGTACAAATTGATTCAGAATTCATTATATTAGGGCTGGAATTAATTGATAAAATGCTTTTAAAAGCAGTGAATTATTTGTTAGTAATTGCCAAAAAAATATAAGGTTACTTGGTAAAATTTGTCGCCATAGGCTTAATGAAGTGATTCAGCTTAATGAAGCTGGTCTTGGATTTTGGTAAGGCATAAGGCGATTAAATATTTTTCTCAGCTTGTATGCACGTAAATATACTTAGATTTATATATTGTCGCTTAAACAGGTAACTTCAGGTTAAAGAGGCCAAAATCGGGACCCAGCCTTTTATGGTAACAAAGCTGTGTGTCGATATATTTGGTACTTGACACATGTTGAATATTATAACAAAATTTAGCTAAATAGATAGAAAATGAGCGATCTATTATAAAAAAAGTGGAATTTAAAAAGACATATCGAGATTATAAAAAAATACAAGGTTCCAATCTCAAAAAAAATACTTAAAAAAAAAGTAAGACAACTATATAAATAAACGCAATATTTCAGGCCCAAATAGCAATTTTTTGATCTTCCATACATTTAGGACCGACTTATGTGATGTGACGTCACATTACAATATCATTTTGGTTAGAGGCGTTTCAATCGTCGAGTGCGAGCGTCAGATTTTAACTTTCATTTCAGACCTTTGTGTTGCTGAAATGCCAATAGACATTTGATCCCCAAGAAAATCAAGATCGATTGACATTATTTACAAAAAAACTGCCAAGGAGCCATTTTGATGCTGACTATAGTTACAACACAAATCACTTTTAATTTACGAATATCCTTTTGGAGCGTCCTTATGGCACGCGACAATGTGGCACCTTTTGCTTGAGAACGTCAGTTATTGTCGTTATAGATATGATACGATCTTAACTTATTGGCGGGCGCAAGATGCACTACGAGTCGTGTTTCGTATCATATCAAGTTTTGTTTTTAAATCTGAATAACAAGTAGGTAAATGAGCGGGAAGCCCCGCAACGCCAATGTGGTTATTAGGGTGGTATCAGGCTTGTATTGCTAATGGCGAATACTGACAGATTTGATCAATTCAGAATAATAAATGAAATACGCTTACCTTTGAAGGAGGCCATGTTTGTGCGGCGCTTCGGTGCTCATTTAAGGATCAATCGCCCAATTTATCGCAGTCTTGATTACAGGCGGAATCACTCGCGATGGCTTTACCTGAAATTAATAAAAAAAATGATTTTTTGCTGCTGAAACATCCCAACAACCATTAGCTGGCACTTAGTTGACTATTATAATACTTTTATTCATCAACTCAGAGGGGACATTCCGGGGAGACATTATTGGGAATATTCCGGGTCATTTACCATATTTGTTTTTATCATAAAATTCGTAAATATTTGTTCCTGAGTTATGGATGTTTTCTATGTATACAAGTATCCAGAAGTCTACAATAAACTACCCAATGACTTAAGGCAGATTGAGTGTGACTCAACCTTTTACAATAAATTAAAAATATGGTTAACTGCCCTAGCTTTTTATGACATTAACGAACTTCTTAACTTTTAAATGTAATAATTATAGATAATGTAGCTTCAATAATATTAATGTATGATTTTAATTTATCCGAATTACTTAATAATTCTAACTTGACATTTTTATTTATTTGTATTTGTATCCTTTTATTTTAAGCTAATGTAGATCAAGTAATAATTGTTAATTTTATATTTAATTTCACCTGAGTATTTTATTTGCTGACATGTAAAATTGTATATTTTACCAATAAAAGAGTATGAGTATGAGTATTTATATATTTCTATCGTCTACTACCCACAACACAAGCCTTACTGAGTTTATTGTCAGACTAGGTCGACTTGTGTAAAATTGTCCAATAACATTGATTTCATTTTTATTGTCCTTCACCTGCGGCGGTAGGTCGCATTTTTATCGCCTGTCACCATGTCTGTCACGTTCTAACAAGTAAGTGCGAAAATGATGGGCATAGTAACAGGCAATAAAAATGGAACCATGCGGCCACCGCGGGTATATACTTAAGTGTACACACATACAAACTTAGATATAATCACGCCTATTTCCCGGAGGGGTAGGCAGACACCACGGATTTCCACTTGCTACGATCCTGACATACCTATTTCGCTTCCACTTTCATAACATTCCTCATACACGCTCGCCGGCTTAGGGTGCTTTGGCCTGGCCTTTCTTAAGGATACTTAAGTATCATAATGGTATTTTGTAAAGCCCTGAAACTGAGCCACAAAATTGCGTAGCCATTTATTAATTAATTTTGAAAGCTCAGATGGAAAACTAAGGCGTGTAAATAAGAATGTGATAATGGAGAGATTTTACTGCACAGTCGTTTAGATCGACTTCAAACAGCTGGGATCTATGATTATTTAAATAATTCCTGATTTAAAATTGAGAACGGAATCATCGTGCAGCTTAGAGAGTTAGTGAACTAACGTGAGTGGCTGTTAACGTGAGTAGGTTCAGAGAGAGGAGATTTTGATCTCAATACGGTTGCCTAAAATTTAATTTAGCTGTCTTGAGTTTTTCTAGTGATTTCATCGATCCAAATCCTGATTTTTTTGACTTTGATAGAAAAAAATCACGATCATAGTTTTAAAACACACTTTAATAATTTGTAACTATTTATGCGTAAAAAGTTTAAATATGTAAATTGCTTCTAAAAAAGCACAATTTTATTTTTGAGGGAACTCATCGATTACTTTTTTTGTTAAAACATACAACAAATTAAAATTCAGAAACATGATATCCGCAGTTCCGAGCAGGCACATCCATTTAGCTCTCGCTTGCGCTCAGTGAGAATGAGAGAAGAATTCAAACCTACGGGGCCTTAAGGTGGAAAACAAACGCCGACCACTGTCCGGTCTATCCGATATAACACAACCGCACAACCACACCATTGGTCCAACTGAAACCCAGAGGAACAGCCGCAGTCATTACAAGCTTATATTTACTTTCACCTGACCGTTGTCTGTTTGTAATCAAATCTTGCAAGTTAAATTTGACCCACTTCCCGGTTTCCGATGAAGCTGAAAATTTGCATACATATGTAAGTCGGGTGACAATGCAATATTATGGTACCATCGAGATGATCTGATGATGGAGACAGGAGTTGGCCATAGGAACTCTGTGATAAAACAACGTAACCTAATTGTATTTGGGGTTTTTAGAATTGTCTCGATGAGTATTAGTTACTTGTGGAAAGAAAAGTACAGTCAGCGATAAAAGCTTGTACCAAAAATGAATTTTTTGCCAAAAACTTATTTATAACTTCATGTTTGAACACAGAGAGCGCTGTTATTGCTTTATTTTTCTAGCTTTTTAGTGTCCTTATCCTGCTTTAGCTCGAAACATTGTCGGAGATAGGACTGTCCTAAGGATTTCCTCTATTCAATGATTTCGTTCCCTGTGATATGGATGAAATCGTTGATCCATTTTGTTGAGGCCCTTCCCACATACGAGTATAATAACAATTAATTTCATTTTGTGCGAAAATATACCCTATACTTCCAGTTACGTATGTAGGGGAGTTAGACGCAATTGGCACCCTCGACCCCGCAACGCTTTTAATGCCCCTTTCTGTACAATTACAGGTTTAATTAAATTAAGAGTCGCGAAGCATTGTACGTGTGCTCTTTGTTACCAAATGGCAGAGAATTTGGTTAAGCATTATGTAAGCTAGGTACACGAAATTAATGGCAGGTTTGTACAAGACGGAATTTAATGTACAGGCGCAAGCTGAAATGAGCCAGAGCGCAATTAGTTTAAATAGATATGAAATTACGCCTCAAATATACATTCGGCGTTCTGAAGCTTCGAATAGCGTTCTCCTAAATGTTCAGTGCTAACAGACGAGCAGCAAGAGGAGCATTGAGAGCAGAGGTCGCGGGTTATCCCTATAGAAAAAAATACTTGAAACGAGGATTTTTTAACTGACTTAAATTTCAAAAGGAGGAGGTTATCAATTCGGTGTGTATTTTTTTTTTAATATTTGCTACTTCATAACTCCGTCATTTCTGAACCGATATAGAAAAAAATATTTTTTTGCTTGAACCTATATATATATATATATACAGATTGGTCCCGTTTTTATCAAAACTCAGTTCTTATGATGGGATCTATGAGGAATCGAGGGAACTCTTCAAATGTGAAGAGCATACATATAGTGATTTTTGTATTTTCATCAACAAATCAAGCATTTACATTTAAAAAGTGACATTGTCCTTCCTCCTCCTCAAATGTTAAAGGCATACATATAATGAACTTAGTATTTTCATCATCAAATCAAGCATTTACATTTGTAGAGTGACATTTGATGAAGCGGAACTGCTGATGATGAACAGAATGGAACTCTTCAACGCCGCATAGTTCACGTTTGGCAATTTGTTCTCTTCGCATGTTTGTGAAGCAGTTAGGTTTTCAAGGTATATTTTTGTCAAGCTTGAGTTTTGATGATGGATTCCATGAGGAATTGAGGGTACCTGCTTCTCAACTCTTTTAAGCAAACTTATAGCCATTTTTATTATTATTTCATGCATCGTGTGAAATAATTTATTTTAAATATAGTCGAATACCCTACCCTATTGCGGGTATATTACTAGTCTTTTTATTTCCATTAAAAACAAAATAAACAAATGATTTGGTACTCAAAATCGTTTTAATATTTGGCTGCTAATGGTATTCGTCCCTAGAATACCTGAAGGTTATTGAATATATTTGTAACACGAGACGAATAACAGACGAAGGACACGTTCAAGACAGCTTCAAAATAAGATAAAAGGAAATTGTTTTATTTTTGTTTCGTACTTTCACAAAAATATTAGAAGTTAGCAGCTTTGAACTGAACACTTATTTTATGAAGCCTCCTTTTTGTTTATCGATACTTACATGCAACTAAATTTTAAATTTCTTCATCATTTAAAAAAGGAATAAAAGTACCTAAAATATACATAAAACATCTATGGATGAATACTCAAATCGACCACGAAATATAATATATGTACTTTACTGAGGTGTACTCGTATACTTATTATATTTATATCTACATACTTATTATATTTTTGAAGTGAAAACTTCTTTAGCGGCGCTGTGCACTTTCTGTGATGGGGAAAAAATGTTAAACTCGCGACAGGTCACGTGACCGACAGATTCGTCAGATCGAAAATTCGTAAGACGGACACGTGACCTGATCAAAAAACTGTTGCAATGTCATTGAAGCCAGTAGACGCGGCGTAGGAGAGGAAGCATCCCCCTCTTTTTCTACCTCGCGGCGAAAATGTATGCCTGCGCCTGCTGTTTCGTTTAGGCGGCGCAGGGCGCTTGCAATGAATATTGTATTTTACCACATAAATGATAGTACTTTTATACTGATAATTAAAGCAATTCGTGCAAAATTATTCCCTAACCATTCCAAAATATCAAAAATGCACAATGTTAATACTCAAGTTTTCAGTTCTGCCGGCACGGCCGGAGTGCAACCCGTTGTTTTTTTTTTTTAATTAAAGTAGGCATAACACACCCTTTTTTATCACAAATCGTGGATCTAAGGGACCTATGAAAACATCATATATCATAATAATATCATGAACTTTTAGATCAACACATTTTAAACTTAAAAGAAAATGCTTTATATTGATATTAAGAATACTCGTTCCCACTAATTACTATGTTACAAAATTCGAATTTAAAATATTAAACTCCTATCCTCTTAACAACCGGCGTCCTACATGTAGTACAGTCAGCGTCAAATACTTTGTAGCAACCAAAGTAGCCAAATAGTTCGGTACACCATATATTTAGTATGGTCCCATAGACCCCAATTTACTTTTGACTTGAGTTTGTCAACCAGACATGCAAATTTTGAAGCCCGGTCGTCAGGAGGCTATAATGCCATATGCGATAGTGCATAAAAATAACGCCTTTGCAAAGAATTTTGCCGTGAAACGAAGCACTAAGGAAAGCGCGGGAAATGTGACAGCTGTCAATCATTCCATTTTAATTTTAGCGCGCGAACCGGACCCTGGAAATGAGTTTTCCGAGGCGTCGGCTTAAAATACAGCTTCGAATATTCCAGAGTGATATATAAGTGAGACAACTTTACTATCTATACCCGTTTAGCTATATTAACTGCTTAAATGAAATAAAATAAATATATATTAATAATGTTAACATAATACCAGTGGAGAGACACTAGAGCGTTCGGGCATTCTCGGCTCCGTTCGGCTCAGCATTGCTCCGAGCAATTATTAGGGTTGGCACAACTTGACGTTCCTTGGCGTGTACAACTTGAATATTGACAACCCTAAATAGCGGAAAGGGCTAGTGTCATACATTAGAAAGAGATCGCATAATTTGTCCCTGAATCGCTGTCAAACTTCAGTTGTGTAGAAAGTGTCATTTCTGTACTGTAGTACTATTATTTAATAAATAATATTCTGTGATAATACTGCGGTTTATGCTAGATAGGGCCATTCTCGTGAAACAGATCACGTGAACAATTAATGCACTGACGTCTCAATTCGACTGACGGTAGATTGGTGGTAAGGCTATAGAGATAACTGTCAATGTGTGTGAGTCAGGCGTAAATACTAGGAAATTGGTGGATGATGGAATCCTAGTTGTGTTTTAACGAAACTACGTCTTTATTCTAGGTCTATGACTTCACCATACTAGCCTCTACCTAACCTGGAAGAAAAGTTAAGGAAATAATCTTAACTGAAACTGTTTCAACAACAACAAATACGAATATTTTACTACGAAATCTTAACATGCCCCTCCGTTGCAAGACTTTGCTATAATGAATGAAAAGCGACGACGTTTAAATGATTACCCAATTAGGATGAGAGCTACAGTTTTCTTAATAAATAGGAACATTAGTGGCCCCTTTGTTTTCCGCAAATAACACTATTTATTCAATTGCTGTTTCGAGCAACACCGGGAAGGGAGTCGGCATTAACACTATTTTCCCTCTGCCGAAGCACATGCCCAACTGGGCATAGCGCGGTCATTGAACCGTCACAGACAACATGTATTTTACTCCATGCGTTGATGATGACCGACAGCAACTCGTTTTGACCGATTTTTTCACTCGCCGATGCTCTTAGCATTCGCTTGTATGTTAAAAAACGCGATAATGCCGTCTTGCGCCTTTAAAACGTGTAAAAATCAATCTAATGTTAACAAACAAAGATAATGGCGTAACGTACCATCGGTAAGTAAAGAAAATATTTATTAAAACCAATCTAACTATTTTATGTTTTAAATTCTTTTGCATGCGGACATTTTATTTGAAAATCATAGATTATGAAATGTGATACATACTTATATAACTAATGCACATTTCTTTTAATTATCATAATTATGTAGCATATATTTATTAGTGCGAACTTGCTATACATACAATCGAATAAAACTTTTTTGAATGAATTAGTATTCACAAATAATGGATCTTGATAAAAAAGAAGTTGGGCACAACTACATTTGCTAAATCGCTTTTGTCTGGGTCTTCCCGATATTTCCTTTTGACTCCCAATTAGCACGTCTAGCACGACTTACCGCAAGTCCTGGTCGCGTTTCATGTGAGAAATAATACATATATACATATGCGAGATGCAGAGCGTTTTCGAAAGAAGACCGATAGCTATATACGTACATTACTCACGACAAAAATGAAATAAAAGATCGAAATTTTGAATATCTATATAGATTTTAGTCTTTCAATCTGGCAACCATACAACTGACAAATACAGGTACGAGTAGGTACAATAGTTGGACTCGATGTTCAGACTGTTTTATTTCCTTGGCAGTTTAATTTCCTGTGTCACGGGATATTTGAAGCTGAAAGAGTTGGCGAACTGCCGGGAATTTAAAGGTGTTTAATGACTTGTATTTGAGAGTACTGAAAAAAATGTCGTTCTGCAAAATTTTGCTAATGTTGCGGCATACAGCGATCTCTACTTCAGCGATTTATTATTAGACTTCTACTAATAAATAAGTAAAAAATTGTCATGAGTGTGATACTATTATTCAACTTGTTTATAGGCAAAAAGCAAAAAAATTATTAGATTTTTCATTCAAATAAAATTTTCATAACAAGAGCTCGTAAAGACTTAAAAAAGTGATGAGAAAGTTGCAATTTATTAACAAGTGTAAAGTTATGTGATACAAATTTTTAATTGTTTCTGCGTGTTGTCTGGTAGTATTGACTTTTAAGAATCATTTACAATCATTTATTTATATATTGTGCATTACATGTAATGAAAACAGATGTTATAAACAAGTTTTGTTCTCTGTAACATGTCTTGCGACGTACAATAGTTATGGTTACCGTTAAGTGATGATTTTGAATGCTAATATTTAAAAACTTCCATTTGGATTTAGTGCGATACTATGCCCAGTTGGGCGCGTGCTTCGGCAGAGGAGAAATAGCGCGAATGGCGACTTCCTTCCTAGTGTTGCTCGAAGTGAAATACGCTTAAAAATAATTTTGTTTTTATAATAGAATACCTACCTGATATACGATTAACCCATTCAGCGCTAATCACGACACATTGTCGTTTTGCTGTCTGTCTACGAAGCATCTTCGCTACATACCAAGAAACCTGTTATTGGCTACGTCGAAGCGCTACGACCGTAGCACAGCGGTGAATGTGTTAAATAGTTTTTAAGGGCAACGGCCGCAAACAAGCGTACTAAATACATTCTACACGGTATACAATGCAGTTACGGTTAGTATTGTGCTTGAACCGTGTTGTTTAGACGGTGTAACACGAGGAACCACTTCTGGGGCTAAAAGAAGGAATTTTTTATATATGAGTTTAAGTAAATTTCACAGAAAAAAATATCTTCTATTTTTGTTTTGTTCTTTTTTTTTGTTATGAATGTATTTGTACATAAAAAGGTACATGTTATGGTAAAACTGGCACTGAAAATGTTTTTTTTTGTAAAACCTACTTTTTGCAAAGTTACTTGTCACTTTTTGACATCTATCAATAAGGATATTTAGACTACGCCCCATTAATGGCATCATCGCCATCAAAAAGGCGTTTTGCACTAAGTTACAATAAGACTTTTTTTTTAATTGGTATTAACTCTGAAACTAGGCGAAATCCAGAACAGTTTATGTGACATTTTAGTCTCTAAATGTGATTAGGACTGTGAATACACTGTTAAAAATCTTTCGGTTTTCTAATGTTATACTGTCTATACAACACGGTTCCAGCACAATATAACCGAACATGTACCAAAAATGAGGCAGCTTAAGACCCCGTATGAGACTTGTAGCACAAATATAATACCGACAAAACATGTAACATGCTATAATACAGCACTAT
Source organism: Cydia pomonella (assembly GCF_033807575.1). Taxonomy (NCBI): domain Eukaryota; kingdom Metazoa; phylum Arthropoda; class Insecta; order Lepidoptera; family Tortricidae; genus Cydia; species Cydia pomonella. The sequence goes on along the minus strand of NC_084708.1, from coordinate 19,756,061 downwards.
AACAAGGTTATAAGAGCGCACTGTGCCGTGTACGTCGCTTTCATGTTGCCTAGTTATTCTTTTGCGACACAATGGTGGGTAACTATATGTTGTATATATAAGTATTGTAATGATACTTACCTATCAGACATGTTCTTATGCTTCTATTGTTAAACCCTTAACAAGGATTTCCTGTTATACGTTTTCGTGACTTAAGTTCACTTTCCTCATTACACTGTCATGTTATTTCGATGTAAGTAGTAATTTTTTGTGCGTTTCAACTTTTAGCATTTATTTTTTTAGAAACAAACTTATATTTTATGTTGTTTGAAGATATTTATTCGGCAAACTTACTTGTAAGAAGGATTGGTTCTAATTCGATCGTAACTATAGTTTCAGACGAAGGAGAAAATGTTTATCTTATTAAATCTATTTAGAATCAATTGGTATTCAATTTTGCTAGGTAATTGATAGTAAACACTTGCTTTCAAATAAAAACAACAAATAACGAGATAGGTAGCCTTTAAAATTTCTTATACAGTCCGACGGCCCGATCCGAAGAATGAGATACGATAGTGATAAGTTCTCGTTTAGATAAGTTCTCATTTAGATATCGGTTGTATGTCATATAATTAACAGAATCAGCTCGATTTGGGCAACCAATGTCACTTAGACGTTAGAAATATCGTAGATAGATCTTAATGGGATCACAGCGGAATGGAAATAAACGTCAATTTAGTTATCGATCGATTGTCGTTTAGTTATCGATCTTTTAAAGATCTTTCCAAGATCTTAAATGTGTCTTAATCATTCTTCGAATCGGGCCGCTACTTTAAAAGATTCAACGCATCTAAAACAAGTTTTCTCGGTACCACATGAACAAACATCTTTCTATTCCGAACGCTAAAATAACGCTTTGCTCTGGATGGAACTTTACAAAAAATATTATTATACCATTTGATTTATATTGGTTAAGGTTTGTCTCGAAGACATTGATTATTAGCGATAAAACCGCCTATTTTCTGTCGCTGTCGTGTATCAATTGTTTATCATTATGTTGTATTTTTTTACTGAGGTGTGCCAATAAAGAGGATTCTATATATCTATCTACATATTGACCATTGCTATGGTAAATATTCATTTTTTTTATTCTTATTATAGGGATATTCTTACACAAATTGACTTAGTCACACGGTAAGCCAAGAAAGTTTATGTTATGGGTACTCAGACAACAATATTTATGTAATATACAAATAGTTTAATACATAGAAAACTTCCATGACTCAGGAACAAATATCTGAGTTCATCACACAAATAAATGCCCTTACCGGGATTCGAACCCAGGACCATCGGCTTCATAAGCAGGGTCACTAGGCCAGACCGGTCTTCAAAATTATTATTATTTTAAGTGTTAAGAGTTTTCAAAACTTAAAAACTATTATTTACTGGCACGTAAGCAAACCGACATATCAATCGTATGCTGGGATTTGGTACGGGTTGCTGGATAAATGCTCTATAGCAACCCCAAATACATATTATGTCTTGTAGTCCCAAACGAAGTGGGTCAAACTCCAAAATAATATATAATACTGTCTTACTATTCATAAGTGCTTGTTGCTAGGCCTACATGAATAAACTATATTTGAACTGAACTGAACTCAAAACTGTGTTCACGTTTTTCGTCAAGATGTGTTCCATATCTTGGTGAAATGTGTCCGAAACGAGTTTGACGGGATAAATTTCATGCAAGAATTATATGATATTTTATATGATATATCGGTGAAATTATATGAAATTGTTAACCGGGGTATTAAGCGTAGATACTACGAGAAAGAGTTGTTTTATTTTGCTATGTCACAATAAGGGTGACATTATCAATTGTGAAAAAACCCTTTTTTTAATAAATATAAAAACAACGTCTTTCCTGTAGACATACCCAAAAGTTAAGCGCTATAAAGGTGTATTTTCTTATTTAACCCTTATCCTTATGAAAAGGTTCTCCTTTTATGTGGATAAATATGATAAAATCACTACCTACATGCCCACAAGCTGTTAACTATTGACCACAGGAGAGAAAACTTGTGTGTTCATCAGAACTGTACAGTCAATAGTCCTTAACTTTTAGGTATGTCTACAGGAAAGACGTGGACACAGCTTTGAATTTAACCCAAGTACCAACCGTATGTTAAATCCTCATATAATAAAAAAATACCAAAACGCAATGAGGATAGAGCAAGACGTAAAATTTCTTGAACCAGAGAATCACTTTTGACTGATCGTATCCAGATTTCTTTCTCGCGTTGTCCCGGCATTTTACCACGGCTCATGGGAGCCTGGGGTCTGCTTGACGACTAATCCCCAGAATTAGCGTAGGCACTAGTTTTTACGGAAGCGACTGCCATCTGACCTTCCAACCCAGAAGGTAAACTAGGCCTTATTGGGGTTAATCCGGTTTCCTCACGATGTTTTCCTTCACCGAAAACGACTGGTATATATCTAATGATATTTCGTACGAACTCATTGGTACGAGCCGGGGTTTGAATTCGCGACTTCCGGATTGAAAGTGACACGCTCTTACCGTTAGGCCATCAGCGCTTCATCATATCCATTACGAATCAATAACAAGATATTACTATCTGAATAAACCTCCTAGGGTCTCAAAGCTGGTTTGTCCATGCAATCAACTCGGCGATTTAAGCAACTGACGAATGTATTGCCAAGTACTAGAACGAAGGCGTGGCAAATGGATCGGCAAATAAAGATCGAGCATTCTCGAGACGATACCCAAAGCCTTAGCAAGTAACGGTCGCGGTTGAGAGAAAAGTTGAAAGGGAACTATAGCTTGGAGGAAATAACTGGCGAGAAGCCATTTGCACGGCTTATTGTAGACATTAATGCATGGGCTAAGAAAAAAAGTCGTATTCGCTGACTGTGGCAGTGTCGACCACAGTAGATTGATGATACCCCTTTTACATAAGCGCTAAAAGCGGTCCACATGAGATGGAGCGGAACCCAGATTACCCCTATCATAAAATTTAACCCCCTTATTCATAAAACTAAGCAACGTCTTTAAAACCTCTGTTGAATTTTATCTCAACAAACAGATACGTCAAAATGACGGATAGCGACAAATGATTATCAATGGTTTGTAAGATTTGACGGACGTTTATGAATAACGCCATTAATCTCATTATAATACGATCTTGACACGAAGCTCAGTTGTTGAGGTGTATAGTTTCTATTTTTCTCCGTGAGCTTCTACGGATTATCGTCTTATCTATTGTTTAAAAACCGCAAAAGCGCGTGCCACTATGAAAAAATGGTCAAGCCGCATAGGTAGCGTTTATTGAATTACTACTCTATTGAGCACGGAATAAGATTCATTATGAACTAATACAGAATTCTAACAGAATAGCTGCCTGATCTATATTGGTGCGTCTAAGGTAGGCGACTAAACGCTCTCAAACCAGCTTAACTTGTGACACTGCGATCCGAAACAAAGATACGTATTCGAAGACCTCGCTTGCACTGGTAATGCGAGCGCACGGCTAGCTAGCGCCAAGGAAGCAATGTTATGTTTCTCGAGGAGCAGGTAAAAAACAGGGCCGGATTTTCACACAAATATATTTGTGTGCTCTGCTTTAAACAATAGATAAGACGATAATCCGTAGAAGCTCACGGAGAAAAATAGAAACTATACTAGAGTCGGCATTTCTAACAAATTGTTTCCGCATCTCAATGAAGTGCCGGCACTTCATTGCGTTTAGTACGTCTCCGACTACTGGCGCGATGCCACGCATGTAACGGAAAAAATAAATAAATAAAAAATGCCTTTGTGTGTTATGAAAATCTATTCTAATAATATTAAGAAATATAATAAAAGCGATATCATAACAATCTAATGAGAAAAAACTCTTATTTTAAGCTCATTTAGATTACTTTGATTCGTCACTTTAAACACTCATGGTGGTAGACAATTTTCTTTGGCGCATAGATTACATTTCGCAGATGTGACAAGTAGGTATTAATGACTACCTTTTTTTGCATAATATATACAGAATAATGATATATTATATATTACTCTTTATCTCATAATTGTTTGCAGTGTTTTTCTTATTTTACAAGAGTTTATTATGCTATAATTGCTTCGCGTACGAGAGCCAAATAGAAAGAGTTTAATTCATTTAAAACTAAAGTTTTATCAATTTTAAATCATGGGCGGGATTCGAATTTATAAAATCTATAATTTTAATGATTTTTTATTGTAATGTAATTAATATACACAACGTAAGTACATGTAAGATACACGGGCAAATGGCGTAAAAAGGGGATAACGATTTCGATAACCGGTAAGTAGAAATCGGCCTCAATGCAATATTATTTCTCATTCTCTGAAAGTGGGTCGTTGTTGTTCTAAAAAGTGTGTACACTGTACTTTCTAAGTGCGTGTTTTTCTGGCTTTTTTTTAGGATTAGCAATGAAGATCTTGAATTTAAATGGATCTATTGTACAATTTTCATTCTGATTATTAATTCCCCATTGCATAAATAACGATATTTTTACCTACATTGTTAATTGAAAGTACCCTCAAGTAACACTACCTACTGAAGTTTGTACTTAGCCGTGTTTTCTTTCTGCACATGTATTTGACATTCCTCGTAATCTAAATGAAAAGTAAAGTTAACAATCTACTATTGAATATTATACACCATGTTTTTTTTTATATCCGTTAATTTCAAGGGTGCATTCCTGAGCCTAAATTAAGTAACTTTCTCAAAGACACCGGTATTCTAATTAACTCCATTTCGGAGATAATCAATATTTTATTTTTACCTTATAAAGCCATTACGAGTGTGTATACTTACCTTACGGCCTGTTCACATATTGATTAGTGTTTAGTACGGGTTAATACATTTGCTACTAAACGTAAGTACTATCTCGGACGATCGATGTTCGAAATGACATTGACATGTCACAGTTTTCAATTGTTTGGTTGAGATAAATGTAATACCCGTGCAACAACAACGCTATATGCCACATTTAATTACTTTTTATAACAAAAAAATGTTAAAAAATATTAAAAAAAAATTTTTTATTGGAAAATTAACTGTCATGTAGTTTTCTTAAACGTACTTACCAATACCCCGAAGTTAACGGAATTCAATAAAAACACGGTGTATATTTAGCAGGTACTGAATACGAGAAGGAACATTAAAAGTATTAAAAAACTTCATCGTAAAATCTATGGAAGTTAGCTTACATCTTTTTCGAAGGCCTAGAGGTCCATAAATATGATTTATGTGAGCCAAGCCAGGTTACAGGTACGATATACCCTCAATATAAACATCGACCATCCATTATTCTTGAACAGGTTAAATTGGCTATGAATTTGGGAAATCCTTTTTTTTTGCAGATAATAAATCATTCTCTTCTGTCTATATAATTAGGTAGGTACAGTCAAGGTATTAAATATCGACCCGGACAAAGTGCCAAAAATATGTATACATGACATTAAAGTGTTCGGACTTCGGACCCGGGTACGTCCTTAAACTACGTCCAAAAGAGAGGTATGGGCATTGTGAATGTTATCTCGCTTTGTGTAGTAGGGCACAGCCAGTGGATGCCATTCCAGATCTAGAGCAGAGCCCAACTGGGGAAGTACCTCCACCTTACAGAGAACCGCAGCCAAATAACACTAGACCCTACTCATAGTGTTGTGTTCCTGCCGGTGAGTAAGGTTGCCAGAGCTCAACGAGGGGGAGGGGGGTTTAGGGGCAACGCGCCTGTAACTCCTCTGGAGTTGCAGGCGTACATAGGCTACGGAAACTTGTTTGCCACCGACGTAGTATAAAAAAAGTGTACGGTAGAGAATCACAATTTTTTCAAGCTAGGCAATGATGAGCAAAGGTTGAGGCTACACCAGCGTTAATGCCGCAGCATTGCTGCCGATTTATTTCCGTAGGAAACATCATCATTTTATTAATAGAATAGAATGACCTCTTTGATGAATCCTACAGCGATGCACTATAGGTATGTAACATTGCTATGGAAGATCTTCGCCGATAGATATGCCAATATTAATGCCAGTGTCCTGTAGAACTGACTTTCTTGCAGCAATGCAGACGACATTGTAAAAATACTGCGCATTAAATGCTGCAGCTGCTGCAATCTCAATCCGAATGTAAACCAATTTGCATTTGCACTTCCCACTTTAAAGCACCAATAGTGCTAAGATGGCCGGCTCTTTATCATTTGTCACCATGCCTGTCACGTTCTAACAAGTATGTAAGTGCGAAAGTGACGGGCATAGTGACAGGCGATAAAAATGAAACCATGCTGCCACCGCATGACTTATTGCCAGGTGTTCGCTGTTTATAAAAAAAGTGCCTATGAGAACTAAATGCAACAAAGGTATGCTTAAGAGATCGATTTCTGTTGACTAGCTACACAAGATCCGTGTAAAATAACGACAGTAAAAACTGAATCCAGTCTATCGAATTAGACAGCGTAAAACTTCTAAATAAGTTCCCTAAAAGTTGTCAATGTTTGCAAATATGCCTAACTTTGCGAAGGGATCAAAATTTGATATTAAGTTTTGTTCAGAAAAAAACTGGGACTGGTTAGGAGGGACATAAATTGAGTTCAAAGGAAGATTACACTGTTGTGAGTTAAGACTTCGAAACAGCCGTATAAATTGGTGTATACCTACCTTTGAGCCTACCAGAAAAGGACTGCGAGCCTCCATAAAATGATGTACCTACCTATAGGTACGTATAGGACTCTGGTAGTAGTTGATTCAAAATCATATTCAAATAACTATTAAAGTTAGAATAAAATTGTATGTGTTCGATATTGAGTGAATCGAGTGGAAAACTGCTTGACTTATTGTCTTACTCGATTGAATTGGTTAATGAAAACAAAATAGTCGTATATTTCAGACGTAGATCAATAAGATTATAAACTATTTATTTATATAGATTTTACATTAAACATGCGATTTTAGGTAAAAATTAAACAAAAGATAAAACTGCATTCATAGCCCCGAGTAAAAATCAGATTTTTATAATCTGTGTATCATGTTAGTATCATAACAAAAATAAATCAAGCTAGCTTTTTTCAAGGTTCGAATAGGCCTCCCGGCGGCATTAAAAAGATTCCACGGCATGCAACCGACAAATTGCGATTTCTGCTTCAAGTAACTTTTATTACTTTTTCCTATCGTGACTATAGGTATGGTAAAAACTTTTGATAGTCCATAATTACGTTTGTGCGTTTACTTAATACGCATTGTACGCATCCTTTACCTACTTAATTTCAGAACTGGCTTGATTAATTGCCCTAGCTTAATCACTTCTTCAAGAGGTCTGGGCAATATCTTACCTGGATACGTATTTTATAAGCTACCACTATTCTCACATACTAATATGTAAATTAATGTTGTTGTGTTTTTAAAGAAATTAAGTAAATATAGATTTTCCCAGCTTGTGCTGTTAATATTTATTTTTTTAGGTATCAAACTTAGTGTCTGTGCGAGTATTTAAAAATTGTTAGTAATTTTGATGTGAGCGTAGCTTACAGCCTCTACTAAAATGATAGTTGTATTTGTACCTACCTAAATAGCCGACTTATGTGCGCAGATTTTAAATACGCTTTTTCACTCATATTTATCACAAAAAAAGATTTTTTTTTAATGAAGCATACGGAAGTTATTAACAGGGAATTATAGGGTGATATCAGGTTGAGTATTGAACTAATTAATATATAAGTAGTAAACCCCAGGCTCTTTAAGTGAGTCGTAGCAAAATGCAGGGAGTACACCAGAAACATGATGATGTAGTAAACTGATAGACGTCGTACCATTTTAAAGTAGGTACCTATTAAACCGGACAATCCGGCCAAGCATGGTCTCCGCTAGCAATCGACTGGCAGTAGACGGTCGGGGCGGCCTCGTACCACATCATCATTTGAGAGATCATCAGTTGAGAAGGAGTCTGCCTCAACTGGACTCGGCTGGAAAGAGTTGGAAGCAGCCGCTCAGGATCGCAACAAATGGAAAATTTTTCTCCGAGCCCTATGTCCCTAATTAGGGATAACAGAATTACATCATCATCATCACCTATTAAAAAAACCGCGAAATAAAAGTGATATGACGTAAAACACTAGAGGGCGCCTGCACTGCGCGATATTCTAGGCCCGGTGGACCACAAAGTGTAATTCCCCTATCAGCCTTCTCAATTGCAACCGAGAGCATCATACATTCACCACTTTATTTGCCATTAAAACTTCGAGCTTCGTACGCCCGAGCGTAGAGCCTGCCTGTCGCATAACTATTCGCATTCGTGGAAAAAGTTTGTCGTATTTCCCCTAGAAATGTTGAATTTAGCCGTCAGAAGTCTATATTGGGCTTTATATTATTTTAGTATAGGAGATGCAGGTAATTTAATATATTTATTAAAATCGGCACGAACTAGCCCCATTTAGACGATTCCAGAACTTGCATACGATTTTCGTTACATTGCAGGATTTGGTCGATCGACTAAATTCATTGTACTCTGTAGTTAGCAATGTATCGAATATTTCATTCAAGTTCTTGAACCGTCTAAATGAGGCTATCATTTCACTGTGCAATAAATCAGTGGGATTTAGTTTAATTACTTAAACAGCGGGAGCAAATTGCTTTCTTCTGTATTTTTGTAGTAAGTAAGCAAGGTAATTAGCAAAATATGTATTTAATGTGTAAAAATAATGTTTATTTTGTACACATTTATGGTTGTTAGTACTCGATGTGAACTTTAATAGGTAAAAGTAAAAAAAAAATTGCTCTAAATACGACATGGATCGGATAAAAACGTCACTTTTGACACTGACATATCCGATCCATATCGTATCTAGAGCAAATTATGGATGTATATTAATGTTCGAATCGAGTCGTATGTCCAAATAAATCAAATTTTATCTTGCTTAAATCTTGCACACTATAGGTATAACACCAGCAAAAATACCTGAGGTGCGACTAAAGCATTAAACTCAAGAATGCCTTCATGGGCAATAAAATTTAATAATCTAAGTCGTAAGTCCAAGCGTGATTGGCGCAACTTTCACAATATCCCCAAGGTATCCCGGCCCTTTTATTGATCTTCGTTCTTCAACTGAAGTGAACTCCATTTATTTGAAAAGAAATATTTGGCCCTGTGATTTTTATATTCAAATTTCGCAAATGGCATACAGACATATACGAAGCTCTTGACTTCTTGGTACTGTATGTTTTAATACCTGAGTACTTACTTTAGCCGTAGCCTCGACAGCCGTTAAACTTAAATGGGCCTGGGCCGAACATATCTGCCGTATGCCAAACGACATATGGGCCAAGCAAACTACCGAGTGGACACCAAACATAGTGCGGCGTCACGGCAGACCTCGAAGGAGACGGCGGCACGATCTTGACGTCTTTCGGAAAGATTGGCCTATACTGCCATAGACCGAGACGCGTGGAAGAAAGAGAGGAAGGCCTTGGCCCAGAAGTGGGACACGACAGGCTAACAAATAAATAAAATAAAATATAACTTACTTTTCTTTGTAACTTGCTGTGATAGTTCTTAGTAATATCTCAGTACTAGCGACCCGCTCCAGCTCCGCACGGGATACACATAACCTTAACAGATAATACACCTAAACCTTCCTCAAAAATTGCTCTATTGATAGGCGAAAACCGCATAAATATCCGTTTAAAAGTTTATTGCGACGAAATACATACAAACAGCACTTTGTTATATAAGGTATAGTGAAGAAAGTATAAATGTTGTATTGTTGACAGCTGAAACATACATGAACCTACTATCTAGCATTTATCTGAAATGTATTTCTCGTTTTTTAACTATTTGAAAATAAGTATCTGCAATCAATATGTCATGTGTATTTCCAGACCAGTTAGAAAGCTATATTCATTTAATGGTTTGGATTAAATATTTCACAATATCAAATCAATACATTTAATTAATTAAAATGCGTAACATACATAGTTTTTATATACTCATATTCAACCATATAAATGTAAAAAATAAATAAACATATTATGTACATGAGTATTCGTTTCTTTAAGACTTAAATGTTAGCTTTAAGTTAACGGTTGTCTAACGAAACATAAAACCAAAACGAATTATTACATTTATTAAATTACATTAAAACAATACGAAATGCATATGACTTAGGTATTGAAAACGTCAAAAAAATGTGTTACATGCTGCGTTCAAATAATACATAATTTAGAATTGCAGACTGCTAAAATTATAACCCTCAATTTTAGTAATTCGTAATTAAAAATAAAACGAGTAATTTGGGAAACAAATCTAGCCTCTACGACCGAATACCTTACTGGCTCAGGATATTCAACCATATCAACGTAGGTATTCGAACACTGACAAAAATAGTGTAAATATTTCCACGCTGTTCTCGAAGCTTCACCATACAAACGTAACCGATATTTATTAGGCAAGTTGTCGCATTAATTTAGCGTCTCCATCTGGTGCGAACTTGACCTAGTTCGGTCAAGGGTGTTCTTTCTCGTTGTTATCTACGGGTGGGAAAGAGAAGGGAGGTGTCTTGAAGGTTCCCGTAAGGTTGATGTTATGAAGGGTTGGTTAAATAGGTATCTTTGATGTGTCGGATGTTTGAGAGTTCAATATCATTCTGTTATGTGGTGCATTGTGGCTTAACATTAGCTTAGACAAGTAGGGAATTGACCTTTCTCGTCTCGGTCTCAAAATGTAAAATAGTACATTTCGATGCTAGTGCGGAAAGTGTGTTATTACTTCACGAGTACCGAGCTAAGACTCGGGACGAGTGAAGAATAACATTTCTGCACGTGTAGCGAACGACGTTTTTTAATACAGTTGCGAAAAAATAAGAAAAACAACAAGTACTTTTTTCTCAACAACATAAACAAATGTAAATATAAAATTACTCTTATTATCTAAGTATCGTTATTCACGATTATTTGTGTATCGTATATTAAAATTGTATGAAAACAATATCGAATGTTGCTTTTGGAAACTTAAAACATTCTTGCGGTGAGAAAAAACGCCTCTGCGTTGATAGGCGTTTCGGCAGCTATTCCGTTCCATTCAGACGACTTATTAAGAACGGTTGTTCAATATTCAATATAAAAAAATAAACGTGTTGTAATGATGAAGAGGTAAGTAATAATATATAAAATATGCTTAAATTTATTATTTTTACATTAACAGTGGATTTTTATGTTGATTACGACTTTTAAAGGAAACTAACATCAATAAGTAGTCATGAATTGGAACACGTGGAAAAGTAAAAAGCACTAGTTCGCGAAATCCAACTTTCCGCCCGCTAACCAGCTACGTAAAATAGCAATTTTTGAGCAACTGTATTAAAAATGACGCTTTAGTTTGAGCAGGCCGCACCACTTTACCATCGCCAGTTTTATTTTTAAACAAGTCAGGAGGGAAAACTATACATTGTCTAATTAATAACACAATAATAGCTCAGAAGTTATAAAAATGAGGTATTAAATTATTGTTTTACTTTTAGAGTTGCCTTTATACTCGTAAGTGAGTATGCAAGGGGAGCTTTACTGCCATGCAGAGCCTAAACCATAATAACAGGCAATTTTTCAATTATTGTTTTTTTATTAAAGAAATATGTCTTACTGCCTTAACTGTAAAAAAGAAATTGCACGAGAGTAAAAAAATACACATTATTGCACAAAAATATTATGCAAAACGTACTCATTAAAATCGAACACTAGGTAAATAATATCTACTGTATGTGATTTTGTTGTATAGGCAATAGGTACCAATTATGCAGTAACTTACTTCCGTAGCCGTAAAATTTAATCTCATTAATGGCTAAATCACAAGGCTCTGTTACTGCAGTTTAAACTGTACATAGCTAAAATTGTCCAAAAGGGTATGCAAAACAAGTGCAGTAGTTACTGCGCTTTAAGAAATAAATCTATTTAACATAGAATTAAAAACTAAGTAAAATATTATAAAATAAAACTAGAAATAAATCTAAAAATAAGACTTAATCACTTACTAACTGTTTTTTGCGTTAATCTCATAAAAGTTTGCAGTTACTGCAGTTTAGGGATTTCACGGCAGTTTACTTAAGAATGCAAGAACTTATGTTACATCATGTTTCATTACGAGTTTATACATTTATAGGTAGACGAAAGATACTCTAAAATTAATATCTAAATAAAATAAAATGTTTGAAGAAGCCACATCTTTGACACTGATCATATCCGATTCATATCGTATCGTATCTAAAGTTCAAATCGGACCGTATATATGTACATAACAAGTGCTACGTGAAAGCTCCTATTGTTGTTATGCTGGGGCTATGCTATGTTGGTGTACAGTAACTTATTACTTATACACTACTATTAATCATGAATCTTTTTTACATAATTCATCCGTATATCTCGCTTGGAATTATAATGATATTTGTGTGAAGGAGATGCGCTGAAGGGAACAACAGTATTAATAGCAAATGATTAACTGATTTGTATTAACACATTCACCGCTGAGCTACGGTTGTAGCGCTACGTCGTAGCAGATATCATGGGTTTCCCGTTATGTAGCGAAAATACTTCGTAGAGGCAAAACGACAACGTGCCATGATTAGCACCGAGTGAGTTAATTTATATTTAAATTTCAAACCTCACTCCGGGTTATTTGGGATTGGGAGACAGTTTTACTCCACAGCTGTCACGATTCTTGGCGTGTTTTGGTAAAGCTCCGTTTTCCTTGTTCAAAACACCCGAAAGCAAATATAAATATTTACTTCATTTTCCTTCTCAATCTATGGCGTAGCTACGCCGTAGCAGCTGTGATAATAATAGATTGTTAACCAACGAATGAAATGGTGCCTTTTACCTCAGTTAAACACTCTACTTTTCATTACGAATACGAGGAAAGTAAAAACATGTGCCTTTAAAAACACGGTTAAGTGTAAACTTCAGTAGTACTTTTTGAGGGTACTTTTAATTTTATTAACAATTTAGTTAAAGTATCGCTATTTATGGGATGGGGAGTTAATTATAAGAATGGAATTGTACAACAAATCCATTTAAAACCAACGATTTAATTATTTATTGTAAAAAAGAAAAAAAAACATACTTAGAAAGTACAGTGGTCTAAAGAAGAAAATATCGTTTTCTGCACACTTTTTAGAACAGCAACGACCCATTTAGAGCATGGGAAATGAAAAATAATAATGCATCGAGGATGATTTGTACTTATTTGCCCGTATGTTCTACATTTACTTACGTTGTGTATATTTATTACACTACAATAACAAATAACAAATCATTAAAACTATAGATTTTATAAGTACAAATACCGCCTATGATTTAAATCGATTAAACTTTATTTTCCTGAATTAATAATGTTTTAAATATATAAAACTGATCTTTTCTTCAAGTCGAATTTTTCAATCAATGTTCGTGAAATTTTGTGAGTAGGTTGAATAATTTTATAGATTTTTTCGTCGATTCAGATTTCAAATCTCTTTCAAAATGGCGGAGCAATGGGGTTTCGCGAGGGCTACAGCTCACAGAGCCCCACGAGTTTTGAGATTGGGTTTTGTGTTGTTTTAAATAAGTTATTTTCATTTAATTTCAAAATATTAGCGGGAAACAGATGGAAGAACCATTATTTTATCAGGAAGATAATTTGCCTTCAATGTATTTTCATATTTTATTTAAACCACTACAGGTAATACAATATAATATAATAAAGGTATAAAAACGATATCCGTTTAACTTGTATTTTGTTTTATTTCTAAAACTTCGAAATAAACATTCATATTGTTTGGCTATTTTTGTAAAGGAATTTTGTTATTAAATTTATTACAGAGCGGAATTCGTATTCAAATATTCTGCTTGTTCCTAAATAGTCTTAAAATCATACAGTTTTCTGTCGAATGTTGTACCAGGAACAACTGCGGGTATTATGTGTGTGGGGAAGCAGGGAGGCAGCTTAACACCCCTAACGCGATGAGTACACGCAATTGAAGTTTCAGTGACTATATTACTAAGTACAGTAGGCGCTCGGTAATAGGTGGGTTCACACAGAGCAAGCATATGCGCGTGGCAATTTCCTCGCGCACAAAACGGCCAGTGTAGACGTGCCTCGGCCGAAGTGGCGCGCGCGTTTTTCTCGTCTGATCGCGCCGATACACTGGCCAGTTTGTGCGCGGGGAAATTGCCTCACGCGTATGTTCGCTCTGTGTGGACCCGCCTAATCCGGCACCCGATTTTTTCCCCCTTTGCCGGTTTGTGGGTTTCCCATAAAGTTTTAAGTCATAATGTATTGTTTGTCCGCATGTTCGTTAGCCATAATTTGGTTTTTCTCAGAAACGCGTAACTTTTCAGGATTGCCATAAAACAAACTTAACCTAACCAAACCAATCTATAGGAGAACCTTAGGAAATTCCTGAAAAGTTAACGGTTTCTGAGTTATGACTAATGATAATATGACTATCATTACATTATGACTTTCAATAATTATGCCAAACAAAGTGATCCGGGATTTTTATTGAAAATAATCCAACGTTCGGCTGTGCAAACTGCCGGATTATAGAATGCGCTATCTAAGATACCTATATACTTTAGATGCGTAAAAGTTGCCTGGAAGCGATTATACCTAGCAATAATATCTTCGTTGTCTACCTTATTGTATTATATGTATTGGAGGTGAATTTTAACGTACATGTTGACATCAAAAAGAAGTCATTCGGATATCCTTATTTAAGTTCAAATTGGCCTCTTGACTTTTACTGAGGTGTAAAATCGAGTACTGTACACCTCAGTAGCGCGGCTAAATATTAAAAAAAAATCTTTAAATCCTTTAAAAAAAACCCATAAAAGTAAGTAAATAAACATGAACATAAAAATCATGTAACTTTAGTATTGTCGAGAAGTGTTTGAATTTACTGAAAAAAAAAACTTGTATCGTACAGTTACGGTATTTAAAATAGACAGTAAAATAAAAAGTTTCCCAATTATTATCATTTTAAACTATTTTTTGACTACCTATAATAATGACGAAAGATTATTTTGGATATTAATTTGACCGTAGCCAACAAAAATGTACATAACAAAAATTAAATTTAACTTTAATATTAAACAAATATTATTCGGCGAGCTACGTTATCTTTATAATATAATTATTGTTCTCAGACATACGAATTATTAACATTGGTAAGCTTGCACACTTCTTACCTACTTATACTCAATTTAAAAATGTTAAAAGGCGATGATACTTCTTCGTCTAGTGAAAGAAAAATAATTACATTATTCAAGACCCTTTCCATACTAAGTCTGTGTTATTTAATTATATAAAAGTAGCAAAGGTTTGAATATGAATATAATTTTAAAACTTTATTTAATATGCATTGCCGTTATTTCCATGGGAGATCAAATTATGCACCTACGTAAGTTTATACTTCTAAACATACGACAAGTATAGAGGTCTTCTATCAAATTTATTTTTAAAAGCATCTGTAAGCACAGTTCGCGTTCGCGACATACAGCCCATAAAAGGGGCTTTAAATTAGCAGGGTAGTTTGTTAGAAGCTCGACTTACCTCATAGCTTGATCGGAGAGTTTTCGTGCCAGGAGGCACTCGCGAGAGGCGCCGGGCGCGCGGCCCGGCCGCGCTGTGAGCTGTGCGCACCAGGCGTGACACGTCCGCGCCGTCGAGCGTGGGCGGCCGTCTGCCGCCCCGCACCGCGGCCCGCGCCTCCCGACCTGCGACTACTTCATATCGAGTTTTGAGTTTAATGTTTCTTTTGCTACATTTCGACGTTTTTACAGATTAACTGGAATGCGGGGATTTAAAATATTGCAATTTTTCAACGATAGAATGAGTTTAATGAGCACACCACTTCAATGCATTGCTTTCGTTTATTAGTGAAATAGTACACAGAATATGCCGTCGGATTCAACGGCTCATATCGGGGTTTGAGTTTAAAGTTTTGAAGCATTTTGGCTTTTTTCAGCCAAGTTATCACGTTCAATCACACTAAATCCATATGCATAATACAATACGTATGTGATTATTTATAGTACGAACACCTCAATTTAAACACACTTTTGATTTCGGAGTAAGGTTAAGTAGACCTTTTAGTCCCACATTACTCTGCTAAATAAAATGTGAGTGCAAAGTTTTCGACAGTGAATATTTTGCTTATTTATTCGAGAATTAGAGTACAAACTGTTATTTAGTCGATTTTAAGTGTAATATTTTTTTTTGTTAGGGTAGACTTAAATTCGACGATTGCAATTATTACCTACCAACATATTGCTTAGTTAATTGGCGAACTAAAAATATGCTAGTCATTAAGTGATAACCCGTTATCCTATTTTTTGCATACAATCAATGCTAGCACCCTTTCACCTCGAAAATAAAATAAATATAATAAACCAGCAACAAAGGTACAAAACTTGACACATGTTTTGTATCTTCACGAGGCTTCGAGTGGGCGGCCATATTTCAGATGACAGATTTAGCGGCTGTACGTTTTTAAACAAATATAGTCAACCATGAGCCAAACCGAAAGAGTTAATACAAAAAAAAACGTTTTTAGGGTTCCGTAGCCAAATGGCAAAAAACGGAACCCTTATGGATTCGTCATAGACATGACGAATCCAGGGTCTGTCTGTCATACCTTTATTGCGGCATACACATTGCGGCATTAACGGTCATAAATTTCTTTTAACGTTAACTAAGAAGTTTGATTTGTTTGCGGTTTCAAGGGACTGTAGACATGAGTATATGATTTTTAACTCGATAGCTCCACGCGTTTCCGATATAAAGGGTCTTTCCGATGTAACGGATGGACAAAAAAGTGAACCTATAAGACACGTTTTTTCCATTTGAGGTACGGAACCCTAAAAACCTCGAAATCAATTGAAAACGGAGTCTCTTCAGGCTCCTGTCGGGCCAATAAATCAATTGTTCTGATGTCATTTACCTTAAAATGGATAACGATATTCCTCAAGCAATATTTCTAAAAGGATATTTTAGCAAAATACAAGCGCACAGGTGTACGTTTGACTTAGCCTGTGATTCTCAATATGAAAATACATGCCGAGAGTGAACTTTCGATATTGAAAATATTGGGCGCTGTCCCATACAAACGCATTTTATTTCGTAATAATAGAATATATTTTCAACGTTTGAAGTCCATGATTACTTATTTTACTCAGCGTGTTTTACATTTGATAGCGTCAGAAAAAAACTCATATACCCTAGAATGTTTCATTGATCTTGTATCCTCGAAAGGATCATTTTACAGGGTGTTCAGTAGCATATTTCCGATTTTTAATTCTAATAGTTAGAACTAGAACGCAAAGAGCGAGGGAGTCGCGGGGGGGGGGGGGATATATTATAGTTTCGTGAGTGTTACGGATTGATATATTGAAGCGTAATCGTACCAAAGGCTTTTCATTCAGTAACGCAAGGCGTAGGTACATTTGTTTTGCATATAAGGAATGCGTACGTACGTAGCGTAGGTCATTATTTAGATAGTGTTATTTACCAAAAATAAAATCCACATTCATTTGGTTGATACGATTAATTTTTCTTACTCAAATTTTTTATTTGGAAATCTACCACTGGATATCCTGTATTTTACTACGGTCTAGACATTCAATTCTATCATTAACTCTTTGCGTCGATACGGAGTACCCCAATTCGAACTTACATTACGACATGTAAATGATGTCAGTAGTGCGTGCATTTCGTTCGTACTTGTCCGCATGTCTGTGCATGGCGCATTGGCGCAAGCGGGACGCACGGGCGATGGACATTATTTAAATATCATTTTGATGTCACAATGTAAGCTGGAATCACTCTCAAAGGCTCATTTAGATGGTGCAAGTACTAGCATGCGAATTTTATTGGTATATGATCGGTGGGCTGAATTGGATGCAACCTGAATGTATCTAAGCTCGTGTGCGAGTTCGCGTGCCGTCTATATGAGCACTAAACGAGAAGCTCACATCATATTCAACTAGTTAATTGATAATTCAACTAGTTAATTGATAATTAATAATATCTCCATCCTCATAAAAAAACACCCACACACCCAGGTTTGTCCGCCATCTCTCGGGGCAAAACAATGACTCCATAGAACGTCTAATGTTGCAGGCTAATCCTTCAGTGAAAACAACTTTGGCAGGAATATTAGATTATATGTTAAATGCTAACAAAATCGTCACTTTTGTTTATATTATTAGCGATTTCCATTGAACTTCACTTAAAGCAATACATTACCGCTGCAAAAAATGCACTATGTTAGTTAAGCGTAACTTATTAAAAAAAATGCTTTTATGGTACTGAAACCTACTCTTCAATTCGATTTGCGGTTATATTAAAAATACACACTGTATACTTACTAGTTAGATAGATATACTGAACAAACTTTCGATTACTTGATTTTGACCACGTGAAGGGGTTAATACAGGTTCATAGGGCATACATATCGTTAAAATCGTCTTCTAGACAACCTTGAGATAAATAAGTACTTATTTATACAAAGCCCTTTTTTGAAGTTTATATTCATCAGATCCTAATTGAATAAATAGTAGTTTAGTTACCTGATTTTTCTTATGATCTAACCCTTTGAACGCTTTATATCATCACTCAACCGCTAAGATCATGGGCGCAAGGGAGCTAATGTAAACCTTACTCGAAAGTGTGAAGGTTATTTTGACAGCGTCCGCCATAACACCTATAAGTGTCCTTGGCGCTGTGGGTACGACTAGTAACAACGACTTTAGATGTTCTTGGCGTTCAAAATGTTAAATAATAACGGTAAATTGTTCCGGATTTTGAGGTCAGTTCGTAGTTACATTTTAACTTTTGTTTTCATGTAGTAAACACAACAAACAATAACATAAACATACAGAGAACACACAACAACAAACAAACAACATAACACACACACAAACAAACATAGAGAGATAGCGATTTAATTGCTCGATTGTTGACACTGAGGGTCTATATTGGAACGCATAACTTTGTCTTGCCTTTTTTCACTTCGTATAATAAGTTTAGGAAATAAATTGATTATCCTAATATTTATACGCATAAGCTTGTTTCACCTAAGATTAGAGTTATTCATCCTACGGGTTAAATCTTATAATTTTTTTATGTCGAATCCTTCTTTGCGCTTAATCCGTACTGTAGCGGAGTTTTACTCTCAGGGGGATGTAATAATAACCTCGCTACATGGATCTACACATATACAAAGCACAACATAATATAGCTACTGCACCAACCATGAATCAACACTCGATGGGCGCACAATTCCATCTCCTCTCAATCTCGTATCTCTTTGTTATGAATGTAACCTCAACACTCTCGGGGAAAATTAGAAGGGCCCCAAGTCCCGTGGCTATTATCGGTGGATGCACGGCACAACTGAATCTCCACAAGAGAACTCATCGTGCATCCCGCAGACTTGTATACTCTCCTCATGCGATGAGTACTGAGGTGGGGACCATGTGGTCCCCGACGAGCCTCCACAACAACCCCTACAGCTCATCCATCAGCCTCCATAATTAACCTCCAGTAACTCAAACCGATAAATACCAGCCACCTCACTTGTTACATTCAAACTCGAGCTACACACAAAGAATATCAATCAATTCTTCAACTCAGCTCTTTCTCAGGGTAGTCGTTAACTCAAGGTCACTGCAATATCCATATATTATATATATATAAATATCAGAATATAGATATGTTTCGCTTACCAAGAGTATCCTGTACGCGATTGCACGCGCCACACCACCTGTTACCTCCCAGCACTCAGATCGCCTGTCTCCACTTGTACCCGCCATCTTTCTCCCCCGTCTCCTACATCACTAGCGGACCTCGATCGTCAGTGTTACCAGTGAAAATTACGCTAAGAGTGACAGATATGATACATACCACAATAACAGACTTCGCGATCTCCGCGACACGTACATCCGAATTTGTAATATGCTAAAACTTATAATACTAATGTGTAAGTTACCGAATATTTACTTTTAATTTATTTTTGATTGACAAAGCTACTTACATAATTTTGATACCCAATATACATACGTATACAGTATGCTATATACGTAAATAATAAAATAATAAAAAACAATATAGCCAGTAATGCATGTTTAATTAAATAATCAAGCTTTTTTCGTTGTCTGAATAAATTTTATATTAGGTATAGGAAAATTATTTATCCAAAATCCGATCGCTCTCTAAACTTGGGTCACATATATTGTAACTAGCCCTAGCACAGGCCCCGGTCTTTTTGGGCTGTTACTGCACACTGTCTTTAAACGCTGGTTTCAATTAAAATGTATAAATAGATATAGTGAAAAGTTTGCTGTACATATTTAATGAAAAGTAATAATAATAAAAAAAGAAATATGTACTTTTCTGGCAGAAGTTCAGTTCTATAAGGGTCGCAGTTCTAACCTTACCTAACCCACTTTTCTGTTAGCAGATCGGTTTTGTAAGGGTCGTAGTTCTAACCTAACTTAACCCACTTTTCTGATAGCTGTTCGTTTGTGTGAGGGTCGCTGTTCTAACCCAATCTACTTTTCTGTTAGCAGATCGTTTCTTTGAGGGTTACAGTTCTAATTTAACCTAGCCTATTTTTCTGGTTGGAGCTTGATACTGTAAGGGTTGCTACTCTAGCCTAAAATTATGACATGATCTATGTCATTTTAATGTTAGAGTTTTAATATTAGTAGAAACTCCTGTTCTACGTGTTAAATATTATGAACTATGATGTTAGGAAAATCCAACTTTAGTGAACTTTATGTACGGCCAAAGAATATTTTGCGAATACTATATTATGAAAACTGATTTTTAGGCGAATCGAAATATTATTATAATGACTTTTATGTGAAGTAGCGGTATGCCAATCGTGTTATGACATGTAGAAGTATGACAATCAATTTTATACGAAAAAGAGGGCACTCTGACAGTGACATTTATTCAACCGGAACTACTTTTGATAGCTGAAAAATAATATCAATAGATAACTATCCGAACCAGTTATAATTACCTAAAATTAGCCTCACTGTTAATTGCCCATTTGTGCTCTTTATTTTCTAAAAAATGTCTACTCATTAGGGTGGTTAAAAAATATAAAGATATGAAAATTACTTTTCTACATGGGTTTTTTTTAATTTCAGTATACGTAAAAAGTATCCCTAGCAAAATTTTGAGTAATTTTAATTAAACATCATTTAGAGGTCGCTATAAATGAAACAATTCTGCCATACAAAATTGTATGAAAATAAATTGACCCATCAATAATTCTGCTTTGTAAATGTCTTTAGGGGCTCTTTATATGTTTTATATATTAGTTATAAGTATGTTAAAAATATAGCGGTCGATTTTTTTACGTTTAGGTTACTTTGCATTTTTTTTTGTGTGAGGATACCTATTGCAAATCACAAATTCATAACAACCACTATGAGTTCAAATTTGGCACATAGATTACTATTTCATAATATAATAAAGGGAGCCAAGTGAAGATAAAATCTATTCCACTTGTTTTTTCTCCATACAAAGTTCGACCACCGTACTACTCTTGGTCAGTTAGATTAGTGAATATAAATAAAAAGTCTCCTTCTTCTTGGTCCTCCTAATAATAGTTTTAGAATGTTATATTTCAAAATAAAATGATGACAAAACTATTTTCCATTATTAACGAATTAAAAGAAAGTGCCTGAATTTTAACGCTCTTCATGAATTCGATGATTCGAATCACAAAGCTCTTCAGACTGATGAAAGCTAGATCTATCTCCCTCGAGCTACTTAACAACTAAAAGCTTGTCTTTTACCACGAAAAGAGGCTTTAAATAAATACTTCGCCTCGTACATTAAGTTTTCAAAGGTACTTACGCCAAATTAAAGAGAGTAAGCGCGTATTTTACAAAACTCTAATAGAAGGTTTTTAGTTAGACTCGTTTGTGAAATTAGTAAATTAACGAATAATTTACTTAGTTAATTAAATGTGTAGAAAAATTTTATTTTTTTAAAATTTAATTAAACTATTGCTAAAGTAACTCTGTCAGTCTGTCCATCTGTCTGTTTGTTACTTCTTCATGCATAATCCGCTAAAGATTTACTAACAGGCTAAAGTGTTAATTAAGTTTAGTAAAAGTACTTGATATAATAATATAAACCTTTACAATGATAATTTTACATTTTAGATGATAAAATTGTACATATCTTATCAAACACATTGTTTGACATATAAATTACCATTTCAGAAAACATCGGTTTGATCTGTATGCCGTGTGACAAAGGCCTCTCCATATCATTGATATATGTATCTGTGAATATTGTTTTTATTTTATTTATTTTTTATTGTCACACGGCACAAATCGACCTAGTCGCATAGTGAGATCAATACGGCATGTATTGCAGGTACTAGACGATTATATATACAATACATAGGTATTTATAAATACTTATATATGTAACTCAGGTAGTTACAAATATTCGTCATAAACACGCAAAAAATAACCTTACCGGGATTCAAACCCGGTACTTCCACGTTCAAATCCCGGTAATATTTTGTAGTATACGTAAACGATTTTTATGTGTTTGTCAATAACAACATACCGTTCAGTCGATTAGTTACAGGTACTGGTGTATCGATATTTACTCGATAGTAAAATAATAAAAATAAATACTATAGGGCATCATTACACAAATTGACTAAGTCCCACAGTAAGTTTAATAAGGCTTGTATAGTAGGGATTTAGACAACGACATATATAAATACTTAAATACATAGAAAACACCCATCCATAGTAAAAGAAAATGTTACTGGGAAATGGTTGTCTTCCCGAGAAATTACAGTTAAGAAATATTTCTGAGAAGGGGGATTTCCAGCGGCACATCGCCAGACGCTGCCTATTCAAAGTCTGGCAGAACAATTTTATCGTTAACGAAATAATAATAAAAAATCGGTCAAGAGTGAGTTCGTTTAAGTCACGTACAAACGCACAAACTTTTAATCGACAAATTTGGAGATCTTTTTTGATAATTAAAAAAAGTTATCAAGATATAAGATATCTAGATTTGTTTGTATTTTTCCTGTAATATTTATGATTTTATCAATGTTATGAAAAATGCACAACATTTCGTTGGTAAAGTGTGGAGGTAAGTAGAGGAGAATGGAATTTTTTTAACATTGTCCTTCATAAATCTTTTTCTTTTCAATATCAAAATATATGTATAAAATATTTCAGAATCGGATTTCAGATCTTTCAAACGATACCCCACTTGTCTTAGTCACTAGACTGAAATTTTGTACCCTCTTTATACATTTTCCAGGGTTAATAAAAAATACCCTTTCAATGTGTCACGGTTAGCGTTGTTTATGTGACAAACGGACAGACGGACAAATTCGCAACATAAGGGTTCCTTTTGTACTTTATTGGTACGGAACGCTAAACACTGTACACATCCCTCTATTTTTGGATAATAATACTAAGATAAGAAAAATATCCTACTTAAAGCCTATTCTCCACTGACAAGCGACTGTTGCCAAACTATTTCGAAGCACGGGAATAGAGCCTCAGTGGTAAATAGTTGGAAATGTACTTAATTATTAATTTTGTAGTACATTTTTAGTTCTAGTGCTGTAATAGTACATTACGATACAAGTGCGAAAAATAGGAAATTCGAAACGAGTGGCGATAAATTAAAACACGACCGAAGGGAGTGTTTTAAATCGACACGAGTTGCGAATTACCTATTCGCACATGTATCGTACAACGTTTTACAGTACATATGGCCCTTTAAATGTTCGACACAGTAACATAATATGCTACTTCTCGCACTAGTGCTATAAAGTAGCCCCATATGTACTGTAACAGTACATTACGATACAAGTGCAAAAAATCGGATATTTGGCCCTTTAAATTTTCGACATTGTCACGTAATGTGTCAATTATTACACTAATGCCGTAAATTAGCACCATATGTACTGTAAAATATACTTGCAATAGCAAAACGTAAACAAAGGAGTATTTACCCAGCCCAGCTGATCGGCCGTCACAACAGTCGAGTACTATGGCGTAGCGGCGCTACGCCCACGCGTAGCTCGTAGCAGTCTCGCGTAGCAGCCCAATTAAGGTTCACTCTCTAACTTTATAGTGATTCTATTGTGCGGGTGTTTCTGAACAAGGATTAGATTTAAGATGTTTCAATGATAACATAAGATATAAGATAGTATAAGAAGTATTTATTAGAACAAAAACGAACATAATACATGAATTAATATTTAAACGAACAGAGAATTGCGCTAAAAGGTCCTCAGTCAGCTTAATGTCCCGAAGTGAGTCCTAGGAGACACTACATGACGCTGATATTCAGTGAAGCCTGGTAAGACTAAAACTAAAACCCCAACAAAAACTAAAACTAGAATTAGGTGACAATAATATCCAACAGAACATAAATTTTGTTTGATAGATTACAGTATACTTTTACATTTGAGAAAAGAGATTAATTCATATAATTTCATAATGTCATAATTTAAGCCAATTTTATTAACGTTTCCTAATGGTTAATCACGTCTTGTACTTTTTTTGATCACAATTTTTAGTGTCATCTGTATACGTAGTACGTACTCGCAGTCTGATATCAGTGATATCCAACAAACCATAGGCGTATCAGTGATTCACCCGAAAGAGTGGAGCGTATTACTGAGCCAGAACCCTTTTGTTTTGCTGCAACGCACACAGCACATATTACCTTTTATTGATGCTTTATGTTCTTTATTTAATTTTTATTTTGGTGTTGCTATTGTTTGTATTATTTTTTTGTTTAGTTGTGTGTATTGTGGCAAGCGAATAAATGGTTTATCTATCTATCTATTCTAATTTGAATTAAAAGATATGATTCGATCTAGATTAGATGTGGATCGGATCTTCATTCATTTATTCTTTTAATTCAACTCAATTAATGTCAATCATTTATGTATATTATTTTTTATTTATATTAATCTACGTATATTTAAAATATTATGGCTTCAGTCCAAGACTATTTCGCCAGTATCAAGGTATTAGGAGCTTTAAATACGACTAAAATTGTACGGTTAATACAAGATAGTGTACAGTGCTTTTATCAGCTCTTGTAAAGCGATAGCTGGACTTTACAAGTAGCACGTGGACTACCGGCCGTTGACTCCAAAATGGTGGTTAAACGCGTTTCAAGATTAATTTTCCATTCACTGCACTCTACCACATTAATTTACTGTATAATAAGCTATCGATATTACACTCTTAACAATGTATATGAGCAAATAACAAAGGAATTAATCACGAGGCTATAAAGATGCGGCTTGAACCGGAAGCTCAGATTGGATCTATCAGTGTCAAAACACTTGTCACTTGTCACCATGCCTGTCACGCTCTAACAAATAGGTACATAAGCGCGAAAGTGACGGGCATAGAGTGACAAGTGATAAAAATGGATCCATGCTGTCGCCGCAGTTTGATCCTTTCGGGCATTCTCGGCTCCGTTCGGCTCAGCATTGCTACAAGCAATTATGAAATAAGCTTTATTCCATATAAGAAACACTTGTACATAAATTTAAATATTTAGTTGTCTATACTATAAAATGTCTCTTAGTGTGGTGTGCCTGTTGGCATAGATAGGCCTCTTCCAAGTCATTCCAGTGCCGTTTATCCAAGGCAACTCTGGTCTAGTGTGGTCCTAGAGTAAACTGGATATGTCAAGCAAGCCAAGCAATTATTAGAGTTGGCAGCACTTGACGTCCCTTTGTGTGCACAACCACAGATAAGATAATGACTTGAATTTTGACAATCCTAAATAGCCGAAAGGGGTAGTGCCATACATTAGAAAGGAAACAGCATGATTCGTCCCTGAATCGCTGTCAAACTTCGGTTTTGTAGGAAGTTTGCATTCTGTACGGTTGGTAGTACTATTCTGTGACAGCAGCGGCATCAACGTCGCAGCAATAATTTCACAACAATAATGCAGTAAACATCCGAATGAAAACTTTATCTTAAATGCTTGTGTTTGTTAGAAAGAGACAACCTTTATAAGTGGTATATTTTGTTCGTTCGAAAATGTTATATTATATTTTATGAATCAGGGGTTAAGTTTTTGGCAGTTCAATTCAAACAGTTGACAGCAACATTGGTGCAGTGTCAATCACGGGACAATATAAGGTATCTTTCTTTCTGATTAGAATCGAGATCGGATATGTCAGTGTCAAAAGTGACGTTACTGTTTGAAAAAGTTTTCTTCGAATCAAGCGGTTTATCATAGATTTTTGGGCTCTTTCTGCTAAGTCATGGTGGACTCCTTTTACGGTAAGTTATACTGATTGAGATATCAACAACGTACTTATACTTTATATCCGCTATATAAAAAGTAAGAGTTTTTTTTTTAACTAATATTAATTTAGAATCGGTAGTAAACAAAGCTTCGAGAAGTTACCAAATTATTAGTTATGAATGTTATTATACCTAATACTTCGATACACGGCCCAATTCGAAATTTAAAATTCTTAACTTCGAATAATTTACTTACTATCAGAGTGACAAATACATAGCAACGCAAAATCTGCATAATAAAAATATTCAAATAAAAATTTCCAGCTCGGAAAGCGAAGTTTAATAAAATTCCCGCCACGTTCCTCACCTGCAATTCCGTGGATACCTTTACTTACTAACCTAGGTAAGTATGGTTCGAGCACCGTACAGCTATTTGCACGTACGCTTCACGCCTCTCCGCGCCTGCCACGCTCTCGTGTACATCACAATTGAACGATCATTTATATCTATCTCTATCGCTCTTGCAATACTTGACTGACAAGGATGGGCATACAGTAATTTCGATTTTATATTACCTTGTGCCGTCCCCTTCAGACCATCCAGTCCAGTGTAAGCGCACTCCAAGGATGCATAGGTTTTTTGGAATGGCGAGTTGACGTTTTATTGGTTTTCCCAAATATTTGACTCACCCTTACTCGGGTTGCCAATGAGAATACAAGGCACAGGCGCTGTAAAATATCAATTTCATGCTCTCTTGCGTTGATGGTTCTGAAGCAAAGTATGATGATATCATATCAAAATGCATTATGAGTATAAAATGTCAGATAAATCGTACTGATATCTGAGTTTTACTGGCCAATTCGAACGTGCACTGACATCAATCCGATATTAGAATGATATTGGTTAGCTGTCATTCACACGGACTTTATAGTTACTTCAATGGATTTTTTGACTTCAAAATTCTAAAAGGAGTAGGTTCTCTAATCGGTTGTAGTAAGTTTCTTTTTAATATTAGTTACCTCAGAACCGACACTCAACCGATCTTAAAAATTATTTTTTTGATGTATATTACTCGTACTTACTGCTTGGTCCCATTTTTGTCAAAATCAAGTTCCATTTCCAGTTCCATGATGTAATCCATGAGAAATTGAAGGAACTCATAAAATCGTATAGGCAAACATGTAGTGACTTTTACTGTTCCATACAAATTCCATTTGTTCACGGAACACTAATGAGATCACTTTGGTCTTGCAAAACGGGTAAATGCAGTTTTTCGGAGACCGTTTGACGTAGATAGCTAAAATTTGGAATAGTTATAGCATTTACCGCGACTAATATAGTTATGTAGTAAATAAGTCAAAACTGCTCATTTATTATTATAAAGTTTAGAGGGTTGGGAGGGGTAAGCTGATTTTATTTTTTATTTGTACGAATCGTGTGAGCTTTCTTAATTACATAAGGTTCAAATTTCTTCAATTTTATATAGATCGTGTCATTGACGATGACTTGTGTATTGTAATAGGTGGGCGCCGGAGAGCCTTATTTAATCCTTCCGCAAAACGCCTAGTAGCAGTTTTCTCATTTATCGGCCTAAGGATATCGTGCGCTGCCGAATTCTGTTCGATCTCATTTCCAAAGTCCTCTATACTCCTATTTCCTTGCCTACACCTCTGCAGCTGCGAAAGGATAGCTGTATAAGACTTTTTAGACAACAAATACTTCCTAATATCGCCAATCCAATCCGACACGGTCGCGTACTCCTTTTTAATTTTGCTTTACACGATAACCGCGTCTTAACAACGAAACCTATCAAAACGGTTTGATCCTTCTCCTTTAATGTACCGCTATAAAATTGTAACCCATCAATCAATTGGTTTATTTGATTTTCGTCCACGTCTACCACAGACAAAAGCGAACCGTTTTTAAATCAAAGTCGGCCATTTTTGCTATCGTATCCGCCTTAACTAACCCCTGAACTTCCGAGAATAAACGTTCGAAGTCCTCTGCTGTTTAAAGCCACGTCGAGACCCCCAGCTGCAGCTTCTTTTTTACATATGTCCTCAACTAACAAATCAAATTTACATTTAACATCCTGTGCTAACAATAACTTATTCCTACCTTGCAAAGTTTGACGTTTGTCCTTACTTAACTATACTATCTCTAATAATACGTAATTCTTCTAACAAACTGACAAGGCTAGCCATAAAACACAAAAATGAAAGTGCGGAAAAAAAAAAAAAAAAAAAAAAAAAAAATTAAACACTTCAACACACCTCTTTATTCTCGCCCCGAATAGCCCGCCGTGTCGCCCGTATAGGTGTATAGGTGTCCTTTCACTCACTCGTAGACCTGGGACAAAGCATAGATGGACATGTATCCCACGACGGCGATCATCAGGACCTCAGTCAACTCCAGACCCGCCGACACTGTTGACGCGGTGTTGTTATTGGGTGCGGTCACGATAACATTGTCTTTGCTCTGCTGTCCGCCCATCGCCAACCAACAGGTTACTCCACAATTAGAACTGAATTAAACGTTACCCCGTCGATGAACTTGCTTGGATGTTCGTTTCTCATGTCGCCTTCCTGCCGTGTCCTCAGCAACGATGCCAAGTAGAACCTCACACAGAATCCATGTCCACGGTCGCCATGTAATAGGTGGGCGCCGGAGGGGAAGGGTTGGAACGTCAAACACAGTACTCGGGGTACATAGATGTATCCAAGCTCGTACACACTCTGACTCTTAATGCTTAATATTCTTACTTTATATATAGTTATTTTACGTGACAGAAGAGGAAATCCCTTATCGAGTGGAGGCGCAAGATCTACATTGAATGTGCTGATCACTCAATATGCACATTAATATAGCCTTGACTCGTATTTTCATGTTATCAAAGATTAGATCTGACAAATCTAACCTTTACCTTTTACTAGAAAAACAACGTGCAAGTTCTTTACAAACAGCCTGATATAACCGGTAGACCAATATATGTTAAAGGGATGAAATATATTATAATAAATAAATAAATATTATAGGACATTATTACACAAATTGACTAAGTCCCACAGTAAGCTCAATAAGGCTTGTGTTGTATATAATATATACATATTTATAAATACTTAAATACATAGAACACCCATGACTCTGGAACAAATATCCATGCTCATCACACGAAAAATGCCCTTACCAGGATTTGAACCCGGGACCATCGGCTTCATAGGCAGGGTCACTACCCACTAGGCCAGACCGGTCGTCAAATAATAATTAATAAATAATACTCGTAAAATTTGCCATATAATTTACAGAATTGTTATTTTTTTAAATGTCGTAAAATATCAAGTGAATGCTAAAGCAAGATACATAAATTGGTTATAAAATGAGAGACTATATTGTATTAATTATCATAATGTTTACATCAAATATGCTATATATTCGCGTTTTATTTGCGTATATATCAAACGTGTGTTTGTAACCTCCTTAGCCAGCGAGTGACTCGCGCTAGAACGGTCCGGGTTCAAGCTGAGGCGTCACGTGATCGTCGTGACTGGTCACCCGCTATAGAAAACGAAGTGCCGTAGCATGAGCTATGCTTTACTTAAAGATTATGCAATAAATTAACATTTACAATCTCTGGTATAATTATTGGCCATGTAATGTAATGAACAACAATATCTATCGTTAGTAGTTACTATGTATCTTATTCAAAATTTTGTAACAAAAGTTTTGTATAAATCTATAATTAACATCTACACGCTGTAAATATTAAATCTCAAAAATATTAATTAAACCAAATCCACCAAAATCTTTTGACGACCTACTAACGAACTGTAAGATAAGTAGGTAGGGGAAATTGTTGTACCTTGGACCTAGTTTTACCTCGAACGGTTGGTATTAATTCCACATTACCACGGTTATTACTTAATTTATATAGTTTGAAACTTTATTCTTAATTACCAAAATCAAGCTATCAACGAAACTCGAGAGCGGCTGGTATCTCAAGAAAAAAATTAAAATATAAATTGTGTCATGAAAAATCAGTATTTTGAACTTTACATCAAGGATGATTATTTCATGGTTTGCTAATAGATAGCAAGACTTAATAGGTTAAGTGTAAGTTAATTAGCTACTTCATCGTAGGATCATTAGCTTAATTGGAAGGGCTATTACGAAGCTTACTTATCGATAAAGTTGCTTTGTTGTACCTCGAACACCGAAAATATGTTGTACCGTGGCCCGTTCTAGCTAGTACTGAAAATATATAATATTTGCTGTATTTCTAATTATTGGTTATCTGCGTTGTAAATTACCAAGTAATCGATCTTAGAAAGGACTCCTAAAATGTTTTAAGCCAAATTAAAATATGACCATTACTAACTATATTTTTCTAAGGAAATTTGTACTAAATAAATATATTGAATGGCGTAAATGTGCTAAAAATATCCGTGATTTCATATTAAATATTATTTGTATATTTATATCATAAATTTAGTCAATAAAATTATCATGTCCGAGGCACAACAGGATATGTCCGAGGTACATCAGGGGTGTTGTTCCTTAGACACTTTTCCCTTTTTTTAATCAACCTATCGTATCAAAATAAATAATTCAATCCTTTAGTTTTATATCGTCTTTGATAGTTTGTTAATATATCTTATAATATTCGGATAAAAAACAATTCTGCAGCCTTAAGTTTTTTTTTTTCTAAAAATCAGAAAAGAAAAATCTGTCCTAGGTAGAACAGCTTCCCCTACTTAAAAGTGTATATCGATCCATCGGTCTATCACTTACCTTCTAAGTTTTTAAACAAAAACTTGTTTATATACTAATTTTTTTCTTACTTAACATAATACAATTCAGTTTCTTCCAACCAGATCATATTAACTTCTTACCAACATCAGTTAAAACGGTGGACCTTGCGGTGAACTTGCCAGGCAGCTTTCAAAGTGACATAAGAAGGCAATCTATATCTATATAGATATGATATCTAACTGTAGTATTTTTGTTATCATTCGCTCGTGCGTCTCGCTCGCACCAATGCTTGTGGAGGATAAGTACGAGCGAAATGCACGCTCGAATTGATCATTAAATGACATTATTTAGATATCATTTTGATGTCAAATATTCGCTCAAATTGGCCTCTGTATTATAATAGATATAGCTTTAGCCATGGCAAATACGTTTTGCGGGCAAGTTGTCCGATCGTTAGCCAGGTTCCGCATTGGAATCGTCGCCCATTCAAACTTATAATGTAGTTGTTGGATTCTGTTATACCTTACGATGCTTATTTGCAAAGCGAAATTTTGTAAACAGTTTCTAATCGTGAGCTGGTTTTATATTTATATGTGTGTGAATTTATTTCTAACTCTTATTTTCATCTCACTTTTAAAGCGAATAAGTCTAAAGGAGTTGTCGTTGAGTCTTTACGAAAGAGCCAGGTTTTGCCCACTTAGACTGACAGGCTCTTGGAGTTTCAGTTTTCCAGTAAAGTGACTGTGTGTTTTTCTCGTCATTGTAGTAGTTCACACCCTTTTCAGATGATTAAATTCGGCTCTACAAAATACCGTTTAGTTAGTTAGAGTAGATTTATACTCCTCGTTTTCGGTTTATCTGCCTCCACTCCAAACCGCGTTGCTGCCATGGTAAACTTTCCTATTAGTTTCATTTGGTGCCTTTGGATCAGCATGGAAAGCGAGCGGTACACCCCGGCGTAGAAATTGATGAGTCATATTCGAGCCTAGTCATTGACATACGATTAAAATTTAGATTTTAGACTACTGCAAAGAAATTCAAACGTCGCATGGTATAAACTGTATTGCCGGCCGGTGCCGGGGAATCGGCACGGAGGATTAAGTTTTAATCGGCCAGGCGGGCGACGGACTCTGCGCTACGAATGCAGTCATCGAGTAAATAACTGGTACAATCAGTTTTGTAGGGACTTCTAGCAAAAGTTGATTATTCATTACATCGATGAGTTTATTCCAAACATTTCTATGCCACAACAGAGATATAATTTTCTGTATGTAAAATAATATTTTACCCAAAAGGCCCAAATAAAGCTTTTAAACATTACTAACACTGCAACTAGTACAGCGTTAAGCGATGCTGACGGGTCTGGCCGCCAAAAGTAGTATTGTAATGAACAGAAAACACCGTGTAGGTACTAACGCGTGCGTAATGCATATAAAATTTTAGAATGCCTACCTGCGTGTACATATTTAATAAAACGGTTGCTGTTCTTTAAGGTAAGGCAATTTGTAGAGTCAAGTACCTAGTGATTGATATTCGTAGCGTAGTTACACTTCTATCATCTCTCATGTCGGACTCTCACAATAACATACTTTCTTTTTAGAACGTGACAGTCACAAAAGCAGGTGACAAATGCGAAACCATCTATAAATGACATTCAGATGACGACTGCTCGGCTACGGCTAGTTGACAATGTTAGCATCGCACTTACGACTTGGCACAGCGTACTTACAGCGCCTGTTGGACAGCGGTGCTTGAGGAGTAACTATAAGCGGTAAGCGCGCCGTCGACACGCCGACGGCGAAATGCTATTGCGGTCAACGCATCGGTTAACTTAGGCGGAGGGAAAACGAGGCGATGCTGTTCCGATGCCTATAGTGTGCATTACAGTATGGAGTATCCGGAGCGCGGAATAATAAGCGCGCCGGTTTGAGCAGGTGCTGATCTGGTGCCTACCTTTTTGGTGTACTTAGGCCTATAGGTCCGCTCTCGGAGCAGAGTCGAATTTTAAATTGTAAGTACTTAATAGCAAGATGTAAAGTTATGACGAAAATTGGTAAGTATGTATTTTAATATCTGTTATGGCGCCCAATAGCTTAGATGAATAGATATATAACAATTTGACAATATACTGTAACGTATCTTTAACCAGTGCGTAACCTTGTAACACTTTGGGGTATCCACCCAGTGTTATAAACAGCTGAGTAGCATGCTATATAGGTACTTTATAGGTTAGAGATTAGTATGTTTGTTTTGGTAAGATTTGGTAGTTGAAAATGTAGTTGAAATGTCTTCGACACGGATGTCATAGTGGGTCAGTCAAGGACTGAGACCTGTAGTGATATTTTCAACTTTACATATACGCTTTTAGCTATATTGAGTGGACAAAACTTACCGGAGCGGTAGGTCGGTCTGTGCGTTCACTCCGTTGCATTTTGCGCATCCATGTCGTGTTCCTGCGTTGTGCTAGGACACAGGCACTTTGTTTGCGTTGGGGTATATACATTTCACAATTGAAATAAATTTTAAAACTTAGAAATACCACGTAATTAACAGTATGAATTCGATAAAACCGAGCAGTTGTTTATTTCAGCGGTAGACACTGACGGCTGTCAATGTCATTTATTTTTTTTGTCCATGGTTCCGTAACAGACGGTCGGTCACACTTGTTGTATGACAATAAACATATACTTGTGGTTCTTTTATCTTTTTTATAATTTCCAATTATTAATAAAGTCCGTATTATTAGCATCCAAAATGAGTAACTTTTTTATTGTTGATGTTTCGAATTATTCCGAGAGTCAAACCGGTCAGTCGTGGTATCCATTGAATGGGAAGGTTTTCATTCATCAGTTTGTCTGTGGTTTCTCGGATTGGAATTTTGATAAATCATTGTTCGATCGATCTTCGAGATGTGAAGGATCTTAGAAAATCTTTGGGCAATCAATCTTAGGGGTATGTAACCTACTTGAAGGTTTTATTTCCTAAAACTGTGGTAAATTCAAGTTAATAATCGTTAATGTAATTTTGTTACAGCTCGTCCCAAAATGTGCATAATTTAGCGTCTTAGAGCCTACCTAAAATGGCGGCTGCTAATCTTTTCCCTTCAATTTAACATAACTTGGTGAGTTTCCACACTTTTTAAATATATAAAGAAGGAAAGGCGGAGGTAGTGTGTCCTTTCGCAAATGGGTTAATATAGTGTTTTATGTGGATTTTCCAGCAAAACCTAATGTAACGTCAACCACCTCTTCGTCTTGCCACGCGGTCTGCAGACGCCGTCGTTGGTATAGGAAATAATGGACCCGGCATAAACCCCGGTAAGTCATTTAATCGCTTCATTACCGTAATTTAAATCGCGCGTTTAAAATATAATTTTTCTATAAAACTAAACGTGTTAAAACATAATTTTTTTTAACCTAGAACATTTTCTTTGTTCTTAGGGTTTTTCTGGACCCTGGATTTTCTAAGGCTGTGCCATCCGGTGGCAGCGTTCTTCTTGGCAGTGTCCGTGAAGTTAAGACTTTTATGATATACCTTTAGTTAAATATGGACCCTTTACGCTGAACAGGTAACCTGTAATCCCTGTGAGCAATTGCTTACTGCTAAACATCCCCGGAGGTTGGGGCATAACTTTTACTGTAGACAGTGTTATGTTAGGAAGACAAATTTTTATATTGTTGTCCGTAGACACAGAGATGCCTATGATGTATTTAGTGTAAATTTCAAGAAATAGTGGTGTCACTAAGAAGTATTTAGTATTACTTATTTACTAATAAATAACTCGTGTTGACCATAGCGGGTCATATATATTTAAGGAATAAAAGGTGTGTATTAAATAAATTTGGGATTTTCATTTGGATATGTCATGCGCTTGATGAGAGTAGTATCCTGGCGTCCTACCTTAAATTTTTGGATACCTATTCTCACTACATAGTGGTCTGAACCGCGACCCTATCTATGATTGTAGTTAGCCGAAGGTATTTGTGAACTTTTCAGTAGTGAAGTTTGGTGAGTTCTGGATCACTCCATAGAAACACGTTTCCTTCTATGGAAACGGTCTTTAATAATAATAGAATCCGATCTTCTCCATATCCAGAGCTCACCCACACCTATTACAACCTTACCGCCATACAATAAATAAATATAACAAATAGTTACAATAACGTCAATAATCTCTTACTAGAATTGGTAGCCAACCTTCGCCACGTTCTTTGAGCTCAATTAAACAGCTTGTGCTTACTACGAGGATAAAGTTAGTACGGAAAACAAACGCAATTAAGTACGAAATGAAAAGTTTTATAGCACGTACGGCACGTGTTGCTTTGACGTGGAACTCAAATAAAAGTGAATAAATTGGAATAATTGTCTGCCCCTGGCAAAGCGTCTACAAACCTAGACTTCATGCAAATTTTATGCACCACCTCCTTTGCTTTAAAGACGTACCACATACGTAAGATTTCAACATAACGTAGGCAGCCACATAAGCAGTAGCTATACGTTTTCTTAAATAATAAGTTTCTAAAATATGAGAATAATAAGAAACAATATTTCAATGTCAAACTACTTGCGGTAAGGTAATTTATTTTGAAGTTATTAACTGTTAAGGGATCCACTGATTACCAGTTCGCCGGACGATATCGGTCTGTCAGTTATTCGCAAAACCTGCCAATCGTAAATAACTGTCAGGTTGATACCGTCCGGCGAACTGGTAATCAGTGGGCCCCTTTACACAGAGAAGGAGGTTTGGTCCCTAAATGAACACTTTTGATCTCGCCCGGAAACTTACTTCAAAACGATCGACTCTTTCCTACCTCCATTCTTTACAGTTGCATCTGAGTATTTATTTTAGCGCAAGCCGGACAATTGACTACGTTTTTTTACTTTCGTTTTCCAGGAAGTAATGGAAAATCAATACTGTTTCAGCTGGGATGAGAGGACTAGGCCAACCGTTTTTATACGTATTTTGAAATGGTTATTTTCAATTATTAGCAACTGGCGGCAACTTCGTTTCCGCCGCTGTGTCTGTCAATTTCCTTGATAGAATGTGATGAAATGAACGTGATAATCGAACGTCTCTTATTTTATCAAGGAAATAAACACCTTAATACAATAAATGTATACAAAGCATTGGATAGACATGTGAAAGTGTCATTTTCACTTTTTCTCGGGTATTTTACTCACTTGAAACTCTGAACAGCTCGTATGAAAGTTCTCAAGACACGTCCAAAATACCTTCCGGAATTGTATCATGAAATTTAAACAGTCTGTATTATCATGGAGTAATTTCGGAGTACCTATGGATACGAGTTATTTGTTGGTTCTGAATATTGCTACTGGTAGTCTAATGATTTATCAAGGTAACTTCCATTTCAGACGTCTACAAACACGAAATATTTATTATACACCTAATAAAAACCACTCGACGTGCTTAATACTCTATCAAGGCGAAAAATACCTCTGTTCACGGAGTATGCCCTCAAACACCGATACATTACGAAGGAGCAAACTCATTTCTACCAATCACTAAGCCCTTGCGGCCAAACACACCCATTTAAGCCCTAAGACAGTGTTATAAAAGCAGGTTAAACCGCAAATATAATAAAGTTTTGTTCGTCATAAAGTTTTCAAGCGAAATTGAGTTCTATCTCATCACGAAAAGGTTGATTTAAGGTTATTTTTCTTCATGTTAGGTATATCCACGTGTCACACGAGTGCAGGAGGTAGTTTACGGTTTTCAGATAGAGCAATACTCGGTCCAGAGCAAAGTGACGGTAACAATGTAGGGATAGAGTTCACTTATAGCATTATTCTTCGTATTGTATGGTAGGTAGGTTTGGAGGATTGTGGACTTATGTTACGCGTCAGCCACGTGGAGCCGATGAATATAATAAATTGTTTCCGATTGAATATGGAGATAGGATAAACTGAGAGCCAATGGGCTTTAGCGTATTCGTGCTTCACGTTGATAACACTATATCAGAACATATTATTTTAATAATAACGCCAACAATCGGAGCGTAAACTGTGTTTCTGATCATAATTATACAGGGTTTAGTCATTAAGTGTAGCCAGGCGATAATTCCGTAAATATAGCAGATATTAGAAAACTTCAAACTGATATCAAAAGTGTGTTACCCAATAAGTTAAATTACAATAATAACTTTTTTTAATAAAAGCAGAAACCCCAACATTAACTTCAAACCCCCCATACATTTAATACGCCAAAGAAGGTTATCATTTCGAGCAACTGCTGTAAACGAAAAATGTACTTGCTTAAAAAATAAATGTTACATTTATGATTTCATAAACGGTAGCTTTATTATTTTATCACAGTTTATTCGTGCAAATAATGAATCTCAAGCAGTTTTATCTCTTACGACACCGACGTTCTTTGAGGGGTGAGTCGTCGTACTAAATGTATGGGAGCATTTAAACTTAATATTTTTAATATTACTTTGCATGAATTTTGACCCGGGTAGGTCCTTAAACTACGTCTCAAAGAGAGGTATGGGCATTGTGAATGTCATCTCGCTTTGTGTGGTAGGGCACAACACAGCGGATGTCATTCTAGATCTAGAGCAGAGCCCAACTGGGGAAGTACCTTACAGAAAACCGCAGCCAAATAATACCCTACTCATAGTGTTGTGTTCCTGCCGGTGAGTAAGGTTGCCAGAGCTCAACGGGGGTGCGGAGTGTTAGGGTCGGCAATGCGCATGTAACACCTCTGGAGTTACAGGCGTACGAGTACATAGGCTACGGAGACTGCTTACCATCAGGCGGGCCGTATGCTTGTTTGCCACTGACGTTGTGTAAAAAATATATTTTAAAGTAATTTTTCAAACTTCTCTCAGTTTACAAAAAGATTCAACACATACTCACGTGATGTTAGTCGGAATATCGTTCGACTATTATGTCAAAAAATACATAGAAATTCTAAACAGGGGTGTACTTACGTACGAATAAAGCAGCGTCATATCTTCGCTGTTATCGACGGAGAGTAGTTTATTTTGCTTTTGGTAAAATCACAGTTATATAGATGTTAAGTATTTTATCAGCGTACATTAAAAGTAAAAGGACAGATTCGTATTTATTTCATGTGTTTTGATGTCAAACGTAGGTATATGCGACCTTTAGCAAATGGCAAAGTAATGTTTTATAACGCGAAGGGCGGATGTTGGCCGACCCTTGTCACATTCTCATGTCAGCTTCGGCAGTTGTACCAGAGACAAGTTAAAAAATAAGGATTGCAATCTGTAGGTACTCGTTTCTCATCGTCGTTGTAGACAGGCGTGAGGCGTTTCTTTGCATTGCGAGATCTACTTATTATACAAATAGCAGGTGAGCCAGTGATGCTAAATTAGCAGTTACTCGAGCGTCGTAGAACCTATTGGATACGTAGGATAAGATGATAGGAAGAAAAAAAAAGTTATAAAATATTTTCATTTCCAACGATCAGGGAAGCGTCTATAGATTTCTAAAAATGAAAAAAAATCATTACATGGAATTAGTCAATCGCGTAAGACATTGGTACTTTCAGTCACGCAACATTTCTCTGATAACAAGGGTATGTTAATCTGTCGGTTTACATGGTCGGGGTGGTCATACGAAAGGGTAGACAATAGGATAAAAAAATTACTTAAGCGCGTCAGATATTCAAAGAGGATGTTAAGTGGATCCTAAAAAAGTGTCAATTTTAATAATCTGACGAGTCCAGTGATCCATAAGTTAGTAGGGTCACAAAATTGCAAAAAAAAAACCCGCCATATTGAAATACTCGAGCGTGTCAGATTATTGTACGGCAGGTTTAGATTAATATCCCAGGTGTGTAAAATCTAAATCTGACCGAGAATATGTAGCAATATCCTTATTCTGAAAGTTTGTATTTTTTTTATCTTTTAGTATAATTTCCAGATTTTTTGTCGAATCATTTTTTTATTCATATAATGTTTTGTGCGTAAAAAATGTGTCGAATGCCGTAAAGTAGACCAAAATCGAACAACGCGTTCAAGATATATCACTCGAAAATAGCAGAAAGTGTCAGACATGGCCTGCAGGGTAAACAATTTTCTAATTTATTTTACTGTCATCATCATTCGAGGAAATATCGTTGTATAGCATATTAACTAGATCCATTGGGTCATTGACGACGATATGAGATCCAGCCTTAATATCAGTAACAAGAAATCATTTACTTCATTGAATCACTTATTAACTTCATAAACGATTGTTGCTACTTCCGCTTGTGCGCATCGGCAGTTTTTTTTTATTACGTTATTGCATTATTTCTTTCAAAATAAAAAATAAAGACCGGGCCTAAGTAAGTCAACGTAACTTTTTTTGCTACTGTGTAACCCTGCTCCTCGCTTACAGATCGCTGAAATCGTCAGATTATTGAAATGGTCATAAAAAATAACAAGTACCCAGTATACTTTAATATAGACAGGCTATTGTCTTTCGGTTGGATATGGAAAAAGGCGCATGCAGAACTACAGACAGAACCACACGCATATACAACACAAAAAAGGCAAGTTGGAATGAGTTTGATGACAAACTCTCCCAACTCTTGCAACAGAACAACATAAACACAGACAATATAGACGCACTGACAGACAAAAAACAATTAGACAACACAGTAAACACATACACAGCACAAATAACACAAGCATGCGCCCAGCACATACCACTGAAAGCCAAGAGCCAAAAACTTACCTTCCCATGGTGGTCCGACGAACTGTACCAAATGAAGAAGCTTGTCAACACGAAGAGGAGAAGGATCCGATGCGCCGCGCCGGTCCGACGACAGAAGGTGGTGCAGGAGTACCTGGAAGAAAAAGAAAAATATGAGACTGCGGCCAAGAAGGCCCAAACACGCAGCTGGAAGGAATTCTGTCAGAAGCAGGATAAGGAAACAGTGTGGGACGGGATATATAGAGTCCTCAAAACAACAGAAAGGAGAACAGAGGACCTACCGCTAAGCAAGGAGGGGAGAGTTTTGGGATTGGAGGAGTCAGCACAATGGCTCGCGGAGAGATTTTACCCAAAGGACGACCGACAAGGGGATGGAGCTGAACACCGCGAAACGCGAAAGTTGGCACTCGAAATAAATAAACCGGGTCATGCTGAGATACATGACCCGTTATTTACAGCAGGAGAGATGATGGCCGCGGTGAACAGCTTCAACCCCAAAAAGGCCCCGGGCGATGATGGCTTCACGTCGGACATATGTCAAAGAACAGTCAAAAATCACCCCACCGTCTTCCTTGCTGTCGCGAATAAATGCCTTGAACTGGGCCATTTCCCGACAGCATGGAAGAAAGCGGTGGTGGTGATTCTGAAAAAACCAGGAAGATCCGACTACACCGACGTGAAGTCATACAGGCCCATAGGACTCTTGCCGGTCCTGGGTAAAATTTTCGAAAAAATGATGATGACCAGACTGCGGCACCATCTGGTCCCAAGACTCAGCAAAAATCAGTATGGGTTCATGCCACAGCGCAGCACCGAGGACTCCCTCTATGTCCTAATGCAACACATTAAAACCAAACTGGAGCAAAAGAAAATAGTCACAGTAGTATCATTGGATATAGAGGGAGCCTTCGACAGCGCTTGGTGGCCTAAGATAAGGACCCGCTTGGCGGAGGAGCAATGCCCTGTAAACATCAGGAGGGTAATTGACAGCTACCTTGAGGACAGGAAGGTGGAGGTGAGGTATGGGGGCAGGAGGGCGGAAAGGGAAACGGAAAAGGGCTGTGTTCAGGGATCGATAGGCGGGCCCATACTGTGGAACCTCCTCCTCGACCCACTCTTGAGACGGCTAGAAGAAAGAGGCCATTATGTACAGGCCTTCGCGGACGACGTGCTGATGGTGTTCGACG
The DNA here is from genome assembly GCF_033807575.1 of Cydia pomonella. Taxonomy (NCBI): domain Eukaryota; kingdom Metazoa; phylum Arthropoda; class Insecta; order Lepidoptera; family Tortricidae; genus Cydia; species Cydia pomonella. The sequence continues at coordinate 19,715,102 of NC_084708.1, read as the reverse complement.
GCGCGACGGGACTGGACATCTCGATGGAAGCAAATACAGCGCTCTCGCACGTCCTGGAGTGGGGTGTCAATAATAAGCTGAAATTTGCACCTAATAAAACAGTAGCCATAACGGTAACAAAAAAGCTTAAATATGACACCCCGGTCCTGGTCATGGGGGGGCGTGACATCGAGATGTCCAGAGAACTCAAAGTCCTCGGACTAACGATAGACGATCGTCTCACATTCAATCGGCACGTCGCTAGGGTCTGCGGGAAGGCCCTAAACATATATAAAAAGCTTCGAACCGCCGCGAGAGTGAGTTGGGGATTACACCCGGAGGTGATACGCTCCATATACACCGCAGCAGTAGAGCCAGTTATCACTTACGCAGCCGCGGCGTGGTCACCTGCCGCGGAAAAGATAGGCACCCGCAAGGAGCTGGCGGCGGTGCAAAGGGGCTTTGTGCAGAAGCTGTGTGGAGCATACCGCACAGTGTCCCTGGACTCGGCCCTAGTACTGACCGGGATCCTGCCCTTGGACCTCCGCATACGGGAAGCAGCCGAACTGTACAAAGCCAGAAAAGGCCTGACCCGAGCGTTGCCTGATGATAGGGAGGTGGAGGTCGCGTCAAGGTACACGGAGTCTCCTCATCCGGCCCTTTGCCAGGAGCTGAGCTTCACGAGCCTTCCGGACCGTGAAGCTCTAGAAAGATATGCGGTGCAGGAAGTGAAAATATATACTGACGGCAGCAAAATTGAGGGCAAAGTCGGAGCCTCCCTTTCCATATGGAAAGGTGAGTGCGAAGACCGAGCCATAAAAATCACCTTAGCCAACTACTGCACCGTGTATCAGGCCGAACTCCTGGCAATACACAGGGCAACCGAGGAGATAAAGAGGAGGGGTGAAGCGAGCTTCGGCATCTTCAGCGACTCGAGAGCTGCTCTCGAGACGCTGACGAACCGGGGCTCGCTCCACCGCCTGGCACTAGAGGCGAGACGCAATCTCCAAGCCGCTTCTGACCAGGGCAAGAATATCCTCTTGTTCTGGGTCAAGGCACACGCAGGACTCGCGGGCAACGAGCGGGCGGACGAGCTGGCGAAAATAGCAGCACTTTCGTCACGGAGGAAGGCGGACTACGACCGGTGCCCCATCTCATTCGCCAAGCGCTTCATACGTGAAGAGACGCTTGGCGAATGGGCTGAGAGATACGCGGCGGGTTCGACGGCCTCCGTGACGAAAGTGTTCTTCCCGGATGCGGTGGCCGCATACCGGCTTGTAAGAAAGATTCAGCCGACGGGTACAATGACGCAAATAATGACAGGGCATGGTGGGTTCTCCTCGTACTTGCACAGATTCAAGCTCAAGGACAACCCATCATGCATCTGCGAGCCAGATAAGGAGGAGACGGTAGAACACCTTCTGATAGAATGCCCCGTGCACGAATACGCGCGTGTTAGATTATTATTTATAAATTGTATTATGTATGAAACTGACCTGTTTCTCTGACTTCCAATGTTGATAAATATTCATTATTTAAACACTTAACTCAATATCACGCGAAGTTTACACAATTTGTGATTTATGTGGGTACGATACGAAACCACGGTTGATTAGAGAAACATGGATAGTGGTAACTTTGAGACAGTAGTTAACCTACTAATAAGATTTGTTAACTATTTTAAAGTGATTATATTATGTATTAATATTACTTATTAGTAATTATGTATAACGGAGTTTATTGAAAAGATGTTGTGATCATTTTATTCTGCATTATTCGATAAATGAGAAGATACGTTTGTGACGTCACTTCTCGAACGACAAATGGCATGATTAACCAGTTGTGAGTGGCTGGTTAGCAGTGGATATAAAAGGGCCCGACCTGTTTGCATTTTGATAATTCTCATTGTGATTCTTCGTTGCGCTGCAGCACTGAGTTAATCGTCGCCACAGGAATATTGAAAGTTAAGTAAATACTATGTTGATCATTATGTTAATGTTTTTGTACTTACTTGATTAATTTGATGAATTAATTATTAAATAATATATTGGTGAATTATAAAGTATTAGTGATTGTATTTATTAGTTGTTGATGATAAGGTTAATAAATTGGTTTATTAACTATAATAAAAAGGTTTTATTTTCAATTATATTTGTTAATTATTCTAGTGATTGATTTAGCAGTTTCAAATCATTCTGAATCAAGGTAAATAAATAACTTGATGACAAGTTATGCCTAATTTATACAGCTAACTTAGTGTTATCAAGCAGTATTGCGAATTTAATGTAATATTTACTATTAATTCTTTTTTAATTGCTTGTTTACATAACAGCAGGGTTTGCTTTTATCTGCTCGGACATCCATTTTAATTGATTATTCTAACATCAGAAGTGGGATAGTATTCAGCCTTACTTTAAAAAAATGCTTATGTGATTTCAGAGAGATTTGGAAGCTGTGCAAGGCCTTCTGAAAGCGATCAAGGATGCTGTCTCCGGTGCTCTCGGAAAAGACGTGGACATTGCTTTGCCTACTTTTGACCCTGCTACAAGCGACAGTGGAGCAGAGTCCTGGTACACCTATAATGATGTAAATGTTAATATTTAATTTTTTTATAGTAGTGTTACCTCAACATCCGAATCGCCTATATATTAAAAATAGTTTGCTGTACTATAAAACTGCACATAATGCGAAATGAATTGTCAGATTGGCCGAACGGTTTTTAGATTATACAGAATTTTGAAAGATAAATTGATAAACTGTATAATCTTTTAGTTCTGACACTTGGAGACTTTTACACCTCTAAATAATTTGAGTTTTTTTTTTTTGTAATTTTTTTAAATGTTATTACTTTTTTTTTGTAATTCGACGTTTTCATTTTGACGTGTAAAAGTGCCCTGGTGGCCTATTTACTGAATAAATGTTGAAGGTGCCATTGCCTAATAATGTTATGTCGGTAAATATACCTTTTATGATAGATTGGATATAATATAATTAAAAAGAAAACGCTGGTACGCCACATACTTGATACCGATTGGTCTCACTGGCAGCGTGTGAATGTGATCGGTATGTCTAGGTATGGTTTGGCATTTTTGATGCACTATTTCGGTATCCGCTGGTCGGTCATTTACTTGGTGTCAATTGTCTCACTAGCAGCGGGTGAATGTAATTGGCATGCCGAGGTATTTGGCAATACCCACATTTTTTATACACTTAATTGGGTATCCGCTGGTCGGTCATATACTTGATGTCAATTGTTCTCACTTGCAGCGGGTGAATGTAATTGGCATGTCTAGGTATTTGGCAATACCCACACATATTCGCTGGTCGATTTTAATTAGGCTAACATGTATATTCAAGCAGATCATGATATTGATTATACTAAATGTGTAGAATAGGATTATTAAGTATATAATTGGCTTTAGCTTTATTTAATGAATGAAGTGATTGTCTAATTATGCTTTTGGTACTTCGGGAACGAAGTACACGTCAGTATGGCCGTGTTAGATTATTATTTATAAATTGTATTATGTATGAAACTGACCTGTTTCTCTGACTTCCAATGTTGATAAATATTCATTATTTAAACACTTAACTCAATATCACGCGAAGTTTACACAATTTGTGATTTATGTGGGTACGATACGAAACCACGGTTGATTAGAGAAACATGGATAGTGGTAACTTTGAGACAGTAGTTAACCTACTAATAAGATTTGTTAACTATTTTAAAGTGATTATATTATGTATTAATATTACTTATTAGTAATTATGTATAACGGAGTTTATTGAAAAGATGTTGTGATCATTTTATTCTGCATTATTCGATAAATGAGAAGATACGTTTGTGACGTCACTTCTCGAACGACAAATGGCATGATTAACCAGTTGTGAGTGGCTGGTTAGCAGTGGATATAAAAGGGCCCGACCTGTTTGCATTTTGATAATTCTCATTGTGATTCTTCGTTGCGCTGCAGCACTGAGTTAATCGTCGCCACAGGAATATTGAAAGTTAAGTAAATACTATGTTGATCATTATGTTAATGTTTTTGTACTTACTTGATTAATTTGATGAATTAATTATTAAATAATATATTGGTGAATTATAAAGTATTAGTGATTGTATTTATTAGTTGTTGATGATAAGGTTAATAAATTGGTTTATTAACTATAATAAAAAGGTTTTATTTTCAATTATATTTGTTAATTATTCTAGTGATTGATTTAGCAGTTTCAAATCATTCTGAATCAAGGTAAATAAATAACTTGATGACAAGTTATGCCTAATTTATACAGCTAACTTAGTGTTATCAAGCAGTATTGCGAATTTAATGTAATATTTACTATTAATTCTTTTTTAATTGCTTGTTTACATAACAGCAGGGTTTGCTTTTATCTGCTCGGACATCCATTTTAATTGATTATTCTAACACGCGCATGGAGTGTGAAGCCAGAATGGGAATAGAGATACGGAAAGAAACCATTTGCAGTATAATAGAAAGTAAAAAGGAAAGAGATATATTCTTAGAGTTCTGTACAGAAATAGTAAAAATTGTAAGAAATAGAAATAGATAAATAATATTATGTACTCACATATATCTGTTGTATATATTAGGAGATACATAAACTAAAATTGTAAATTAGAAAATAGCAAATATAAAACTGTACTAGAATTGTAAAAGTGTATTAGAATTAAGAAAAATGTAAAAGTAAAAGAGCAAAAATAAATGTAAACAAAGACTCTGACCTAACCCACGTCAGAGGACCATACCTCCCCCTTGATCCCAGAAGGAAATAAAGTAAAAGTAGCTCAAACAGCATAAGTAAACAAATAGGCGGCAGTCCCAGCCGTGAACAGAATGAAAGATGATGAATGCAAGAAAGAAACGTATGAAGAATAAAAGTGCGAGAGGCAAAACAGCGAGAACTGGTATGAATGCGAAACTTGATAGAATAGGCTCCGATCCATGTGGAGGTAGTGTAAAAAAAAAAAAAAAAAAAAAAAAAAAAAAAAAAAAAAAAAAAAAAAAAAAAAAAAAAAAAAACAAAAAAAAAAAAAAAAAATATAGACAGGCTATCCTGGATGCGCGGCTCTGTTTTAAGAATTCATATGTGGTGGAGATACTCAACAGGATGGAAGGTATTATAGATATAAGCCCTTATGTTAATCTAACCCGCTCGAGTAACTTCAAAAATCCCCTCTTGTGCTCCCCTAACTAGAAAAAGCCCTAAAAAGTATGACATCATCTACTAAAGACCGTTGACATTAATATCCCTTCAGATTTTGATGATGAGTGCTATGGCTATGTGATTGTGATGGTGAATATAACAACATATAGTTTTGAAAAATCGTTAATTGTTGACAAGGTTTTAACTTATTCTTGACTTCATTTGATATGTGACTGTCTCTATTAACTAGTCGTCATTCTACGAAAGAAATATTCTTAAAATATTTTGTTTAATAATCCTATGTTTGTTCTAGCAAAACATTGGAAACAAAATAGCATTTCAATGAAGCGGAGGTCACAGAGAGATGCACACAAAACTAGACTTTGCTTAACTGACATCATTGACCACTCAATTTGTGGAAGAGCATAACGTTTTTTTACGGACATTACTAGTCTTTATTTTTTACTTGTCATTACTAGCATGAAACGTGTCTATTAATTTGATACGTTACAGTTTTCTGACAAAGCAAGGGTGACTGGAAGCACATGGGGTATTTAATTGTGATCGATAAGGGTACCAATGGTCAGATAGTTCATCTTTATAGTAACTAAGTTTTTAGGGTCCGTAGCTCAAATGGCAAAAACGGAAGCCTTAAAGTTTCATCACGTCTGTTCATCGTTCGCCCCAGTAATTTTACTAGAAAACCATCAGGTATATTAAAGTTGAAATATAGGTGTGTTTTGTGAACCGCTACATATATATTATTTATAGTTAAATGTACTTAGTGCTCTCGTAGGAAAGGAGGTTCTCTGTTTTATCAGTATTTTGTATGTATGTATATTAAATTTGTCCACGATTATCTCGCGTTTGGCTGAACCGGTTTGGCACCGACTTCAAAACTGAATCATTGCCCGGATGGTTATTAATTTTCTTGTTAATTGATGGATGGGTATGGATTCAATTTGCTGATTAAAGATATAGAAAACTCTAATTATGACTATGGGCCCGATTCGAAGAATGATTAAGACACGTTTAAGATCTTGGAAAGATCTTTAAAAAATCGATAACTGAACGACATGTCAAAATTGACGTTTATTACGATTCCGCTGTGATCCCAATAAGATCTATCTACGATATTTCTAACGTCAAAGTGACATTGGTTGCCCGAATCGAGCTGCTTCTGTCAATTATACGACATACAAACGATATCCAAATGAGAACTTATCTAAACCAGAACTTATCGTTATCGAACTGGCCGTATATTATTCATCCATCAAAATTACGTTTGTTGGTGCTAACTCAATACACATTTTTATTTTTATTTATTTATCTACGTATCCATCAGTCTCTCTGTCATTATATGGAGTGCTCACAACTTTTTTCCTTTTTGATCTATGTGCAGATGCAGTAAGCAGAAAATATTTTATATCAGAGACCTCTTTGAAAGGTTTCCGTTTTTTTCCATTCGCACTCATTTTGCACTTGCTCCTGTTTGTTAGAACATGCTGAATGTTTTCTATCATGATTATAAAAGCCGATTAAGTGTAACCGACTTAAGTTTGACCAGTTTTTATAATTTGCTGTTTGATACGCATCCTCAGCGATTGAATAAATATATATAGACGAATTTCTAATTACGGTACATTTTTAATTACAAAACACGGTCCATATGGCTGCCACATCTGACACTTATTATCATCCCTTCTGCATAAATATAAGTACCACCCGCAGCTTTGAATATGACCATATTAGTCAATAAAAATTTTGATTGACTAAAATAAAATTCTATATATCTGACCTCTTGCATTACAATATTTGAGGATGCCAAGCTGCGCGCAGTACAGTTGAGTTGCATGCGGCACAATACTCGTGGGGTCATTATTGAGCTCTAGTCGCGCAGCGTCTTACGTAGGTGAACAACTTACGAACGCGAAGCGAAGCGGCGCAGTGGCTTACGGCATTCGCGTTTGCAACGAGATCGCCGACGTTGTAATTGTAATTGTATTTATTTTATTTGTAAAGCGCTGATGGCTTAGCGGTAAGAGCGTGCGACTTGCAATCCGGAGGTCGCGGGTTCAAACCCGGGCTCGTACCAATGAGTTTTTCGGAACTTATGTACGAAATATCATTTGATATTTACCAGTCGCTTTTCGGTAAAGGAAAACATCGTGAGGAAACCGGACTAATCCCAACCAGGCCTAGTTTACCCTCTGGGTTGGAAGGTCAGATGGCAGTCGCTTTCGTAATAACTAGTGCCTACGCCAAATTTTAGGATTAGTTGTCAAGCGGACCCCAGGCTCCCATGAGCCGTGGCAATATGCCGGGACAACGCGAGGAAGAAGAAGATTTATTTTATTTGTAAGAATATTTTTATTGATAAACTATCGAAAACTCTCTACCTCGAGATGTAACAATTGTTATTAATAAAATATTTTATTTCGTTTCACGTACGACACTTCTTTCGCGTTCGCAAGTTGTTTGCTTACGTAAGACGCTGCGTAAGACTTCTATAGTTATTCTAGTTCATTTCAAATTCCTCGCAGTACGTCAAACTCGTCTATTTCTTTACTTCCAAATTTTCAAATTAGCGAGAGCGCTTCCCTTACCAGTAACAAAGTAACCCTTGATTTGCAAACAACATAAATTGTATCAAGGAATCAGCCAGCTGGATCGACCTCTATTCAAAATGCGAATTCATTATCTCGGCACAGTCCTTTTAAATAAATAAGTTGGGGCATTATATAAGGATCCTAAAGGGTCCCATTGATGTGAACATCGATTTGGGGCACTTAAGGGGCCCTTGTCCGCGAGAGACTATTAGAGGTTGACAGATGGAGCAACCTCTTTCGACAAAGGTTATGGACTATGGTATTCATCATATTTCGTTCATATAATTTTGCCACTACAATTGACGCTATCGCATTCGTATAATTTATGGGTCGGCTATGGTGTCTCTGAGAAAGCCATATAGCCATGTAATGATAATTATCATAGACATCGGAGTTTTTATCGCACGGTAAGGCATTAGCGAGCTATAACATCGACACTAGCAATAAAGTTCAACTCATATTCATACTCATACTCATCATTATACATACCCAAAATTTATATGTATATAAATTAAAAATGTTAAAATTACCATTATTCTTGTTTGCAATATTTATTTTCTCAAAGACAAAACATTTTTAAACTAGTGAAGGTTCTTGACCGTGTTTATAAAATTAAAATCAGTCAAAAAATCATGAATGAGTATGAGTATTTTATTACTATCGTCGACTACACAGCTTGCTAACGTCTTACGGCAATAAAAACTCCGATGCCTATATCAAACTAGCTTCCCCGGGCCAAAAACTCCATAAAAAATTCATTACATCGGTTCAGCGGCTAAGCGTGACAGACAGACAGACTTTAGCATTTTTAGTAATAGTAAGTATAATAAAACACTGCAAGTACGCAGAACTTATGTCAATATTTCCGCCACTTTTCAATTTATTTCGTGATCGTCGGAAAAATAAAACTGCAGCCGACACAAGCTTGCAAAAGCCCCTGACTCCGACAACCAGACGCAATAGGACTACCAAGAGGACAACTACGAAGTAACGAGTAACTGATAGGCTGCTCGCACGCGGAAATATTATGCGAGCGTTTTGCAAAATCGTGAAATCGTTGGGACACGATAAAATTAAGAGTTACACGAACCCGCCGCCAAAAAGCTTACATACGTATGTATTATCGACTCTTAGTCCGGTTGTTTGGGAAAAAAACGTATCAGTGCTAGTGATTAATTAAATATCGACTCAAGTTTTATCGATATCGATAGCAAGTAATTTCTAAATCATAACAACAAAATAAATGTCGCTCATCCTTGAAGTAAACAGATTTTTTAGTGTTATTTATTATCTATTTGCAAATCTCTTTGAATTATTATTATTGTTTGACGACCGGTATGGCCTAGTAGGTAGTGACCCTGCCTATGAAGCTGATGGTCCCAGGTTCAAATCCTGGTAAGGGCATTTATACGTGTGATTTTGAAATTGAAATCTTTATTATCATATTGTGAGTAACAATGATCTTAAAATTATGTCAGGGTAGAATCATCACAATCAACCATGATGTGGCGTACAAATTTTCTGTGTCAATAGGTAAATTAATAAATAACATGTCATACTAATTGTTGCTCGACGGAATATAGTTGTCACTTATCTTATAGCAAGCTTTGTCTAAGCATTATTTATAAAGTTTACGTCCGAATTCAGGTAGTTCAAGTATTTTGATTTCATTAGGCAAATAAGGTTAAATATGTGAACAGACATATAAAATACATTCTTACTAAAGTAAGCTGTTTTGTGATAAATGGGATAGCACAAATTAAAACCGGAGTTTGGACGTTATTTTCGGATTGCTTTTTTGTATTTTAAACTTATGTAGATTTTTTTCACACAAAGAAAGATTTCATGGACATATAAAGAAAGGACCGTAAGTATTTGTAATCCTTTAAACAATGGCAGGCATGAGTCTCTACTTCAGACGTTACAGATGGCCCTTACACATTTTTTCTGCAGCTTGAAAACTCGGTCAATGTATTTGCAATTGCCCCATAAGATAATGCCTTAGCGGAGGTTGGACATTATATGGCCATGAAATACCGATACCGTTTCCTGCCTGGAAGAGATATTCTTAAATCTACGTAGAGGTACAAAGATAAACCTGGTTAATTTCTTAACTATGTGTTCAATGTGGACTTCATAACTATTGTTGCAATCTATCACAACGCCTAAAAATCGCAAAGTTGTTCCGCTATGTATCTTTACATCTTTATACATAATGTCAATATTTGTAGGGTTACCCTGAAGAACATGAAATTCCGTATAATTTGTTTTATTTAAATTGACTCTTAACTTATTATTATCGTGCCAAACATTGATATCATGGAAAAAAGTATTTACTTCAAATTCGTAAGTAGCAGGGTCTTTGCAGCAAACAACAACGGGACAATCATCAGCAAACAGAGTTACTTTGTGCTTAGTAATATTAGGTAGATCATTTATATATACAATAAATAATAGCGGCCCAAGTATACTGCCTTGTGGAACACCCTGTTTTACAATTTCAAGGTCAGATGAGCATGGATATTTATTACTGAGTCATGGGTGTTTTCTATGTATTTATGTATCTGTATTTTATATATATATATCGTTGTCCAAGTATCCACATCACAAGCCTTATTGAGCTTACTGTGGTACTGTAATCAATTTGTGTAATAATGTCCTATAAATATTTATTTATTTATTCATTCAATATCTTAGGTTAGTTCTTATTTATTTATTATTGTAACTTTACCTAATAAAGTTTATAATTGAAATGTTTTTATTATGTTTTACATTCTTATTTATTGTTGTGTCAATAATATAATATATTCATGACTGACGAATAATAATATCACATAAATAATAGTTCAATTAATTTTACGTAACATATCACCTAATTTTATCGACATCAACATATAGTAAGCTTTACTCGTTTTCGCACTTTTTAAACGTCAAACTAAATTATTTCCGTCTAGTCTAACTGGGGTATGATTATGTAATAAAATAAATTATAAATACATATTTGGGGACCATGTTACAGATCAATCTAGCCCCAAACTAAGCAATGATGTGACGATGTGTATAGTCACATGGGTCACAGATTAAATCTTTTGTCTGTACTTATTTCATTGAGTAAAACATAATAATGTTTCGTCTGCAAACGCCTTAACCTAGACAAGCTATAAGATGAATTGATAGGAAATTGAATTCTAGTTGGAGATTTTCTTCAGCAAAAATAAACGAATGTGACATCTAGACTATTGTTATTTGTTTTCATGACCTGCGCAACTAGGGCAGAATTGTTATACTGAATGGTACTTAAGAGGGTATCGTGCGCACAGTGGCGCCACTTTGGGGGATTGTGTTTTCTAATAAACCAATTTATTTCTGCAAAATTTAGCACGGGTAACTTGTAGTCCTATAAAATCCCCCACTTTTAGTCTTTGTTATATAGTTTAGTTATTCTTACTTTTAACGTTTTTTACGAAACGAAACGGAGTGGCCACTATTTTTCGTTTTGTAAAATTAGTAAAAAATAAGAACTATATAACAAAGACTTCGGGAATTTATAGGACTACAACTAACCCGTGTTAAATTTTGCAGAAATAAATTGGCTTATTAGAAAACACAATCCCCCAAAGTGGCGCCACTGTGCGCACGATGATACCCTCTTCACTAGTACGAATTATAATATAACAAACACTACTAAGGGTTCATCCATTAATTACGTCACACGAATTTCGAGGTTTTTTGACCCCTCCTTGTCACACTTGGTCACATTTGTCAAACCCTTCCCCCTCCTGGTGTGACGTCACATTTTTAGCAATTTTGTTTACAACGAAATCGGCAAATCGAATTAGGTAATATTAATATATATTTTCAAAATATTTTTGATAAAAGAGATATTAGTAATTTTATAACACAGAACCGATTAGGAAAGAACATTAAACGAAAAATATTATCGTTCCAAAAACTCGTTAAGTATTTATTTATGTGCACAGCGAATAAAAAAAACTGGGTTCCTGATGAAGTTAAAGTGACAAATTGTGTGACTCCCCCCTCCCCCGTGTCACAACACGTCACATTTTCTTGACCCCCTCCCTCCCCCTAAACGTGTGATGTAATTAATGGATGGATGATTAACTATAAGATAGATAGATAGATAGAATACTCTTTATTGGCACACCTCAGTAAAAAGATACAAGAAAATAAATAATTGATTAAATGTAGAGGCAGACAACAGGTGGTCTTATCGCTAACGAGCGATTTTTTCCAGATAACCTTTGGGTAGCGGAAATAGAGAAGTCATCGAAAAAGTAGGTGTTTCTAAACCGTTATGAAGTCACCACCGTTATAAGTTAAATGTTGTACGATACATGTACGAATAGGCAATTTGCAACTCGTGTGGATTGCGATTGCCTATTTTTCACACTTGTAACATAATGTACTATTATGTTTGCAATAAACAATCATTAAATTATTGTTTCATTAATCTTGTACACAATACACATTACCTGCTACTATTTATCCGCAGCACTCTTTATGTGTTACCGTAAAACGTATGCATTAAACGAACTATTGATTAAAACAAACATTTTGTATTTGTAATTACGAGTACTTCACTCTCTTTTTTCCAAAGGTTTCTAACTTTTGTATGTGGTTGGGCCAATCTAAGCTGCCGAAATTAATTTACAACTTGCTTTTGTTGATATTGTCAAAAAGTACTTTCTAATAATGAATTCCCCCCAGACGCTTCTAAGGCTACACTTTTAAAACTTCGAAAAAGTCGCTAGAATGTCGATTTTAGATCCGAAAGATTGAATTGAATACTCTCAATTAATTAAAGTTATTTATTTTAATCTCCTCATTTAATCAAAGTATCACAATCACTCTATTGAACAACATAATTCTATGTTCGAAGAAGCTATGCCCAAACGTTCAATGCCATGGCGTAATTGCGATACAGACTTCAAAACCAATTTAATTGAAATAAACATCTGCATACCATCAATTTTAAGGAAATGCATTCTTGTAATGCCGTAAGACGAGAGTATAAAGCTCAATTTTGCAAAGATATTGCGTGAAAATAAACTTGCCAAGTCTGTCTTATTTGAAAAGTTTCTGTCATAGATGTTATCGACGATAGATAGTTTTTACGAAATTTCTAAGTAGACACGAGAGTTAAAACAAATTTGTGTGGTGTTTAGTTGCATTACACATATATTATGCATTATATACGAACAAGATAGAATCACCGTAATACAACCCAGATATTTAGAGGCTCCATAAAATTAAATCGTAGATCGTGCAAAAAAAGTTTTACATGTATAATTGGGTTATACAAATTTTATTGCTGCTTTACTCGTTCGCGTGTTTCCTGTAGGCATCGTAAAGTTAAGAGAATCTAAAGATAATTTTTGAACGGTGCAGTTCACTAGAGGCGGGATACATTTTTCTGAAATGTATTTAACCCAATTACATAAATTAGTATGTCCAGCCATAATCATACAATGTTCGTTAAGTAACAGCAAACATTTGTAACCTAACTGAACTTTACATGTAAAATTTGACCAGATATTACAAAAATTAGAAATATATCCGGATACGGTAAATGATAACCTGTTACATAATTTTATTCCGAAGAAAGGGAAATTTTCAACAACACTATTAACTCATAAAATTTTGATAATGTTACAATAAATATAATTTTATGTTAACCTTATCATCAATAAGAGTAATTATGGATAAACTAAGAGAATAAATAAATAATCCTTTTTTGTGTTAGGGTCCAGGCTTCGCAACTCTTCTCTCTCTAACTTAGTATTTCAGCTGAGAAGCCTAGACACAAACACTTTATGCACTAACATAAAAAGAGGAAAGTCAGCTCCTGGTAGCGTAAAAGAAAGGTCTTTCGAAAGATCCTGGTACCTATTAAGAGAGATTATGGCACGTGAAGGATAGGGAAGAATACCGAAATCGAGAAGTTGGTGGGCGAACGAAACCAGAGACTTCGCTGGTTTGGCCACCTACTTAGAATGGAAGAGGATCGGGCTGCCAAGTGCCAAGACCGACGTAGATAAAAATATGTAATAACTGCTTACACTTAGACAACACTAATTTTAGGTAAACATACATATGCAAGGAAAGGTATACATTATTCTCATTTGGATAGATCGATTTCGATGCGTTTTTACGACGAGAAAGCGTGTTTATTTGCGGTGGTTCATAGAAATTGCTTCTTCAGTTTGAAGAGTATCAGCTCAGCATTTTTGGCATATGGCATTGGGAATTAAAAAATAATAATTTACTAGTCATAAAGATAAGATGAACGAGTCTCCTATAACATTCATCTATCTCTTGGTTTAAGTTTGCTTACACTTGAACACCGTTTGACTATCGCCTTTGATGACTGATTGAGATTTTGATTCGCCTTTGAATTTGGAATAACTTTTATTTATTAATTAAACATAAACAACGGTTTAACGATACTAAGAATCGCCTTTGGTTGGTTCAGAGAAGGAATATTACTAATTGAAATTGAAGATGTACTTTGAAAATTAGTAATTTTATGTCAACACTTCATGTTATTATAGGACTTATTAAGAAATGAATATTGAATAGTTTGTGTAATACAACAAAATAATACTGTAATTATCTAAGTCTATATATGGATAGCGGGCTGGGCTACGAAAAATAGCTGTCCCTAGAACTTTTAATCCGTCATAGTAAATTCTCATATATGGAATTCATATTATGTATATTATATAGATTCATGTGATTAGGTTTTTAGTCATTATATATAATGCTTATTATTAACTTTTTCTATCGTCCACATTTGACACTCACATGTGATCGGGTATTTATATATAAAAAAAAGTTTTATTTATAAACGGTGTTTTCACAGGTTTCTACAACTGTATATCACTTATCATATTTGTACACATTTTAACTGACACTGCACAATACAAAAAATGGAACTTAAAAATTAGTCGAAAGTATTAAATTGGTGACGAATATTCGTTATTGACTACACCCCTTACTTTTCAATCGAGACTGGAAAGACGTTTTTGTTATATGGCCCTGGAAAACAGCGCATCCCTCACACAGTTGACCTTTTCGATCCTAACGTCACTTAGCTCTTCACTTTAGGAATCCGAACTTACTTACTCTTGTGTCTCACTCAATTTTATCATTCTAAAATAGCTCTTGATCCCTTTAACGTAAGGTTTATGTTTTAAGATAAAAGTGTAGAAAATTCTTCCTTATGACGCTGACACCGAGTAAGTTCTTTTTTTAATTAAAAGTCGAATGCCTTCTCTCGCAGTTATTACTCAAGTTCTCAGTTTTTCACATTTTCTGCATTTCTTCAGAATTGGTACTCAATCGAATATGATAGATTAAATATTTTCCGACTAATTGATCCTTGGAATTTAATATAAATTATAAGACTAAGAATACTTGACTCTCGGAGATAAAACTAAGAATAAAAGTAAGTAAGTAATGTATTTATTGGAAACTGTGTTCATAAATATGTTGTGTGGAAGGAGAAAAGTAGGAAAGCGGGCCCCGTCACACAGATAAATAACAACTACCTATATGACTCTGCTTCCATCGCTTTGAAAACCTCATTTAAACTATACAATAATTTTTCGGTAAGAAACCGTTTTCATTAAAATTTAAATTTATTATCATCTTAAATTTAGTTATAATAAATTAAAGTGGGAAATATAGACTGTTTGCTATTCTTATTGTCGCACACTGCTGTAATAGGTACCTGCTGTAAAATTCCGTAAGTCGTACAGCGTAAAAAACAGTACCTACTTAACCTCATTTCGTCATGAGTCAGCCAAAACACTTCGGTCACGGTCACCCAGACCGTACTGTAGCTAAATAATACTAGACCCTACTCATAGTGTTGTGTTCCTTCCCGTGAGTAAGGTTGCCAGAGCTCAACGAGGAGAGGCGGGTTTAGGGTCGGCAACGCGCATGTAACTCCTCTGGAGTTGCAGGCGTACATAGGCTACGGAGACTGCTTACTATCAGGCGGGCCGTATGCTTGTTTGCCACCGACGTAGTATTGATTTTTTTTTTTTTATTGGAAAAAGGTAACCATTTGCCGGTGCAGTCTAGAATGGAACATGCTTACCTAAAAGATGTTTATTCACTCTCTAGTTAAAAAGATCCAAGTTATAGTAGATTGGGAATAGATTAGCAAGAAGTGAATTCCACTCCTTAGGCGTTCACATGATAAAGCTGGATGCATAGCGTAAAGTGCGAATCAGTGGCAGAGTAACAATGTAAGGATTTGAATCCATCCTAATAATGCCAGTTTTTACATAAAATAAAAAGTATCGAGAAAAAAATACAGTATTTGATTAATCTTCTTTTGTCAAAATGAAATGTCAACGTGCCTATTCAAATGCCTATATTTACCAATTTAATTCTAAATAATAAATACATACAAATAAAAAGATAAGTCAACACCGTAAATCATTTCAAAATTTAATCGTGACCATGTTTTCAGGTTTTTGTCCTTTTTGTTTGATTTCTCATATGCCCCGAATGATAGACGAGCCATGCTAATACGGGTGGTATAGCTTAACTACCGATGAACAGTATTTCGATTAAGATTAATTGTTTAAATGAGAAATGCGCCTACCGCTTATAATATTTTTATGTGTAACATTTGTTTTGTGTATTGTGTAATATTTGATTTATATATTTCACTATTTCAACATTATACTTATGTATACCTACTTTTTATTAACGATAATATGTGTAAAGTTTGTAATACTTACTATACGTTATGCCATACTAAATTATACAAATTGAACGTTCAATTACTTACCCTATTATTAATAATAATTCAGCGTATATACGTCCCACTGCTGGGCACAGACCTCTCATGCGAGAGGGCTCGGGCGATGCGGATTGGAGACTTCACATACACCTTTGGATTTATTCGCAGATGTATGTACCCTATTATTTTATTATGTAAATTATAATACCCAGTGCACACTGCATTAGCTAGGAGGCCTGGTTCCTGAGTTAGGCCTTAGTGGTCTGACTGCGACTAAGTTAGTGGCAGCGTCAATCACCCACGATGACCACTCGGTTGGCCACCGTTATTAAATTGCACATTGTAAATACCTCGTGCATTAGCTAGAACACCTATTCTAGGCTTTAATGGTCTGTATGTGACTAACAGCTGTATTTTGATTATAATAACGGGTCTATATTGGAACGCATCTATTTTTCTACCCCTATTTTCACTTCGCATAACAACTTTTGGCATGACAACGTTTGGCATAACTGTTGATCCGAAAAAAATAATTATCCTAATTATTACGTGCATAAACTGGTCCTACAGGTTAAATGTCATAAGATACTTATGACGAATCTTTGTATACGCATAATCTGTGCAGCTTAAATTCGAATATCCTAATTTTGTATGCGCATACACTTGTCTTGTCTAATAAATGTCCATCCTACAGGTTAAATGTCACAAGATTCTTATGTTTAATCCTTCTATACGCATAACTCGTATAGCCTAAATTCGTATACCTTAATACTTTTATACTACTAATGCGTAACTTACTGAATATTAATTTCTTAACAATGGTTTCATGCATAATATCAAGGCTAACCTAACCTACTTTTTTGAACACTGTTCATCTTTGTGGGGATCGCAGTTAACCTGCTTCCTGCTTTTAGGAAAACAGTTCGTCTTTGTGAGGGTCGCAGTTCTAACCTAACCTAACCTGTATTTCTGGCAACAGTTCGTCTTTTAGAGGGTCGCAGTTCTTACCTAACCTAACCTGCATTTCTGGCAACAATTCGTGTTTGTGAGGGTCGCAGTTCTAACCTAACTTAAACTGCTTTTCTGGCAACAGTTCGTCTTTGTGGGGGTTGCAGTTCCAAGTTAACGTAACCTGCCTTTCTGGTGACAGTTCTAACCTAACCTAACCTGTATTTCTGGCAACAGTTCGTCTTTTAGAGGATCGCAGTTCTTACCTAACCTAAACTGCTTTCTTGGCAACAGTTTGGGTTTGTGAGGGCCGTAGTTCTAACCGAATCTAACCCATATTTATGGCAACAGTTTGTCTTTGTCGGGGTCGCTGTTCTGCCATAATAATAGGTGTGCACCACATTGGAAATGATTATTGTGCTGTTTAAGTACTGTGTAGAATTCCTAAAACGAATTCGCTCTGACTTTTTGACTTAAGAAAATCACCACGTTCTTTCACAATCAGTTTTTTTTTTTACTTTACACTATAAGTAATTTTCTTTCTCTGACAAAATAAGAACTAAAACGTCATATTAAGGCGTCAATTTATAAATGTCACTCGGTCGTCAGCCTAAAATTGTGACATAAATATTTAAATAACCTTTATTTAATCAAAATCAAGCATTAATAAAATAATGACAAATTCATATCCGCAACGCAGGCTTCTTCAGGAGGGTACAATCATAAATCAGCAACAGGCGTCGTCATTGCACACAAACAATAAAGCTATCCGCAACAGGCTTCGTCATTTATTTTTCAATACACTTAAAAAGGACCACCCCGAATCGCATCCGATCCAAAAGTTCCCATTACGCTGCGTTTCCACGTTGTATAGCTAATGAAATCCCCTGCACCAGATACGACCCGGAGACATAAATTATATGAGTTATTTTGGTAAAAGTCATTTCAATGTTAGGATTTTCAACATTAGTAGAAGCATCAGTTCGACAAATTGAATATTATGAAGTTTGAAGTTAACAATTCGACATTAGACATTTTTGTATAAGGTAAAAGAATATTATGCGCATAAAATATTAGGAACACAGCTTTTTAGGCAAATTGAAGCATTATTATAATGACTTTAAAGCGAAATAGCGTTATGCCAATCATGTTATGCCATGTGAAAATATTACAATCCACTTTATGCGAAAAAGAGGGCACCCCTTTTGACACTGACAGATATATAAGATCCAGATCTAATTCTAAACCTATTTAAAAAAGTCTGAATCCGCTTGTACCTATATATAGTAGCTACAGCGTCAATCAGCCTCGGTGACGCAGCGTGTGTCCCGGCCGACCACCCTTAAAAAACTGCACAATGTAGTTACCTAGTACATCAGCTAGAATACCTGGTTTAGGCCTTGGTGGTTTGACTATATCAGCAAGGAGCTCTGGCTGACTTGAGGTACCTAACTATGACAGCGTCTGCTTTAGTGACCTAACTATGACAACGTCAACTGGACTCGGTGACGCAGCACGTCTCCCGGCCCACCACTGTTAATAAACTGCACAATGTAGTTACCTATGCTAGCTGCAGCGACAATCAGTTAAATTACCTAGTGCTTAATACGCAAGCTAAGACGCTTGGATTAGACTTTAGTGGACTGACTGCGGCTATGTTAGCTGTAGCGTCAATCAACTGCCATGACGCAGCGCGCTTACCGGCCGGCCACCGTTATTAAATTGCGTAATGTAAGTAATAAGTAATACCCAATAACTTTAAAAAATCATGTAAATAGTAGTTTAATGTGATAATGTGTATGGTGATACATAAATATAACGAATTCTTGTTTTACATTGGACTCTCAAGAGAAAGGAAAAAAAAGAGTCTTGCCAGCAGCTATTCATTTCTTTAGCTGCTGTGGCATGGTTACTGTAGCTATTTCCCTAAACAAGGATTAAACGAACTTATTTGCTATGCCTCAGCATATCCTTGTAAGGTTGTTATCACGTGCCGTTGTCGAAAGTGCCGTTTCCCCCGAATTTTTGTCCGAAGCTGCGATGCGTGACAAATCACGTCTACATACAGAAATCTGTACCCTACTATGGAGCTCGGTGTGGCATACCTTACGGCGCACACCGCATCTCAGTCCGATAGCACGAATCGTCGTGTGATTCGCACGTTCGCATGGAAAGGCGGAGCCAATGTGTTATTACCCTTTTTATATATATAAATACTACGTCGGTGGCAAACAAGCATACGGCCCGCCTGATGGTAAGCAATCTCCGTAGCCTATGGACGCCTGCAACTGCCAGAGGAGTTACATGCGCGTTGCCGACCCTAACACTCCGCACCACACCCTCGTTGAGCTGCGGTTTTTGCATACAAATCGAGATTCTACAGTACAAAGTAAGAAATCGCAGCACCGGACGTCGCTCCAAAGTGCGAAGCAGTATGATAACCGCCTTAATCGTGGCCCGTCAGCTTACACACGGGACTGTTTGGCGTCGCACTTTATTCATTCTTTATTTATATTATTAGTTCATTATTCGTTCAATTGCCTCAACCTAAGTCAAGAGTTCTATACATATACGCAACTGTGCACTATGCTTTACGGTGATTTACATATACACCATCACACAGCTCCATATGTTTTACGCCGTAGTAATGGCTGTTCCGCCAGATTTGTCCCGTCTTGAGTTTAAGTGAGTGAGAACCATCACTTAGCTCAAACCACATCGTTCCGTGCACAGAAATAGTAATAACCTCATTATAATATTCCGAGGTTCCGTGTGTTGTACTATCTTCTGCGCTTTTCATTATGACCGATCCACGAAGCGATTTGTCCAGTTTCCACATGTGGAACTTGAACTTATTTAAGTATTGTCGCGCTCATCACACATCGACCGTACCGTGCATCCGTAGCGTGTTTTTTACTACATTCTGTGCCTTAGTAACACGGCTGTTCCGCTAGATTTCCGTTATCAGGTTATCACGTGTGCATATTGAACTACAGACTGCTAAATATGACTTATGTTGACACGAGTGACTCCATATGTCAAGCGCTTCTTCAAGTACAGAGTTATGCACCTCAAAGCAAGTCATACTAAGCGGTCAGAACGTGACGCTACAACAATGTCCCGTGTGTTTTGCTGTCTTGTGCCTTAGCAACACGGCTGGTCCGCGAGGCAATTTATCGGCGTCCCGTTGCCTCGCGACGTTGCGTCTAGGGTTTAAACGAGCTCGAACCTTTTGTTAACAGAGACTCATGTAACAGTTACGTAACCGCGTGACGTTTGAATTTATTTGTCGTTATTATAAAGATGTTTTCCTAGTGATAAGTACCTAAGGTCGCCCAAGTTTGATGTTCATATTTTTGCACGTATAGTCGTATAACTCAACCTGACCCGTTTTTCACACTTAGAATCCATAATTGTAATGACATAGATTCATCAATTTGCTCTTGCCCTCCTATTGAAAAAGTGGAACACGTAAAATATTTAGGAGTTATGATGGACCAGAGACTTACCTGGCACTCTCGTACGGAGCTAATGATGTCCCGAATTCGGAAACTTATTTGGACCTTTAAATTCTTAAGATACGCTGCGTCCTCAAACCTCTTAAATCAGATTTATATTGTCCTAGCTCAGTCGATCCTCTCTTACTGTGTTTCAGTATGGGGTGGAGCCACTAAAACAAAATTTTTACAACTTGAAAGAGCTCAAAGAGCACTGCTAAAAGTCATGTACTTTAAGCCTTATAGGTTTCCAACCGTTGATCTATATGATCTATGTGGACTTTTATCTGTAAGAAAATTATATGTGCTTAATGTAATCTTACGGATACATAAGTTTACGTTTTATTACCCTGACTCTAATACCTCTAGAAGGAAAAAAACTAACATAATCCCTATTCCACCTACAAAGTCTGCCTTTGCTAAAAGACAGTACATTGTTCAATCAGCAAAATTGTACAACTTTTTAAATAATGAAATATATATATATCCCTCCACCTACAGAGAATGTAAAATTAAAATAAAAAACTGGCTAAATACTAAAAACTATGTTGATATGGAAAATCTACTTAAATCATAATCTAATATAAATCAATCAATGCACCATTCCCTTAACACACACACACACATACTCACACACACAAAACACACGCACACACACACACACACGCACACACACATGCGCGCAAAACACTTAAAAGTGGCTCTTATACTTGAAGATTTAAAATTACATTAGTTAATACTTTGCTACTCGCATCTTAGTTTAGTATTACATAGTTTACTTACATATTAATTGTTTAGTTTATACTTTGTAGCCATCATAGTTTTGCTTTTAGCTTCTAGGTAATCACTAAGGAAGAGCGGTGTTCCTTAACACAGGTATTTCTATACTTAAAAAGGGACACCAACCTGTATTTTGTTAAATATGCTTGTGAGAGAATAAATCATTTTTCATTTTCATTTTCATTTTCATTTTCATAACCATAGCAAAAAGTCTAAAAACTTAAAAAAATGGTTACTAAGCTAACGTGCATGAAATCACTGAACTTGTAAACGGCACTTGGGTACAGCAATTTAAAAAATAATGAATTGTGAGTAACTAGGTAACTACGTATCCCTCCCCATACACATATCATACATCATAAATCTCTACTAATATGTTTTTAATATATTTTTTTATATACTGCGTCGGTGGCATATAAGCATCCGCCTGGTAGTAATTCTATTCAATTCATTTATTTAGACACATAATAAACTTACAATACCTACAGTAACCAAATCGTTTGCATGTTAAATCTTAATTCTAATGTCAAGTTATTGTAATGTATAAATGTCAAAAAATGTGTACAAATATAATCAATATAATTAATAAACCAATAAAAATGAATTTCCAACAAAAAATGGCAAATTCTTCGGATCTATCACATAAAAAAGTTTAACCCAAAATTTTCAAATTCAAATTATACGGTACAAATTTATACGAACAATTGTCAGGTAAATAGAGCATTTAAAATGTGGTCCCATTTTCTGCGAAATCCACCAACATTCCGCAAATATATCGATATCATGACCCTCAACAGCCATCATATTTAGTAACGCCAATACCCTAGCCGTGGGCGCGTTGCTGGCCTGGTGCGTGCGCGCAGCCACGCGGACATGCGGCGGCGGTGGCAACCCTCGCCATGCAGGCATGTACAAGCTCATTCGATGATGCCATGATAGTGCTCAACAATAGTTTCCGCAGTTTGAGAGTGTCAAGGCCTACATTCCCCGATACGAACAGGGAGGGATATAAATAAGGGTAGTAGTCAAAACACATGCTATAAAAAAATACCTTGCGAATTTCTTTTATATTTTTCTCATGATATACTTTGATTCATAAGGCCATATAATAGCTCAGAATGCTAGTTTGCTACGTACATATGCGTTAAATAGCATCCTTATGATACCAACCAGAAATGTCATCCTAATTATCTAGCAGTAATTTAGTAGTATGCAGTCTCCGTAGCCAATGTACGCCTGCAACTCCAGAGAAGATACATGCGCGTTGCCTACCCTAACACTTCGCACAATTGTATATTATACTGCTCATTATATTATACATATAAAATTCTTACATATATTATGATTTGTGCTGATTTGTGCTAATCTTGACGACCGATCTGGCCTAGTGGGTAGTGACCCTGCCTATAAAGCCGATGGTCCCGGGTTCAAATCCTGTTAAGGGCATTTATTCGTGTGATGAGCATAGATATTTGTTCCTGAGTCATGTGTGTTTTCTATGTATTTAAGTATTTATAAATATTTATATATTATATACATCGTTGTCTAAGTACCCTCAACACAAGCCTTATTGAGCTTAGTGTGGGACTTAGTCAAATTGTGTAATAATGTCCTATAATTATTATTTTTTTAATTGTGCTTATATAGTTCAACGCGAATGTCTAGTATATAAAACGTAAAATGTGCGTACTTTTTTAAAGTTATAGTATATGGTGGCAGGTATGTTTTATGTATATGCCGATAAAAAAAGTACCATCACTAATACTAACATGTTGTAACACTTATATAAGGGTAGTGATATAATTTACACATGTAAACACTATACTATTGCAGGTATCCTGGCTCGTACCAATGAAATTTTCTGAACTTATGTACGAAATGTCATTTGATATTTACTACTAGCTTTTCGGTGAAGGAAAACATCGGGAGCAAAACCTGCATACATAAATCTGCGAAGAAATTCAAAGATGTGTGTGAAGTCCCCAATCCGTATTGGGCTAGCGTGGGAACTATAGCCCAAGCCCTCTCGCACATGAGAGGAGGCCTGTGCCCAGCAGTGGGAGTATATAGGCTGAATTATTATAAATATTATATATATTGGAGCACAAGTATCCAGTGGAGAGCAAAGTAACCATTTTTTCGGTACTTTTGCACTTAAACCATTTTAGGTTTGTCAGTGACCTGAATACATGTTTATCTATTCTATTTCGGAACACCAATTACTTGTTCATATTACATTATTATTGTATCGATATTACCAAGTAACGAGTACCAAAGATGCATTAAGCTCTGCTCAATATTGCGAAAGGAATAAAAATAATTGGAAATACATAAGTCAGGGCCACAATGTTTTCTCTTGACAGCCTAGACCCTGGAGGCCTATACAGATTTAACAACTTGTTACCTATGAAAATTATTTTAAACGGGTCACTCACCTATTTTTAAGTCTAATAAACGCTCGACATCTTTCGATCCGATTTTTGACGATCTTCCTAATGGAGCACCGGTTTTACTGGTCAATATACGTGAGTGACCGGAAATCAGAAAATCAGAATCGCATTTATTCGTGATAAACTATAACATACAAAAGTATAGCATAAGGAAAGAAAGATATTTTTAAACATAAAATAAATTGATTCTGGTTGCATGTTTGAGCCGTTTGGGGTGGAGACCCTTGAGCCCTCAGGACCCGGAGCCCAGTGTATATTTAGAGAGCTGGCGAAGCGTCTCATTGATGCTACGGGTGACCAGAGGGCTGGTTCTTTCCTTGCCCAGCGAATTGGCATCGCCATACAGCGCGGTAATGCCACCAGCCTCCTGGGCACCCTACTATCGGGCGACGAGCTAGCCCCCATTTTTTATTTGTAAATATATGTATTTAGATATGTTTATTTACTTTAGTTATATTCTTTTTTGTATTTTATGCGTTTTAATAAGTTAGTCTAGATATATTATATTAAAAATGTTTTATAATTATGATATTAGATAAATAGAATAAACAAACAGTTTACCACGAAATGGTCCCTCCTCAGCATAAATGCTACCCCAAAAGTCAGCACTGATCTTCCGGCTAGACCATTTGTGGGTCACGAACGCAGCTGTACGACACGGCATAAAACTGAACCGGTTCAACATTATTTTAATATGTTAGTCTCATGGGAGTTATGTAGGTTTTGATCTCACTTTGATATGATCTTGAAGATGAAATGAAGTGAAAGTCGCGCGTGAGATGCGCGCCAATCACCAAGACGAGCGTCAAGGTCATATCAAAACCTGTTCAAAGGCATAACAAATTGTTAAATTAGAATCGACCTCCTTTCTTACTGATACTTAGAGTAGGTACTTACTCCGATTTGATTATACATGTAAGCTATAATATTTGTATGCCTAATGGCAAAACATGGTGATCCGCTACTATAATTATAAGACCTGTTAAGGGTTAAATAAATGTCATAGGTATGCGAGTAGTTATTTTATTGAAAGATGGAATATATGATTTATATGTATGTATACCTGGTTAGTACCTACATTTGAGTTTCTACCTTAATATGTACTTACAGAGTAAATTCGACATTTAAAACACGCTAAGTGCTCTAAGCTCTAAGTTTTTGGTTGATTTAATTAAGATATATAAAAATCACTAATGCGTATTTTATCTCGATAATTTATTTAAAAAGTTAGTCATATTTTTTTATAAATATTAACGAATGTGGTTTAAAATAGCATTTTACAGGTAAATTGGCACATTTCATATTTAATTTCGAGCAGTGGCGGGCAAAGCCCAGCTCCGGCCCGCGAAAGGATTATATCCGGCCCGCTGCCGGTCGTATTATATAATTAGTATATGGCATTGGCCCACGATAATCGCAAATCTAAATACATTTTAGCTGCTATTCTGGCCCTCCTCTTTAATTTCATAAACTTTCTGGCCCCCCATTAAGAAAGTTCGGGAAGAATAGCTTTGCAATCCTAGCAAAATATTACTTACTTACTTACTCCTCTGGCGCAGCGACCCAAAGTATGTCTTGGCCTCCAACATGACTGCTAGCCACTGATCCCGGTCCTGTGCAGTTTCTCGCCAGTCTTCAACCTGGAGCTCGCGCAGATCCGTTTCCACCACATCCGCCCATCGATACCTACGTCGACCGGCCGAGCGGCGTGCTGTCGGTTTTCCCTCAAATGCTCTTTTCACCGCCTGATCGGCTCCCATTCGCTCTAGATGACCGAGCCACCGCAGCCTTTACGCCTTTGTGACGCCCATGATATTTGGCTCAGCTACTATCTGTTCGTGATATAACGAACAGATAGTAGTGGTGTAGCGAAATAACGGTATTTTAATAAAAACATATAAACCTAGTTTTTCATTGTGTCCATAACATACTAAAAATCACAGAGAATGGAAAATATTTATAAGTGGAAAAACGTTTCCTCTTTTTGTATGGAAGATCACGTGGTATACTTTCCTTTTAAGACGTTTAATATTACTTTAGCTTCAGCCCGAGCAGTTACTGATTAAAACGGTGTTTTTGACGTGAACCATTTATTTTCTTAGCCCGAGACGTTGCTAGTCCTTGACCCGCTGTCCCTCCCTGCTACGTGCGTTGCATCCGCTAGCAATATCTAATACCGTAAACCTGATCGTACTTACTCACTACAGTCTGGTAAGGCTGTTTTACTTTTTATTTAGTTCCATCAGTGTCTGTGATTTGAGCTTATACAAGCTGGAGAATAATAATATATAGTGACACTATTTAAATTCCAGAACTGCTTTAATAGAGAAAATTTCGATTTTTTAAATATTAAATTAAAAAGTATGATACAACATGCCTACTTTGCTCCCCACTGGGCTATTGTGTTCCAATAGTTTTCATATTAATTGACCGAAGCGTAGCGAAGGTCTACGTTTTGACTCGGGCAATCTGCTTTCATATGTCCGGAACTTCTTTACAGGTCGCAATTCTCAACCGATTCGCGTGGAATTGTGTGACCATATTCTATGATTAAATAGAATTTCCGTTTTTGGGTAGGTTCGATAATAGGGTGGTCCAAAAATATTTCCTCCTTCTTCTTCCTGCCCTTAATCCCAACTTAATTTGGGTTCGGGCCTTGTTGTATCCGTTTGCGCCAGGCCGGGCTGTCCTGGGTTGTCAACAATGGGATATTCTGAGTTTTTAGGTCTCTTTCGATAGTGTACCACCAAGTGGCGGGCCGTCTGCCTCTGCCTCTTGATCGCTGCGTGCTAATGTTCAGCACTGTTTTTACGGAGTAGCTATCGTCGACTCATGACGTGCCCGTACTATCTTAGTCGGCCCTCCGGCTCCGGCTCCGGCTCCGGCTTGGCCTTCTCGGCTATTGGTGCAACTTTGAAGGAACCTCTTACATATTCGTTTCGGACTTTATCCAAGCGCGTCATGCCTCCTGCCCAACGGAGCATTTTCATCTCTGCTGTGTGTAGCTTTTGTTCGTGCTTCTTCAAAGTTGCCCAGCATTCGGAACCGTATGTCATGGTAGGTCTGACGGCCGCCGTATACAATTTTCCCTTAGTTTTTATTGGCACTTTTCTATCACATAGAACGCCGGACAGCGTTCTCTACTTAAGCCAAGCCATATTAACTCGATGGTCCACATCTCGGTCGATTTTTGAGTCATCTGATAGCATAGAGACGAGGTATTTAAAACGCGAAACCTTTGGGATTTTGTTGCCGTCCACTACAAGATTGCAGCCAACCTCCTTAGTTCCTCCGAAGTCGTATTAATTCCGTTTTGGTGCGGCTCACTCTTAGATCATGTTTTTTGATTTCAGCTACCCATCCGTCTAAAACTTTTTGGAGCTCTGATACGTTGTTCTCCACCAGCACTATGTTGTCTGCATACAATAAACTCTATGGGATCTCTTTTTGGATGTTTCTTGTGATGTAATCCATACATAGGTTAAATAATAATGGGCTCAGAGCCGATCCCTGATGGACTCCTACTTACTTACTTGAAGAGAAGGTCATGATAGTGCTGTGGGCTTGGCCTGGCTTACAGAAGGGATGGCGGCGGAAGAACTCAAACTGAGCGAACGGCGGATCCCACGCTTTGTGAAGGCGATGGTCTTGGCGTCAGGTGGTAAACGGCCGTAAAACTAAAAATTTCTTCTTGTGCAATGATAAAGACAACAAAAGGGTGGTTCAAAAATATAAAGTTATGAAAATTCATTTTCCATGTGGGTTTTTTTTTTTAATTCTAATATATGTAAATGAAACAATTCTGCCATACAAAATTGTATGAAATTAAATTGACTCATCGGTAATTCTGCTTCGGAAATGTTTTAAGGGCAGTTTTATCTATTAGTTATAAGTATGTTCTGTTAACAATATGGCGGTCGATTTTTTTTACTTCTAGGTTACTTTGCATTTTTTTATTTGTATGAGGATATTGCAATTCATAAAATCATAGCGACTACTAAAAATAAAATAGCAAATAAGTTTGTCACACATATTACTATTCCATGATATAATAAAGGGAGCCTTGTGAAAATAAAAATTATTCCACTTTCTTTTCTACGTACAAAGTTGGATTACCCTATTCGATAATTATGTTTTTTGGCAATTTAGTTTCTATACATTCTTCTAAACAGCGGAACCATACATGTATTCAGTTTTAAGCTATGTACGCGATGTCTACAGCTCACAGAGCTACTCGTTTTATAATAGTTATGAACTACTTTAAATCGGCATCTAGGTATATCAGCATGTCTACCACAATATAATAATTTTAGAACTTAAATTAAATTTCGAATTTTAGAGCAAAGTAAGCACATATTATACGGTACAAATAAATGTATGTAGGAGGACACTATTATGGTTTGGGGAAAATTGTAACAAGCATCAGTATAGAAGATAGAAGACCGGTGAGTATGTACCTAATGGCTTTGGCTTTGCTTAATCAAGTCATCTTATTGAAGATCTTACGTATCGTGATCTTACGTCATACCATTACTGAAATTATTATTTTAATTATCCCATGTGAATTCACTTGTTCGTTTTTTTCAATAAAATGTAGTAACAGTACGCTAATTAACATTATAAGTAATATAAACTAACTAAATTAAATCTAATAAAATAAGAATATAATAGTACATTATGATACAATTAGTGTGCTAAGTTGGTCATTACACATAAGGCAATATTGCGCGCGCGAGCTGCAAGCGAGCCGATGCCGATGCAAAGCCGATGTGTGTAATGACCATAGCACACGCGTTTCATACGACGCTTTGAAACACACTTGCGAGGAAAAAACAAAACTTATAAATTAGATTTGTTTTGTCAAAACAGTAAAAGTACAATTTTCAAAATAGTGGCTTACAGTTTTAACATCGAATAATTGCACCAAAGTGTGCTGGGTTTGTAAGCACTTATTTACCAGTTCATTTAAGCAAGCTACCAACACGTTTTCCAAGAAAGCCAGGGCGTTTTTGCTGATTTTCCATTGAATAAAAGTTTCATATGCCGCCAATAATTTTTCACCCGATTTTGATGGTAAAAGGCTATCGTTCTCGGCTGTTGCCTCTATTGTATAACTGACAGCGTCAATTTTATGCGTTCTTCATTTTCAATGCTTGAAAATGACATTTTCGTCAATATATAAACTAAAAACATGCAAAACTATTCCAATTTTATGACAAATACGGAAAATTGGCCATTTTTCGTGTTTGTCATTTATTTTAGCGTTTTTTTTACGCACGATTCCAATGCGCGCGCAAGGCAAGGGCGCGAACGATATCAAAAAACAGCCAATAAAAATGTAAAAAGTTAATATTTTCGTATTTCTATTCGACGGATGGAGATCAAATCGATAAAATGTTATGTTTATTCATTAATGTAATTTACGAGATAATTTAATGTATAAATTATGTTTGGTGTGATAAAACCTCTTTGAACTAACATTTGAAACCTAATAGTTGGTTAAAAAAAAAGTATTACTCGACCAAATTAAGAAGGCTCCATTTCCATGCATAGTATTAGCAATCAGTTACCTTCTTAACTCAGTCGGATAATATAATGAAAAATCACGAGTGTTATATTATTACTGAAAAAGCACGCACAAAGTTTAATATCTTATACCTTTAAACGAGCAATTCTTGTATATATATATTTCTGTGATCTCGGAAACGGCTCTAACGATTCCGCTGAAATTTGGTATATGGGGGTTTTTGGGGGTATACAATCTATCTAGATTAGTCTTATGTTTGGGAAAACGCGTGTTTTCGAGTTTTCATGCGTTTTTCTTTCGACGTAGAATATGGTCGCTAATTCGTATTGTCGGCCACTGTCTGTCTGGTCCAGCGGGTTAAGACGCGGACTGCTAAACGAGTGTTGAGGGTTCGAATCTCGCCCGGTGACTAACTTTTTTTTTTATATGTTCAAGTTTATATATAATTTTTTAATTTTTATTGTTTTAGACAAGTTTAATTTAGTAAAAAAATATAGTTATAACCGAGCAAAGCTCGGTCGCCCAGGTACTTTAGGATTATGAGTCAAAAATCGGTGTAATAAAAACGTCGTTTTGAACAAGTGTGTTGAAAAAATATAAAAACCCCCTCCTATGAAAAGTCCCCCAGGTCTGTTCCCTGCGAAAGGGTACCCATAAGGCTGGCTACGTTCCCTCGTTGAATAGCGATGCATATTCTTTGGCCTAGGTATGAACCAGCCCTAGGGTCACCCGTAGTGTCAAGCAGTTTTTTTTATTCTTGCAAAGGATATGGGCGTCGTTGCTCCACGGCCTCTACTGCAAACGCCGCAAATATTCAAATGTAAGTAGTTAGTAAAATATCGCTCAAAATTTGTACTAAAATTAGAGACTTTTCAAGACATCATATTATTCCCTGACAACCCTAAATATAAGTGCGTTAATGAGAGTTCCCACTCTTTGAACACCGAGCAGATGCTCCATAGACTTAGCGACGAAGTTTATTAAAGCTTAAACATTAAATCGTCGTAAGGTTGGTGCTGGAAAGTTCTGGAAACGTTCAAACTGTCGTTGCCCGTGACGGCGTGCATCCATCAAACCCGGCAAATGAGTCTGCTGCTTACAGCTGATGTAACGGACGCCGTAGGGTATTACAGCGTAGTCATTTTAGCTTTTTAAACTTTGTTCAAATTCAATCGGTCCAATAGATACAATATGGATCGGATATGTATGTATATGCAGATTCATATATCAAATCGGCCGGAATGTGCCTTGTAAATGTTTGTATCTTTGTTTGGATGTATGGTATCGTTATAGCATCACCGTTTGTTTGACGAAAATTGAAACTAGCATTACTAGAAAATATAAAGCAAAAAAATTCAATAAATTAAGGTAATATTTTAAGTACCTATCTTATACCTTGTTGTATATGTATTTATATATTCAGGGAATCTCGGTATAACGGCTCTAACGATATCGATGAAATTTGCTGTAATATGGGGGTTTTCGAGGGCGAAAAATGTATCGAGTTAAGTCTAATCACTGCAAAAACGCGCACATTTGAGATATATATTTTTAAAGCAAAGCTCGGACTCCCAGATATTACTTAGTAATTAAGGTTAAAATTGATATTAATATATGTATGTCCAAGAACCTGCTGGTGATAATAATCACGCTTAAAAAATTATAAACGAATTAGGTACTTTCAAAAGTTTAACTACCAATGTCACTTACTACGTTTAGACATTATTGACGACAGATCACGAAAAGCTTTTAAGTGTGTACCTACTCAAAAATCCTTCTTTATTTATTTCCCACGCAACATTGCTGTCGCTGCCTTTATTGCTAAAAGCTTTTGAATCCATCCGTGCCGGTCACGGATAAGACCACCATACCCTTAATACCGGACGCCGTAATGCCTTTAAATAGGCTTTTAAAGCACATCAGTGCCATAAAAACGGTTGCTCAGTTCGATCACCTTTATAAGTGTGATATAAGTAGTAGTAGGAAGATACGTATTCGGTTATCGGTTCTGTACCCCTAGTGTAAATTTATTCGATAGCGTGAAGTGACGTACGCGTTTGCGTTAAATCTCATTTTGTATGGGATTTTGAGTTTCCAAAACGTCCCGCTTGGCGCGCTGTTTCTAAATCCCATGCAAAATGAGAAATAAATGTACACTGAACACCTAGTGTACATTTATTTCTCATTTTGCATGGGATTTTGAGTTTCCAAAACGTCCCGCTTGGCGCGCTGTTTCTAAATCCCATGCAAAATGAGAAATAAATGTACACTAGGGGTTCTGTTCTTGCATCGCGATTAGTGACCATGTCAAACTACAGCCGGTCACTGCTTACTATCTCGCATATCAGAAATGAAAGACTTATACATAGGTAAAATTACTTGTCTGAAATGGGCTGTTTTTGTTATGAACGCTTGAATTTAAACTTTGGCCCATAATTCAGAATCGTCAAATCCCTTATATTTTAAATGCGAAAGTTAGTATGTCTCCCTGTCTGGATCATCACACAGGATTGTGATGAGATTTGGTAGGTATGGAGATTGAATCCCTGGAAAGTACATATGACAGTTTTTATTATAGAAATAATTACGCAGACGAAATCACAGACAAAAGACAGTACGATATAAATTTGATGAATTCGCGCTCGTAAAAACGCAAGACTCGCTATATTAAAATCAAATTGATTGAAACTGTTTATGCACACGCCGCCGCCGTCAAGATTTTGGAGGATTGAAGGTTTGTGTACAGTCGCCATCAGACATATCGGAGCGGCCAAGTTGCTCACAAAATCATAAATATCTGAACACGCCCCTATTGTCGCGATTAGAGTCAGACCACGCAATGTTAGCAGCGAATTTGCCAGCCTAGACAGTGCAAGAGTTATTTTAAACGTCAAATTTCTATGAAATTATGACGTTTACTAACACTTGCACATGATTGGCTATCAAAATCGCAGCCAACTTATTTTGGTTTGACTCTAGAATGCGTGTTCAGATATTTTTGAGCACTTCGGCCGCTCCGATATATCTGATGGCGATATACTACTCATACGCCGAAAGAACACAAAGTGCTTCCTCTGCTCTGCTGCTATGTAAAAAGGCTTTGTTTGTTGTCGACAGCAGCCGGCACTTATTAATCAACTCGCCGTGTGAGCCGGCAGCCCATTTGGCTAAGTAGCCGACTCACAAACTTTTAACCGCTGCGTGTCACGAAGGTGTGATGACCGTGATGACTCTTTTTTTTAAATATTTTTTGCACACTATAGCGTTACGCTTCTAAAACGCTTAAAGCGAAATACGCTAGTTTCGATTTGCCGAAACTCACTCCGTAAAAAATCTTCTAATTTTATATAGTTTGTCTTCGAGCTTGTAGCATAAGCATATGTTTACTTACCTCAAGAATTATATAAAATTCGTTCGACAATGCAGTATAAAATGAATGTTATTAATGCCATAGCCCCGCCCCAACAATAAAAGAAATATAGCAGGGTACTGAGTTAAAATTTCATTTTTTTTTTATAAATAAAGTAAAACCACTGAACTCGATAATTTCGTCGATAGGCTTTTATGAATACAAGCTCACAATAACGCCCACGTGCGAACGGAATGTGTGAATCAAGGAAGTAGGTAAGTACCCACGAATATGTTTAAATACAAATCCGAGCTGAAGAATCCATGGAGATTTATACACCTTTTCAACAGCGAACAAAATCTTGATACCACGTGTATGAAAATAAATCCTAAACCGAATACGAGTGCGGCAACTAAATTTGATGATTTCACGAAATTACGAAAAAAATAGTTCTGTTTTATTTATATTATTACAAAGATCAATTCCATACGCAACCGTGCCGATGCGCTCAATCACATCATAAAATCCATACAGGGTGGAATATTTCCATGGGCTGGGCTGAAGGCATAGTGTTATCTAAGTGATCTACAACCGACTTATTATAATCGTAAAGGTGACTTAAAAAGTAAAACAAAATAATTAAAATGAAATATTTAAATTTCAGTGACCATCCTACTACAACAAAGTTATACGATATGGGAATGTTTTTTTTTTTCTGCGTAGACGTGCTCGTTACGTCTGTTCTACATTCCGTTTCGCGTGAACAAACTTTCGTCACTGAACTGGCCATCGTCCGGTACCCTTTGCAAAAACCACCAGAAATAAACTTCCCGGACAGGACAGTCTGTGGGTAGCAAAGCCTGAACTCTTTGGATTTCGAAAGGGTGACGGTCGGCACGTTTCATTATTTTAGAATTATTTGTGTCAAAATGTCGGCGCGCCTGTCTTAAACTTGCGGATTACGGTTGAAGTAGCGAATGCACTCTCTCCTCAAATCTAACTCCATGTTAAACAACGCGTCTCCCGTTGGTTTGGTCATCCTATCCCGTTCGTGGTACGATGGGACAATATTAGTGACACGGTCAATAGCTCGTAATAATGTCCTATGCCAGGTTGGATAAGGTGGTGGGCTGGTGCGTACCTGTTTCGCTATTGGCGTAAAGCCTCGGCAGCATTATTGCACTTCTTAAAAGTAAATTTAAAAATCCCTCTGATTGTGGCATTTCTAAACGTGACATGTGACATTATGTCAAAGCATATCATCTTGTTAATAGTATTTATTCAATTATCAAAGCAAAAACAATTTCATTATTACAAAAGTTTGTCTATGATTAATTTTTTTTATTTAAAATAATATCGTCCTTCGCGACAAAATTATGCCATTTAGAAATAAAATTAGAGTGCTAAAGTTTGAAACAAAAAATTGTAAAATGTGACAAATAAGAAAAATATTTAGGAACGTTGAGATAATTAACAATTTTAGTTGGTATTAAATTTTTTTGTTTATCAATCAATCAATTTATTTAGTACAGACAACATAACAACATAATCATACTCCACGATTTCATGGTATCATGTCTACCTATGACGAAAGTCAGTTTTACAGTGACATGGCTTTGTCATTAATTTTATTTACTACATGTCGATGATTTACAGTACCCCTAGTGTAAATTTAGTCGACATCATAACGTGACGAACGAGTTTGCGTTAAGTCTCATTTTGTATAGGATTTTGAGTTTCCAAAACGTCCCGCTTGGCGCGCTCTTTCTAAATCCAATACAAAATGAGACTAAACGCAAACGCGTACGTCACGTTTCGAAATAGAATTTATTTACACTAGGGGTACAGGTCTTATTTACCTAGATAGGTAACTAAGAAATACTGAGTCTTGATAACGCCATCGACTCTACTTGCTAGAGTTGAAACATGCAAATTTTTGTACTAATTTTTTAACAAGCATATCTCACTAACGGTCACAAATATTAACGTAGGTAGTTAACTGGTTAAAAATAAAGAACAAAGCATGAAGAATGCCCTATTTGCATAAACGCCCCTCGTTTTGTTTCACCCGGTATAACATACTAATAAATATAGCTCGTGTGCTCATTTTTTAAGACGACGAGAAAGTAACGAAAATCAAATAAATAATTTATCAAAATGTGATATTATTACTACTGCTTTTTATCTAAGTACACCCAGTTTCTTGCCGGTCCGGTCCGGGTTAGAGCCAGCGTAGCTTTATTTGACGTTCATAAGCGCATCGTAATATGCCTACTTGGAAAATAAATTATCTTTATCTTTACACCCATATGTTATAAAAGTAAATGTTGTTACTTTCTAGGTTTTTAATGAGTTATTCTGACAAAGTGCTACTTCATCGTATAACATTTCAGTAATTGAACTATTTGAGTTTGCTTTAATCTTAAAACTTATAAGCACACTTTTATAATAATATAAAATATTAAGAAATGATATAAAAATTTCACCTTAAGGAAAATGCTTGTTTGAAATAATTGAACAAATCTGTAACCCAAACGCAAGTTTAGTATCTACAAAGTCAATGCTTTGTAAACATAAGAGTAGGTATGTCATCCCGCACGTGACCCCCCTTAAGAATCCGACGGGTATCGCGCTCGCTCAAAGAAAAAGGGCGTAGTGAGCAGAAAGATGACGACTACTTCGATCCTAACGAATAGTATTGAATCCTGGGGGATTGGCCGGATCATATGAATTGTAGAGGTCACATCAAATATAAGCCATTTACATGGGATACCCTAAATGCAGTAGGTATTTTAGTAACCTTTCTTTGAGGCGGCTTAAACATATACCTCGATTTTTATCATTTTATCTAAATGTTCTAAATATAGGTAAGTACTAAACATGGCTATTGGCTACATATCGATATCCTGGGTCACACTGATAGGTACTGATTACGGTAAAAAACAATAGTTTGTAGCTGAAACTGCCGCTAAGCTCAAATGGGACTGGGCAGGGCACGTTTGCCGTATGCCGGATGACCTGTGGGCCAAAACAGCCACCTGTTGGGTCCCATAGGTTGTAAGTTGTAAGGCGTCACGGTAGGCCTCGTTTGAGATGGCGGGACGAACTTGACGCCTTTGGCAGAGACTGGTGGGAGACTTCCTAGGATAGGGACACGTGGAAGAACAAGAGGGAACCCTTTGCCCAGCAGTGGGACAATATGGGCTCATAATAAATAATGTTGTAATTAGTACCATAGTGCACTAATAAATGCACAATGATACTATTTACAACATTTTTTCGTAGCTATCTTTTACTGAGGTGTGCCAATAAAGAGTATTCTATCTATCTATGTAGATACCTACGTATACTACATAAGTGTGCACAACGGTATCGATATCTTAAACATTTGCCTGACGGTCTCCGTTCACGAAAGTAAACAAATAACAAGTAACCGCTATAGAAAATGTTTTGACACACGTTTTTGCTTTTATAAGTTCTAATAAGCCAAAAGTCAACCACCTACCATGGGAACGTACAGAATCATTTATTTTCTTTTATATTTTGCATGCTTACGTTTTTTTTCTCCTTGATATCGTCTTTAAGGACTTCTGATAACTTAAGTAAACATCTTGAAAAGCATCAAAGCATTTTCATTTTCTACAAATATCGTAAAGCTGTTTCGAGATAATTTATTAAGCGCATTTATCCATAATGAGATAGCTACATATGAAAATGGCTGTATTGATTTAAAGACAAAACCACAAATACAGATCAAAACTGTGATCAAAAACGTTTACTCTTAGGCCAAGAGAAGAAAAAGAAAGATAATCACTT